>NC_089584.1:100702107-101440473 GCF_019320115.1 Miscanthus floridulus
GAAGTCACAGAGGATATCCCATCGGCAAGCTCAGCCGATCCCCCACACGACATACTCCAGGTTGCTTCCTCCAGTCAAGCACAGGAAATTGCCTTGAAACAGGTAAACCGATCAACCTAGCTGATTTACAATACTCATACTTACCCTTAACTGATCTCCTTTTTTCTCTCTCAGGAACAAGATTCCCCGAACAGCCTATTTTCCTTTGCCATTGACATTTCTGACGACTATGGAGAGGAGACAAGTTCTTCCCTTGCACTGGGAACAATATCGGCAGAGACTAAATCCAAGTTGGAAACCCTCCTGAACTTGCTATAGCAAGGTACCGCCCAACTGGTAGATGACTCAGACCCCGCAAAGGCAATTTTCAAAACAATTCGTGGCCAGGTCCCTGCCGATGTTGAAGAAGTACTCTTCCCAGCAGCTCATTTAGAAAGCCGCCAACTGTAATATCAACGGGCTGCTCAGCGCATTGCCGATAGAGCAGCTCAAGCTCAACTCAAAGAAGAGATGCTACAACTGAAACAAATTGCTGATGAGAAGCACAAGGGCATCGTCAACTTGCAGACTTCGGGTGCTGCACTTAAGCAGAAAATCTTGGATTTATCAGCAAGGAAGATAGCTCTATTGGCTGAATTGAAAGAAGTCGACGCAGCCTTAACTCATGCTCAACAAGAAGAAAGCCAGCTACCCAATGCCGTCAAAGCCCTTCAGCAAGAAAGAGATATTCAGGCTCGCAAAGCTTTAGCCATGAAGAAAAAACTCAAGCCTGTGGAGGGTGCTGCCGATGACGATATCAAAGAAATGGAGGAAGCCGACAAGATTCGCCTGCGCGCGATATTAGCTATCCAATCCTTGTTGAACTTGTAATCTTATTTATTGTATCGGCACTTTATGAGACATTGACATCCTTGCATAATTCTAGCCGATAGTACTGTTATCGGCACTTATACTTTTATGCATCTATCCAGATACTAGGGTAATATTTCTTTAAATATTTTCCATTTAACGCTCTGGGAAACACAACCCCTTCGAGGGTTTCTAAAATATATGCATTACCAGGAACAGACTGATTTATCCGATATGGACCTTCCCAATTAGGAGACCACTTTCCAAACTTTGAACTTTTAGTCCCAATCGGTAAAATCAATTTCCAGACCAAATCTCCATCGGCAAACTCTTTTACTTTCACCTTCTTGTCATACCATCTAGCTACTTTTCTTATTTTCTTCGATACTAACTAAAGCCCTTAACCGATGACCCGCCACATCTTCCAACTCATCCTTCATAAGAGTATTATAATCATCGGCTGTCAGCTGATTTTGAGAACGTATTCGTCTAGAGCCAACCTTAATTTCCCAAGGCAATACTGCATCGTGTCCATATACTAACTGATAAGGCGTTACTTTGGTTGCACCATGACATGACATCCGATATGACCACAAGGCTTCATTTAATACTGTATGCCACCTCCTAGGATTTTCTTCAATTTTGCGCTTAATGAGTTTGATGATCCCTTTGTTAGAAGCCTCAGCTTGACCATTAGCTTGAGCATAATATGGAGAAGAATTTAAAATTTTAATTCCCATACCTACAGCAAACTCATCAAATTCTCCTGATGTAAACATAGTGCCCTGATCGGTAGTGATAGTCTGAGGAATACCAAATCGGTAAACAATATGCTCTTTCACAAAATCAATCATATTGACCGATGTCACCTTTTTTAAAGGAATTGCCTCAACCCACTTTGTGAAATAATCGGTAGCAACCAGAATAAATTTATGTCCTTTACTCGATGGCGGATAAATCTAACCAATGAGATCAATAGCCCATCCCCGGAACGGCCACGGTTTGATTATAGGGTTCATAGCCGATGCAGGCGCTCTTTGAATATTACCAAACTTTTGACACCCCTGGTATCCTTTAAAATATTTAAAACAATCTTCAAGAATAGTCGGCCAATAGTACCCATTCCTTCTGATCATCCATTTCATCTTGAAAGCCGAT
Organism: Miscanthus floridulus; assembly: GCF_019320115.1. Lineage (NCBI taxonomy): Eukaryota > Viridiplantae > Streptophyta > Magnoliopsida > Poales > Poaceae > Miscanthus > Miscanthus floridulus. The sequence goes on from NC_089584.1 coordinate 100,704,115, forward strand.
TGGTGTACCCCACATACTCCTTCATGAATTTCACCCATCAAGCTTTTCGATTCATCATTGCTAACACATCTAAGTAAAACTCCATCTATAGTTCGATAATATAATTCATCATCGAGGAGCACATATTTGGTAGCTTGGAACCTTATACGTCTCTCAACCTTTCCATATGGATCCTTTAAATAATCGACAATCTCTTTCCTCCAGTCATCGGTATCAACTACCGATGTTAGCACTTCCTGAATAGGCTGATACCCTGAAGCATGCTGAGCTAGTCGATTAGCTTCCTCATTATGCAATCGAGAGATATGTTCAAGACGAAAACCTCTAAATCCTTTCAACAATTGCAAACATCTTTCATAATACGAAATCAAAGCTTCACTTCGGCATTCATAAATTCCAGCCAATTGATTTATAACTAGCATAGAATCACCAAAGATTTCAACAACATCGGCACGTATCTCCTTCAGCAATTCTAACCCTTTTATCAAGGCTTGGTATTCAGCTTGATTGTTTGTCGCTGTAGCAACAATCGGCAATGAAAACTCATACTTCCTTCCTTGAGGTGAAATTAACACAATGCCGATACCTGCTCCTTCACCACATGTGGACCCATCGAAGAAAAGTGTCCAGGGAGCAATCCCCAGAGAGTCCACTGTATAACAATGCTGAGTGACAAAATCAGCCATCACTTGCCCTTTAACTGCCTTAGTTGATTTGTAACGTAGTTCAAATTCTGATAATGCTAAAATCCATTTGCCGATTCTACCACTTAATATCGGCATCGACAGCATATACTTGACCACATCGTCTTTGCATATGACCGTACATTCGGCAGATAACAAATAATGCCTTAATTTGACACAAGAAAAGTATAAACACAGACACAATTTTTCGATGGCCGAATACCTTGTCTCAGCATCCACTAATCTTCTGCTCAAATAATAAATAACACGTTCTTTCCCTTCAAATTCTTGAATAAGAGCTGAACCGATAACTGTATCATCAGTTGACAAATATAACCTGAAAGGCTTCCCATGTTGAGGTGGAACTAGCACTGGAGGATTTGATAAATATTTCTTAATTTCATCAAGGGCTAATTGCTGTTCAACTCCCCATACAAATTCCTGATCAGCTTTCAATTTAAGTAGTGGGCTGAAAGCCTTGATCTTACCCGACAGATTAGATATGAATCTTCTAATGAAATTAATCTTACCGATCAAAGATTGCAATTCAGTCTTATTGGCAGGAGCAATCACCTTGTTAATTGCATCAATAGACTTCCTACTGATTTCAATGCCCCGCTGATGCACCATAAAACCCAAGAATTGTCCTGCCGATACACCAAATGCATATTTATTAGGATTCATCTTCAATCCATGCTTCCTTGTGCACTCCAGTATCTTCCGCAGATCGGCTAAATGTGCTGTGATATCTCCAGACTTAATCACTACATCATCAATGTAGATCTCCACTAATGTGCCGATGTATTCATGAAAAATAAAGTTCATAGCTCTTTGATAAGTAGCACCGGCATTTTTCAAACCAAACGTCATGACTATCCACTCGAACAACCCCACATGACCTGGACATCTGAAAGCAGTCTTGGGAATATCTTCTTCAGCCATGAATATTTGATTGTAACCTGCATTACCATCCATGAAGCTGATAATTTGATGTCCAGCCGCAGCATCAATCAACAAATCAGCAATCGGCATTGGATAGCCATCCATCGGTGTGGCTTTGTTGAGATTCCTGAAATCAATACAGACACAAAGTTTTCCATTTTTCTTATAAACAGGAACCACATTAGAGATCCACTCTGTGTATCGACATTGCCGAATAAACTTTGCTTCAATTAATTTAGTTATTTCGGCCTTAATGTCAGGAAGTACATTAGGGTTGCATCGGCGCGCTGGCTGCTGATGTGGCCGAAATCCAGATTTGATAGGTAACCGATGTTCAACTATCGATCGGTCTAATCCAGGCATCTCAGTATAATTCCAAGCAAAACAATCTTTATACTCTTTTAACAAATCTGTTATTCGCTGCTTACACTTGGAATCTAACTTAGCACTAATAAAAGTAGGTCTTGACCTATCACCATCACCAATATCTACTTCTACTAAATCATCTGCCGATGTGAACCCTTGACCTAATTTTCCATCATCGGCAAACCTATCCATTAAAACTCCTCTTCAGAACCGACTGCTTGGATCGGTGGAATTTCATAATCAGCAACTCTAAGGAACTCTTTTTCCCAAGCTTCTCCTGATATGCATTTAGTTCGCTCATAAGTATCTGATTCTGCCGATGCGATGATATAAGAAGAATCACCAGGGACGACCTCAATCTTATCCCCAATCCACTGTACGAGGCATTGATGCATTGTAGAAGGAACACAACAATTAGCATGAATTCAATCCCTCCCTAGAAGCAGATTATATGCACCCTTGCCGTTGATAACAAAGAACGTTGTTGGCAAGGTTTTGCTGCCGATGGTCAATTCAACGCACACTGCCCCTTTAGCCGGTGACACATTGCCTTCAAAATCTTTCAACATCATATCGGTTTTGGTCAAGTCTTGATCTCCCTTACCAAGTTTCCGATACATCACGTAAGGCATAATATTAATCGCAGCCCCTCCATCAATAAGTACCTTAGACACAGGCTGCCCATCAACTCTGCCCTTCACAAATAAAGCCTTAAGATGCTGTCTCTCGTCATCGGTAGGTTTCTCAAAAACAGCCATCATTGGATCTAGTGTTAACTGAGCTACTTGATCAGAGAGAACAACTTCTTCCTCATTATCAGATAGTGCCAAAAACTCCATCGGCAACATGAATACCATATTAACATCTGCCGATGGACCCTTATTTTTGTGTTTTACCTGCCACTGCTGATGACCAGGCCTTTCATTGGAGGAATTTTCCGCTTGGTATAAATCCTTCTGACGCTCACGTTGCATCCTCCTTCTCTACGTCTTTGTCAGACCCTCTGGGCACCATCGAGGAAACTTGGTTTTCCAAACCGGCTGATAACAAGTCCTAGTTGGTTCTACACGACGTATATTAGGGTCCTTGTAGAATATTTCCTCATCGGGAACTCTTGCGTTTGCCATCTCCTCGAGCTCCTCTTGATTCCTTGGAAAATATCCAGCGCGTTTACCAAGCCTCTCATGTACACTAAGTCTGCCCCCAGCCGATCATGCACTGATGCTCTGCCTCTGATCGGCTCATTGATAGACAAACCCTGATTACCAAGTTGAAACCTCCTTTCTGAGCGATTGACCCCGTAATAACCATTACACTCAGGGCAATTTTCAACAGTTGGCAATTTAATACCTTCTTCCCAGCAATGGATGAAAAACGGACATCTCCAATGATCTTTATGTCGATTCCATTCTTCCTGACGTCTCACTTCTTGCTGTTGTCGATATCGGTCCTTACGTTGACGCCAACCCTCCTGCTGCCTTCGATGAGTAATCACAATGCCAGGTCGAGGAGGATTTTTGGAACTACTGCTTTCTCCTAGCAAACCCTTACTTTTTGCATCATCGGTAGTTATCCGATGTTGGGGGTCCACTGACGCGTTTTTCTCAGCAGCCTCTGACGTCAATACCTTGGTCTTTCCTTTGGCATCCAACATATTTGCTGGAAAAGGGTGTTGATCAATTTTCATCGGCTTCTGGGCCTTGGAAGTACCAAACTTAATTCTCCCAGATTCAATAGCCGATTGTAACTGTTGCCTGAATACCTTGCACTCATTTGTACTGTGTGAAGTTGCATTGTGCCATTTGCAGTACAAGATCTTCTTCAACTCTTCTGCCGATGGGATCACATGATTAGGTGACAGCTTAATTTGGCCCTCTTGAAGCAGAAGATCAAATATTTTATCGGCCTTGGTGATATCAAAGGTAAACCTTTCTGGCTCTTTTTGACCAAAGGGACATGATATCGGCTTTTTATTCTTAACCCACTCAGCTAAGCCGATAACTGGTTCTTCATCAGAGTCAGAATCTCCTACTTCTTCAACAAATGATACCTTTTTACTCCAATTCTTTTTAGGTTCAAAAACCCTAGTATCTTGATCAGAGATCCTTTGCACAAGATGACTGAGGCTTTCAAACTCCTGAGAAGCATATCTGTCTTTAAGATGTGGCAATAACCCTTGGAAAGCCAGATCGGCAAGCTGCCGATCATCCAGCACCAGGCTGTAGCACTTATTTTTTACATCTCGTAGCCTTTGTACAAAGCTTTCTACCGATTCATCATTACGTTGTCTCAATTTTACTAAATCGGTAAGCTTCTTTTCATGGATTCCAGCAAAGAAATACTTATGGAATTGTTTTTCTAAATCAACCCAAGTAATAATAGAATTTGGTGGTAATGAAATGAACCATGTAAATGCTGATCCAGACAAAGATGATGAAAATAATCGAACTCTTAATTCATCTCTGTTAGCTGCCTCTCCACATTGAATAATGAAGCGATTGACATATTCCATTGTTGATGTATCATCTTGTCCAGAGAATTTAGTGAAATCTGGTACCTTGTACCGATTTGGGAGAGGAATTAAATCGTATGCAGGAGGGTATGGAGTCCGATAAGAATAAGTATTGACCTTAGGCTTTATCCCAAACTGATCCTTCATAATTTCTACTATCTTATCGGCCCAAAAAGCATCAGCCTCCTGCTGACGAACTGGTTGAATTTCTACAGGAGGTGCCTGCTGACATCCCTCCACATATCTTTGTGGCCCACGATCTCCAGTAATCGGCATATTTGCCGTTACTTATGGTCCATTAGCCTGTTGGAAAGGATTCATCGGCTGAGCTGCCGATGCTTGATTCTGGAAACCAGCTTGCATATGACCTTGTTGAATCCCTGCAACCTGCTGATTTCGCTGAACTGTATGTTGAACAGGTAACTGTCCTGACCAATCGTTATTAGAACTCATCGGTACAAAACTTACCGATGGCTGGTAATTTGCTGATATTGTTGGATAATTATAACCGGTTTGAGGCATGAACTGAACCCCAGTTTGACTCATAGCAGGGGTTTTCTGCTGCATCGGCAGTAAGCTCGCCGATGGACTTGAATTGAATGTTTGAACCATAGGCATCTGGAAACCTCCTGGAGTTGGTTGCACAGAAGTAGTTGCGGCATATTGAGGCACTTGAGCCATCGGCGAAATGGCCGATGGTATAGGAGCTTTTCCTACTGCATCAAACACTTGAGGTAATCTAGGATTGAAAGCAGATGACTCCGGAGGCATGCCATATCCCCACCAATTAGTAGGAATCTGGCTATTCTGAGACACAGGGCCTGACATAGCTGATGCCGATAGATCTGTATTAAGCTGAACTCGCCCTCCTGGTAGTACCTGATCTGATCGTATCGGTGTAGATTGAATATTAGGTGAGCCTGCCAATACTGGAGGGGAAGTAATTTCTGTACCCACAACGGCCGAAGGAGCCGATGGAGTTTTGACAGATGCCGGCTCTGGTTGATGATAGGCAGGCCCAACGTAATGTGGTGCCGCTTGTCCTTCTTTGAGAGTTCGAACCACAGCATTATGAACAGTATTGGACAGCACATTGGAAAGATTAATCAAAGCATGATTTACTGCAGAATTAACCATCTCTTGAAGTTTACCAGGATTGGAGTCAAAGGTAACCTGCCGGGGCAACGGCAAATCTTGCTTCTGGATGACTTGTCCACTCTTGTTCAAGCTAAACGATCTCAGACAAAGCTGCTTGTATTCTTCTACAGCCTTTTCCATAGCCTGCCTCTGTTCTTCCTTGAGATCTTCTTCTGATACTGCGATAATGTTCCCTGAATCGATCTCGGGATTGAACATATTGATTGATTGGTCCCACTGGGCGTGCCAAAAGATGTGTTGATGCAAAAGTGGATCTGCAAACACAAAGGGCTAATACCCGAATCGATATCCAAAGCGTGCCAGTCGATTTGACCTGCTAATCGACAAGGATGAAGATACGAACACTTTGGTCCTGACAACAGCGATACGCCCGGAAGTCACGGCCAAGAGGTGCTCACGCGGAACTCGAGAATCGCCGAAGGTTGCACTGAAACGATGCAACTCGCCGAATCAATGAGAACTCGTAAAAAAGGAAAAATATGCAAATTGACGAAGTCGCCGAAAAGTAAGTAGATGCAAATAGGAGTAAAAATTGGTTTTGATATTGATTGATCTATATATTCTTACATTGCCCCTCACTCCATATTTATACCCTGATCTAAAGAGACACAACCGAACACAACTAGGACACCAAGCCCATATCTAAGGAAACACGTGACTCTTACATGAACCATACTCTAACAAATATAGAAAAGGAAATCAACTCCTATCTATTTCCCTGTCCGCCTTAATTACGATGAAAATCTCGCCATCTTCCTTCCCATCGGCATATCCCCTGTTTCATCGGTAGTAGTCTTCAAGTCTTCCTTCATCGGCATACTCACTGCTGCATCGGCAGTAATCTTCAAGCCTTCCTTCATCGTCATACTCACTGTTGCATCGGCAGTAGTCTTCAAACCTCCCTTCATCGGCATCGACAATAACACCTCCAACCTCATCGGCAACGCCCGAGTCTAAACCAACCTTTCCATCGACCATCACCAGCTATCGGCAACCATCTTTACAAGCTGGCTTTCATCGGCTATCAAAGTACACAGTAACCTTCCCCTCGCCGATTAGTCCACTCCGATCATTATCACGTACAAAAAAACGGTGTCAACAGTATGTATGATAGCCTAGAGGCTAGAGCTATTCTGCTCTGTCACTCCTGTCCATTAAGCATCAACTGCATATCTGAATAGTTAGCATACTACAGTCTATAACAAATTTCAGCGGGCAAGAATCTTGGTTCACCATGTGTGTCCTGAAATATACTTCAATCTGTGGCTGTCATCAACCAGCCTAGTAATTCAGACAGCAAAATCTGCGATCTGCTACTATAATAATAGTCCACGTGTGCACCACAAGTGCCAATGACGTCCGTTTATTAAGTCATTTGGAATATTATTGCTTGATCATGCACATGCCTTAAAGTTTCTGTAGTCACCAACAAATTACCTTCCTGGAATCCTAGATAGGGGACTCCATGGATTTAATTAGTTGGTTTGTTCTTAAAGTGATACATGTTCGCAATAAAAAAATTGATAAATATTCGCATAGCCGACCAATGTTAGATGTTTAAAGGTGTACGTAAAGAGGTTATTCACTTATCCATTTTCTCAGTGTGTTTCTGTTTATTAGTATTGTCCCAGTCATTGTTTTAACGTTTGCTGCCTGTGGTGTTATTTTAGCAATTAAGTTTGTTATAGTCTGCTCCCTCTATTTATTTTATCGCAAAACACCGGAGATTTGGACTGGCGGCTTAAACCCCGTCGCAGGATCCCTTCTTGGAGCTGACAGGTCCTAGCCGTGCTATTGCATTGATTGACGCTCCAGAGTTTGTGGTTGAGCTCAGAGTCATTGGCAGCAGCCCATCAGAGGAAAAACTTTTAAGTGCTGCAATTTTTAGATACGACAACAATAGCTACGGTGCAAGAAGTTCTGCAGGCCAGGTCCAGACCCGTATAGTGTCAACTAAGCCGAACACAATTGAGCTAAAATACTCACATCTGAAAGTGCCATTGGAGGCAACCATTGAGATACATCACTAAGAAGGATCGAGTGATTTTCGTGGTCTATTCTTTGCCCATATGGAATATATGGGTCAAGAAAAAATAACGTTGCTTGATTCCAGTGACTGTAATGTGACAGTTGGATCTGATGGCAGCATTCCACTTGCACGATGTGTCGTGATAGTTGACGACCAAGCAAAGCTGACACTGGGTGTGAAGGCTTAGCAAGGCGAAAATGGCCAGGATGCTGGTGTTGTAAGATGGGAGTTTATGTTTATTGGTCAGTGCCTTGCTAGTTAAGTCATGTTTTCCTGGTGCTACATTCTGTCAGGATTATTTTGAGGTTAGGCTATGCAGGTCTTCTTTGTTAATGTGTCAAACTGTCAATGTAATTCGCTTGTGGTATACCATTATTATCAACGGGTTCATGTTGAAGTAGTTGAACTGCTATCTATCTATCAGTTAATATATTCATAAAGTTGCTCTCGCTAGTACAAAAACATGCTTGGATGTAATCTTTTCCACATCTGATGAGGGTTTAAAGATAATGCAAGGACCGAGACGGTAAATATAATATATAAGAGCATAAGAGAGGAGTGAATTAGGCCACTTCAAAATTATAGGCTCTAAAACCGCTTATAAAACCTACACAAGTTCTATATAGTTGTGTATTAGGTTCCAACAATGTAGTTCTACACCCTAGCTAGCTTCCAACAATGTAGGATTTTCTCTTAATTAATCCAGTAATTTCTAGGCTTGCCAGCGGACATTGTAACTTATTTAACACCGTTGCAATAACATAACTGGGTCATAAATTTTTCAGTTTTTGCGTATTGTGTCGTTTGGCCCGATTTTCATGAGAAACTATACAAATAGAGAAAAAAACACAGTTTTGAGGAATCTGCATTTTAATACAATGAGGGTGGTTGGAAGAACTGTGACTAGTACCAGGGAAGTGCTAGTGCCCGGACGTCCATACGGACGTGTGCGTCCGGACGTCCGCGACTGCTCTTCGTTTCCCACTCCTGTTCTATGCAATGCGCCCTGGCTACTCGAATTTCGCGTTGCCTGGACGACTCGCCCCACCCACGCCGCCCACCCACACGCGGAGCCGTATGCGCCCCTCTGTTTCCCTACTCAGCTCGAACCGTGTAGGGTCGAGATGGCGGACTAGAGGGGAGTGAATAGTCATTTCTAAAATTAATCACACCGACTAACCGAAACAAATGCAGAATTAAATCTAACGGTCTAGCCAAGACTACACCCCTCTATCTAAGTTATCAAGCACCTTAAAAAGACCCTAAACAAGCAACTAAAGTGTCAGACTAGTTAGAGCTCACCTAACCAATTCCAGGAGCAAGGTCACATAAACCTATGCCGCTAGTACTTCAAGCACTGGGGAGCTCCTACACATGCTATTAGCGAAAAGCACAAAGCTCCAAAGCTCACTAGTGTCACACCCAATTTTAAGGATAAAATGGAGTGTAAAATCTTATGTGCGCCCAGAGATCAGTAACACACATAAGCTGACAAAGTATAAATAGTATCATCACAAGTGTTTATTACATCACGAATAAGATAGAGTTATCACATAAATATAGCGGTAGTAAGAAAAGATCTCTTGCGGAAGCTCCGTTTCACAGAGACGTCGACTGGTTGACCACAAGTCTAGAAGTCCTCAGCAAAATCATCATACTCATAGTCATCTGTTACCCATCCGGGATTTTTATCCAAATAATGAAAATAAACAAGCGTAAGTACATGTCGTACTCAACAGGTGTAACATGGGGTTTATGAGGCTCAAAAGGCTTGACACAGGTTTAATATCATTTAGCTTTTAGTTGTCACAATTTTAGCTTAAGAGTAGCAACAAGTTTCAATTCCCAATGCAAAACACATGATCAAATGTAAACATGAATAATGAATAGCATAAATAAGTAATACTTAGTGTTCATCTATTCCATAAGGGTTCCAAGGCCGCTCGTGGCCATGAGCACGGCTGATATACTAGTTTTACACTCTGCAGAGGTTATACACTTTCACTGTGAGTCGTGATACCCATATGTCCGAGTTAATTACTCCCAAAACACTTCCAAGGTGAGCAGGCAGGGGTCACTATGAAGCATTTCAAAGGTTCATCTAACAAGTTAGGGCCATTAGATTCACTCGGCAAACAGATGTAGAGCCCCCCTTCCCGATGGCACATTGACACGCAGCCTATACACATGGGGACAGAGGCCGCACTATACCCGATTCGTCAAGCCATTCTTACGCCAATAAAGATAACCACTAACAAGCTAGAAAAGGTCCTCATACTGAGCTAAAGTCAGAGCCATGTAGCCCTCACAGATGTACTGTAAGTCCTGGATGATCACTTACAGATAAGTCCTTAGGGAGAGGAATCTGAAGCATTTCGAAAGTAGCTAAATACTCCAGTCCCCTATTTCCAAGTTGCTAAAAAGTTATATTTTAATGTTTATTGCATATACCATTAGTCAAGTTATAAGATCATGGTTTAATTGAGCACTAGCAAAGCTACCCAATGCATAACCCGTAGGTAACAAGATAAAAGTTCAATTCTAGGGGATCCCTATCAAGGCGACACATGCAACATGAATTTAATGAATTAAAGTGAATAGGAAACAAGGATGATCCCATGCTTTACTTGCCTTGAGCAAAGTACTCCTGCTGGTCCTACTCGTCAAAGTCGTACCCTTGATCTCCCATGAATTGCTCACCGTCTATACTCGATAACCACAACAACATACAAGCATCCAGGAGCAATCATGCAAAGCAAACAAAGCTATAGATTAGAATAGTACACCAACAGCATAAAATCAAGATGAAAAGTTTGGAAAATGAATCTACATCTCGCTACGAACACACAGACACGAAGATCACAAAAATCGAAGCTAAAACAAAGAAGTTATGAATTAAACAAGATTTCCTATAGTAAAATAATAGATTAAATCTAATCTCAAATTTTAAAAGTTGGAAACCTACTTAACAGTAGCATAAACATGTAGATTACTTAATTATGAACATAACGCAACTTGAACGGATCAAATTAGAGTTAAAACGGAGATTTTATGGCTAAAACAAGTTGAGTGGCAAAACTGTAAATAGCTAAAAACGTATTTTCAATCTAACCGAACTAAAATACACTTTCAAAAGAAGAAAACGGAATCTGAAAATGCACTTTGGACTGTGGGTTAAGTCACAGATAATTGTAAGGGTGTTTTTGAAAAACTGACGGCGAAGGGGTATCTCGGATTTGGAACCGTTGGATTAGACTAGGAGGGCGAAGATTGGATCTGGCGGTAAAAAAACATTGCCGCCGGAACAGGACCGGCGATGGGTGGGCGACGGCGGCGCCATTGGAGAGATCACTGGAGCTTGCTGTTTGGAGGCTACAGCGCTCGATTCGACGAAATAAAAAACCTAGGAGATAGAGGGAGCGACGGCGGACTCACCGGACCCAAGAGGAGCTAGCGAGGAGCAACGGAGGTGGCACGGCGGTCGGCGGCTCTCACGGCAGCGCTAGGGCAAGGTGCGGCTGCGAGCTTGCATGGGCGAAGAGCTTGCGGCCAAGCGGGATAAGGAGGGCGGAGCAATTCGGGCGGATATTTATGGGGCGGGGGTTACTTGAGAGGCACGACGCGGAGCTCGTGGCGGAGGCGGGCACTTGGCGACGGTGCGGTCGTATTCGAGCCGGACACGGCGTGGGGAAGGAGGAGGACCGGACCTATGGGCCAGGGCGGTCAGCGGTCGGAGGAAAGGCATGTGGCGCAGCATGCGACGCGACCTAGGCCAGCACTCAGCTGGGCTGCTACGGTGCGGCGCGGGAGAGAGTGGGGCGGCACTGGGCTTCGGCCCGAGCCAAAGGAAAGGGAGAGCGACAGCCTGTGAAGGGAAAAGAACGACAGGCCAAGCAGCTGGGCTTTGGCCCAAGCGGGGAGAAGAGGAGAAGAAAGCCAGCGCTGGAAGTAGGCCAACCAGGCCGAAAGCGAGGAAGGAAGAAAGAAATCCCTTTTCTATTTTTCAAACCAATTTTGAAGGCAAAATTCAAATCAAGTAGAAATTTGATTTCAAATCAAACCATTCAAAAGTCATTATGCAGCAGCATGAATGCACACTCATGGTCGTTGACCTATATTTGTTTTTAATTTAATAAAATTTATTATTTTTGCTAAGTTCAAGTTCCCACAAAATGCCTAATTAAACATTTTCTCCTATTTCAAAAATATGCAAATTTTTAGGGTGTTACAACTAGCAATGCTCAATAACAAGGCTATACAAGCCAAATTAGATAGTTCAATTTACTTAGCTACACAAACTAATCAAGGCAACTAATTTACTACAAAAGTAAACTAGTTACACGAGGGAGCTACTTCTATGCTACACAAGCAAGAAGGTAACTAGCAAGCCATACTAGCTAACTAATTACAAGAGCAACTACACACACAATATATAAATAAGTAAATATAGGCTTGTGTAAGGGGATTGCAAACCAACAGGATAAATAAGGTTGACACGATGTTTTTTATCCTAAGGTTCCTTTGGTTGCCACCAGGCTAGTCCCATTAAGACAAGCTCCAAGGTTGCCGCCGATCCTCTTGATAGTGGTGACCCGCAAGTCACACTCTCCCATGTGGAGTGCTTACCACAAGCTCTAGCACTTGACCCGGCCGAACCATTATCGGCCTTCGTGTCTTGCTCTACTAGAGTTGCTCTTCACAGCTTTGTGAGGCAAGCACAACACCCCTCACAATCTCTTCTCTAGAGCACCGCACAATCTTCTTTGCGTGCTTCGATGGAAACCACCACCAAGCCATTTAGGAGGTGGCAACCTCTAAGAGTAACAAGCACCACCGGCTTGCAACTCAATCACCTAGTGCCACTCGATGCAACCTCACAATGCAATTGCACTAGAATCACCCTTACACTCAAGGATGATCACTATCAAGCATATGTGAGTTAAAGGGCTCCCAAGCACACCTACACAAGCCACCAAGGCTTAAGGGTGCTCAGCTACTAGCCCAAGGCCGGCCAAGGCTCCTATTTATAACCCCACAAACAAATAGAGCCGTTACCCCTTCACTGGGCTATCTACGTACTGACCGGACATGTCCGTTGTAGCGACCTTTCAAATGAGTTAGCCGTTGGCGCCCAACGGCTCTCTCTACATGCTCTGACAGGTATGATCGGACGTGACGTTAGAAAACAATTAGACGCTCCCTAGGCAATGTCAGGTCGAGTCTAGAGAGCCCACAGAGCCACTGTAGACCGACCGAACGCACTCAGCGTCAAGTCGCACATAGCCACGTGCTCTACCTCCTCAGACCGGACCACATCTCAGCCATAGAGATGTGTTTCGGGTCAAGGTGAGATCTAAAATGCTTTGTGAATTCAATCCCTACTAGGCCTAGCGTCAGGTTACTCGATGCACTCAGAGTCTGGTCAGGGTCAAAAACCACATCAAGAGGTTCTAGGGCAGACCAGACGCGTTCGATCACTACCAAATCAGACGCACCCTAGAATCGGGTCACCCCTGCCTCAGCTATTCACGCCTGGGCTGAATACCGAATGCGTCTGGTCCCAATATCGGACGCGTCTAGTCACGTCGAGAACATTGGCTGAGCCTAGGTTAAACACCGGACATGTCCGGTCCCAATACCGGACGCATCCGGTCACCCCATGACCAACGCTTTTAACTCCTTTTCTTCATCAACTTCTTCTCCTTTGCAAATGTGCCAACACCACTAAGTGATATACCACCTTATACACATGTGTTAGCTTTTCACAAATATTTTTCCAAAGGATTAGTCACTCAATTCACCATGCCACTCAATCCTAGCAACGATGCAAAGTTAGATCACATGAGTGGCACTAGATGATCGATATGCAAACAAGTTTGCCCCTCTTAATAGTACGGCCATCTATCCTATACCCAGTCATAAACTTCTCTACACACCTATGGCTGGTGAAATGAAATGCCCTACAAATATACCTTTGCCTTGCGCATTCCATTCCATCTCTTCCAATGTTGATGCAACACAAGCACCAACCTTGATCAACAAATGATATGATCCACTTCATATCATCATGTGACCTTATTGGTTCATCAATCTTGACTTCACTTGCTCTTCACCGTTGCTTTGGTCCATCGGCACCAAGTCATCACTCAACTTGCCCTTCACACTTGCAACCGGTCCATCAAGTCAAGTCTTGTCTTGATCTTCTCCGCCTTAGTCACATGACTCAATGTCATGCCTCATATGCAATGGGCTCCTTCATTACATGTGTGAGCCTTGCAACAAATCCAAGCCATCTTCCCATCATGGCATGAGTTGCTCACACAAGTGTACCTATGGACTAATCACCAGTGTATCTTACATTTAAACACATTAGTCCACCTATGTTGTCACTCAATTACCAAAACTAAACTAGGGACCTTTCAATCTCTCCATTTTTAGTAATTGATGACAACTCTAAAAAGATATAGAAATTAAGCACTTTTGGATTCATGTTGCTTGCCCAAGCAATTTTATCATGTGTAAATGATTTTGGACAAGTACCATAAACCCGAATTGGTAGTATTAGCTCTCCCTACATATGTGCTAGTGTATTTGGTTTAAAGCTTGCACATATGTATAGATTAGAATTGTGGGAGAGTGATTACTACCAAATGATGTGCTAAGGTGTATAAAATAAACCTTTGAAGCATGACCAATCAGAGTTGCACCTTTAAGTTCATCCTTAGCACCATGGTTAGCTAGATACCACTTGAAAACAAGAATACTAGATACCCCATGAGATCAACATTAGAAGCAAGGTACTAGTAATACTTTGAAAACAAACCAAGTGTACAGCTATCATCCTATGCATGCTAGTCAATCAAATTCTACAACTAGCATACACTTGTGTATCTCACATTTTGAAAGTGCAATCAAGCCCAAATTGTGGGTTTTAGTGATAATAACCACACAATTAGAGGACTAATGAAATTTATCAAGATGACAAGCAGGGATTTTAGAATCGAGGACGTCATACAAAACAGAGGAGCCCCCAATTACCAATGTTGACGGCTTCAAACTCAAACGAAGTTTATATTCTTTTATATTTCGAATTTGAATATAGGAAAAGCCGTACTATAAAAGATGACACAATGCTTAAGCCAACTTGTGCTACCAAGTGCTCAATCTTACACACAAGCATCCTCAAAAGTTCAGCCATGACAGCTTGCTCAACACTCTTTTATCTCTGCTATCAGGCTTGGTGCGGCAGTGCCGCACTTGAGGCGCGGCTATGCCGTAGAGCTAACCCTGGGCAAAAGTAACCGAGAATTGAAAACCGAACCAAAATAACCAGAACCGAAACCGAAAGAACCAGAATCGAAAATTTTGGTTCCTTATTCGGTTCCTGATATTGAGGAACCAAAATAACCGAAGAAAATTCGGTTCCTACTCTCGGGTAACCGAATTAACCGAAAGAACTAAATTACATGAATTATACTTATCTTACATGCATTTTGTAAGATTATGTTTAGTTTATGTGTGGTGTTTTATATTTGACCTGATATATATTTGTGTTACTATATTGCTATTGTTTTCTTTTAAATTATTATTATTAAAAATTAATATAGTGTTGCATAAATTTGCCTTACAACACGTATATTTATTGTTGCCTTGAGGTCTTCTCAAAAAGTTCGGATAGTTCGGTTAGAACCGAAACCGAACCGAAATAACCAAAAACTGAAATGGTCAGTTCCGAGAATTTTTAAGAACCGATCGGTTCCTATTTTCTAAGAACCAAATTTCTTTTAAAATAAAGGCACCGAACCAAGAACCGAATGCCCAGGCTTACGTAGAGTGGCACTATCGCGGGTAAGACACAGCACTGCCATGACTTATCTGATCGTTGGGACCTTGGAAGGTATTTTTACCTCTTCCCTTCTCTCACAACGGTCTTCTTCCTCGCCCAGTCTTTTAGACCAATGCTTTTTGGCTCAGCTCTTGTTCTCTCTCTCCTTCATTGGTGCCCAAAAGCTCTCAAGCTTTCCCTTATGATTTCCCCATCAATTCTTGAGAGAAAAAGGTGCCAAACTCGATTAGAGAGCAGATTCACTGATTCCCCAACTCAAAAGAGCACTTGGTTCAGTTTTGACCGATGGTTGTGCTTGTTACTCTTGGAGCTTGCTCCTAGCTGGCTAGAGCATCGCTCGTGGAGCTTGCCAACATGTGTGGTAGTCCTGGGAAGTTTGTATCCATCTCTTGAAGCTAGTAAACTTACCCCTCATCTCAAGAGTTAACCCTCTTTACTTGAGAATGAGGAAGGGTTGCAAAGCTTTAAGCCTTAGTGGCTAACCTCAATAACGTGGACTTAGACAAGCCTTGGTGGTGAGCTGAACCACTAGATAAATCATTGTATCTCCTTGTGCTTGATTTACTTCACTTGCATTTTATATTGTTGTTAAGGTGGTTTCTAGGGTTTGTGGATGATCTACTTGTGTATGATATTCCTACCACTTCTAGCTATCGATTTGCGAACTACATACCTATAGGAACTTTAGTAATTTATCTGATCTAAGTTTCCATACATAGATTTTGAATTATGCCTCAAAGTTGTCTATAGGTGTGGCAGTGCCATAGAGCGGTAGTGCCATGGGCTCAGAGAGGCAGTGCCGTGGGGTGGAATTTAACATTTGCCTAAGTTTGTTTTAATAGGCCTATTCACCCCCCCCCCTCTAGGCTAACCAAAGATCATACAAGTGGTATCAGAGCAGGTTACCTCATAAGCGCTTTAACGCGTGAGGTATGAATCCCAGAGATGGTACTAGTGGTGTGAACCCCATTGACATCGATCCGGAGGATGTGGAGTTGCATGACACCGACAGCAGCGAGCTAAGTGTTTCTACAGCAAGCAATACCACACTCCCATAGTTTGAGGCCACCGATGCCGAGAATTCTCTAAATGATGAAGAAAGAAGAAAAAGGAAGGCAGCTAGAAAGGCAAAAAGTGAAGCAAAAGAAAAGAAGAAGAAGGAGCAACAAAAGTTAGAAGATAAAAAGCAAAGAAAAGAAGAAAGAAAGCTCAAAAGAGAAGCAAGAAGAAAAAGAAGAGAAGCTAGGAAGAAGAAGAAAGAAGAAAAGAAGGCAACTAATGCATCATCAAGTGACATTTCTAGTAGTTCCAAAGATGGATATGATGATGAGTCCTACCAAGTGTCTAAGGGAGGCAAGAAGGAGAAGAAAGGAAAGGGCAAAGCAGACTCCAACAACAAATATGTCGCGGTATCCTTTAACTATTCTTTTATGCCTATGACTAACCATGATCGGAGGTCTTTCATTAATGTGACCGTGGGCAAGTTATCTCATTTTGATGGGACTAACTTTGCCAAGTGGAAGCACTTGATGAAAGCCTATCTTATTGGTCTTCACCCTTGCATTTGGGAAGTTGTCTGCAATGGATTTGAGCCACCGGTTGATCCTAAAAATCTAACTCTAGATGAAATGAGAATTATTCATCTCAATGGTCAAGCCACAAGTGTGTTGCTTAGTGCTTTGGATGGTGATGAGTACAATAGGGTGATTGGTGTTGATGTTGCCAAGAAAATATGGGACACCTTGCACCTTGCACATGAAGGGGTTGACAAAGTGAGAAAGGCAAGAATTGATTTGTTGATGGCCAAACTCAACCGGTTTGTGATATTGGATGGAGAAGGGCCACAAGAGATGTTTGATAGGTTGATGACCATGGTGGGCAAGATTAGAGGCTATGATGGTGATGAGTTAGATGATCACAAGGTAGTGAAGATTATGTTGGAAGCTTATTCACCTAGAAATGAGACCGTGGTGACTCTAATTAGAGACAAGAAGTTTGAGTACTTCACACCAAATGATGTACTTAGGAGAATCTTGACCTTTGACATGTAAAGAGAAGAAGCAAATGAGAGGAAGAAGATTGATGAGTTGCAAGCAAAATTAGATGGCATAAAGATCAAGGATGTAGCTCTCAAGGTCAACAAATCAAGCAAGCAAGGCTCTATTAGCAAGTCCAAGATTAATAAGCAAGCTTCAACAAGCAAGCCTAAAGCAAGCAAGCAAGTCCAAGAGCAAGTAGAGACTACATCATCCTCAACTGAAGATGAAAATGATGATGAATATTATGAGAAAGTTGATGATGTTGCTCTCTTTATGAAGAGATTTCAAAAAGGTCTAAAGAAGCAAGGCTACAAGGTAGTGAAGAGAAAGTTTCCAAACAAGATGAAGAGGACATGCTACAATTATGGTAGTACCGATCACTTCATTGTCAAGTGTCCATATGAGATCAAAGATAGCAAGTACAAATAAGACAAGAAAGAGGACAAGGCCAACCATAGAAAGAGCAAGAATTACATGGGAGAAGCTCATATTGGGTATGAATGTGACTCAACTAGAGAGAGCACTAGTGAAGAGGACGAGAAAGTTGCAACCGTTGCTATCCACAAGTCATCCCCTACACCAAGATTCTTCAATAACATGTCCGATGATGACTACTACTGCCCTCACATTTGTCTCATGGCAAAGGATGAGAAGGTAAAATCAAAAGCCAAACCTCCTCTACCTCCTAGTTATATCTCTAGTAGTGATATTAGTGATAGCTCTAGTGATGATAGATCAAGTGATGAAGAAATTGACCAAATAACTAAAACTTGGATGGAAAGACCAAATTATTCATCACTAAACTAATGGAGGATTTAGAGAGTGTCCAAGCCAAGCTAGAATCTAGAGAGGAAACTCTTATCCAACAAGAGGATTTCTACATTGCTAGCAAGAAAGTTCTTGAATTAGAGAGAAATGAGGTGGAATCCTTGTGCAAGGCCTTTGCCAAAGAGCAAGAGGACCATGCTATCACAAAGAAAGCAAATAATGCTCTCAAGAAAAAGTATTGTGACTTGGATGAAGAGCACAAAGAACTTGAGCTGCAATATGGCATTCTTTGAGATAGCAACTCACATCCCTCTAAAGCAAAGGAAATCTCTACTCCCTCCACTAGTAAAGATTGTGGAAAATGTTATAATCTTGATTTGAATGCTTATTCCACTAATCTTGCCAATATGGAGGCTATGAGAAAGGAGATTGCTAGACTCGATGAGATTATTGGAAAAGGGTGCATGAATAACAAAGCCAAAATCAATTACTTGAAGAAGAATGAACCAAAAGGGCCACATACAAGAAGGGAAGGCATCCCTCAATCAAGCATGGGCTCAGACACATAAATGGAGCCAAGACAAATGGAAGAAAGATAGTGAATGGCTATGAGTGTGTAAAGTTTGAAAGGAAGAACAGAATCGATATAGATCAGCCTGCACAATCCATGGTAGTGCCATGTAGCGGCAGTGCCACGATGAAGGGTGGCAGTGCCGTGCCCCGCAAAAATGGGAAGGCTACCCATTCTGGTCTTGATCAAACTAAGCCCATAAAGAAGGTGTTCCAGCAGAAGCAGGTTTTCCAGAAGCCAAAGAAATCAATATGGGGCACTAAGAACAAGTATGCTTATCAACCAAAGGCCCATGCACTTCGACAAAGCTTGACATTGTGTTTTGTACTGAAGAACAATAGTAGTGGTCAAGTGGTTGCAAAATATATTGGAAAAGAAACCAACATATATAGGAATACTTCTATTTGGGCTCTTAAGTTTCTTGTGACTAACATACAAGGCCCCAAGTCAAGTTGGGGACCCAAATCTAGCAACTAAACTTGTTTTGCAGGCATACTCCTCCGATGGATCAAGTTGGGTGCTTGATAGTCGATGTACAAATCATATGACCGGAGAAAGGAGTATGTTCTCATCATATTTCCCGATGACGCACTCAAATGAAAATATTGTTTTTGGAGACAATTCAAAGGGGGATGTGATTGGTCTTGGTAAAGTGGCTATAACTCTTGAGCATTCAATTACAAAGTTTTACATGTTGATTTGTTGAGTTACAATTTGTTGTCTGTTTCTCAATTGTATGAGATGGGCTATAATTGTCTCTTTACGGATAAGGGTATAAAAGTCTTTAGAAGGGAGGATTCCTCTATTGTCTTTATGGGTCGATTAAAGAATAAGCTTTATCTAGTTGATTTCAACAAAAGTAAAGCTAAGCTTAAAACTTATTTGGTGGCAAAATCTAGCATGGGTTGGCTTTGGCATCGCCGACTAGCCCATGTTGGGATGAGGAACTTGGCCAAACTTCTAAAAGATGAACACATCCTTGGACTAACAAATGTTCATTTTGAGAAAGATAGGATTTGTAGCGCTTGTCAAGCCAGAAAGCAAGTTGGCATACCTCACCCACCAAAGAGCATCATGATCACCGAGCAACCATTGGAGTTAATTCACATGGATCTCTTTGGACTGGCCACCTACCTAAGTCTCAGGGGTAACAAATATGGTCTTGTTATTATTGATGATTATTCCCGTTTCACTTGGGTATTCTTTTTGTATGACAAGTGCCAAGTGCAAGAGAAGGTGAATATATTTGTTAGAAGAGCACAAAAGGAGTTTGGTCTCTCAATCAAGAAAGTAAGAAGTGATAATGAGACCGAATTCAAGAATACTCTTGTTGAAGAGTTTCTTGATGAAGAGGGCATCAAGCATGAGTTTTCAACTCCATGCACCCCTCAATAAAATGGTGTGTAGTAGAGAGGAAGAACCAAACACTCATTGACATGGCAAGGACAATGCTAGATGAATACAAGACGTCGGACTTATTTTGGTGTGACACCGTCAACGTCGATTGCCATGCCATCAACCGCCTCTACCTACACAAGAAGTTGAAGAAAACTTCATATGAGCTTCTAACCGATAACAAACCTAAGGTGTCTTACTTTAGAGTGTTTGGGTGTAAGTGTTTCATACTTAATAAGAAACCCAAAACCTCTAAATTTGCACCTAAAGTCGAAGGTTTTTTTCTTGGTTATGGATCAAATAAGCATGCCTACCGTGTTTTCAACAAAACCTCCAGGAGAGTTGAGATTACAATAGACGTAACATTTGATGAATCTAATGGCTCTCAAGTAGAGCAAGTTGATTCAAGTGTTGTGGGAAAGGAGGATCCACCATATGAAGCAATCAAGCAATTGGCTATTGGTGATAATAGACCATAAGAAGATGAAGCCACCAAGGTAGAGATTCCTCAAGTTGTTGCTACACTAGTTTCCGCTGATGTACCTGATGCTGAACAGTAGCAGACCCCTACTACAACTTCTGCACTAAAAGGTCCTAATGGCTAGAGGGGGGTGAATAGCCTATAAAAATTTCTACAACAACACTACATAAAGCGGTTAGACAAATATGAGGCGAAGTGAATGTTGTGCTAGCCTACTAAGAATGCAAGCCACCTACCATAATTCTAGTTGCTATTGTCTATAAGCACTCAAAGGCTATGTCACTACACTAAATTAGTGAGTTCTTAAAGACTAACTAAAGAGCCTCACTAACCACTAGACATGACTCTTACTTGCCCTCAAAACTAGCTACACTAAAGGGCCAAGCTACACTATAAAATGTAAATGCGCAGGAAGGATGGAGTGTTATACCACCATATAGAGGAATGAGCCAATCACCAAAGGAGCCAATCAATCACAAGAATGAAGACCAATGAAGACCAATCACCTCGAAATCACCTCAATAAGCTAGTCCTCGTTGTGGCGATTCACTCACTTGGAGGTTCACGCGCTAATTGGCATCACACGCCAAACCCTCAATAGGGTGCCGCATAACCAACATAAGATGAGGATCACTCAAGCCATGTGCAATCCACAAGAGTTGCCTTTCATGATCTCCTACGGGGAAGGCACAAGAACCCCTCACAACGTCGACGATCGGAGCCGGCAACAATCACCAATAGCCGCTCAACGATCCACCAATCACTAGGCCATCTAGGTGTTGACAAACACTAAGAGTAACAAAGAACTCCACTAGCCCAAATTGCCCAACTAGTGCCACAAGATGCTAGAACACTAAGCAATACACTAGAGGCTCTCCAATCTCACTCAAGATGATGAAATCAAGTGTGCAAGTGAGTGGAGTAGTGTGCTCAGCTCTCAAATGGTGTATGCAACTGTTAGAAGTGCCAAGAGAGTGTCCAAGGTTGGCCACTAGCTCTATTTATAAGCCCACAAGCAAATAGAGTTGTTACCCCTTTAGAGCAGCTTTCTGCGAGGGCACCGGAAACGGCGGTGCGGTCACTGGACATGGGATGGTCAAATCCAATGGCTAGTTTGACTGTTAGTGGTCACTGGATAGGCGATGGTGGCACCGAACAGGGGGGGCGGTGCCACCCCGGTCAACACCCCAAAATCCATGCTCTCTGGAAAATGGGGCGGTGCACTGCCCAGGGGTGGTGGTGCCCATGGTGATGCCCAACTCTAGTTCACCCGCTCTCTGTTGAAAAGGGGCAGTGCCACCATACAGGATGACAGTGCCCACAGCGGTGCACCATCACACCTATGGCGGTGTACACCACCACTTCCGGTGCTAGCCCTTCTTAGCCACGTCCTATGGCAGTGTCATGCCTACCTAGTCAGCAGTAGCTGATTTGACTATAGCTCATGGATAGAACCTACAACCAATCTTCGAGCAAGAAGAAGAGGAACAAGAGGCCATTGATCACCCAAGGCTAAGGCAAATGATACAATGGGATCATCCCGTTGACAATATCCTTGGGAGTCTTCGAAAAGGGATAACAACTCGATCATATTTAGCAAACTTTTGTCAATGTTACTCTTTTGTTTTCTCTTTGGAGCCTCTTAAGGTAGAACAAGCACTTAGAGACCTAGATTGGATCATAGCCAAGCAAGAAGAGCTTAACAACTTCGAAAGAAATCAAGTATGGACCTTGGTGGAAAGACCCAATACCAATGTCATTGGCACCAAATGGGTATTCCATAATAAGCAAGATGAGAATGGCGTGGTCTCAAGGAACAAGGCAAGATTGGTTGCTCAAGGCTTCACTCGAGTAGAGGGCTTAGACTTTGAAGAAACATATGCATCGGTGGTAAGGCTTGAAGCAATCCGAATGCTTCTAGCTTATGTCGCTTATCACAACTTCAAGCTATATCAAATGGATGTGAAGAGTGCATTCCTCAATGGCCTTATTCAAGAACTTGTCTATTGTGGCAGAGAAACGCCTGAAATAGCACGCTTTCAGAGGCGTTCGTCTTCCACCAGACACTAAGCACCCTGAAAGTAAGCTACATCGGACGGTTCCATCGAGCACTCCCTAAGGGAGAACTCAAATAATCCATGTTTTTCCTCTAGGATCTAATAATGAGAACAAGTTTACAATACTTAGTCCATTTCATACAACAAGAGTTCTTAGAAATACATTATTACAATACCAAGTTCAGAGTGCGGAATTTAAACAGCGGAATTACAATAAATGTCTAATGATAAGATACAAGAATCCATCTATGCCCACCAGAAGAATCCTCCACACAATAGCTACTCATCAAGTTGCACCTACAACAGGGGTAAACAAACCCTGAGTACACAATGTACTCGCAAGACTTACCCGACTAGTGGAAAAATTTTCTCGACTCCAAAGGATATGATAGGCTTTATGGTTTGTTGGGTTTCCTTTTTATGAAAAGCAATACTAGTAGTGAATCCTTATGTATGTTTCTTATTAGCAGTCATGATTAGTTCATTATATAACCATTCTATGTAAGCACTTGTTCTACTTTCAAGCAAGAGTTGAGCAATTAGATCTATTTCATCATCTTTCATCTTCCAGTTCTTACTACGGTGCTAGATCGTGGACAAGTCATATCGTATTACATGGCAATTCATGAACTAATGTAGCCCAGCTGGGTATCCTGAAACACATGCCCCGCGTGTACCCCAGGCACAACCAAGACCAACCCACCACTCTCCTATCAAGGGGTCTAGGTCCCCATCCAAACTTGGACTCCAAGCCCCCACTCCTGAGTTCCGAACTTAGTATGGTGCTTAGACCTCCACCATCCTTGCCTCCAACCAGTCAGTTCAGAAAGAGCCAGAACCCATGACAAGAGGGCAACGAGCCTTCCCGCTCCCATAAGCAAGTATGTGCTCAGGATAATAAGTCTATGACCTAACTAGAATCCAATGCAACGGCCGGTCCTTAACCGACATGGATAGGGAAAACAGTATAACCAAGCTATGCCCCATTGGCCATGGGACACAACCTATTACACCCACCAATACCCGTACCATATCCCTGCTCGGTCTCCATTTCTTTTCACCATTTTATCATGAGGGTGATAATATTAATCACCTATTATGAGTAACGGTAGGTTACTCACGCTACCAATAGCCTAAGCATAGCAGCTACTCGACCTATGCTAGTAGAACTCATAGGTAGGTTATATATGCATGTAGTTTCAATATAAATCATGTAACGTAAATGCACATCACACATATATATGTATCCAGTGATTATTCAAAATAAGGGTTATGCACCGGGGCTTGCCTTGGGCAGACGGATTGTCAGCTAAGTTAGTCAGTGATAGCTCTAGGACCTCCTCTTGCATGATGATCTTCTCCTCATACTCCTCGATCACCTCCTCATACTCGTGATCGCTGATGGTCACGATATCCACCAACTCGTTCTCTACATGCATGCAATGGTGATGCAACACTTAGTATTTATGCAACGGTAGCTCTAAAAATAAGAATACACATGCTAAGCTACTAAGCTAACTCTAATGACTAAGACACTAAGCTAACTATTATCTTTACCAAATAGATTCCAAGCTCACCCTATAAGTGCTTAATTTTTATAAACCAATATCATGCCATTATCCATTTAGCCTTAATGGGTATTTAGCTACCATATTAAATAGTCTACTTTAGGGCTACAAAAATTACAGTGAGCACATAATAATACAATGAAGCTAATATAAAATTTTTAGGGTTTTTGCTATCACCAATCTACCACAAAAATTCCTACAATAATTAACTTAATAATATTGAGCACTCTCAAATGATTTAATAGCTCCTAGTATCAACAAGTATATATATGAACTAAATACACTAACAGATAGAGCACAATTTTAGGAACTTAACAAAATTAGTTTCACAATTTTTGGATACCTACATGATTTTATATGATTTACCAAAGATCAGCTCAAAAATACAAATGAAAAGCTATTTCTATTCTCCACGAAAAAGCTAAACTGATTTCGGCCCAACGCGGCCCACGTGACGCAACGTGCGTGCGCGAGAGCACACGGTGGCCCACAGTGCGGCCCACATGGCACCGGCCCATGCAGCGAGGCGGCCCATAACGAGGAAGCCCGCGCACACTGGCACATTAGCAAAAATGCCCTCACGTTATTAGAAAATAGCACGAACACTATATGTACTATTTCTATGGACAGTGACTTTGCAATGGAACCCTCGGATCTTTCCCCTCTTTACAATGGCAGGGTCCTTGACCATCCCTGCACGCGCTGACACGGCAAGCAGTGGCACGGGCGCTTACGCCAGCCAGACAGGACCTACGGTGACCTATCTACGAGGCCGACGCTCACCTAGGGTTCAACACGAGACGATGGGCGGCGGTTGCATGAGCCGAGACGCCATAGAAGGACCTCTCCACGATGGCAGGCACCCTATGGCAATGGTGATGGCATTCTGGTGAGCTACAGTAACAACAAGACGGTAGGGGTAGCGGGGTGAGCAATGACAACTCACTAGTGACCTTACCGAGAAGCTAGCTTGGTCGGAGACAACCCGTGCGAGGCTGGCCATGTGCACGCTGCGAGGTGGACGCTGGACCGCAAAGGCACGACCGTGTCAGCGGTGAGGAGGCGGCACTAGAGCTGTGACTAGCATGCGCACAACGAAGAGGGAGCCAAGGCGAGCTAGTGGTGTAGAGAAATTAGCGCGGGGTGAAGTGGTGGAGGCTAGCCACGGCACGGGCGGTGACGGGCCTTAATGGCACGATGGCGAGCAAAGCTCCAAAATTAGAGCTCGGCGTGATGCGAAGGTGGGGTGGGGCGGCTAGAGAGGGGGCATGAAGGCAGAGACGCGAGCATGAGGAATTGATGAGAGGTGCTCGCTCTCTGACTCGTCACGACATGACTCGGAGGTGGCAGAAACCAAAGAGAAACAGAGAAATGGAGCATGTCAGTGGGCTTGGCTTATTCTTGCCTTGGCGGGACACGAGCGGCGAGCATGGGAGGCCCATGCACTGGTGCTATAGACAACATGTGCCCGCGTCCGACCGACGTGGCCTGCACGCCACAGTGCCATAAAATGGCATGGCGACGGCGGCTCGCCCATGTGCACGCGGTAGAGACGACACGCATAGGACCGGCAATAGCATAGAGATGCAGTGGACCGGTGCGGGCACGATGACGATGCGACAGCAGCGGCAGCGTCGCAACATGAGGAGCAGTGGTTGATGCGATAGCAGTGCAGCGTAGGACGGGGCAGGTGGCAGCAGCGGTGGCTCTGTGTTGTGGGCCAGCGGCAGCCGAGCCATGGCTGCAGACCAACACGGCAATGTCGAGCGCCCCCAGCTAGGTACCCCAAAAACACACACCCTGCTTGTACCCCGGGCACAAGCTGGACCAAACCATCACCCTCCTATCATGGGGTCTAGGTCCTCATCCAAACTTGGACTCCAAGCCTCTGCTCCTGAGTCCTGGACTTAGTGCGGTGCAAGGACCTACACCATCCCCGCCTCTAATCAACCAGTCCAGAAAGGGCCGGAACTCATGATAAGAGAGCAACAAGTCTTCCAAGCGCCCATACCCAAGTATGTGCTTAGGATAATAAGTCTGTGACTTGCCTAGAGCCTTATGCAATGGCCGGTCCTTAACCGACAAAGACAAGGAAAGCAGTGTAACCAAGCTATGCCCTGCGGCCACAGGACACAACCTTTTATACCCACCAATACCCAAACCATATCCCTGTCCGGTCACCATTTTTCCTTTCCATCATTTATATTTTCCAAGTGATAATAATATAGTAATATATTTCCTATATCTCGCGAGTGACAGGCAATCACTCGACTTCTACCAGAGTCCTATAGCATAGTAATCTACCCGATCCTGTCATACTAGTAAGACTCATAGGATAAAGATATATATATATATATATATGCAAGTGGGTTTCACTTCAACTCCTTACAACTTAATGCACAAATATAATTTAAAGTACAGCAAAACATGGGTTATGCATCGGGGCTTGCCTGGGTAAGATTTAATCAGAAGTTAGCTTTCCATCATGGCGACAAGATGTCCAAAAGCACCATTTCTCCAGCAACTCCCGATGACTCCATGATCCATCGACGTCCCTATTATAATATGCAATGCGATGCAATGCACAGACGTAATTAATCACTGCAATTGTGACTCGTAATATACGATTTACACCTCTCAAGTTAACGAGCTAGTTCTAACGACGACCGTACTTAGGCTACTATATCCATGTTATTCGAATAAGGCATTATTTCCCAACAAATGTTTTAGTTATACAAACCCAATGTGTTTATTTATTCTATTTGGTCGAATTAATTTTTATTCGAAATAGGGCATCATTATCTATCTAGCAAACTAATTATTCTGGAGCTACACAAATTACAGTGAGCAGCTAATAATATTAGTAATTTACTGTAAAAATTTTAGAGTCAACACCATCACATAAATTCCTACAAGTTCACCTTTTATCAATATTAAGCATGTTAAAATAATTAGAGCACCCCTAAAAACATATTGAATCTATGTGAACAAAATACACTATTAGATATATCATGACTTTAGTAACTCAACAAAACTAGTTTTACCATTTTGGGACACCTACACAATTTTATATTGATTTTACAAGTTTACTTCAGCATTAAATTAGAAAATACCTCCAAAATGAAAAAAGGACCGGCGGCAACTAAACTGGCCCAGTAGCCCCACGCGGCTCGTGCAAAGTGGCCAGGCATGCAGCGGGCCGGACCAATGAGCGGACCAGGCAGGCGAGGCACACGACCTAGGTGGGGTGCCGAGCAGGCCGGCCCAGCGCGCGGCGTAGGTGGCCCAGGCACGGTGGCCACAGGCCAGCCCAGCGTGCGGGCGCAAGCAGCCCAACAAGCCAGCCCACACGTGGCCTACCCAACCGGCCTAGCGATTTCACGAAAATGACCCTGTGTTTGTCCTTTTTTAACCCGAGATCTAGAGCACTATTTAAATGAGTCACGTATTTTACACCTATAACCCTGAACAAAAATTCTACTTCGATTCTTACCCTTCTCCCTCCTACGGTGAAGCAAAGGAGCACCGACCGACGGTCAATCCTGGCCGGGAAGGACACGGCGACGGCAGGAAGCCCGCCGGCGAGCTACACGGGCGCCCACGTGGGGAGGTACGTGGCTACGATCGGCTCACCTACCCACAGCGTGGACCGAGGTGGTCCAGCCACGAGCGCTGACGATCGGCTGGCCGCAACAGCGGCAGCGGGCCATGGCGACGGTGCTCTAGGGGTCCAGTGGTGTGACTGGCTCTAGGATGCGTCATGTTGCGAGCTACAGCAACGACTAGCTGAGGGCGACCATTCCGACGGGGAGTGCTCGACATAGAGGTGTAGAGCCACGTGCGGACGATAGCGGGGTAGCCTAGTGCAGCGGTAGTGGCGGTAGCTACGAAAGGGCAGCGCCCTGGCTAAGGCATGATTGGAGGCGGCGGGGTGCTGCGGCATAGGCGCATGATGTGGGAAAGAAGAGGAGGGATAGCGCTACGGCACGGGCACGCCGAGGGCTCGGCTAGGCCAACGGAGGGAGGGACCAGCGACAGCGGCATGTGACCTTGGTGGAGACATGGCGATAGTGGGCGTGGTTGCATGGGAGGAGCAGCAGTCCAGAACAGACCAGGGACTCATGCGTGGGGAAGCTATAGGTCCAGCGTGGGCTGAGGGGCTCGCGCGCTCAAGGTGCGCCTTGGCGGCGGTGGGGACACCGGCAAGCGGCACAGGAAGTGCCACGAACGCAAGGATGAGTGAGGCGAGGCAGAGCCGCGTGCAGACTCGATGAGAGGTAGGAGAGCGGTGGCGCTCTAGGGCATGGTGGCTGCGGGCGTGCCGGGCAACGACGTTGGTGGTCACGGCCCTGTTCGGGTGCTCGCACGAGGCAGGGAGCACCGAGAGGGAGAGACCATGAGAGGGGGTGAGCAAGGTGAGTAGCGGCTTGATGTCCTCAAGAAACCGAGGGTAGGAGGTAGCAGCAGCTTGGAGTTGGACCGGCCTGCCTGGCACGGTCATGTCGATGTAATGGTACTACGCTGGGCGGGAGCTGGACCACGTGCGGCAGCGTGAAAAATGGTAGCAAACGACAAGACAAGTAGTGATGGAGGGAAAACAAGGAGCAACTCGGCAATCTTCCCAAGCAAGGACACGAGAAAGCAAGCGCACATGGCCACTGTGGTTGCTTGGCTCGGCAGATGTAGACAGAGGCAATCAAGGCAGAGAGAGAAGCAAAGGCAAAGGCCGGGGAGTAGGAATGCAGATGGATGAGGAGACTTTGCAATGCAGAGCCACGACGGGAGACGAGACGGTGCATAGTTGCAATGCAAGGTGAAGCGATGGAACTAGGCAGTTGAACTATGGCACTTAGTGGGGCATGGGCACGACAGAGCCATGTGCTCCCAAAATAAACACTGTGAGTCCTATATATATATTCCTATAGACTATTTCTATCGGTTTACTAATTTAGACAATTAGCAACATCTAGGCACAAGGAGATTTTCAACAAAGCTCAAATTTAAATTCAGATTCAAAAGCTATATATATCGTTCTATTTATTAATGGATTTTATTTTATTTATAAAAGTTGCTTTTCATGCTTAATCTAATAGAACAAACCATTCGCTATTCCATTGGCTAGAATTGTCATTCGACTATTCCTAAATATCTTTACTGCACTGAGTAATTTAACTTGGACATTCATTTGAGTCCACAACTAAGTCACACAGGATTCACTTATCATATCAAGTACGTTTTAAATAAAAAAATCCAAGAAACTCATTTCGAAAATTTTTCTTAGGCCTAAATCTCGGTGCTAAACGAGCTCGTAACACCAGAGATGTTACAACACATATGTGCTCTATAGCATTTTTACTTAATAAAAATTGGTTTTCAACCTTAAGTGATATAACATGACTATTGAATCAACTTTCATTTCACTTTTTTGTTGATCATTTTGAATTATGAAAATTGATCTACGCACTTTATTACATGCATTAACACATAAACATGATGTTCATGACATGTTTTAGTAAATGATTTATGGTGTAAAACCGAGGGTGTTACATCTATGTTGAGCAACCACCAGACTTTGAAGATCCAAAGTTCCCAAACCATGTCTACAAGCTCCAAAAGGCGTTCTATGGGCTTAAGTAAGCACCAAGAGCATGGTATGAATACCTTAAAGAATTCTAATTTAAACAAGGCTTTGAAATAGGTGTTTAAACAAGGATTTGAAATAGGCAAAGCCGATCCTACCCTTTTCATTTGCAAAGTTGGTAAAGATATCTTTGTGTGCCAAATATATGTCGATGACATAATATTTGGTAGTAATAATCACATCTTTGGTGAGGAATTTAGTAGGATTATGACCAAGAGATTTGAGATGTCCATGATGGGTGAATTAAAGTTCTTTCTCGGATTTCAAATCAAGCAAATGAAGGATGAAACTTTTATTAGCCAAACGAAGTACACCCATGGTGTGCTCAAGAAGTATAACATGGTGAATGTCAATCCTATCAAAACTTCCATGCCAACCAATGGGCATCTAAATCTCAATGATGAAGGGAAAGCCATGGATACCAAGGTATATCATTCCATGATCGGCTCTCTACTTTATTTGTACGCATCTAGGCCCGATATTATGCTTAGTGTGTGCATGTGTGCTAGATTTCAAGCTAACCCGAAAGAGTGTCACTTAGTGGATGTTAAGAGAATCTTGAGATATTTAGTACACACTCCTAACATTGGCTTGTGATATCCTAAGGGCTCTAAGTTCAATCTACTTGGGTATTTGAATTTTGATTATGTCGGTTGTAAAGTAGATCGAAAAAGCACTTCGGAGACATGTCAATTCCTTGGACAGTCCCTAGTATCTTGGAGTTCTAAGAAACAAAATTGTGTAGCCCTTTCCACCATCGAGGCTAAGTATGTTGCAGTCGGTGTATGTTGTGCTCAACTACTTTGGATGAGGCAAACCCTTCAAGATTTTGGATGTCGCTTTACCAAAATCTCATTATTGTGTGGCAATGAAAGTGCCATAAAGCTTGTAAACAATCCCGTAAGCCACTCAAGAACTAAGCACATAGATATCTGACATCACTTCTTGAGAGACCATGAAGCCAAAAGAGATATCGAAATTCACCATGTGAGCACCGAAAAGCAACTAGTCGATATCTTCACTAAGCCTCTCGATGAGTCAAGGTTTTGTGCTTTGCGTCGTGAGCTAAATATACTTTATTCTCGTAATGTGGTTTGAATCGTAGCACACCTTTGTTTGATCAACTAGTATGCATAGGTAAAAAGAATTGCAAAGGTTTAATTCTTGCGCTTCAAAAGTTTTATCAAAAGAAACTAGTCTATTATGATCATTGCTTGTATTCATTATCTATTGCTGATCATAATATACTAGAGATATATGTCCATATCCTATATATATGTAGAGCTATTTAGTTTGTAGCTAACCACTTGTTGTGGGTGCGGCAGTATCACGTTGGTACTGCTGGCAATGCCGCTCCACGGTAGTGCCACATATTGGGCATGGTAGTGTCGTATTTTGAAATGCGCCTAGCATTTTGGGCCACAATGGCTTGTTATCAGTGGAGCCCATCCTTTCTTCTTATCCCTTTAGGCCCTGGCCAGAGCTCCTGTGCTTCGTCAGCCGCCGACTGCAGCTCTTGGGTGGGGCAATTTCATTCCTTTCCTCTCCAATCCATGAGTAACCAAGGTGAAATCATATTCCTCCCCGATCTATGCAATGGAGTTTGACTTCTATTAGAATATGGTTTCTAGTGACTTCATGATTAGAATGGCAGTAGCTTTGATGAATCGATTGAATCAAAATAGAGGTTCATGGGTGGAGTGTTGCCAATTCATGCGGTAGTGCCATAAATCTGGTGCAGTAGTGCCGCATGCTGCAGCCACTCTCTATAGTATATGATGACATACCATCTATATACTATCTATGTTGATTGAATTTATTCATCAGAACTATTACTGTATAAATCATGAGGTCACTCTACCTATCAATTACTCAACTCTATGTTTTAGCTAGATCTACATCTCTGAGATTGTGTGATGGCTTAGAAGAGTGCTTAAGGAGTGATTTGAGTGAACCAGAAGGAGCATATCATGGGATAGATGATGCACTAGGTGCGGCAGTGCTGCCCTAAGGTGCGGCAGGGTCGCACCACCTGAAACATATCTATTTAGGGTGTTTCCTAACTCAAGATTTGAATCTTCTAACCCATTCAAATCATTTCTCAAGTGTTCTTCTATCCTCCATTTATACAGTTTCTTATTTGGATCTACCTCTTGCATAGATGGCCTCCGAAGGAGATGATGACCGGAGAGAGAAGAGGAAGATGACCGAACCTCATGACAAGCCAACTCCTCGCCGTGGTCGTGGACGTACAGCAACAGTGTAGCAGCAAGAGATGATGCCAGAGACAGGGGGAGGAGGGATTAGTTAATCCAAAAGGAGGAGAACTTGGAGAGGGCTAGTCGCACCATTCCTCTGGTGCTTGCATAGCCACTCCTCCTCATCTAGAGGAATTTGATAGAGCATATATCACCGAGTACCCTAAGGAGGTGCTCATGAGGCGTCATGTTGATAACCATGCACATTCAGTGATCAACTATGCAGGAAAACAGAGATTGGTGGAAGAAGCTTGTGAGAACAATCCATATGAGCAACCAAAAGATCTGAGGGTTGACTACCGATTTTGGAATGAGTTTCATTCCAACTTTTATGCCTCAATAATCTTCAATTCTAGAAAGTCCGAGATTGTCAAGATGTAGTATGTTGACTAGGATGAGATGAAGGGGAAGAATGAGCCTGAATTCAACAAGGTAATCAAGGCTTGTGAGCACTTTGGTCTCACTGACATCATGAGCTTCCAACACAATTGGAATGAGGAAGTGTTAGCCTAATTCCATGCAACCTTCTACTATGACATTTATGTAGACGAGATACATTGGATGACTTAGGGGTGATCACTATCGTATTATCTTTGTGACCTTCAGTAGGATTCTTGGTTTTAGTGAGGAAGAGCGGGGCTTCACATACATTCATGATGAGCCTAGAGCTAAGATCAAAGACATTGCTTACATGTGGATTGACAGGAGAAGTGCAGATGGCAAGGTTAGTGGCTTGCAAAGCTACTACTACATTCTAAACAACCTGATCAGGCACACAATAAATCCCAAGGATGGAGCTGCTTCAGATCTTAATAGATATGTGAGAAATATGCTTGCTAGGTTTGCTCCTGGAGGTGATAGATTCAATGTCCCTCAGTTTCATAGTGGTGTGAGCTAAGGATTGCCATGGATGATGGGAGAAAGGGGTTGCCCTATGCTCCTTATCTCATGTTCATGATTGAGAGGGTCATCAGGTTACAAGTTGACAAAGATGGTCTCCTACACCATCTACAAGATTGAGAAGACCCAAGCCTCATGTGCTAGTAAGGCAGTGAGACGCTCACCTTCAGTTGAGGACGTGCCTGAGTCCTCCAGCTCTAGGTCTCGCAAGGACAAGAAGATGGAGAAGTTTGAAAATGGATCAAGGCCATTTTTACCACTTGCACCTATGCAGCGAGGGACCACCTATGAGGACTGGTTGGAGAACCGTGAGCCAACCGAGGGGCTAGAGAGCAGTGCAGGGCTGCCACCCCTTCCTCTAACTGAGTCATCAGCTGAGGTTTGATGACCTCCTTAGCCTCTCCAACACTGATTCAGAGGATGAGGAGGAGGAGCAGGAGCAGCAGGAGTTTGACTTTCAGTCGACTTTGGGATTGACCTTGGAGTCTTTAAGGACCACCAGACGCACTTCGCCATACTTCAACCACCCACCTGCCAAGGAAGGGCGGTGGTGTCCTCCTCCGATGACGACGACGATGATGATGGCGGTGATGGTATTGCTGCAGGAGGTGGTAGGGTTGCCAGTGAAGAGAATGTTGATTTGGAGGACATCCAAGAAGATGAGAAGTGAGCTAGTTGATCTTTCTTCTTTTCATCTATTTTTGGTGTTTTATGCCAAAGGAGGAGAAAATTAGAGGGGTCAACTTCTTTTTGACGCCATGGTGGAAGTCACTATAGCTAGAGCTTCATGTCTATTCGATGAGAGTAGTTGTTTGGTGTGAGTTTGAGAGTCGCTCAAAACTCTACTTGTGTAAAAAATGCTTCCTAAGTACTCTATATGTATCAGATGTGGACATGTATCATTTCTGTGTTGTAGCTTGTCATATATTTGTGCTAGAATGCTCTTTGATTTCTCTATAATCTGTTGTGTGGTGCTTGATTTGATCTGTGATATTGCAGCAAGTGCAGAAGTGCCGCACCTTAGGCCCGGTAGTGCCGCTCTATGGCAGTGCCACGGCTAAGGAGCGGCAGTGCTGCACCTAGTTGTCTTAGCAAACCTTTTTATGCATGAACTATCATTTGCATCATGATTATATACTTGACACAGTGTGCAGTATCCCACAGGAGCATGAATGTAGGGGGAGCCCCATCACTTTCACTAAAATATGAATCTTGGACTCTTATGCCAATTTGAGAATTCAATTCTCCATTCATATATTTTGGGGGAGGCTCTACACCCATGGCTCAAAAAATCTCAGTTATATTTCATATCTTTTGTAAGCTCTAATTGGGTTATCATAATCATCAAAAAGGAGGAGATTGAAAGTGCAATCAAGCCCTAATTGTGGGTTTTGGTGATAATGACCACGCAATTAGAGAACTAATGAGATTTATCAAGATGACAAGTAGGGAATTTAGAATCGAGGATGTCATACAAAATAGAGGAGCCCCCAATTACAAATATTGACTGCTTCAAACTCAAAGGAAGTTTATATTATTTTATATTTCAAATTTGAGTATAGGAAAAGCCATACTATAAAAGGGGACACAATGCTTAAGCCAACTTGTGCTTCTAAGTGCTCAATCTTACACACAAGCATCCTCAAAAGTTCAGCCGTGATAGCTTGCTCAACACTCTTTTATCTCTGTTGTCAGGCTTGGTGCGGCACTGCTGCACTTGAGGCATGGCTATGCCGCAGAGCAACACTACCGTGACTTATCTGACCATTGGGACCTAGAGAGGTATTTATACCTCTTCCCTTCACTCACAACAGTCTTCTTCCTCGCCTAGTCTTTTAGACCGACACTTTTTGGCTTAGCTCTTATTTTCTCTCTCCTTCATTAGTATCCAAAAGCTCACAAGCTTTCCCTTGTGATTTCCTCATCAATCCTTGAGAGAAAAAGGTACCAAACTTGATTAGAGAGCAGATTCACTGATTCCCCAACTCAAAAGAGCACTTGGTTCATGTTTTGGCCGGCGGTTGTGCTTGTTACTCTTGGAACTTGCTCCTAGCTAGCTTGTGTGCCAACTTGTGTGGAGCTTGCCAGTTTGTCTGGCAGTCCTAGAAGGTTTGTAACCATCCCTTGAAGCTAGTAAACTCACCCCTCATCTTAAGAGTTAACCCTCTTGACTTGAGAACGAGGAAGGGTTGCAAATCCCTAAGCCTTAGTGGCTAACCTCAACAACGTAGACTTAGGCAAGCCTTGGTGGTGAGCTGAACCACAGAATAAATCCTTGTGTCACCATGTGCTTGATTTACTTCACTTGTACTTCATATTGTTGTTGAGATGATTTTTAGGGTTTGTGGCCGATCTACTTGTGTATGATGTTCCTACCACTTCTAGCTGTCGATCTGTGAACTACATACCTGCAGGAACCTCAATAATTTATCTTATCTAAGTTTCCATACATAGATTTTGAATTGTGCCTCGAAGTTGTCTGCAGGTGCGGCAGTGCCACGGGCTCAGAGCGACAGTGCTACGAGGTGGAATTTAATATTTTCCTAAGTTTGTTTTAACTGGCCTATTCACCCCCCCCTCCTCTAGACTAACCGGAGATCCTACACATTTAAACACATTAATACGACCTAGGTTGTCACTCAATTACCAAGACCAAACTAGGAACCTTTCAAACTTCTGCGGTGAGATGGGGGAGAGGAGAAGAGAGGGCGAGGCACACTACACGAAGAAGGCATGTGGTAGGAGTTGAAGCCTTATGGCAGGCCGTTGTCCGCCAGCCACCGGCGCCATTACAACATGTGCAATATCCGATCTACTTTTGAAACATCCAGATAAAACATTTGTAACATACATCTAAAGATAGATAAAACATTTAAAACATGCGTCTAAAACAATTGCAAAAAAACTAAAAACACTTGAAAAGCCCTTGCAAAACATATGCAACTTCCACATAAAACAGTTGCAATATATGTGTGAAAATATATACAATATCTAAATAAACACACTTGCAACATACTTCTAAAACAACTCGCAAAAAATATACTTTTGAAATAGATAAAACATTTGGAATAGATGCTTGTAACATATGTAGCCATTGCAACATATGAAATATCCTGATCTACTTCACATGAAACATACTCTTGCAACTTGCGCTTTCAGCAAAACTTGGTCGATGGGTGGACGGAGCACTGCATAGCAGGATCCGGATGTGCGGTCATGGTGGAGAAGAAGGATGGCAATGGGTGGGTGGCTACACAGCCCTTGTGTGAGCGGCTGCGCTGCACCCGGCGAGCAGCACTCGTAGTGGAGGCGACAGCGCTCAATCGGGCAGGTGCGGCCTCACATGGTGAGGTGGCAGCGGCTGCGCGGGCATGGGGGAACAAGCCACGGCAGTGCGAGCATGGTGATGCAGTCGTGGTGCAACATGCCGCGGCGGTGTGGACATGGCGGCACAGTTGCGGTGGATGGATTCAAGAATGAAGACTAGTGAGCAGAGAATGTCGTTTTTAAGCAACTCGAGTAGGCCAGTTGGGTGAGAACATTGAGCTGTTCGGGCAAACATCGAGGCCCACCAAGGGAAGCATCCGGGTGGCAGGAAGGTCTTCTTCCCAGCATTACTGCTAGTACATCGAGGGTGGATGAAAAAGTGTGACTAGAAAAGCTTAAAAACACAATCTTTGACTAGTTTTGACTTATTTTGGGCCATGTATACCCTAGTTATTTTTTAGACTAGTTCATATTTTAGCCGAGTAGGATCCAACTAGCAAAAGCATCTCGCTTATGAACCGTGAGTCACGCCGCTGCATGTCGCCTCTGCCAGTGCCAGGCGGCCACCGCGTTGATCGCTAGCTCACTCGTCTATGCACCCGGGCCACCACCCGCCACGCTTGCCATGCCACTCGCTGGTCTGCTCGGCTGTGCGTCCACACTGTCACTTGCTGCTCTGCTCGGCCATGTCGTCACCCGCCGACCGTCGTCTACCCGCCTAGCTAAGCGTCCACCAGTCCAACTGTCCAAGACTTGAGATTGAGACTTCCAAATCACAATCCTTTGTCGACAGCTGGAGAGCTCGGCTCGACGTCCCCACGCCCCGGCATGGTGGGATTTGCACATGCGACAACGCATGGGCTGATGGGCGCGCGGCCACATAGGCCCAAGAGCAGGGAGCAAGAGGCAAGAGCAACCCCCTCTGGTGGTTATCTATCCTACTAATTCATCTACCCTACTAATTCACCAACATTTTTTTGCTAAACCCACCAAAAAACAACCTCCACTGAGAAGTCCCCGGTACATCCACCCACAAAACTGTACACACAAAAACTCCCGCCCTTAAAACGAACTGTCCAGATTTACTCTAACCCTCCTCTCTCCTTACTCACTCAAATTGAATGGTCTAGATCATGTGTGTCAACCTCCTCATCCCTCACGTCTCCCACGCCCGCGCCCAGCCGCCGCCCCCGCACCACACGATGCTCGGGCGGCTAGGGTTTGAATCCCACCCTACGTCCAATTTTATCATTTGGAATGTTTCGGGTTTGTTTTGCGAGTATTTGTGCTGACATGTGGTTTAAATGGGGATTTTTGTTTGCATTGTGTTGTGGTCCAAACGAGATGATGCAGACCGAGCTATCCTTGCAGTTGGGGCTCACAGATAGGCAACTGCAGATGTGGTTCTACCATTGCCGGCTCAAGGACTGCAAAAATCTGCTGGCCAAGATTTCTTAGCCGGCTGAATGGCTACAGATGTGTTAGTGGCAAACATACATGTATGGTTTCTTCCTTCTTAAGCTGCATATCTTTTATGTTGTGGCTGATAAGCTTTGTTGAAGTGCAAGATATAGTACCGTTTCTATTTAATACTCTTGCCGAGCATAATATTTTATTTTATTTATTAATGTGTTAGCAGTATATGACATTATTTGATATTTACACTCAATGTGTGTTTTTGTTGTTTCCTTCTCTTTCTATCTTTCTATATCAAATTTCATAGTTGCTGAGTGGGCATACACAAACTTAGGAATGCACGGGTTACCAATCCGTCAGGGTGCAACATGTAAATTCTCGGAGTTCGCCAAACTATTTTTGTTGTATGTAAAAAACTGGAAGGTTGTGTATTTATGCACTATATTATGGTATCATTGTTGTCACGTAAGTAATCTTTATTTGGTATATCAAGTTGTCATCAGAGTCATGTTTTTAATTTAATAGTAATATTATAATATGTGATCGACGATTTTCAAAAACACCAAAGCATATACGTCATTTTGGTGGTTAATATGTGTTGTCTTAAATGTCATCCGTAGCGTTAGCACGGGTAATATACTAGTTTCTCTAAGTCCTCTCCTAATTTTTAACCCTTTGTAGAGCGTTAGTTGTATATGTCATTGTATTAAACACTAAAGTTATAGTATAAAATTATAGATTTCTTAATTAGTTGGTTGCTACAAAATATATGATGAAGAGGACCAAGACGTATTTCTCTCGAGTTCCTATTTCATAACTCAGTAAAGAACTTATGGATTTGAAATTTCCTTCAAAATAGCTATTTTTCTATATGTGACACAATAGCTATTTTTTCTATATAGATTATGGTGTAGTTTTTGGCTTTTTGTTACTAGAATTTGGTCCTAGTTAAACCCGGTAATGATGTGAAAACCAATCTAAACCTACAGCATCCATTCGTTATGAGCTCAACCAAAACTCATCCAGCCCACCAACTGAGTCGTTCCATTCACACCAACCTAGTCCACTATATTGTCAAAAAAAAAAAAAACTAGTCCACTATGCTATTTGAATCTAAACCAGTCCAAAACCAATTTAAAACTTTGGTTTCAGACCATTCGAATCCATTTGGTCAAACCTAAACCTGCGTGTAGGCTGAGTGTCGTGCGTGCTGTTCTTCGTTCCTAAGGCCAAAAATCAGAAACCGATTCCAAACCCAACCAGCCTTTTATAGCCACTATCCACACCCAACCAGCCCATTATACTCGGCAGCCCATTCCCACCCAGACCATGCAAGGCCAAATAAGAAACCACACCAAAAAAATCCGGGTTTGGGACCAAACCGTTACCAGGTTTAGTCCTAGTCTTTGCAAAATCCTGGGCTGCCACTGATTTTGACTGTATAATGATAAAGCTGTAAATTTTAATGGTAAACAGATTATGAGCGGTACGAAACAGAACAGTGGCCATCCGCGTGGCGACACGAGCGGCGGTATCGGCGATGGGATTCGGCTTGTCCTGTTCCCGGCGCCGGGTAGCCGGCTAACGGCAGCGACGACGTCCCTGGGCCCTCAAAAGCGACGTGCGCGCACGGGCGCTCGGGGAGGACGGGAGATGACGATCCACCCACCGTGCCGCTCTAGCTCGGATGGTCAACCGATCGGGAAAACTTGGCGGGCGGAAAACGACTCGATCCGTCGCATTGTCTGCGAGTTCCTTTTGGCTTTTGGCCGACGGCGTGGCTGGGTGAGCTTGGCACGGAGGCGAGGCGAGGGTTTCGCGGATTAGCCAACTCGCATGCATGTTTGTCTCCAGACCGGCAGTATCTCACTATCAGATCATGCGCTGATGAGCAGGTAGGTCGCCGGCTGACAGGACGAGGCTCCACAAGTCGAGTTAGTTGAAGCCGTGCTCCACTGCTCTCCCTCCAAAAAGGTTCACCGCCGTGCTACTACTGCTACGACATGTGGAAGTTAAAATCGGAAAGCACAGTGGCATGCACGCACGCCTGGATTTGAATGGAAACTGATTTGAAGCGAAAGCACTTGGGAGACATTCCTGCAGCAGGTTGCATTGCATGGTTTCTGTGAGTCGTAACGGAACCGGTCAATGCAAGACGCCTTTTGCAATTCCATGGGTAAATTAAAGTTGCCGCGAAGGGTAGCCATAGACAGACGGCGGAAACGAAATTATGCGGCGCTGTATCTTTCGGTATCAACTCCACTGACTCCGGCGCCCGACCGATCCATCTTGACTATGTTGACTTGTTGTTGCATATGAGTAGTTAGTTGTTCGAGTGAGTCCCAGCACTGAACAACTTTTTCCTGCATGCATGCATGGTCAGCTCCCCAGCCGCACGGCACACGAGCACAGATGATAGATGCTGTACGTACGTATAACTCGAGGTAGAGTGAATCACACACTTGAAGTTGTACACCCGGCCATGCTGACATGCACATAACAAACAGCTACGTTATGTTCATGTGCCCATGCGTATGTACACTTTTACTATTTTGTATTGGGCGTATATAGTAGCTATCAGCATTCATTTCGTAGCTTCGCTTACAAGTGCAGCAAAAACTCCGCGCCCTACGTTCGCCGGTACGGTACTTTCTCTGCACATGGAGCGGTTTCTACGTACTGCCGTTTCTGAGGACCGGACGTTTGTTTGTCACTCGATGCAGGAGCACTATGAGTACGTACCGGATATGCATGTATACCTAGCTAGCTGCTCTAGCCTCGATCGCCTACGTGGCTCGTATCAAACTTCATGTCTCACACGTACGTACAGTTATCGTCTCTCCCTCCTTTTGCATGCTAGCTTCCAACGCAAGTCACACGATAACAAAGCAGACTATTAGAGAGTCTATAAGTAACCACCAAATAAGAAGCATGCACAGTACCTTCTTGTGTGTGTGTGTGTGTGTGTGTGAGAGAGAGAGAGAGAGTGAGAGTGAGCAGCAGCGGAGTGTACATTCATGTACACACACGAGACACGGATGACATGCAAGAAGGATCGGTGCATGGGATGGGAGGCTTGCCCTTGAAACAATCGATCGATGGGCAGTTGGGGAATCACATCGCTTCGTCTTTGCCATTTAGCGCGTGTTTAGTTGCACCCCAACTTTCAAAAAAGTGCTACGGTACCTGTCACATCGAATGTTTACGGCCCGTGCATGGAGCATTAAATATAGACGAAAAAAACCAATTGCACAGTTTGGTGGGAAATTGCGAGACGAACGTTTTGAGCCTAATTAGTCCATGTTTGAACACTATTTGCCAAATAAAAACGAAAATACTACAGTAGCCCCAAATTCCAACTTCCTGCAACTAAACACAGCCTTAGTACGCACGGACGCGCGTTAGAGGAGAAAAGCAGAGAGGAGGAACAGCGCCAAGTAGAGAGTAGAGACTAGAGAGAGACGCAATGCATGATGAGGTGCTGCCGCTACCTCTGCCTGCGTGGCCACAGGCCACACACAGCTAGCGCTTATATTCGATGTACACAGGAGGAAAATCATCGCTAGCCAATGCAACTCGTGAATCGCCGGTGCCATGATCGATCGATGGCGTTTCGCGCTAAGCTCACTACACCACGAGCGAGGCTCCGTGGAAAGAGCCGGTACAGCTTTCTGTTTTGTCGTTACGCCTTTTGTTTTGTTTCTCTCTGGCACATATATTTTTGTAGGACATGGCACACGTGCACGTACGGGCCGGGCCAGCTGCAAGGACGTGTACTCGTACGTACGTACGCGGTACACAGGAGGATTGTTCTCCCGGCCCTTTTCGATGGCGGCATGCAGTGGAAGTGGAAGTGGAAGTGGAAGGAGCAGTGGTCGATGGTACGCGTACTTGCCATGACATGTCCGGATAGGAATGGGTTCGGACGTGTGGTGCACGCCTCGATGGGTTGATCTTGATCCGGGGAGATCAACGTACGGCAAATGCTACGTTCCGCGTGTTGTCGCGTTTCCTATACAGATACAGAGTCGA
This sequence comes from Miscanthus floridulus, assembly GCF_019320115.1. Taxonomy (NCBI): domain Eukaryota; kingdom Viridiplantae; phylum Streptophyta; class Magnoliopsida; order Poales; family Poaceae; genus Miscanthus; species Miscanthus floridulus. Next base: position 100,746,044 of record NC_089584.1, read on the forward strand.
TCTGCGTGGCCCACCATGCATGCATGCATGTGTGTGCGTCCGTCCGTTGTTGCAGGCCCGGCTATTACTCGGCCATATGGCCCGAGGCCCGTTGGCCCGGCCCACGGCCCGATGTTTCGGCCCGGCCTAGGCACGGCACGGCCCGGTGGTTGGCGGGCCCGGGCTGGCCCGGCCCGACCCTTGGCCCATGTCTGGGCCTCACTTTCGGCACGCCGGCCCGATATAACGGTCGGCACGAGGGGCCCGGCCATGGCCCGTTTGGCAACTGGCCAATATAAATCGCCCGATTCGCCCCTCTCCCAGTACCGGTCTCCCCCCGGCTCTCTCCATTGGTCCATCCCAAACCCTAATCCTCATTTCACTCCGTCGGCCGCCGCCTCGCTCGCTCGCCTAGCGCCAGAGCGGAGAAAGGGAGCGCCGCTGCCGCTCGCCTCCAACCATCACCGGGCGCCGGCGAGCTTCTCTCGGCTCGTTTGAGGTTGCTTCCTTGCCGGATCTACGACTGCGGCCATCGAAGGCGCATCGACGACTCCTCTCATTTGTCTGCACCGCGCATCCTTCCTGCTTCCTTCGTCTTCGTCTTCATCTCCGGTCACCGCTCGCCGGATCCGGTCCCGATTTGGCCATCTATAGCCTCTTCTCTCCCCTCTGACCATCTCTTCCCCGTCTCGCTCCCTCCACCATCCTTCTCTTCGTCAGATCTGTCCCCCAAAACCTAGTCTCTCCATCCTCTTCTCGTAGATCTATGGATCTCGGTCTTCAACGGCTACTTCGGTGCTCCGGTTGAGCAGGTAAGCCACACTCCTAACCCTAACCCTAACTTTGTGTAGCTTGTTCTAACTTCTATCGTTTTGCAGGCCGCAGGCTTCTTGCTAAGCTGCGGTAGCCGCCATTGAGGGACCGGAGTGCCCGCGATGGCCGATGGCGATGATCCCACCTCCACCAATTACGAGTTGAGGATGATGGGGCTTCGAGGTGATGACGAAGATGACTTGGAGGATGGGTGCGCGGAGCTGTTCGGCACTAAAGCCACTCCGATCGAGGTTGGCACAGACGAGCCGCCGCAGTTTGAGCACGGCGCTGCTCTTGGAGCTGCTCCTGAGCACGGCACTGCTCCTGGCGCTGCACCGTCCGGCTCTAGCGCCAGCAACAAACGCACCAGGTCTGAGGTATGGGAGGATTTTGAGGAGTTGTTTGAGCTCCACAATGGATCTCGAGTTAGAGTCAATGCTAAATGCAATTACTGCAAAAAAAACTTTGACTGCTCGTTCTAGTGCTAGTACTGGTCATTTGATTAGGCATATCAAATCATGCAAACCGAGAAAGCTTGGCAGTAATGCCATGTCTTAGTCCCTGCTTAGGTTTAATCCTGATGGTTCTGTCCATCACTGGGAATACAACCCTGAGGTTGCTAGAACACAGTTGTGCAGGTTGATTGCTAGAGAGAATCTTCCAGTTTGTTTTGGTGAATCTGCTGCTTTTGAGGAGTACATTAAACTTGCTCATAACCCTAGGTTTGTTCCTGTCTCTCGGCAAACCACCACCAGAGACTTTGTTAAGTACTTTAACGAACGTCATAGCAAACTCCTTGAATCTTTAAAGTATGTTAGTTCTGTTGCTTTGACATCTGATATATGGTCTGGTAATGCTAAAGAAGACTACTTAAGTATTGTTGCTCACTATGTTAACTCTGACCGGCAATTAGAGAAGAGGATTTTGGGTCTAAGGTTGATTGATGTGTCACACAATCATGAGAACATTGTTGAACGTGTGCTTACTTGTATTGATGAATATGGCTTAACTGATAAGGTTTTCTCCATTACATTATACAATGCTTCTGCAAACACTAAAGCAATCGAGATTCTTGCTCCTGCATTGTCTGGTAATGTTGGTGAAATGTTTTTGCATCAGCGTTGTGCTTGTCATATCATTAACTTAATTGTTAAAGCTGGGCTAGAAGTCTTCAAGCCCATGCCGCAGGCTTTTAGAACTGCAATTTTATTCATGAATTCCTCTAATCTGTGCATTGCATCATACAAAAATTTCTGCATTGCTAAAGGTGTCCGCCCTCGTAAGTTTGGCTTGGACATGGATGTTAGATGGAATGCAACCTATCTGATGCTAAAGCATCTGATAGGACACAGGGCCCCTTTTTCAGTGTGGATCACTGCAAACCATCCTTTGGTTGATGGCCAGCCGTTGTTAAAAGAGAATGACTGGAAAGCTGCTGAAAAACTTCTCCTATTCCTTGAACAGTTTTATGATTCTACTGTTGTGCTGTCTGATGTTTATTATCCAACATCTCCACTAATTATGCATCATGTTCTTGAGATTACTGGACATTTAAATACTACTTATGAAAGAGATAGGGACTTGAGAAATGTTGTTGCCCCTATGAAAGAGAAGTTTGAGGACTACTGGTCTACAATTCTAATGCTTTATTCCTTTGCTTTTATCTTGGATCCTAGAGCCAAGATAAGAGGATTCACTTATGTTCTCCAAATTATGTCTAACCTAACTGATGAGAACTATTCTGAATATTTAACCACTGTTAGGGCTAACCTATCTGATACTTTTGCTAAGTATGACAACAAGTTTGGTGCTGTGAGATTGCAAAGGGCCACAGTTCCAAGCCCTGCTTCAGGGAAGAGAAAGACTGCTTGGGGAAAAAATTTTGGTGGCACTCCAGGTGGTGGACTTGGTGCTGGTGCTAGCCTAGCTGGTGGACTTGGTACTAGTGCCAGTCTAGCTGCTGCTGGCCTTGGTGCTGGTGCTAGTCTACCTCCTAGACTTGGTACTGGTGCCAGTCTAGCTGCTGCTGGACTTGGTGCTGGTGCTAGTCTACCTCCTGGACTTGGTGGTGGTGCATCTTCATCCACTAGGAGGCCATCAGCATGTGCTTTGCTGCAGGCAGCATACTCTTGTGCTAACCTGAATGCTTCTGAGTTGGCTACATACCTTGATAGTGACACTGTCAACCAATATGACGACAACTTCAATATCCTCAACTGGTGGCATGAGCACAAACTGTCATATCCTGTTCTTTCCATCTTAGCCAGAGATGTTTTGATTGTGCCTGTTTCTACTATATCTTCAGAATCTGCATTTAGTCTAACTGGCAGGATCATCGAGGAACGGCGACGGCGTCTAACTTCAGACATGGTGGAGATGTTGTCGTTGGTGAAGGACTGGGAGCAAGCAGATACAAAGACTCAACATACCATGGAGAATGTGGAGCTAGTGGAGGCATTTGAGGACTTGTATCTTGACGATGAGAATGTGTAATGCTGTGGCCTATAGGCTTGTACTCTTTTTCTTTTCTTTCTGGATGACTGTAAGACTTAATGAACTTATGAACACTTATTAAAGATATGGGTTGTACTCTTTTCCTTTATGGGGTTTTCTCACGAGATGTGAGTTTTTACCCAGAAAGGTTTTTAATGAGGCAGTCATTGCACTAAGCAGCTAATATATTAGTTATTTATGTTTACATTCATGTTACTTGTGATCTGTGAAAGATGTTTACTTGTTGAAAGATAACTGAGAACTTGTTGAAAGATGTAACTGAGAACTTGTTGAAACCTGTTTTACTTGTAATCTGTGAAAAATTCTGAGCTGAACATGTTTTTCTGAGTCTGGGGGGTGTCGGGCCGTAGCCTGGCACGGGCACGCTGGGCCAGTCGGGCCATCGGGCCGACACGACACGGCACGAGACCTTTAGGGCCATGCTTGGGCCGTCAGTGCTGCCCGTGGGCCGGCATGGCACGGGCCGATGCATTTGGCGGGCCGTGCCGGCCCGATGACCTCTGGGTCGTGCCAGCACGGGCCCGGACCGGGCCGGGCCGGGCCGAGCGGCCCTAATGGCCATCTAGGCGCTCGGTACGGTGTGCTCCGGCCTGTCCCGTCCGGAAAACCACTCCCCTCCCCCGAGGCCCCGACCATGCATTTCCTCGATCTGCGTCAATCGTTTAATTTGGCTTGATCAGTCGTTGCGTTCAGCTAGCTAGCTTTCATCTTCGGTATGGATCGAGTGATCGAGTCAGTCAAGCGTGATGACACGCTGAGGGACGTGTGTGTCCTACAAAAGATTAATTAACAATCGTCATGAAGTTATACCACCAGATTTGCATATGTTTTTATATGTTGTGCTTGTGCAAACTCGCTCATACTTTGACTTTTGTTTCAGATACTAGCTAACTAAGGTACTAGATTTTTCGAACGAAACGGTGCATAGAAGAGCCACGCTGGGGGCCGATGCAAGAACTGGCTGCAAATAAACATGACATCATTAAGATCAACCACCACTACTGGAAACTCGAATTGTTTTGTGGATGTTTAATTTTTCTGTACGTTTTTTTCGGTACGCACAGAAAAATTACGATTTTTCTGTCGGTTTCAAAATACCCCGACAGAAAAATACGAAAACCCACAGAAAAATTATATGATTTTTCTGTGCGTGATAATAGGCACACGGAAAAAATCAGCACTCACAGAAAAATGCAACTTATTCTGTCGGTTCTTTAAAAACGCACAGAAAAAATATATACACGCACAGAAAAAATATTATTTTTCTGTCGGTTATTTTAAAACGCACAGAAAAAAACGTACACACGCACAGAAAAAAACCAAGAAGTCCTTAACCTAACCCGCCGCGGACTCGCCCGCTCGGCTCCTCACGCACGCACGCTCCCCTCCCCTCCCTAGCCCCCTACACTCCCCTACCCTCCTCCCGCACCCGCACCCGCCCATCCTCCGCCGGATCCCGCCCCTCCCCTCCCTCCCCTTCTTCCTCGGCGCAGCCAGTGCCGCCCCCTCCCTCTCCCCCCCATACCTTCTTCCCGAGATCCGGCGCGGCCGGCGTTCCCCGGCGCGGCCCCTCCCCTCCCGCTCCCCACTGGCGAGATCCGGCGGCCGGTGCCGCCCCCTCCCTCTCCCCCCCTCCCCTACCTTCTTCCCCGGCGCGGCCCCTCCCCTCCCGCTCCCCACTGACGAGATCCGGCGGCCGGTGCCACCCCCTCCCTTTGGTTTGGTGCGGGAGATCTTGTCGTCCTGGGGCTTGGGCTAGGGTTACCGCCCCCATTTCGCGCCTCTCCTTTCTCCTCTGGTTTGGTGCGCTCTCTCCTCTTCCTCCCCATCGAGCTCGCTTGACCTATACGGTCAACCTCCACCGACGGATTCGTGTTGGTCCTTCAGTGCTCCGACAGTATATCTCACCTGCCCCCATCTCCTACCCCTCTCTGTGCGGTGATTTCTGCTGAATTGTTTATGGATTTAGTTTGTCGTCCGCTGATATTAGGGTTCATGTTCTTAGATACTTAGATCTGGGCGACATTTTTGTTGATCTACATGTTTACATTTGCTTTCGTCTTGTTCGGCCCTCAGATCTGTGTGATGTGCACCTCTTAATTGTTGTACACATGTGTTGTCGTCTAGATTTTGCACATGATGATGCCTAGTCCGATTTACAAACTGAGCAAAGTGCCTTGGTCGATGATGTTTACTTAACCCTAGGCGCTGGAGGAGCACCCTATGGTGTGGCAGCCGCGTCTTGCTTAAGTCCATAGCTCTGATTCTAGTGAGGGTTCTTTATGCTGAAGCATCTAGAATTTATGACACTGATGTTCAATCTCTTGATATGACTGTGATGTTCAAACTCTTGATATCTATTTGGCCAATGATGCAACATAAAAAATAAACTCTGAGGTGGCTTCAATTTGTTTTTTGTGCATTCTGTATGATTCTTATGAATGTCATCAAACCATGGGACATGATCTTAGTTTTCTTCTATCTGTTTTTTTTTGCCTTGGCAGCCACCTATGATTGAGTATTTGGAAATTGTACCAACATATCATTAAGCTGAGGCCTCACTTACTTTGCCAATGACGATATCATATTAAGCATGCCAAGAACTGATGACCTTGAGTTTGTGTTGAGGTACTAGAACTTTGTTTCTTACTCTGTTTGTTTCTTATGCTCCAAGCTCAAGGTCAACCGAGGAGCAACTGATATCTGAGGCCAATGTGTTGAATACTACATCATTTGATCTACAGGAATTGCTCAATGGATGTTCTCAGCTAGAGGTAGGTTACAACTTACAAATGGAATTAGCGGCAGATTGGCACAGTCATTTGGTTTCTTTAGTACAGGTAAGCAGGCATCAATTGTTGTCCTCTAGGCTTGGTATAGTAGACTTGATATGTCTCTTTTCAAGACAAAAAATCTCCCCTAATACATGTTCCTGTTCATTAATGCTATCATATTCTTCTAAATGAGCAGGAATGGTGTCTCCTCCGCTTATTCCTGTAGCCGGCGACTCTAGGTATTCCTTTGTTATTTATTGCTCAAGTTGTGGCCCTTGCACGTTTCACTCCTTAAATTTCCTTATTACGCTTTTCTGACTCAAACCTCGCCTTTCTTGCAGGTGTAGCTCCGGCGTCCTATCCAGCATCATACTCTCAGGGATACACTACATTAGGCTCAGCTTCGATCGGTATTGACTTAGGTTTTCCTTCGCCTTCCTAGATTTTATGAGTTACCTAGTCCTAACCTAGAGAACTTAGTCCTAACACTTGCTTCTTTGTCGCTGCAGGAGTGTCGCCGACCATGCCTACCACTGCCACCTTCCGTCGCCATACTCCTCGCAGCAGCAGCAGGAGCAGCTACTGCCGCCACAGTAGTGAAGCTCATCATAGTGTCCTAGTCGTCCTCTCGTGATGGTTTAGAACTTTGATGTCGGTCATTTGAAGTTTGCTTGTCGCCCAGCCACATCGGGCGTGATACTTGTTTTGGTACTCTTGATACTTGATCGGTTGTGTGGTCACCCATCAAGGTCCCTTCGAGTACTGTATTTGTGTATTATTTGAATGAAACCTTGTTGTCATGCACAGAAATTACTGTATGAAAAATATATATTTTAATATGCTGTTGCTACTGTTTTAAAATAATTTTTTTTGTACGTTTAACTCTTTTTTCTGTGAGGCTGGCTACACAGAAATATTCTTTTTAATCTGGGCGAAATGAATTTTTCTGTGAGTTCACATGGACCGACAGAAAAAAAAAACATGTGTTTTTCTGTGCGTTTATTTCTTTTTTCTGTGTGGATTAACACACAGAAAAATTAGTTTTAATCTGGGCGAAAACAATTTTTCTGTGCGTGTGTGACCCACAGAAAAATTATTTCTGACGGTGAACTCACAGAAAAATTTTATTTTTCTGTCATTATATTTCTGTGGGTATTTTTCTGAGGATACACCGTCAGAAAAATATTTTTCTGACGGTATTCGTATTTTTCTGTGTGTTTTTGCACACACAGAAAAAAGCGAGATTCCAGTAGTGCACGCAGCAGCATTCTCGTCTTCCATATATATGTGTATATATATATAGCTCTGCGTTTATCCTTAATTATTTTCTACAAAACTTTGCTGAATACGTACGGAAGGCCACTCACTTACTCGACTTAATTGCTACACAGTCTTTTTAAGGAAGCTACCCGATTAGGTCCTCGGATACGTACGTCGGTACGTGCATATATGTATGACCTCTGCAGTTATTGTTTCTTGTTTTTGTCTCCGGCAATACTATAGCTAGTACGTCACCGGAAAACGTGGTCTCTTTTGTCAACAAAAGGGAACACGAGTGTGGAACGATTTTCATATGCCGTTTATGCTGAAATTTGGTTTATGCTAATATTTATGCTAAAATATTGTAAAAGGAAAAAATATTGTTCTATAGTTGAAAAGTAGCGTTGAATAAGCTCAAGCGAATAGGGCACTACGACATACTCATATATATGTAGGCACCAATATTCTACATACCTTATTCTCATAGTCATCTGTTCTTTGTGATGCAAATCACACATTGTGATCGAACGGCTGCGGTGGTGGACAGGGTGCTCCCGGTCCCGGCCCATAGAAAGTCCTCCTTCCTAGCTCGTTCGGGTTCATTCTTTTTGTAGGAATCGAGTAGATGGTATGCATGGTAAGTAAGAGCAATAAATGTGCTAAAGCATCTGCACTATCTAGGGCTCTCCACGGAATCCAATGCCATGTTTAGTTCACCCTAAATCCAAACTTTGGCATTATAAAAAAGAAGATTCTCCGTCACATCAAACTTGCGGCACATGCATGGAGTACTAAATGTTGACGAAATCAAAAACTAATTGCACAGTTTGGTTGTACTCTGCGAGACGAACGTTTTGAGCCTAATTAGTCAACGATTGAACAATTATTACCAAATAAAAACGAAATGATACCCTACAGTGCCGCTGGAAATCTGGCGACGCCAAATCCGTGGGCAACTAAACATGGCCCAAATACAGACGAGATAGATCAGAACACATACACATCGGTCACCATGCATTAGCTCTACGAATTGATAGTCTAAATGGTAGCTGCACTGCCATGTACTAGTACTAGTACTACTGGTGTGAAGAAAGTTGCATTGCAAGCAGCAGTTACGCGGCCGTGCTGGCAAATAAAGCAGTAGTAGTGAAATTTCTCGCACCCGCACACCGCGGCGCGCGCATGCATGCACATAGCAAGGCATCAGATGCGCGCGGCCTCTCTCTCTCTCACGCCCAGCACAGGAATACAGGATGGGCGGGTACGTTTCCTAAAACTAACCAGGCATCGGTGCTGAGCCGCGTCCCACAAGTCTTGTCCCAATAAACGCCGCGGCGCGAACTGAGATTAATTACCGGAGTGCCCTCCGGCCACCGGCCTCCCTCCTCCGTCCCTCCCTTACCCTTAGCCATGAAGCCCTCGGTTGAGCCACTCACATTTGAGGCAACCTAGAGCGTGTGCGTAACATGCCTGCTCACACGCCTAGGTTTATAGCTAGCTAGGCTTAGGGCTCCAACTGCATGCGCAGGTTTGGGCCGACTTTTCCTTCCCACGCTCTTACCCTGCCTGCCCCGGCCTGGTGGATGCATGCAGCCACTGCATGGATGCATTTGGCATGCTGCAGTACTGCTCGCCCCTTCCGGGCCCTCGTCTTCTTTATAACCATGCGCCACACTAAAAGCTCAAGCGGTTCTCGCACTCCAATTCGTTTTCGTTCCAGTGTGCAGTGCAGGGCGGTGAGAAGAGGTCGAGCTAGCTAGCTAGCCTTCAGTGCGAGCGAGGGCAGGGCCCGGACGGGTCAGGAGAGATACCATGGGGCACCACTCCTGCTGCAACAAGCAGAAGGTCCGGCGGGGCCTGTGGTCGCCGGAGGAGGACGAGAAGCTCATCAAGTACATCACCACGCACGGCCATGGCTGCTGGAGCTCAGTCCCGAGACAAGCAGGTAGTGTACATTACACACGCGCGTGTTCATGTATAGGATATGCTCATATGCATATGATACATTTGTGTGGTGGTTGTTTCACACGTACGGAGTACTCCGTAGCTAGCAGCGGAAGAAAAGCAGTTCACCGTGTGCCTCTCTTCTCACTTGATTCTGTGTAATTACGTGTGCTTTCATGCAGGGCTGCAGCGGTGCGGCAAGAGCTGCAGGCTGAGGTGGATCAACTACCTGAGGCCGGACCTGAAGAGGGGAAGCTTCTCGCAGCAGGAGGAGGCCCTCATCGTTGAGCTCCACAGGGTGCTTGGGAACAGGTAATCCTATCCTACAGGCTACACGCAGATCAGATACGCATACATGTGAACCTGCTGCTTACGCAGTTCCTTTATCCGTGCATGCAACTGCCCATATACGAGTAATGCACGCATTAACTTGCTTGGGACAAAGGAAAAGGGACGCAAATGGAAAATGTAGTAGATAGTTAAACGCATGTGTGCCACTGCACTGCAGGTGGGCCCAGATCGCCAAGCACCTGCCTGGTAGAACGGACAACGAGGTGAAGAACTTCTGGAACTCCACCATCAAGAAGAAGCTCATCTCCCAGGCTGTGGGCAGCCTCCACACCGGTAATAATAATAATAATAACACGTCCCTTCTTCACCCACACCGCAGGCAAATCCTGTGCGGTAGTACATTTTACAGTTCCGCCCACCCTCTTGCTTCGTCCCTTCGCTTTGTATGTGGACTGTGGTGTCAAATTCTTTGGCTTCTATTATTGTGTCAAAATACACGCCTTCCTCTTCGGACAGAACAAGTTAATCTGGGAAACCGACACCGATGTTTTTCTGAAGAAACACAGACTGACACAAATCGAGCATGTGGCGGATGGAGCACAATTCTAACATGGTTTCACTGCAATGCTAGCTGCAGACCTGTACTACAACATTCTGGATGGAGCAGGGCAGGGCCTCGCGGCCGCCGGATGCGCGCCGCTGAACGGGGCGGCGGACAGAGCGTCAGCTCAAGCAGCGGTGGGCGTCACGCAGTCTCCTCCTCCTCCCATGCTGCACAACAACCCCGCTGCGTGGGCGGATTTCGGCTCCCAGCCGCTCTTCCTCCCCGGCCACGACGGCGGCGGCGATCTCCAGTACGCCGCCGTCGACGGGGAGTTCGTCAAGCAGTGCGGCCGCGCGGCGGACGCCTACCCGTCGGAGGACGGCGGCGGCGGCGGCGCGAGTCAGTGCAAGCCGCCAGCTGCCGATCTCGTGCCACAACAGGAAGAAGGCGCCACGGCGCGGAGCCTGATCCCGGTGTTTCTTGAACCCAAGTGCGCCGCCGGCGATTTCATGCCCGAACCGGCTATGGCTCCAGTGATGGACTTCATGGAAGCCATCCTGGCGGGGTCGTCGTCGACGTCGGCTGCCAGCGCTTCATCTCTCAACAGCTTCTCGGCGAACGCCGGCATGCAGTCTCATTGTTGGATTCCCTGAATTCATCTTACCACCTTACTTCAATTCGATAGATGGATGATTCATCATCAAGCACCAAGTATTATATCAGATATAATTAAGTATAGAATTTATGAAATAATTAATATAGATTTAGGTTTCTCTCAGGGGTAGTAACAACATAAGTTACATGTAAATATGTTTACGTATATATAACGTTAATGTGTAGTGAAGGTAAGCATATATATAAGTGGGTGTCGATCACGTGCCAAGAAGGAATAGTACTTGAAACTCCTTTACAGCTATTTGTAGTGTGCAAGTTATTGAACATGGATGCGCGGCTAGAGATTCTTATATTATTCATGACAATGTACCTCTTTTTTACATGCATATGACCACACACTATATATATACATTCTTTTTAGAGAGCTGTTATATATTTCAGGTTCTTTAATTTTTCTAGGAACAATTTTATACGATCAACTTGTATAATTAAAAGGACAACTAACAAGAGACAATCCACAATTTTCTTCCATATATCTACATATATTAACTGAACAACAACAAAAAATCAGGCACCTAATATATAGGAGAAGTGTTATCTTTACTTGCCTAGTGGCATACTTCGGCTGAAATCTGAAAATTGTTGCAACTAGTTTGGATAGCGATGGCTAAATCGAAATTTACATCAGGCAATGAAATTTTTTTCGCAGCCATGCTGAGGCACGTTTTTCATTAAGCAGAAGTAGAGTTTAACAATACAAAGCTTGGACTATAATTGGTGATCATTACCTAGCCAAGACATCCCCTGTGATCCCTTGGTTGTGATTACAAATAAACTACTAGGCGATAACGTTAAGCTACTAGCACGACAGCAAACAACAAAGTAGGCCCTAAACCAAGCGAGCTAAAGGGCATTGTCCTCCAACCCAGTGAAATCTAGCTCCATAGCCACACGATCAGAAAATAGCGCTTGAAGGGCCTCATGCTTGGAGGCCCACAACGGAGCAACCAAGATGGCCTTAAACCTGTCAAAAGACTTTTGTGTCCAGTCTCTACGTGCGCATGCAAGAGGCCAAGAGTTAGAAAAAGCAGTTAGGACTAAATTTATCCGGGCATATCAAAAAAAGGGTGGATGCATTTTTTTTCTAGGAAATGGAAAACTAGAGGGTTTCTCTAACCCCTTCTTCCACGCAAGGTTTGCCAAGTCAAACTAATATCTCAACCTTTGTCGCCAAACTAGAGGGGCAATCGCATCTTTTCCACCGCCTACGTGCGTCTGTTTTAGGTAATACTAATAGCAAAGAGTCAACGAAACTTCTGCGTCTGTAGAAATTTCATCAATGGAGATGGGACAGCCGACAACATGTCTGTCCTTCACCCTGTTCGCTTGTTGGTTTCAGCCAGCCCAAACCAGCCAGCCAACAATATTTTTCTCTCACAACAAACCAGCACCAACCAGCCCAAACCAGCTCAGAAACCAACCAGCGAACGGGCCGCTCGAGAAAAGTGGGAGCCCACATGCACGCCACGAGTCTACGTGTCCAGCGACAGAGAGCAACAGGTCGATCACGAGATCAAATCACCCCTTGCACAGAAGCTCAGAGGCCGCCTCAAATCGTGAAGCTTGCACTGCTTGCGTTGCGAGCAGAAAGTATGCAGAAAACATAGCGCGTCATTGAGTTCGGCCTTCCTGTTTTCGTTACGCACGTCCGGGTCTCTCGCGTCACCATCACTGCACGAACGCAGCCGTTCGCCGTGGCGCGGCTACGGCGCTACGAGCCTCGTGTGCCCCCGTGACGCGCCCTGCGACCACACCCAGATAGGCGGACCGCGGACACCAGTGGGCAGGCCGCCACACCCGTGCGGCCGTGCGGCCGTGCCGTCCCGATTTCCCCAACAAACCTTTGTTCTCGGGACGGGACTGGCAAAGCCCGCCACGGCCCAGCCGCCGACGGGCTACCCGAACCAGATGCGATATGCACGCAAAGGGGGGAAAAGTTCAATTTACATCCTCAACTATCGTGGTCCTCCGATTTTTCCTCACTAATCTACCAAACCAGTTTTTTTTAATCTCCTCAACTTTTTAAAACCATTCGCTTTTGCACCTTAAGTGCTTTTGACGGTGGTTTTGCTGATGTGGTGTCACGTCAAATGAGGAAAATCGGACTAAATTGAATGTTGAAGGAGACAAATTGAACTAGAATTTTTTATAAAAAAATATCTAAAATTTTATTTTAAAAAATAGAAATTGTACCAATATATTTTTGCATGAAAATATAATGCAATTAAAAATCCTAAAATCTGGTTGAATGAATTTTTGAATTATTTATAAAAATATTTCTAGTCCAATTTACCTTCTTGAACTTTCAACTTCTGATTTACCTCTTCTAACGTGGCGCCACATCAGCAAAGCCGCCATCAAAATTGCCAAGGTACGTGCAAAAGTAAACGGTTTTCAAAAGTTGAGAAAAATAAAAAAAAAATAGTTGAGAAAAATTAAAAAATATATAATTTTTTTTAATTCAAGGTGCTCTTTATTACTCATTAGTGCCAGCCAAATCGCTGGTCACCATAGTCTCAATCTCATGAGGGAGATCAAGGATGAAAAGAAAACGACCACGATAGTTTTTAAATTGGACTTTTTTCCTTATCCAAATGACACGGCCGCCGCCCGGTGGTTGTGGTTTGGCCCCATGGGGCCGCGAGGGGGAGAGGCTGCTGGCAGCAAGAGGGCGACTCATTTTCTGAGCCGATTTTGCTTGGTTTTGATGTTATGGGTCCAAAAAACAGTTTTTCGGACATTGGGGCCTGGGCTATACTTGTTTGTTTTCATAATACGGCCAGGAGCACATGACAATTGACACACGTGACAGCAGCTTGCAGCTGAGAGCATGTGTGTGTTGGGGGCAACCGGGCCAACGAATGTCGGGAACATGGAGCGGTACAGAGCCATGCATATGCATTGAGAACGGGCGGGGCACGTACATACCACGTACCAAAGAAAACAGCGTGAAATTCATGCACAACGGCAGCACAGATCACGGCCGGGCCGACCGGTAAACAGTAGGCTCCGGTCGCATCGCTCGCACTACGGACACAAAATGATCGAAGAACAAGTGGTCAGTGGTGGCGCCGGCCGTGGTTCGTTCAGTGCAGCATGTGCACCTCGTCGGGGGTGAGCGGCTCCACCTCGCAGGCCGAAATGCCCTCGCTGGGCAGCTTGGGGAAGCCCTTGAGCGTGCAGGCCTCCTCGCAGCTCTTGGTGCAGGCGTTCTCCCGGCACTTGCCCGCGCACTGGCCCATGCTCGGGACCCGCGTCCGCATGCACAGCTTCATGCACTCGCAGATGCAGTTCTGCCCGGCCTCCGCGCGCGGCACCGCGGCCAGCGCCAGCGTCAGCGCCACCACGGCGAGCACCATCATCGCCGCCGCCGCCGCCGCCCTCGCCATGTCGGCCGCGCCCGCGCGCGTTTTTCCTCGGGCAATAATTTCCGACGACGTGCGTACGCAAACGCACGCGGCTCCCGGCCGGCCCCTGTAGGTCAGGTCTGGGCGTTGGCTTTCAAGGGTCGATGTGATGTGTGCATGCGAGATGTCTCGGATCCGTAGCCAGCTAGGTTCCACTGTTTAATTGGCTATAGTTGCACCGTTCGGCCTTGAAACCAGGCAACCCCGTTGGTTAATCACGGGATCACTAATAATAGCTTGTGTTTCTGGGGTAAAAATGATGAAATACCGTACGTACGGTGCGATCACTGTAGCAGCCTTCGTAATGCTCTTGCTAGAGCACAGTATTAATTCTCAGCTGTACGTACCATGCATGAGAGGAGTACAGACTGCAGTACGGACATAATAATAAGAGTTAAATGCATGTGCCCAACCTTTAAGCGTGTATACATTAACTTTGAAAATGCATTTCTAGACCTCCTAAATTTATTAAGTGGTACACCGTAGGCCCATGTCAGACATATGGACATTTTTACTGATGTGGCATTACTAGAGCGGCATGTATTTTTTATTTAACCCCTCAGTTTTATTTTTCTTTTAAAAAAGAGACGCCTTTCTCCTCTCTCACCTTCCATGTCCAGCGCCAGCTCCACGCACGTCGACGTGCACGTTCACAGCCCCCAGCCCGAGGTCGGCCATCAACCGCAGCGCCGCCTCGGGAACAACCTCTCGTCCAGGAAGTAGAGCACGCCAGCACCGTCGGCACCCTGTCGTGGTGAGCAGGGGGCGAGCTAGAGCGCATCGCCGCGGGCGTCACGCAGAGGCAGTATAGCGGAGCCGGATCTGCGTCGAGTCGCCGGCATATAGTTTTATTTATGGATCTGAGATCTGTCCGTATCTGAAAACGGCCGTATTTGAGATCTGTCCGTATCTGAAAACGGCCGTATTTGAGATCTGTCCGTATCCGAAAACGGGCGTCACGCAGAGGCAGTATCCGAAAACAATGGTACGCACAACGGCCGTGTATAGCGGGCGTCACGCTGCAGGCAAGGTTGAGGAATGGCAAGCCTTTCATGGGTTCCGGCTGACGGCGGCGGAGGTGTTGTCGGCCGTCCCGTCGTCGGCCCGTTAAGCTATTGCTGTTTGCGCCAGCTGCTCCTTCCCTACGGCGACACCAATCGCGGACGGAGAGGTACAGGTGCTTGCCTGCCGCCAGCATCTCCACCGTTTGCCGCGGCGTCAGGATCTCCGTCGTCAACGCCCACGTCGTCGCCATCCTCAGCTCGTCGGCCTCCACCAGCAGCCGCGACAGCGCGGCCTTGTAGCTGTCCAGCGCCGCGTCCACCTCGGCATCCGCGCCGGCGCAGGTTCCGCGAGCAGCGTCGAGCGGTGCCACCACAGCCGCTGCCGCCGTGGCAAGCTCGCCGCGCTGCCTCACGATGGGCAGGAGCGTGCGGTTGGCGATGTCCTCCTGCAGGGTGGCGAGCTGATCCGACAGGGCGCTCTCCGGTGCCCTGTCCTCCCGCAACAGCACGCGCCTGAGGGTGGCATAGTGCTGTTACGCGAGCATGCACCGCTCCACCACGGTCCGCAGCTCGGCCTTTGCTCGCTCGCAGTCACAGCGACGACGGCGGACGGCGCTCTACGCTTCCTCTGGTATGCCGTCTAGCGCAGGCAGCCAGTCGCCGCGCCGCGCTACGCCCACGCCCTCCCTCGACTCCGAGCGTGGGCGGCTAATGGACGACCTGGGGCTTGGGGCCGTGTACGTGCACGTTGACAACTCGACGTAGAGCTAGCGCTGGACCACATGGCGTTGGCCATGAGAGGTGGGAGAGGAGAAGGTAGTGTCTCTTATTTAGGAGAAAAATAAAACTAAGGGGTTAAATAAAAAAATACATGCCACTCTAGCATGCCACATCAGTAAAAAAAATATTCACATGGCTAGTATGAACCTGTAGTATATCACTTAACAAGTTTAAGGACCTAGAAATGTATTTTCAAAGCTCATATACCTGTATGACACACGTTTACAAAGTTCGAGGACCTCTGCTGCATTTAACTCTAATAATAATGCTGGCCAAGTCTCATTACTGAACGTGGCACCAGCAGGACGAGGGTGAAAAGAGAACACGAGGGCTGGACCATCCTGCAGGCTTCTGACACGATAGCTGCGAAAATAAAATGTACAGTAAGATGGTTCCAATGGAACGTTTGAATGTGGTAAAGTTTTGTCAAATTAATCTCATCCGATCAGCATGTAACTGTCATCAGCGCTAGTCTACGGCAGCTCGCTCTTTACGCGCGCGTTAACTCGACACCTTTTGATGCCATGTCAGCTTTTGAGCGCTAGTGATGTATGCTACAGTGCTACTACTGTACAAATCAACAGAACCGCGTGGGCGTGGATTAGGTCCGGGACCGGGCGTGCCCGGCCAAGGCCAAAAGCCGCCGACCGTGCATGCATGGTCCTGGTCTTGGTCCTACAGGCGTCGGCGGCGGGATCACATGGCGCTGCACTGGGCCGGCGCGACCACCGCCGTGCACATCGATCGGCTGGCCTCCGAATTCCAATTATAATTCCAATTATGCGATCCGCACGTACAACCGATCGGCACTACATACATGCGTTATGCGTGCGCCCCCACTCAGACCACTTACTGCTCCATTATTCTGCCATCGAGCGTACTAAACGATACCGTCCTCTTCGTGCCTGTCCTCGTCTCTCGCCTCATGGGCAATACTCCTATACTTGAATAAAAAAGGGTAACACTCCTATCCTATACTTTAATTAGTTTGACAAACGAATACACAAATCACAAATGTATTTTTTGGATGCTGCATCAACGTTGCCGTCCTGCCGACGAACTAACGTACGGTAGCCCCACTCGCGCGCAGAGTGTCGTAAATGCTGGAACGGGGACACTTTCTCTCCTTTTTTTTTAAAAAAAAAGTGGGACACTTCTTTTAACATATTTGTAAATGCAAGTTGAGTTTTGGTCTTAAGACTTTTGTGCATGCCCACAGCGCCATGTCCCTACCTACTATGTACATGTATATATTTTTAACTTTTTCCAAGCATTTTGAGCATTATGGATTTCACAGTTTGTAAAACACATTTTCGGTTTTGATATGACTTGTCCCAACCGTGATGTGCCGCAAGTTCTACCGCTCACTATGTTTCAAACTACAATTCACTAGGTCATACTATATTTCTCTCACAACAAATCAGCTTCAGCTTATCAACCGTAGAACAGTGTTTCTCTCTCACAACAAATCAGCTTCAACCGGCTTATCAGCCACAGAAAACATTAGCCGGTTATGTATACTAAGTCAAACTTTTCCAATCTAGATAAGTTTATAGAAATATTTACTACACGTTAATGAAACATACAAATATGTCTTGATACTATACTAATTTGAACTTGTAAATATTAATGTATTCTTCTATACACTTGGTTAAAGTCAAAGTAATCTAACTTAAAATAAATTGAAGTAAATTATAATTTGGATTGGAAAGAGTAGTATCATGGATGTGTGCTCCGTACTCTACATTGTTATTCGAACATAAGGTAGGACTCTTTCGTCAACCAAACCGACACATTGGCTGGTGGTAAAAAGTGTGTCCACATATAAAAAAGCGAAGACCCTGAGTCTACTGAACAGGCATCGGTCAAAGAAAGGCTCTCTCTCTCTAGTTTTAAAAAATTGCTCTCTAGCTAATCCCAAAGTTAACAAATCATTTGATGCATTCAGTGGTTTAGGTTTCAAGTTCCAAATGGACGATTTAATCATCAAATGACGACACAACCGCATTTGGCTCACCCTACACGTAAAGCGGGCCCGGCCTTGGAATCCATAAAGAACGCGCGCCCAGCCCATTTGGCTATTTCAGTCCATTTCCACCTCCCTCCCCAAGTCCCCATCCCCCTCCCCGTCACCACCGCCGCTTCCTTCCTTCCTTCGTCCGTACACCTCTCTCTCCCTCTTCCCCTCTTCGCCGCTCCTCCCGCACGCCATCCCCGGGACAAGGCGGCAGGCAAATAACCTCTCTCCGGCGACGAGGCCGATGGAGTCGACCTCCGGCGAGGACGCTCCGAAGCGCAACCCGCTCCCGGCCGCGCTCGTCTCCAACCTCCAGTCCGTGCTCGCCGCACGCCGCACGCCCGCGGCCGAGGTCAGCACCGCCGCCGCAGCCGGCGAGGCTGAGGCCTCGTCTCCGGAGGCGGAGGCTTCCGATGCCCCCGCGGGAGATGGTGCGCCGGCGAGGCCCATCGTGCTGCTGACCTGTGCCGGGGGGATCCGGTCGGCGGGTCTCGCAGCGCTCGTCGACGCCCTCGTTGCCGGCGGCCGCTGCGACGTCCACGTGTGTGTCCCCGAATCGTACGTGCTGCTATCCGAAAACCCAGGCGTCTTAATTTCCCCTTACATTGCTCTCATGATCACAAAATATTGTTTGCTTCCATTGGATTTGGGACGCCCTGTTTGCTGCCATTACATAGTGATTTTGTTGCCATTTGCCTGTGATTGTGTAGCTGAACTGATATGCGACCCTTTGTTTATTTGAAGGGACAAGCCAGCCTGCGGCCACTCAATTACCATCCGTGAAACCATCACCGCGACATCCGTGGATTTCACAGGTGCTAAAGCTTTTGAGATATCAGGTGAGGGCCGTTCATTTAATTGTGCGCAATTTGGGTCACGCATTCCTGAGCCCGGTGATCCCAATATTTTATCTTTGCTGACTTTGATCGTTGCAAACTTAGGCACGCCAGTTGACTGTGTCTCATTGGCCTTATCTGGGAGGCTGTTTCCATGGTCGTCTCCTGCTTTGGTACCGTGCTTGTTTATTCTTTCGGAATTGGATTTCCAAATGTTACTATCATGATGGTAATTTGATTTGTGGTTTTAAAAATAACAACTTAAATTTGTTTATACAGGTGATCAGCGGTATCAACACAGGACCAAATTGTGGATATGAGATGTATGCTCTTATTTCAGAAATGGTTTATTTACTGTCCATTTTCTATTTTATTATTGATTCATTTTAGAACTCTATAGGTTCCACTCTTCTGCCATTGCTGCTGCAAGGGAGGCCTTAGTGTATGGGGTGCCTTCAATTGCAATCTCATTGAATTGGTGAGATGCTCCTACCTGTATTGAGTTTATATTTCAAATTTTCTACATCATTAATGTGGCTGGTCCATGATAATAACAATACGTGATGGGTATATGTGACTAGGAAGAAGGATGAAACCAAAGACAGTGACTTCAAGGATGCAGCTCAGGCCTGTTTACCATTGATAAATGCTGCCTTGGATGACATTGTGAAAGGAACTTTCCTCAGAGGATGCCTACTGAATATTGGAGTTCCAAGTGCACCATCTGCAAATAAGGTCATTTTCTCAATGATACTCTGAATCTTAAACTCCACTTTTGAGGGAATGGTTACACCAAAGCTCTAGGATTACGTGAACTCATTTGGTTATTGTACTTTGGCACTTAGTTAAAATCATATCTTGGGCCCACCATTGTGACCGGCTAGAGCAAGAAGTTGCAATTATAAGATCGGCTAAGCATCATATACTGCTTCAATTTCCTCACTATTACTTAGGACTTACCTCACTTGTTATATCGACTTAAAACATTATAATAATCATGTGGATCTATCTGACATCTTGGCTCTGAACTTCCTTGAGTACCATGTTGCCATGTATGCTGTAGCCTAGTGCGGCACTGTCTCAATTTGTGTCCCAGTGGGTTAATTGCTGCTTTCATCCATTATAAGTTCATAGCTTGACTTTGACTGCTGAGCTGTGACAGAATGCTAAGCCTGTAGGCATTACCTTAGTGGTTCATCCACAAGCGCACCAATATTCCTCAAGCTTTCTTCATAAGAATATGCTAATCATATGATTTATTCAATTATCTGCAAAGCGTGTCAACCTTTTGCTAAGTAGAAGCCAATTATGATCTGTGGACATAATGATAATGGCGAAGCACATCACTTGAATTTATCTTGAGTTGATTTGCATTCTTCCCCTTTAAATCTAATTACTATTTAATTTTATATCTCTTCTGATGCCAGGGTTTCAAGTTGACCAAACAGAGTGGATACAGTCCTGCTCAAAGTTGGCAAGCTGTGTCAGCAAGCAGGCCCTCATCTGCTACTCACTTCATGGGCATGCATCAAAGCCTCGGTATTCAGCTGGCGCAGCTTGGGAAGGATGCATCTGCAGCAGTAAGATGATATCTCTTTATGGCACAGAAAATTTTTCATGTCCTGGCCAGCACATTATTGAACTGATTGTGGCCTTCATCTTTAGGGAGCTGCACGTAGAGTTAGTGCTCAACGAAAGACGGTCGAGGTTGAGTCTGTTGCAGCTGCTGGTAAACAAGAGATTCGAGAAGTAGTGAAGAAGTTATTCCGTGCTGAGGTGATTACACTTTCTAGTCAATTTGACATAGAAATTAATCACATTGTTGGTTGTTGTACAAACTGCTTCTTTGACTTGAGCTATTCTACTGTTATTTATATTTACGAGTCTAGAAGGCATAGTGAGAACTGTTTTCTTCTCTTGTTACATCAAAATGCAGTTTGTTGAGAAGCGACATGAAGATTTAGATGAGGATGTCGATTTGAGAGCTTTGGAGAATGGATTTGTGAGCTCCCATCTCCCTCCCTCCCTCCCTCTCTCTCCTCTTTCAAATGGCCAAGTATTCACCCCACTTTACAACCTACAGATATCTGTCACCCCTCTGAATGTTCATGGGCAAGTGGAGCCTGAAATGGGACCCCCAGCTTCAGATTGGCTCTCAGCAGCTGTATCTCTAGACAAAGAAAAGGACGCTGCTCCAGCTGCAGCTGACCAACAAGATGTTGCAGCTGAGGAAAAGGAAGCTCCTTTAGCAGTCTAACACGCAGACATGTACACACTTCCGTAGGTGTCTTAGTTCTTGCGGTGACGATGATCTTTTCTCTCCTGTTTACCAGTTTGGTTTGTTTAGTATTTTGCCCTCAATATTTGTTTGGTGCAATGTCTATTTTTTGTTCATCTTCTCTGCCGATTACCGGCTTCCTTGGCCGTGCAAATGATTTGATGCAGGTGGCCTACATTTTGGATGTAACGATGTAGGCTACGGCAACTACCAGATGAATACTTCCCAGCCCCCACTATTTTTTCAGTGTGGTTTGTTCTAGGAAGGTGTTGTATTCAGCATGGGATATGTGATTGATTTTGTCTTGCTCCAGTCTGAACTATGGCCACCAAATGTATTTTGACCGCTTGTAACCTGGAATGCAATTGCAGCCATTTAATTTTGACCGCTTGTAACCTGGAATGCAATTGCAGCCATTTAATGTGGTAGTGTCATCTTGACTTCTGTAATTTTTCTTTTGCTATCAGGTCGGGGTTTTTTATGCTTGTGTCTGGACATGCCTGAAATCACAAAATTTACCAGGCACAAGTTTTCGGGCCCATGTAAGCTCACTTCGTTTGTGACATTGCCTTGCCTGTACACCAAAACTATCCAGTTTTGTCACATTCGTAGTGACCAAAGAACCATCTTTCGTTGTCTGACATTAATTAACAAATAACAAGTCCAGCATCAGTGACAATATATGGGCAACAGATAAATGTGCAAAGGTTGCGTCCAATCAGGATGACTTTTCCCCCCATTGAACTAAAAAATGGTGACACTGCGTGCACGAGCATCCTTTAGTTGATTTTGCACGTGCTGCAACGGCGAAACCTGTTACGGTACATGGCGAATTACAGCTGAAAAACTCGCTTGCGTACACCTCTTTTTCCTAAAAGCATCTATACATCTCTAGAACTGTACAAAAATCTGTGTGAAGTCTTGTTTCAGCTTCCAAAGAAGTCGACGGGAGCAGTAGACAGCAGCAGTAACTGTTCAGTTCTGCACTGCCTCCATTGCCAAGCCACCCAGACCCAGGAGGTAACTCCCGGTCACAGGTGAAGCTGGCACACTGATGTTTACACCTTTCGCCATTTTTCACATATATTCACGATATATAAGTACGAAATCTGGCCTGGAAAAAATTGTCCAATGCGTATTTCTTCGATGCGCACATCATCTCATGAGCTGCTTGCAGGCTGACTATTCTGAATCAATCCTAAACCTTTGTAGCCCAACGTGTTCACTTGAGCTGCCTGTTGACAGGCCCCTCTCTTTGTTGAATCCAGCTCTCCCTACTCTTAGAGGACCTGAACTTGAGTATCTTCGGAAAGAACCAGACGCATCCGTAGCATCATAACGCGCTGATGAAGTGAACAGCTCGGCAGATAGCGTTGGGTCAATGTCTATATCCATACTTGCTCTACTCATAGCCTCAACATCTTGGATATGCAAATCTTGGCTAAAGCTTGTGGATTCATTGAACTCGCTGCCTTCATTGCATACCAACTTTAGAGCTTGAACTACTTCACCCATGAATGGGCGCTGATCCACCTCAGGTTGAACACACATAAAAGCAATGGCTACTACTTTTGCGATGCTGTCAAACGGAATGCTGCTCCCAAGTGAAGGATCTATGATTGATTCCAGACCATCCCTGCTTGTCAGAAGAGAACCAGCCCATGCGACTAAGTTTTCTTGTCCAGCAGGTCTTAACATATCTACCGGTTTCCTCCCTGTAAGGAGCTCAAGAAGAACAACACCGTAGCTGTAAACATCACTCTTTACAAGAAGATGCCCAGTCATTGCATATTCAGGAGCAATATACCTAAAAAGAAATTGACAATAAATTTGTAATATAAGTTGATGATATTGAATCAACTATAGTAAAGATAGTAAGTTCAGATTCAGCATACCCAAAAGTTCCCATAACACGAGTTGAAATATGCTCGTTTCCCTCACCCAAAGCTGTCCTTGCTAAGCCAAAGTCTGACACCTTTGGGGTGAAGTCATATTCCAATAAGATGTTACTGGACTTGAAATCACGGTGTATGACACGTGGACTTGAATCTTCATGCAAATATGCAAGTGCACGGGCTGCACCAAGTGCAATTTTGAGCCTAGCGTCCCAATCAAACCGAGCAGCTCCCTTATCTGATCCTGATTAGAATCATAATAATATTCGATTTCAGATGTCCAAGAAAATATAGTGTACAAGCAAGTTAACTAAGAGTAGATTGAAGTCTTGAAGATAGATACTACACAACCATGATTCCATGAACCATACCAAGAATTCTAATTCACTGGCTTGTATTTTGTTGGTATAAAGTATCAACAAATTGAAACAATGCAATTCAAACTAGCACTGATAGGTATCGTGTGAGTAACAGTCATAACAGCTCTATTCCATTCCACTATAGAATATAATCTGCCTTTTCTTGTGTTAAGTGTTTGGCTCATCTACTGCACCTCTAGCCAATAAAATGACTAAATTAAGTGATGAAAGAGAAGTTATATGATGAAATGAAGAAAGTCTTAGAAAGTGAAGTTACGGCAGAGAAGAAATTTTACCATGCAAGTGAGATTCCACACTGCCATTTGGAACAAGCTCATATACCAAACATCGGCTATGCCCCTCTGTGCATATACCTATCAGCTTAACCAAGTTCCTATGATGCAATCGGCTAAGCATCTCAACCTCAGCCAAAAACTCCCGGGTACCTTGCTGATCGTCCCGCTTTAAAACCTTGATAGCAATCCGTTCTCCATCTTCAAGAATACCTTCATAGACACGCCCAAAACCACCCTCACCAATAATTCTGGACTCATCAAATCCTCGTGTAGCTCTCTCCATCTCAACCAGGTTAAACGTTTTGGCAGATCCTTTATATGCCACCAAACTTGAGCTGAAGGATGGTGATGCCGAATAGGTCTGCTTTCTAGCCTGCTCCCCACCATTGCAGAACCAGGACCTGCATTTCCAATGCAATCATTGAGGGGGGGGGGGGGGGGGGGTACAACCAGCATCATGATTAATGATTTGATAAAATTGTAACTGTAAGTCTTAAAATTTCTCAAAGATGGTCCAAGTACTTTACCAATGAAGCATGAAATTGAGTACTTAATCGAATATGCAAACATTTGTTTTTGGCTATAAAAACAACATTTTTCGCTTTCTCAATGCCCTTGAAAGCTTAAAACAGGATAAGCATATTAGTGCACTAATTTTCCGCACCTAAGGTAAGGAAAGTATGACCATTGAAGTCTGGTTGTTCTGTATAATATACTACCTCTGGTCAACTTGTTATCTACGACATGATTTTATGAAACCATAAAAATTACAAACACAAATAATTATTACATTATTTAGTTTGGGAACGTGTAAGTTATATGTGTTGATTTGTGTTCAAAATACTTGCAGAATCTCTTATATTTGAAGAATTTTAAAACTATATTCTAGAAGAAAATAGTGGTCAAATATACACATCGAAACCGTGAAAGTCAAATGTGTCAAGTATTTGTGACCGGAGGGAATAACTATTAAAGATGTATTACTATCTGCTGCCACATGGACATGACTCATGTATTCATAGAAAAAAAAAGGGTGGCAACTTATGTTTTTAGAAAAAAAAAGGGGTGGCAACTAAGCTGCATTTTGCTGCCTTTTGAAGATGTCACACAAAGGCACGGACTAAAAAGTTAATGATAATCCACCGATAGAACTACCTGCAGGTTTTATTGGCACAAGTGATGCTTCAGTTAAATGGCTGCGGTTTCTAAGCTTGAAATAAACCACCAGTGCAGCTCCAGCACATAAAATAAAAGAAAAAACACTTGATAGAATAATTATTATAATTATGCCCCTGCCTTTTCTTTCTCTATGATTTCCCACACCAGCAGCAAGTGGATGTAACTTGGACCATTGTTCATGCTTGCTGCCGGTGGTGACGGAGGAAGACCTGCATGAGTAAATGATATCGTGCATATCACAACCATGCTTTGTAAGGGAGAAAAGAGCAAAAATGAACTAATGACCTGAATAATACAAAATGAATTGTGTTTCAAATCAAATACTGGAATATTAGCAAGAAAGGTTGAAGAGGCTAAAATAATTAGAAAATTGATATTCAGTGGAACAACGTGAAGTTGTGGAGAACTCTCACCTTGGTAAAGAACATACAATACGTCATACTTTCCAAAATGCGCAGGGTTTATGATGACCTGCTTATTACAAAACCTTTCAAATACTAAAAATGCTGTCGTGTTGTCAAATTTTGGTCCCAGTGGCACAAGATCAATAAAGACGATTGTCTTTTCAGGGTCATCAGGTGCAGCATTTGCTCCCATAACACGAACTTGACTTTGATTCATGAACACTCCAGATGCAATATCTTGTGCAAGTTCAGGGACAAGTGTAAAGAACGTGTACAATGCTATACCAAAGCGAAGCTCAACTTTTATTGGCAACACGCAGAGGCATGCCATTCCTGGAGGACTATTGGTCAGAGGATCTGAGCAGGTGCAGTCTAGCAAAATCAAAACGAAGATGAATGGACCAAAGCTAAGCAATCAGCAGCTGATTTTTTGAATTTATGAACGCAAATGGCACAAAAGTATACTCAGCATACATGAATTTGTCGGTGGAGGTAGCAGCGATTGACTAGGCGCTGGTGCCGAAGCCTTGGTAGAGCTGATCCTGCATAGGTGTAATGGTAGCAATGGAAGCCTAAATTACTTCTCGCAAAACAAGATGTAATCCATTTTGATATAGGTTGGAAACTTATTTGAGGCATGTGTGACCAATAATTCAAACACATTAAAAAGTGCATAGTAGTGCAAGACAAGAAGTCTTGATCAGTTTTGTGGATTAAATGTTGAATCTGAATCAAGTGCATGATTATTGTTGCAAACGTCTTTCGCTTATTCATATGCATGAGATGTCTCATAACTTTCATGTTTCAATTCAACGCTCAATGTTGGCAGCATGCATGCTCAAACATAACCAAACTTCAACATGTTAGTATGAGCACAAAATGGTGATGCTTGTTCAGTGCTGTTCCTAGGGGGCATGGCTGGAACATTTGTTGCAGCTAGAACAAATGGCAATGTAATGAGCAAGAGATAACCTGGAGAATATGGTGGTGAATGGTATTGATTGGGATGACGTGGAGCATGAGCAGAATTTCCTTGTCCCCTTCCTTTTGACGGAGGCAAACCGTACAGGTGCAGGTGCAGGTGCAGGCGCAGGTGCAGGACTACCAGGATATCCATGGCTTGGTGCAGAAGTATTGTTACTTTTACGCGGAGCAGGACGAGGAGAACCTGCATCAAACATCACTTTACTGAGCGCGTGTTTAGTTCGGGGAAAAGTTGGAATTTGACTACTATAGCACTTTCGTTTTTATTTGATAATTAGTGTTCAATCATGGATTAATTAGGCTCAAAATGTTCGTCTCGCGATTTTCCACCAAACTGTGCAATTAATTTTTTTTCGTCTACATTTAATACTCCATGCACGTATCGTAAGATTCGATGTGATAGATACTGTAGCACTTTTTGAGAAGTTTTTTTTTTGAACTAAACACGGGCTGAGATGAACATATAATTTTCATTAGTATTTTTAGTACGTACATACCTTTGTGGTGTCTATGATTTGCAGGCGGTAAATAGCTCGAATGTTCCTTTGGAGGTGCAGCAATGCCATGTCCTTTCCTGTGGATGATGGGAGACTTTGAGGGAGAAACAGCAGGTCCTGCACGACATTAAGGCCCCGTTTAGTTCTCAAAAAATTTTGCATAGTAATCGTCACATCAAATCTTACGACACATACATGGAGTACTAAATGTAGACGAAAAAAAAAACTAATTACACAGTTGGTCAAGAAATCGCGAGACGAAACTTTTGAACCTAATTAGTCTATAATTAGACACTAATTACCAAATACAAACGAAATGCTACCGTGAGCCAAAATCCAAAAATTTTTGGATCTAAACGCACCCTAATTTCGCTGGATGGTGCTGGTGCTGGTTTAGGCTGGCTGGTGCTGATTTTTCGTGAGAGAAAAATACTGTTGGCTGGTTGAATAAGTCTGGCTGAAACCAACAAGTGAACAGGGTAAATAGGTTCATAATAGGACTAGGTGTGGGTGGTGCCTGGTAGTATACCTTTCACATACGAATTATTTGCAGGCAAGTGGCGATGCCTTCTCTTTACTGGTGCCACAACTGGAGGTCCATGAGTTTTTCCATGTGTATTATTCGCAGGCATGGAATGGTGATGACTAACATTTGAAGGTGCTGTAACTGGAGCTCCATGATCCTTGCCATGTTTAGCTGGATGAACTGATGTTTCTAGAGAAGCTGCTGGACCTGCACAATGTAGCAGAATAAATAGTATGTTGTGTTAGCCCCTCGATCTCCGGTACGGAGATATCCGACTACTCTCTAGTGTTGCCGAGCACATACTAACGATGTCGACCACGAACTGTCGTTGCCGACCACACACTATGGCTAGAGGTAGAAGAAGGGAGGGAGAACAGTTCGTGGTCGGCACCGCTAGTGTGTGCTCGGCAACACTAGAGAGTGGTCGGATATCTCCGTACCGGAGATCGATGGGCTAACAAGTGGTATCGGAGCCGTACAAGCGCCGTCGCCGGACTAACCGCTGACGATGACGGGCGGTTCGGAGATGGACGACAGCAGTGGCACTGCTATGGCTGCCTAGCCACAACAGGAGGTCGTTGTTCGTACGGTGCGGAAGGTCAGCGGCACTAGTTGGCCGACGCTGACTCGCACCAACTATGGAGAGTGGTCGATGACCATGAAGGTCAAGCTCAGAGCCCGACGGCTCTGGAATGCTGTTGACAAAGACACCGAAAATGAAGAAGATGACATGTCAGCGTTGAAGGCCATCCTCGCTGCTGTACCGATAGAGTACAGAGAGCCGTTGGGGGCGAAAAGCTCTGCTAAGGAGGCGTGGGAGGCTATTGCGGCGATGCGCGTCGGTTTCGACCGCACAAAGAAGGCGACGGCCCGACTTCTGAAGCAGGAGTATGCCAACCTTAAACTTAAGGATGGTGAATCGGTGGAGGACTTCTCCCTCTGCCTGTAGACGCTCATCAGCAAGCTGAAGAGCCACGGCGTCACCATCGACGAAGAGGAGGCGGTCTCCAAGTACCTCCACTCCGTGTCGGTAAAGTACATCTAGATCGCTCTCTCCATAGAGACGATGTAGGACTTGTCCACCCTCACCATTGAGGATGTGACAGGCCGTCTGCGGACGGTGGACAAGCGCCTAGAGCAGGCGACGGCAACGAAGGATAGCGGCAAACTACTTCTGACAGAGGAGGAGTGGGCTGCTCGGAGGAACTCCGGGGTAGCCTCCTCCAGCTGCGGTGGTGATGGCAAGCGCCGCCGCAAGGCTTCTTCTCACGTCTGCCGGCGCTGCGGGAAGACGGGCCATTGGGCACGGGAGTGCCCAAATCGCAAGCAGGAGAAGAAGGCTGAGGCTCATCTGGCGCAAGCTGATGATGGTGATGAGGCCACTATCCTGATGGCGACGTTCTGTGCATTGCACGACGTCGAGGCCGAGGAGAAGAGAGAGAGAACAGAGCATACACACACAACAGAGACACTAGCGTTGGCCGGAGCTCTGTATAGGAGATGACAAATCTGAACTCTCTCTTTACTGAGTTGCAGTGATAAACTATATATACAACTCTATCCATCTAGTCCTAGTACAGCTGCCATGCTGCTATAGTTACTAGATGTGATAGTAGGGCTAACTGTGGCGCCTGCCCCTGCTGTGGCTACAGTGCGGCAGATGAGCCGTTCAGCGCCTACTCCTGCAATTGCTACAGTGCAGCAGCAGGGTGCCCTTTTCGACGCCGCCTTCCCCTATTGCGCATTCATATAAGGGATGCAGAGAAGATTATCTAACATGTTGATCATACTCTGGAAGATAAAATACACTTGTACGAGTACTGCTTGAGAAACATACTTTGCATTCGTCGGCCAATTGCAGGCAATGGCGGTGAAGTCACTGATACTGGGGGAACAGCAGGTCAGACATCAGCACATTGTTGGAACTGACTCAGAAATGAGCCGATATAATTTTCATGGACTCTCAAACACATATGGTACACTTTTGCTATGTGGAAAATTTAAAAACACTAAATGCTTTGGGGGCCAGCAATCTGAACATCATGCACCTTATATGATCTGTGGGTAGAGCACTTTGTGATCGTGAAGTGAGCCTGACTATCATATTGTTTTCAAGTCTTGAGTTTTAGGAGAAGGCGGCCTTCTATATGTGCATAATGTGAAGAGGACGAAGGGACAGAGGATTTCCCTGGAGTGACGAGGTGCAGCAACATGTGTACCATACTATGGATGGCAGGAGAAGTGATCGGTGATGAAGAGAGCAGATATTTGTACATCATCTGGATATTAGTATTCCATTATCTAAAAAGATATTGTATATCGTACGGTCGGAATGTGTAAATGCAAATGATAAAATCACAGCATGGCCTAGTTGAGTCCAGTACAATTTGAATGTGAAGTTGAACTCTGTTGTGGGGGGTGCGGGCGGAATAGCACGATGTATAGGTGGTGGAGCAACAGGAACCTTGTATCTGTTCACATCAATTGGTGTAAAGA
The DNA here is from genome assembly GCF_019320115.1 of Miscanthus floridulus. Lineage (NCBI taxonomy): Eukaryota > Viridiplantae > Streptophyta > Magnoliopsida > Poales > Poaceae > Miscanthus > Miscanthus floridulus. The sequence goes on from NC_089584.1 coordinate 100,775,796, forward strand.
TAGCTGGGTTTGAAGGGAATAACTCTCTTGAGGCTATTCCCAAACAGATACACCTCTTTTAAAAAAAACATAGATTCTTTACACACTGCATTAAGTTGACTCTACCTTTTGGAGGTGATATGCTGTGCACTAGTAAAGTTATTTGGAGGTCTGGCAACTGATACACCATCCTTATCTTGACTACAAGGGGGACTAATGGATGGAATAATTTCTTCCCTGCTATTCCAATTTTCAACAATTCCTTATTTGCTGTAGTCAGTGACAAGTATAATTGGCCAGCTCCAGCCAGACACCAAGCGATCAATACCTCCTAGTGGTGGCTTTCTTTGATTCGAAAATTCTGCAGGTGGTGAAGCAACAGATACTTTAGATGTCTTCTGGCTTGTTGGAGTAGGAGATGGTTGAGGATCTGCTTCCATGCAAATGATAGGTTGTGACAGATTCAGGTTAGCAAGTATGAGAAACGCTGCCATTTCATTAGCTTACAGAGTCTTACCGCATGTGACAGGAAGGTCTCGGGTTCGAGTTGCGGTCTTCTCGCATTGCACAGACGAGGGTAAGGCTTGCCACTAACACCCTTTCTCAGACCTCGCACAGAGCGGGAGCTCTTTGCACTAGGTACGTCCTTTTTTTTATAGTTTATGGCATGGTATATCCTTAGATCAAACAATCTTACAGTGTTCAATAAGGAGTGAAGGAGCTGGTGGTGTTGATTGACTTCTGATAGAAGGAAGATATGGATAAGGTTGAGATGCTGGTCCCAGATAAAATTTTAAAAAAGAAATTAGAGAATGTAAAGACTGATCGACTGTGATGAACAGTTACGAGTTACAACATGTGCCATAACTTATATAGTACTTACACCAGGGCATCTTTTGAAAAGAAGGTGCAGCAGTTGGAGTGTGTTGACGTCGAGGATGACCCCAAACTAACACACCAGCAGGGCCTTGGATGTCTAAAGAGGTTGCACACAACCTGCAACACAGCAAGAACGCGGCGTAATCGATCAAACCAATCTAAAGACCAATGAGACTGATGTAGAGCCTGTTCTTGGCTGGAAAGCTCCCGAACTTCTCCCGGGAAGACCTGTCAGGGAGGAGCACGTGGAGGATCTCCTAGGACTAGTAAGGCCACCTAGGATGCCGCTGAATCTCGCCGGGAAACTCAACGAACATCAAGAGGGATTGAGAGAGGGGAATTAGGGCGTAAGGAGTTGATAGATTGGTTTGTATGACGATTCGATAGATGAGAACTCAATCGGCCATGATCCTCTCATATATATAGAGGGGGTGGTCTTATCCCAGTAGGAAACCTCTCCAAACCTTATTTTCCAAGTTTCCCACGAATTTGGAACAACTCGGATCGGAATCCAAAAGGTCAGATCCGAACAGAATTTTCTGTCAGGTATGTCGGAAGTCCCGACTTGTGTCGGAACTCCCGACAGTTGGAACATCCGACTTTTATCGGAACTCCCGACGTAGGGATAACCCCAGACACCTGAAAGGTCCTAATGGCTAGAGGAGGGTGAATAGCCTAATAAAAATTTCTACAACAACACTTAACAAACTGGTTAGACAATTATGAAGCGAAGCGAGTGTTGCGCTAGCCTACTAAAAATGCAAGCCACCTACCACAATTCTAGTTTATATAGTTTTTATCCACACAATAGCTATGTCACTACACTAAGTTAGTGTACTTTCAAAAGCTAACTAAAGAGCCACACTAACCAAACTAACAAGCTCTCACAACTAGCTACACTAAAGAGCTTGTCAACTAGTTTGCGGTAATGTAAAGAGAGTGAGCAAGAAGGTTATACCGCTGTGTCGAGGAAGGAGCCAATCAATCACAAGAATGAATAACAATGAAGACCAATCACCTCGGAATCAAATGATGAACACAATGATTTTTACCGAGGTTCACTTGCTTGCCGGCAAGCTACTCCTCGTTGTGGCGATTCACTCACTTGGAGGTTCACGCGCTAATTGGCATCACACGCCAAACCCTCAATAGGGTGCCGCACAACCAACACAAGATGAGGATCACACAAGCCACGAGCAATCCACTAGAGTACCTTTTGGCTCTCCGCCGGAGAAAGGTCAAGAACTCACAATCACCACGATCGGAGCCGGAGACAATCACCACCCTCCGCTCGACGATCCACACTGCTCCAAGCCGTCTAGGTGGCGGCAACCACCAAGAGTAACAAGCGAATCCCATAGCGAAACACGAACACCAAGTGCCTCTAGATGCAAACACTCAAGCAATGCACTTAGATTCTCTCCCAATCTCACAAAGATGATGAATCAATGATGGAGATGAGTGGGAGGGCTTTGGCTACGCTCACAAGGTTGCTATGTCAATGCAAATGGCCAAGAGTATGAGCTTCAACTGGCCATGGGGCTTAAATAGAAGCCCCCACGAAATAGAGTCATTGTACTCCTTCACTGGGCTGAACACGGGTCGACCGGACGCACCGATCAGATCGACCGGACGCTGGACCTCAGCGTCCGGTCACACGATGCACGCCACGTGTCTCTCTCTTCAAATGTTATGCGCCCGATCTCAACGGTCAGAAGACCACCGGATGCAGCAGCTAACAGTGACCGAACGCTGAGCCCCCAGCGTCCGGTCATTTCCAGTAAGCTTCCAGAAATGATTTTCCCCGACCGAATGCGTCCGGTCATGCTTGACCGGACACAGCCAGCGTCCGATCACACGGTGTCTTCCTCTGTGCTACCACGTCAGCATGACCGGACGCAACCTTCCAGCGTCCGGTCGCTGAGCGACCCAGCGTCCGGTCATGAGACTGAAACGCATGCCGTCTACTACCACTAACCGGATGCGCCGGTCCAACCGAGACCAGCGTTCGGTCACTTACAGTGACCTCCGTCTTTTCTGTCTAGAGCGCCGATGGCACCGTCGGACTGTCCGCACTCTACGGGCAGACACTCCGCCAGTGAAGTTCCTTACCCTTGCTCAAATGTGCCAACGACAGTGTATCACCTTGTGCACATATGTTAGCATATTTTCACAAACATTTTTAAGGGAGTTAGCACTCCACTAGATCCTAAATGCATGTGCAATGAGTTAGAACATCTAGTGGCACTTTGGTAACCGCATTCTGATACGAGTTTCACCCCTCTTAATAGTACGGCTATCAAACCTAAATGTGATCACACTCTCTAAGTGTCTTGATCACCAAAACAAAATAGCTCCTACCATTTGTACCTTTGCCTTGAGCCTTTTGATTTTCTCTTTCTTCTTTTCAAGTCCAAGCACTTGATCATCACCATGGCATCACTATCATCATGTCATGATCTTCATTTACTTCACCACTTGGAATGTGCTACCTATTTCATGATCACTTGATAAACTAGGTTAGCACTTAGGGTTTTATCAATTCACCAAAACCAAACTAGAGCATTCAATCTCTCTCTTTTTGGTAATTGATGACAACCCTCTCACAAAGATATGAATTAAAATTCAATTGAATTCATGTTACTTGCCCAAGCATATTTACCATGTGTAAAAGGATATGGATAAGTTTCATGAACCCCAAATGGTAGCAATTGCTCCTCCTACATATGTGCTAAGAGTTTATATTGTAGCTTGCACATATGCTTAGATAGGAAATATAGCAGACAATGTCTACCAAATGATGCTAAGGTGTAAAAGATAGACCTTTGAAGCGTGATACCAATCGGAGTGCACCATTATACTATCCTTAGCACCATGGTTAGCTTGATACCACTTGGAAATACTTGGAAATGAAATCATTAGATATCCTATGCATGCTAGTTTTTCATTTTATCATTCAAACCTACAACTAGCATACACCACACAAGCATGGATATTGAAATTTAAAACTTGTGCCATGCAAGCAAACATATGAAATGCACATTCAAATGCACCATACAAGTTCATGAGCTTGCTCCCCCTACTTGTGTGCTCTAAATTTTAATTGATCCCTTTCCTTTGTCATATTTCTTCATATTTCTCCCCCTATGTCAAATTCTCCTCCTTTGTTGTCTTTTCACTATCTTAGTACACAAATATCTTTGTTTTTCTCCCCATGTACTAATATCTTTGTTTTTCTCCCCCTTTGTCATCAATGACCACAAAGGTTCAAAATATAGATAGGTAGAGATTATCAATGTCAATCAATGGTGTGAGGATCATATTTCCAAATTTTGTCCAATCTAGATCATTTACCAAAGATATTTAACTCGGTTTGATCCAAGGACAAGCTTCTTCACACCTTTAAATAAGGGTTATCTTGTACCATGTTGAGTTAAACACTTAGAGCTCATTTTCTAGATCAAACACTAGGTTTATAAGCCCACAAACATGTCATATGCTACCACTAGATCAAAATAAGCATAGAAGCAATAGTGGTACCATACAATCATCAAATTCATTTGATTTTCACGAATGAGCCTATTAAATGTGAAAGATGTCTAGATGCACTAAACAAGTCCTTAGCAAGGATGTATGCCATGCCAATCAACTTTTACCTTAGATTGCTCGAAGGAGAGGCATGTTATATGAGTGGGGGGTGCATCAATACATATTTGAGAAATCTAATATGTTCAACTCATTCCTTAGCTTGCAAAACATTTTCTCATCCAATGGCTTGGTGAATATATCGGCAAGTTGATCTTCGGTGTCTACACTCTCACTACAAATGTCCCCTTTTTGTTGGTGATCTCTTATAAAATGGTGACAGACATCAATGTGCTTTGTTCTTGCATGTTGAACCGGATTGTTGGTCAACTTGATTGCACTCTCATTGTCACATAGCAATGGCACTTTCTTGAACTTGATTCCAAAATCACTCAAAGTGGCCTTCATCCAAAGTATTTGTGCACAACAACTACCAGCGGATATGTATTCAGCTTCGGCGGTTGATAATGCAACACTATTTTGCTTCTTTAATGACCATGAAACAAGTGATCTTCCCAACAATTGACATGTGCCCGAGGTGCTCTTCCTTTCAACCTTGCATCCCGCATAATCCGAGTCGGAGTAACCAACTAGCTCAAACTTTGCTCCTTTGGGATACCACAAACCAATATTTTATGTATGCTTCAAGTACCTCAATATTCTCTTAGTAGCCTTCAAATGACTTTCTCTTGGTGAGGCTTGAAATCTTGCACACATGCATACACTAAACATGACATCCGACCTTGATACGGTCACATAGAGTAGGCTTTCAATCATAGACCGATACAATTTTTGATCCACCATATTTCCACTTGCATCACTATCCAACTTGCCATTGGTTCCCATTGGTGTACTAATGACTTTACTATCACTCATGCCAAACTTCTTGATCATGTTCTTGATATACTTGCCTTGACTCACAAAAGTACCATTCGTCAATTGCTTGATTTGAAGACCAAGGAAGTAACTTAACTCTCCAATCATGGACATCTCAAACTTATTAGCCATCATCTTTCCAAACTCATCACAAAAGTCTTGATTTATTGATCCAAATATGATGTCATCAACATAGATTTGTAATACAAATAAATCTTTTCCAATCTTCTTGATGAAAAGAGTGGTGTCAACCTTGCCCATCATGAACCCTTTAGAGAGTAGGAAGTCTCTCAATCTCTCATACCATGCTCTAGGTGCTTGCTTTAAGCCATACAATGCCTTCTTCAACTTGTACACATGGTTGGGCTTCTTGTCATCTTCAAAACCAGGAGGTTGCTCAACATATACTTCTTCATTGATGTAACCATTGAGAAATGCACTCTTAACATCCATTTGATAGAGCTTGATGTTGTGGGCATAAGCATAGGCTAGCAAGATTCTTATTGCTTCCAATCTAACAACCGGGGCATATGTTTCTCCAAAGTCAAGACCTTCAACTTGTGTATAGCCTTGTGCTACCAATCTTGCTTTGTTCCTTACCACTATCCTATCTTGATCTTGCTTGTTTCTAAAGACCCATTTAGTTCCAATCATATTGTGTCCCTCTGGTCTCTCTACTAATTCCCATACTTGATTTCTTGTGAAGTTATTCAATTCTTCATGCATAGCATTCACCCAATCAACATCCTTCAATGCTTCATCTATCTTCTTTGGTTCAATGAATGACACAAATGAGAAATGCTCACAAAATGAAGCCAATCTTGATCTAGTTTGCACACCTCTTGAAATATTACCAATAATAGTGTCCAATGGATGATTCCTTACAATATTGGTTGGTTGAAGGATTGAAACTTGATTGCTTACACTTGCTTGATCATTGGGTTGAGATGGTGTACTAGCCACTTGATCTTGTTCATTATCATGAGAACCACTTGTACTAGCTTGAGTTGTATCATCTTATACATTTGAGTTAGAGAGCACTTGCACTTGATCATCTTCATCATCATTCACTTGCCTAGGCCTCAATTCACCAACATCCATGTTCTTCATGGCATTTGAAAGTTGAATGCCTCTAACATCTTCCAAGTTCTCATTCTCTACTTGTGAACCCTTGGTTTCATCAAATTCAACATCATGAACTTCCTCAAGAGTACCACTATCTAAATTCCAAACTCTATATGCTTTGCTTGTAGTGGAATAACCAAGTAGGAATCCTTCATCACATTTCTTATCAAACTTGCCCAATCTAGTGCCTTTCTTCAAGATATAGCATTTGCAAACAAAGACCCGAAAATATGCAATGTTGGGCTTTCTACCATTTAAGAGCTCATATGGTGTCTTCTCTTTCAATAGGTGACAATAGAGGCGGTTGCTACAATAACAAGTCGTGTTGATAGCTTCGGCCCAAAAAGATTGACTCACATTGTACTCACTAAGCATAGATCTTGCCATATCAATGAGTGTTCTATTATTTCTCTCAACAAGGCCATTTGATTGTTGAGTGTACTTGGCCGAGAATTGATGTCTAATTCTAAATTCATCACATAACTCATCAATTCTAGTGTTCTTGAACTCACTACTATTGTCACTTCTCACTCTCTTGATGGTTGTTTCAAACTCATTGTGAATGCCCTTGACAAATGATTTGAATGTTGCAAACACATCACTTTTATCCACTAGAAAGAATACCCAAGTGTATCTAGTATAATCATCCATAATCATAAAGCCATATTTGTTTCCACCAATGCTAGTGTATTGTGTTGGCCCAAACAAGTCCATATGCAATAACTCAAATGCTCTACTAGTGCTCATCATGCTTTTCTTAGGATGGGTGTTTCCAACTTGTTTGTCGGCTTGACAAGAGCTACAAAGTTTATCCTTCTCAAACACAATATCTTTCAAGCCTCTAACCAAGTCATGCTTAACCAATCTATTCAATTGTTTCATTCCAACATGACCAAGCCTTCTATGCCATAACCAACCTATGCTAGACTTAATGAACAAGCATGTAGATAATCTAGCTTCACTATCATTGAAATCAACCAAGTATAGATTCTCATATCTAAAGCCTTTGAAGATCAAGTTAGAGCCATCTACACTTATGATCTCTACATCATCTACCATAAATATGCATTTGAATCCAAGATCACACAATTGAGCCACGGATAGCAAATTGAAGTTTAAGCTTTCTACTAGCAACACATTGGATATGCTCATGTCATTGGATATTGCAATTTTACTAAGTCCTTTGACATTGCCTTTGCCATTGTCACCAAATGTGATACTATTATAACCATCATTGCCATTGGTGTTGATTGAGTTGAACATTCTTGCATCACCGGTCATGTGTTGAGTGCACCCACTATCAAGAACCCAATGCTTTCCTCTGGCTTTGTAATTGACCTACAAAAGAAGATCAATTCCTTTTAGGTACCTAAACTTGTTTGGGTCCTTGAAAGTTAGTTACTAAGCTCTTTGGTACCCAAATAGCTTTCTTCTTTGAGCCCATCTATGGTTTACCAATGAACTTAGCCTTCACACCATTTTTACCCTTAGTAAGCACATAGAAAGAATTAATCTTAATTGAGGATACATTAGCATTTTTGCTTTTGTTCTTGCATTCATGCTCTTTATGACCAACTTGCTTGCAACTAGTGCAAAACCGATCATTGTTCTTCACAAAACTAGTCTTGTGAGGAGCAAAGGCCACCTTGCCTTTCTTGGGGGTATAGCCCAATCCCTCTTTGTAGAGAGAAGCTCTTTGGCTACCCAAGCACATAAGCAAGCTATCCTCACCATCATAGGCTTTAGCTAAGGTCTAAGTGAGCTTATTGATCTCCTTCTTGAGGTTCTCATTCTCAATCATTAGTGAGGCATCACAAGTAAAACCATCACTACTAGATGAGGTGGAAGTTGAAATACTACAAGAAGGGTTAGTGGGAGGAACAATGATAGGGAAAGATAGTGATTCATCAATTATATCATAAGTTAAACCTACATTGTAAGTTTCAACATGCTTCTTTTTATCTTGCTCATTAAGCAAAGAGGAATGAGCCTTTTCAAGCTTTTTGTGAGCCTTGCCAAGCTTCTCATGGGCTTCCTCTAGCCTCTCATGAGTTGCTTTGAGCTCATCAAGGGCTTGCTTAAGGGCTTTTACCTCCTTATTCAAGCTCTTGCATTCCCTTCTCTTAATATCAAAATGTTCTTTAGCATCTTCTAGCATGTCAAATAATTCATCTTTAGTAGGTTCATCATCATCACTATCACTATCATTTTCACTATCATGTTCATTTTCACTTCCATCATCACAAGTTTGTACCTTAGTGGCCTTAGCCATGAAGCATGATGGAGTGTCAAAGAGAGAAGGCTTTTCATTGATTGCAATGCTAGCAAGTGCCTTCTTCTTGGTGGTCTTGTCATCATCACTATCATCATCATCACTTGAAGAAGCATCACTATCCCAAGTGACCACATATGAACCACCCTTCTTCTTCTTGAAGGTCATCTTATCCTTCTTCTCTTTTTTTCCTTCTTGTCTTTCTTCTTATTCTTCTTGTTGTCATCATCATTGTCACTATTGTATGGGCATTGAGCAACAAGATGATCTTTGCTTCCACATTTGAAGCACCTTCTTAACTCTTCCTTTTTCTTGGATGAAGATTTCTTCCTTCTAGCACGGTATCCCTTCTTCACCATGAACTTGCTAAATCTCTTGACAAAGAGAGCTATCTTCTCATCATCATCATCATCCCATGAACCATCATCTTCACTTGATGTTTCTTGCTTTGCCTTGCTCTTGGATGATGTGGCCTTGAATGCCACACTCTTCTTCTTTTCATCTTTCTTCTCATCTTTATTCTCCTTCTTTTCTTCCTTTTCATCATCATCTCTATATGTATCATCGATCATTATATCTCCCAATACTTGGTTTGGTGTCATGGTGTCTAAACCACTCCTTATAAGAATAGTGACCAATGTGCCAAATCTTGAGGGTAAGCATCTCAAGAACTTGTGGGAAAAGTCCTTGTCCTTCACCTCTTCTCCAAGTGCTTTTAGATCATTGACAAGCACTTGAAGCCTATGAAACATCTCCGACACACTCTCATCCTCCTTCATCTTGAAGCTTGCAAACTTCTCTTTGAGAATGTATGCCTTTGCACCCTTCACGGCTTGAGTGCCCTCAAATGATTCTTCCAACTTCTTTCAAGCCTCATGAGCTATCTCAATATTCTTGATTTGCTCAAATGTTCTCTCATGAATTGCATCATGAATGGCACTTAGAGCAATATCATTATTTTGGAGAAGCACTTCTTCGGCCACGGTGGGATTCTCCGGATCATCAATCTCAATTTTGGTTTCTACCACCTTCCAAACCTTCCTATTGATTGATTTGATATAAGTTGTCATCTTAGCTTTCCAATAGGGATAATTTGAGCCATCAAATTGGGGTGGCTTCTTGGTGTTGTTGATTTGAGCTATTTTTACACCGAAGGTTGTTAAGCCTCAAATCACGGTGACCTCGGCTCTGATACCACTTGAAAGGTCCTAATGGCTAGAGGGGGTGAATAGCCTAATAAAAATTTCTACAACAACACTTAACAAACTGGTTAGACAATTATGAGGTGAAGTAAGTGTTGCGCTAGCCTACTAAAAATGCAAGCCACCTACCACAATTCTAGTTTATATAGTTTTTATCTACACAATAGCTATGTCACTACACTAAGTTAGTGTACTTTCAAAAGCTAACTAAAGAGCCACACTAACCAAACTAACAAGCTCTCATAACTAGCTACACTAAAGAGCTTGTCAACTAATTTGCGGTAATGTAAAGAGAGTGAGCAAGAAGGTTATACCGCCATGTCGAGGAAGGAGCCAATCAATCACAAGAATGAATAACAATGAAGACCAATCACCTCGGAATCAAATGATGAACGCAATGATTTTTACCGAGGTTCACTTGCTTGCCGGCAAGCTACTCCTCGTTGTGGCGATTCACTCACTTGGAGGTTCACGCGCTAATTGGCATCACACGCCAAGCCCTCAATAGGGTGCCACACAACCAACACAAGATGAGGATCACACAAGCCATGAACAATCACCATGATCGGAGCCAGAAACAATCACCACCCTCCGCTCGACGATCCTCGCTACTCCAAGCACGAACACCAAGTGCCTCTAGATGCAAACACTCAAGCAATGCACTTGGATTCTCTCCTAATCTCACAAAGATGATGAATCAATGATAGAGATGAGTGGGAGGGCTTTGGCTAAGCTCACAAGGTTGCTATGTCAATGCAAATGGCCAAGAGTATGAGCTTCAACTGGCCATGGGGCTTAAATAGAAGCCCCCACAAAATAGAGCCGTTGTACCCCTTCACTGGGCTGAACACGAGCCGACCGGACGCACCGGTCAGATCGACCGGACGCTGGACCTCAGCGTCCGGTCACGCGATGCACGCCACGTGTCCCTCTCTTCAAATGCTGTGCGCCCGATCTCAACGGTCAGAAGACCACCGGACGCAGCAGCTAACAGTGACCGGACGCTGAACCCCCAGCGTCCGGTCGTTTCTAGTAAGCTTCTAGAAACGATTTTTCCTGATCGGACGCATCCGGTCATGCTTGACCGGACACAGCCAGCGTTCGGTCACACGATGTCTTCCTCTGTGCTACCACGTCAGCATGACTGGACGTAGCCTTCTAGTGTTCGGTCGCTGAGCGACCCAGCGTCCGATCATGAGACTGAAACGCATGCCCTCTGCTGCCACTAACCGGACGCGTCAGTCCAATTGAGACCAGCATCCAATCACTTACAGTGACCTCCATCTTTTCTATCTAGGGCACCGATGGCACCATCGGACTGTCCGCACTCTACGGGCGGACACTCCATCGGTGAAGTTCCTTACCCTTGCTCAAATGTGCCAACCACCAAGTGTATCACCTTGTGCACATATGTTAGCATATTTTCACAAACATTTTCAAGGGTGTTAGCACTCCACTAGATCCTAAATGCATGTGCAACGAGTTAGAGCATCTAGTGGCACTTTGGTAACCGCATTCTGATATGAGTTTCACCCATCTTAATAGTACAGCTATCAAACTTAAATATGATCACACTCTCTAAGTGTCTTGATCACCAAAACAAAATAGCTCCTACCATTTGTACCTTTGCCTTGAGCCTTTTGTTTTTCTCTTTCTTCTTTTCAAGTCCAAGCACTTGATCATCACCATGGCATCACTATCATCATGTCATGATCTTCATTTGCTTCACCACTTGGAATGTGCTACCTATTTCATGATCACTTGATAAACTAGGTTAACACTTAGGGTTTCATCAATTCACCAAAACTAAACTAGAGCTTTGAACACCCAAGCAGATTTCTTTAGGCTTCTCGGAAGTCTCGACACCCGTCGGAACTTTCGACAGTCGGAAGTCCCGACTTGGGTCAGAACTCCCGACAATGAGGCATCTTTCCGAGGGTATAACTTCTTCATCCGGACTTCAAATTAGACGTTCCATATATGTTTTTTTGACCATCTCAATGAGAGGAATGCAATGGTGAAGTCTATTTCACATTTTGACAACTTTACAAAATGAACATTTTTGGTTGTCGACATATGCCCCCTATTTTCAGGTGAATGATGCATGAACCTGAAAAGACTTATTCAAAACCAAACAACGATGATACCCATCTCATCGGCTGCTTAGTAACTAAGGGCTATGTATACATCGGCCATTTTTTCTAAGGGCGATACATGTATCGACCATTGTTTGGAGAGCACTTAGGCTTCTTGCCAAACACTTGGAAAGTACCCTTTCAAGTACCTCCTGTTGAATGCTCTCGTGAGACGTTCACCTTGCAATGTCTCTAGCATATATGAATTTCCGAATATAACTTTGACCACTTTGTAAGGACCTTCCCAATTCGGTGACCACTTGCCAAACTGATTGCTCTTTGATCCAATTGGTAGTATGGTTTTCCACACCAATTCTTCCACTTGAAAGGATTTGCTCCTGACTTTCTTGTTGTATGCTTTGGCAACTCGAACTTTATCTTTCTTTATTTCCTTGAGAGCTTTTAATCTCACATCAGTCACCTCATCGATATTATCCATCATCAAATCATGATACACAACAACTGATAAATCATTTTGTTTAGTAAGCCTATATGCATCCAAATTCACTTCGACAGGCAACACGGTCTCTTGGCCATATACTAACTCAAAAGGAGTAACCTTTGTAGCACAATGCCTTGAAATGCGATGTGCCCATAGAGCCCTAGACAAAACTTCATGCCATCTCCTTGGATTCTCCTCAATTTTCTTTTTGATGAGCTTGATCAAAGTCTTATTACTAGACTCAGCTTGACCATTGGCTTGAGCATAGTATGGAGATGAATTGAGCAACTTGATCTTATATAATTCGGCAAATTCCCTTACCTCTTTAGACACAAACGATGTCCCTTGATCTGTAGTTAATGTTTGAGGGATGCCGAATCTATGAATAATATGCTCAGTAATGAACTCAATTACTTCCTTATATGTCATATTCTTCAAAGGAACTCCCTCGGTCCACTTAGTAAAGTAATCCATAGCAACTAACACAAATTGGTGTCCCTTCGAAGATGGGGGATATATTTGGCCAATGAAGTCTAACCCCCAACCATGAAAAGGCCATGGTTTGATGATAGGATGAAGCACAGCAGCAGGCACAAGCTGAATATTTCTAAACTTCTGGCACTCTTCGCAACCTTTGTAGTAGCGAAAACAATCGGCCATCATAGTAGGCCAATAGAAACCGGCTCTACGTAATAACCACTTCATCTTTGGGGCCGATTGATGCGTACCATAGATGCCTTCATAGACTTCTCCCATAGCCACTCTTGTCTGATCTGATCCCAAGCACTTAAGCAGTAAATCTTCGGCAGTTCTTCGATAGAGCTCATCATTATACAATACATATTTGAAAGCGCTCCGTCGAACACTTGTATCTATTTTGGCACTTGGATCACGTAGATATCTCAACAAGGGAGTCCTCCAATCTTCTAAATCAGCCCCAACATCACTGGATGTTATATCGGGCCGATTTGATAGCTTCTCGGGAGAATTGACCAGGCTGGTCACAGGGGAGTCGGCTGAGCCAACAGGGCCGGTAGGCTTAGCCGATTTTGATGTGTCGGCTTAGACGACTAGGGTAGTCGGCTTAGCCGACTTGGCCACAGCACCTTAGCCGACTGGTAATCTTCATGCATCGGCTGTTCTTGAATATGGAAATTATATCCACTAACATCATAGCCAGATGCTTGTTGAGATAACATGTTGGCCTTTTGATTTTCATGCCTCGGAATATGCCGAATTTGAAATTTAGCAAAATAATCAATAACATCAAGGCAAGCACCAAGACAAGCTCTTAGTGATCCTTCTAAACATTGAAATTCACCAGCATCTTGTTGTACTACCAGCAAAGAATCACCATAAGCTTCAACATGTTTTACTTCCATAGACCGCAACATGATCAACCCGAATAATAGAGCTTCATATTCGGTTTGATTGTTGGTACAAGAGAAATCTAATCGGCTTGACATTCCAATTTCAGCACCATTAGGAGAAATAAGAATAATACCAACACCTTGGTCATCTTTACAAACCGATCCATCAAAGTATAATTTCCATGGAGTAAAAGTAAGGTAATTGACTTCATCATCTAAATCAATACCATGCTCAACAATAAAATCAACAAGAACTTGACCTCTTAATGTTTTCAATGGTTCAAAAGTCAAGTCATATTCTATTAGTGCGTATGCCCATTTGCCTATCCTTCCACGAAGAATTGGCTGATATAACATGTGCTTTATCACATCGGCCTAGCAAGCAACAACACATATACTAGACAAAAGATAATGTCTCATCTTAGCACAAGCATAGTACAGTGATAAGCATAATTTTTCTATATGGGCATACCTTGTCTCGGGATCAAAAAGACGGTGACCAAGATAAGCAATCACATATTCTTTACCTTCATCTTCTTGAGTCAAAATAGCCCTGATTACCTTCTCTTCTACAGCAATATATAACTTGAAAGGAACTCCTCTCCTAGGTGCACGAAGAACCGGTGGTGGTGACAAATATTCCTTTATCTTTTCGAATGCCTCTTGTTGTTTTGCCCCCCAAGTGAACTCAGATTCATCCTTCAGCTTCAATATAGGGGTGAAAGGAATAATTTTCTCGAACAAGTTAGCAATAAATCTCCTCAAGTAGTTCACTTTTTCCAAGAACTTTTGCAAGTCCTTGCACGTAGGTGCCTGAACTTTCTTGATCTTCTCTATCCTCTTGTGATCAACCTCTATGCCCTTATCATGAATTATGAAGCCTAAAAACTTTCCAGTCGATACTCTAAAAGCACATTTGAGTGGGTTCATCTTCAATCCATAGCGGCGCATCCTCTCAAAAGCAAGACGCAAATCGGCCAAATGAGATTTATGGGTGACCGATTTGATCACAATATCATCAATGTACACCTCCATAATCACCCCAATTAAATCATGGAAAATCAAATTCATAGCTCTTTGATAAGTAGCACCTGCATTCTTCAGCCCAAATGTCATCACAACCCACTCAAAAAGACCAACAAACCCAGTACATATGAAGGTCGTCTTAGACATATCTTCCTCGGCCCTAAAAATCTGATTATAACCAGCATTACCATCAAGAAAGCTAATAACCCGGTGTCCTGAAGCATCATTGATAAGCATATCGGCTATAGGCATAGGATACTCATCTTTTGGAGTAGCTCTATTCAGATCTCTAAAATCAATACATACTCTGATCTTCCCAGAATCCTTCTTCTCAACAGGCACAATATTAGAGACCCACTCCGCATACCTGCATGGCTGAATAAACCCTGCTTGCAACAGTCGATTAATCTCTTCTTTAATCCTATCATAAATTGTAGAATTAAATCGATGGGGTTTTTGCTTGAAAGGCCTGAATCCTTTCTTAATAGGGAGCCGATGCTCAACAAGCTCTCGGCTCAATCTAGGCATCTCTGTATAATCCCATGCAAAATAATCAACATATTCCTTGAGAAGCGCGATTAACTTAACTTTGTAATCGGCTTCCAAATTTTAATTAATAAACGTCGGTCGGGGCACAGAGCCATCCCCAATATCAACTTGTTCCAAAGGGTCGGCCGACATAAAACCTTGGCCCAACTTATCAAGCTCATCAAAATCATCAATAGCCTCACAGGCATCAGTCTTATTAGTCCGATACTATTCAACACGATGTTTTAACCATTCAACGTTAGCATCCATTATAATAATGATTACATGATGATATTGAGCCGATTATCAATTGGCTTCAAGGACACAGGAACAAAACCTTGCCTGGTAACACTAATAAATTCAAAACTAGAAAGATCTCTACCAGATAAGCAAGCAATAGCATCATGCCCCCCGAGTGTAGGAGCATCGGCTGCAGCAACATTAGCCGATGAATCTAAATGCATGACCTCAACAGCATCTCCCACCCATTGGATGAGAAATTGGTGCAAGCTAGATGGCACGCAACGATTGACATGGATCCAATCACGCCCAAGTATCAAGTTATATCTAGCTTGCACGTCGGCGATGAAGAACGTCGTGGCCAAAGTCTTGCTTCCAATGGTGAGCTCTAGGTTAGCAAATCCTCTGGATGGAATAGGAGCACCTCCTCCGACACCACTGATCATCATGTTGGTCTTGATCAGACCGAGCTTCTTGTAAAGCGGATATGGCATCAAGTTCACTATCACCCCACTGTCCACTAACATGCTATGGACCGGTGTGCCATTGATATGGCCCTTCACATGTAAAGGCTTGAGATGGTTGATGGAGTCATCTAGTTTCTGAAATACAGAGCTTTCCATTGCAAAATTAAATTCTGTCGCCATGGAGTCATCTGCCACGATGTACTAATCAGCAGATAAAACAACTACATTGACCTCCACTCTCTCTGGAGTAGGCTCATAGTCAACCATCTCCTCGTCGGGAACCTCAGGAACCTCCATGCCAACCAGAGCAGCAATGGTAGTAGCGAAATCATCAGAGGACACCTCAAAGGCACCCAGGACAGCAGGAGTCAGCTCAACTGACTCAGAAGTCGACTTAGCTGACTCTGGAGCTTCCAAAGCAGTAAGGGCGAGCAAAGTCGGCTCAACCGAATCAGGAGTTGACTTAGCTGACTGGCTCAACACAGGAGTCTGCTTAGCGGACTCTAGAGTTGACTTAGCCGACTAGCCAGCAGCAGTAGCGGCGTTTCGACCTTCCAGAGGGATTTTGACCTGTACGGGGTCGAGGATTTCATTCTCCATCTTGGCAAGCTTCTCCCTCTTCTATTGCTTATGTCGGGCATGCTGCAATTTGCGTTGTTGAGTTTTATTCAATCCACGAGGACACCATACGGGTTGCCAGTACTTGGAATCTCCTTCGACGCGTTTCTTCTCTTCAATTCCAAAAACATCTTTGGGAGCTTCATCTTGCTTAGATGTCGGAATTTCTTCGATTACAATCGGCTCAACATGATTAGTGACGGGAGCTTCCATGGAGCCGATTGTGATAACCGATTGAGGCCTAGCTCTTGGTGGGGGAACGACGGGAATCTCAACCTTCTTAGGCACATAAACTTGCTGCATTAGTGCCTTTCCCGACTCTTGTGGAGTCAAAGTCCTAGAGGTAATCACATGATCTTGACTTGTACCGCTAGAGCTCGATTGACAATTGTTCAATTGGCTAAAGACGGAGGGGCTTGGAATTGAACCAGCAGGATCTCCCCACCTTTGTTGGCTATGCATGAGCGCTGCCGGAGGATACGGCACCCAAACTCCATAAGGACCCCATTGCGGTGTAACCGGAGGCAGAATCGGGGAACCCCAGTGAGAAACACGAGGAACAACTCTCTGAGACGGAGTTGTTGGTTGCACCACTGCCAATTGCTTGATCTTGTCGTCTTCCTGCTTAGGCGGAGTAGACTCTCTTTTTTTAAACGACCGATTCTAGAAATCGGCCTTTTGTTGCTTATACTTGGCCATGAGCCTGTCAAAGGTGCATTGCTTCTTCATGAATTCTCCCTGATTCTTCTTCTCATTTGTCTTCCAGGTGCCAATCTCCGGTCGCTGTGGAACAAATGTACGCAAAACACGAACACCGGAGACGCGCGGAGCTATTGGAACCAGGAGAGTTGGCTAAGCCGACTGGCACAGTCGGCTTAGCTGACTTAGCTGAGGTGGTGGCAGAGTTAGCTAAGCTGACTCCTTGAGTCGGCTGAGCCAACTGACCCTG
The DNA here is from genome assembly GCF_019320115.1 of Miscanthus floridulus. Taxonomy (NCBI): domain Eukaryota; kingdom Viridiplantae; phylum Streptophyta; class Magnoliopsida; order Poales; family Poaceae; genus Miscanthus; species Miscanthus floridulus. Next base: position 100,793,489 of record NC_089584.1, read on the forward strand.
CTGTGTACTAGAGTCGGCTTGGCCAACTGGTGGAGTCGGCCTAGCCGACCTCTGCTGTGCCACTGTCGTTTCATACCACCGCTGCCTTTTCAAATATTGCATTGATCCAGCGGTGATCTTCAACTTGTTCTTGCCTTCATCATCCTTCTCAAGCACCACTTTGCGCCCCGAATTCATTTCAACATTCGGTGCTACACGTGGTTCGCCGATAATCATGTTCTTGCCTTGGGCTTTATCGGCTTGCTCTGGACGAATCAAAACAGCGGGCGCCCCTGCTTCAACCATGTGCATGGAAAAAGGGGTCTTGTCAACTTGCATTTCAGTAAAACTCAATCATCCCTCATTAAGGGCCGATTGGACCTGACAACGAAAAACATTGCAATCATTAGTGGCATAAGAAAAAGAATTATGATATTTGCAATAAACCCTTCTCTTTAACTCATCAACTCAAGGTAATGTATAATTGATTCTAATATAACCGAATTTCAATAATTCATCAAAGATTCGGTCACATTTAGAGAGATCAAAAGTAAATTTCATTTCCTCATTCCGATTTTTATGAATTGACTTGAGAGAAGGACAAGTAACCAATTTATTCTCTGCTCGCCATTTAATTTCAGCAACTAGACATTCTTTATTATCATCATCTGAATCATCTGAACAATCACCAACAAAATGCATATTCTGACGATGAGATTTATAAGCATCACGAGACTCTTTAAAGCGCGATTCAATTGAAACGGCCTTTTGCATAAGTTGATTAACATTGTGAAACTCATAATGCTCAAGCTTTTCTCTAATACTAGAACATAAACCAGCAAAGCATAAATCAGTTAAATCTCTTTCAGAAATATTTAAATGGAAACATCGGTTCTTAATCTCTCTAAATTGTTTTAAAAAATCATGGACGGACTCATCACGCCCTTGATGAACCGATGCAAAATGAGACAATCTTGTTTCATGAGCACCGCTATAAAAGTGATTATGAAATTTCTCTTCTAATTCAGCCCATGAACCAATAGAACAAGATGGTAATGAAGTAAACCATGCAAAAGCTGTGCCAGTAAGAGATAAAGGAAAATTACGAACTTTCATAAAATCATAAGCACTAGCTTCACCCAATTGTACAAGAAACATGCTAATATGCTCCATGGTTGATTTACTATCACCACCACTAAATTTCTGAAAGTTAGGTACCCTCCACCCATCAGGTGCTTTCATGAAATCATAAGTAGAAGGGTACGTCTTTTTATAAGTATTCCTACTAGATTTAAGTTGCACTCCTAAAGTACTCTCAAGAGATTTAGCCAATTCATCCTTAAACCGATTCAAAGCATCATCAAAATCGGTAGTAGGAGCATTAGGAGTAACATTAAATGTAGGAATTTGACTAGGTGACTTTGGTGGGTTTGGTAAAACATTATGCCCCGCTGAAGCTCTATTTGTTGATGCTCCATAATCGGTTCGGAGAGCTCGACCTGAACTTTGTGCACCAACACATGTACGTGTAGATGTGCTAGCACCAGGTTGACTGGCCTTATCGGTTTCAGATGCCGAAGGGGCCGATTGAAATTGGCTAGCGAAAGCATGAGAGGTTTGATTTTCATAAAAAAATCAAAGGCATACCGAATTGAGGTTGCTGCACGGCACCCGATTGATCACAATCGGTTGTCTTGCCCTCTAACTTATCCATAAGTAGATTAGAAAGATGCCGAAGGTTATTACTATGCAATTTTCTTTCATCTATCAACATCTGAGAAAAATTAGCATGAGTAGGATAAGCATCGGTATTTACCTCCTCGTCATACTTAGCTTTTCCGTTGCCCTTCTCCTTGGCGCCTAAAGATTCAAAAACGGTAGCATCGTCGTAGGAGGGTTCACGGAACTGAGTGACCTTGTCGTGCCGATTCTTGGTGCAGCTCTCCAAGAAAGCCTTGACATCGGCATCGAGCTTGGCCTGAAGCTTCTGGCGCAACTCATCTGGAAGCTCGTCCATGGATTAAGGAAAGATCATGTTAGCCTCATTGAAGGGGCTGGTCTTGTCACCCTTGTCGGTGGCAGCACCATCGTTGCCTCCCATGTTGCTAGTAGATTGATTCTTGATTCGCTTCGCTGTCCCCAGCGGAGTCGCCAAAAAGTATGTTGACATTGAGGATGACCATAAACCAACACACCAACAAGGTCTTGGATGCCCAAAGAGGTTGCACACAACCTGCAACGTAGCAAGAACGCGGCGTAATCGATCAAACCAATCTAAAGACCGATGAGACCGATGTAGAGCCTGTTCTTGGCTGGAAAGCTCCCGAACTTCTCCCGAGAAGACCCGTCAGGGAGGAGCACATGGAGGATCTCCTAGGACCAGCAAGGCCGCCTAGGATGCCGCTGAATCTCGTCGGGAAACTCAACGAACAGCAAAAGGGGTTGAGAGAGGGAAATTAGGGGGGGCGTAAGGAGTTGATAGATTGGTTTGTATGACGATTGGATAGATGAGAACTCAATCGGCCATGATCCTCTCATATATATAGAGGGGGTGGTCTTATTCTAGTAAGAAGCCTCTCCAAACCTTATTTTCCAAGTTTTCCACGAGTTTGGAACAGTTCGGATCGGAAACCAAAAGGCCAGATCCGAACAGGATTTTCTGTCAGGTATGTCAGAAGTCCCAACTTGTGTCGGAACTCCCGACAGTCGAAACTTCCGACTTTTATCGGAACTCCCGACATAGGGATAACCCCAGACATCCGAGCAGATTTCTTCAGGCTTCCCGAAAGTCCCGACACCCGTCGGAACTTCCGACAGTCGGAAGTCCCGACTTGGGTCGGAACTCCCGACAACGAGGCATCTTTTCGAGGGCATAACTTCTTCATCCGGACTTCGAATTAGACGTTCCATATATGTTTTTTGACCGTCTCGACGAGAGGAACGCAATGGCGAAGTCCATTTTACATTTTGTCAACTTCACAAAATGAACATTTTTTGTTGTCAACAGTGTCAGTAGAAATTTTAGGATGAGGCGCATGTGGTTGAACTGGAAGAGATGGCAAAGCAGCAGGCACTTGATGGAGATGAGGATTTGGAAGTTCATTGCCAGTTTGAAATGATGGGACATCTTGGCCTGTGAATAATGTAAAAATAAGAAACCATCAGACCAACTGATTCTAAAGGTTAAGATGCAGATAGAGTTCAACAAACTCCTCAACAATTGGCTCTGGGCTCTGCATAGATGGGGACGTTTTTCTCTTTGGTTAGTGATAAAAATGGTCAAGAGCACTAGGTTCCACTGCAGTCAGTACTGATTGTTTCGGTGGTGAAACAGTTTCACCTGTGGAAGGCAACTTATTAGAAGTGTGCAACCATTTCCAAGCAGATAAAAAAGAGGAAAAACCATCCGTTTTTCAGTCACAAAGTAGAACTTCATGGTCGTCTGGTTGATTGATGGGTTGCATATTGATCCTACCATTTATTAACATGTACAACAAATAGTAGTTCTTGCGGGTGGTTTTGCGGTTAATCCTAACAAAATGGTGCGTGAGGAGGGAAAAGATTCGGGTCGGGGAGTGGACCCAGTAAACAAAATGGGGCGGCCGGGTGGGCGCCTTGGCGGGGTAGCAGGCAGCAGAGCACGCGCGCACAAAGCCGACTAGTAACGGCGCAGCCCAGCCTCCTCTCTGGAGCTCTGCTGCGCGCTGGCCGCTGGCGCACGGCGATTTGCCGTCGCCTTCATTGATCGGGCGCCAGTTTTTTTTATAGTTTTTTCGATGAGATTTGCGGCGGCAAACGGCAGGCTGGACTGGACGGGCAGCGTTCGCCGTTCGGGGGACGTCGGGGAGTGGTGGCTACAGCTACAGCGGAGAGGGGTCAGGGGGAGGGGAGGTTTCTGGTTGTTTGGTTTGGGTTTGCATGGCGTGCTGGGTTTTTGCTGTTAGGTAGGGTCGCAGTTAGCTAGGTGGGCGTGGAGACGGACGGGCAGCAGTGGCACTGCGCTGGACCGACAGGACTGATCCTGAGCCGGTTCAATTTTATAATAAAAAAGAGCGTATGATTCACCAATTTCCCGTATTTTAAAGAGGACGTAGACTTGTTTGAACGGTGGCCTCACTTGACAGAGACTTCAGGTTAGAGGCGACGAGGTTCATATGAGGATTTAAATTTCTCATGAGCGAGCTAAACTCCAATACAATAAGGAGGAAGCTTAATCTAAACAACAGTACCTAAACATTCATAACAAGGTACTTTCTCGTATCGAAGTGTATGACGGCATTGCCTAGTAAAAATGTCTTAGAGCATCTCTCCGTGAGTCTTTTTGAAATTCACTCTTCGATTCATCGTCTGGATAGTTATTTGAAAGTTGATATTTATATTCGTCTTCCAACAACTTCTCAATATCTTATGTGCATTTTAGAAAAACAGACTTGCTCTCCATCTTCGGCTAGCGTGAAATCTCGAATGTATAATGACTATATTTAGATATCTAATTAAAGAATTTGTTGGAGGTTATTTTTTCATAAAAAACTCTATTTCTATCAATTAACAAGAATACAAAGAGGATCTTTGAGTTACTCTTAGAGCTAAGAGGTTTTCTATAGCAGCTTCGTATGCGTACTAAAATTTCTTAGGATATACTTTGTATACAATATGATCTGGTATCCATCCAATAGAAGCCAATATTTTAACAAGCTTAAAAAAGTCATCTTGGGGGATATAGCAATTGTTGTGCAAAAAATAATCAAGCTCCCAGGAGCAACTCCACCTTAAAAAAAGTCCTTATGTTTAATTTGGGGCTCCACCAATCTTTAGGACCTACATCCTCTATTCCAAATTAGATCGTTTTGACTTTTCCAGGTACTAGCTTTTGCTATACACTGAGATATACTATATGTCTAAATATGTAATAAAGTTGTGTATCTAGAAATGCCAAAACGACCGGATGGAGTATTTTGTAGACTTAACTCCAACAATAATTCCCAAATCAAGAACCATACTTTCTACCTTCCTCGGCCCAAGCAAAGCCAAGAAGTTATCAAGGAGGCTAAGCTCGGGCGAAGGCGCATCATTGAGGCCGAGCTTGGGCAAGAGCTCGACCTCAGGCAAGAGGGCGCCAGGATGGAAGCCCAAGTGTTGAAGGCAGGGTGGCGACAAGGGACGGCAAGCTCGAGTGGACCGAAACTACGAAGGTTTAGCCTCTAGTGAGCTGGCACTGGGATCAACATGTAGGGGTTGTTGGGCTTGCCAACCAAAGTTGGGTTCCGCCTAGCCTCTTCAATCTACCAAGACAAAGTGGGGAAGAATTTATGAGGAAGGGGCAGGCGACAAAGGCTAGATTTGAGGCCTGCGGCAGTAGAGGCAACACATGGTTGAGAGGAAGAATGGGCATTATTATGAGCGCTAGTGGGAAAATAGAACAAAGAAAAGTCAGTGTGTGAGTTGACCCCCGAGAATGAGGCGTGAAGGGGGGAAAGTAAGCGGGCTCTGAATTTTGGGTGCGATGGATTTGCTGGGCTCTCCCAACGGCTGTGATTTATTATTAGAGACAGGTGTTGCTACGTATCTATGAAAATTTTGATTAACAGAGACCATGTATTAGAGGCAGAGGTGCTACCCGTCGTTGTCTCTTGTTTCACAAACAAGTCTCCTCTCGAGCCCATCGATCAAGTACATATGCACTCGCGCTGTCGTATTCAACTTTTGCCCAACAAAATGAACACGCAAAATTAAAAGCTACCCCATCTGTTCTTTTTACATGTCATATTAGTTTTATCTTAAGTTAAACATCACTAACTTTGACAATCACTTTCAGAAAAAATATACATATCAACAACATGATATTTATGTTTTAGATTCACTGTAACAAATACTTTCATACTAGGATATCTCAAAATTGATGGTTAAAATACAAATTTTTGATGTAGGGTAAACCTAATACGACATATAAAAAATCATGGAGGGAGTACTGGCTAATTAACTAAGCATCATGATGGCGAGTGGCATGGTCTGATGTGTTGGATCAGTCAGGGTTGGCAACAACTAACCAAATCAAATACACTCACTACTCGTACACAGCTTGATGTCATGCTACATCTCGCCGAGATCATGTGTGCTCTACACTGTTATATGCTCAAAGCAAAACGGGGGACACATAAAAAGGCACCCATAATGCGGTCCGTTGCGTTGAGCATTCTCGAAAGCACAACGACCCATCAGTTGATCCAATGATAAAGCGCCCCACAACACAAGTTGTCTATTCTTAAGTTTCCGTGCTGTTCTTAAAGGGCAAACAAGCAAAATAATTGAAGATAGCAAAGCAAGCCGGCTGTGGTCGAAGGAATGAGTGTATGGCGATCCATTTAGTGGTGATATGATAGGCAAAGCAACTGCCAACCAAGCATCAGAAAGAGTAAGCAGAGCTTTATAGAGCTTTAGTATACTTTATTTATGGCACGCGTGATACATGTTTTGTTTGTAAGTAATTAATAGCATGTGCTCGTGTCCATGGACCAAATAAAGTAGACTGTGCTCCAGATAAAGTAGACTGCATGGCCAACACGACACAGCTAAAACTAATATTTCTTAGGAGTTAAACAATTTTAAATTTAATTAATTGCTACATCTATCTCTATCCAGAAAAGGACACGGTTCTACGTGCATTCTGGGTTAAAGTGTCGAATATTTGACCAAATAAATAGATAAAAATATTAATATTTATGAAGTCAAATAAATATATTATAAAAATATATCTGATGTCAAATCCAATGATACTTATTTGATATCATAAATATTTTTATTTTTTATATATAGTTAGTCAAATTTAAGATACTTTAACTTCGGTACTATGTTATAATTGCATTTATTTGTGGAGGAGGGAGTGTATAAAACTACTAATATTTAGATGCATAGAAAATACCACTAAATTAAGTAGAGTACAAAAGAAAGTGGTAACTTGTTGCAGTTGCAACCACCACATTTACCAAGTTCAGCACAACAAATCAGCAATGGTCCAGGCTCAAAAAAAACAACAATGGTCCGACAAGTTGACGCAGCACCCGCATGCTGCATTCAGCTTCTGCAGCATAGCCAGTGCAAGCAGTGGTAGCAGTACCAGGCTAGGGCTAGGGTGCCGCCCTCCTGACAGCGCTTTCGGCAGCAAAGCAGAGCGGCGTGGCTCTGCCAGCAGCATGTTGGTTTCGGCTTAGGGGGTGTTTGGTTCTTTAGTTGCTCCTAAAATTCATGTCACATCGAATGTTTAGATACTAATAAAGAGCATTAAATATAGACTAATTACAAAACCAATTACATAGATAGGAGACTAATTTACGAGACGATTTTTTAAAGCATAATTAATCTATCATCAGCACATGTTTACTATAGCACCACATTGTCAAATCATGGACTAATTAGGCTTAAAAATTCGTCTCAGTAAATTAGTCGCCAAGTTATGGAACCCTAAACCGAAATGGCCTCAAGTGTGGAAGGAGCGGACGACGTCGCTGCTGTTCCCCGTGGCCTGTGGGGCCAAGAGAACGTGACGCTGCAGGCCCCACTGGCTTCCGATCTACTGCGTGCTGTGCCTGCCTGCCTGGTGTATACGTCGGTCCGTCTCGATGGAGCCATGCGTGCGGTCCGGGGCCGCATCCTAGGATAGACCATTGATTCCGCGGTTCAATGCGACCCTGGCCTAGGCTACCCCATACGGGTCAGGGATTCAGATCAGGCAGGGCCGGCCGCTATGCTCCCATCGCTCGCCCCCGGTGCAACAGTGCCAAGCAGCAGCCTTCCTTGGAGGGATGAAAACGGTACGGATATTTTCCGACCGTATTCGAAACCGAATCCGTTTAGAGGGGTTGATATATGTCCGTATCCGAGTCCGGATATCCAACATCCGATACCGTATCCGTATCCGAATACTCAAATCGCATATTTATGATATCGATATCCAATCGTATCCTATCCGACATAGTTGACACTATCCGTATTCGAATCCGAGTCTGGACAAAAATATGAAAACAAATATAATATTGGTGATATCCGTCCGTATCCGATCCGTTTTCATCCCTACTTCCTTGTTTCTCTTGCTGATCTTAGAGCAACAACAATGTATATGGGTGAACCAGTCCATAGGACTAGGTCCCACAGCAGGTGGCAATAGCTATTTCACAAGGCACAATGTATCCGACTCATCTGTCCATAGGAGTGGGGCCCACGATCAAATAAAATTCTCGGTCCTCAACCTCCCGTTTCCTTCGCGCGAGTTGCTGGAGAGCTTCGTCCGCCGCCGCCGCCGCCTCCGTCACCTCCATCCCCGATCTCACTCCTTCCACCAAATCCGACCATGCCCTTCCGTATCTACCTCCTCAAGTACTGCATCAACTAGGATGTGCAACTTCCCTGCCCTGATGAAGCCTACACAGTCAGATCGGGTGGCTTTGTATGGTGACCTAGGGCGCGCCCCCTCGCGGATGGCCGGCAACCTGGGGCACCAGCACCTCGCGGACGGCCCGCGCGTCCACCTCGCAGACGGCCGGCGTGGCCAGCTCACGGACGGGCGACGCGGCCAGATCGCGGACGGGCGGCACGACCACCTCCCATGGCGCGTGGATGGGCGAAAATCTTGGGCGCGTCCACCTCGCGGAAGGCCACCTCATAGACGGCCAGCGCGGCAACAAGCCTCCGCCTCATCAGGTATCTCTACCACCAATCTCTGCTATATTTAGTTTATGTTTGCATGGACTTACAGTTGGTACGATTGCTATATTTAGTTTATGTTTGCAAACTGAGAACAATGAAAGGAAGAAAGTACAAGTGCCTAAATATTGATACGATTACAAAGCATCTGGAGGGGAACACATAATCCTTAATTAATTGGATAAGCCGTAATCTAGCTGAGGCAATACTGTAAAATTACATTGCATAAAAAAACTATAAAATTTCACTCCTTGAGACTCTACTCTTGGTGTGCTTGATGCTGCTGTGTACTGAATTTTTGCCATATGTGCTCTATTAAATCTTCCTTGAGACGCATGTGACTTGATCGATCGCGAATTTCCATGTCTTTGTCAAGTACATCTGTGAATCCATAAATTGGTCCATGTGCTAGCCCGGTTAAATTTGGGGATGATTGTGCTTGCTCATATGTGTTATCATCTGGTGTGTCATAGATGCCTCTCTCATCCTCTATTATCATGTTGTGCAAAATAATACATGCATACATAATATTGGCTAGCTCTTCCCGTTCCTAGAGTCTAGCTGGGTGACGTATGATAGCCCAACGCTTTTGGAACACCCCAAAGGCTCGTTCCATAGCTTTTCTTTCTCCTTCTTGAAAGCTTGCAAACAATTTATGCTTTGCACTAAGTGGCCTGAGGATTGTCTTGACAAATGTGGCCCATTCTGGATAGATACCGTCAGCTAGATAGTAACCCATGTTGTATTGTGACCCATTAACAGTGAACTGAACCTCTGGTGCTTTGCCTTGTAGTTGTTCTGTGAATAACGGTGACTGGTCAAGCACATTAATATCATTGTTCGAACCAGCAGCTCCAAAAAATGCATGCCAAATCCATAGGTCATAAGACGCAACAACCTCTAGCATTATGGTAGGTACCTTATAATCACCTCGAGTGAATTGCCCTTTCCAAGCAACCGGGCAATTCTGCCACTCCCAATGCATACAATCAAGACTACCCAACATCCCAGGGAAACCACGCTGTTCTGCTACTTGCAGTAAGCGTTGGATGTCTTCACTAGTAGGCTTGCGTAGATACTGCACACCGAATAGGCTTCTAACACCAGTAACAAAATGAATCAAACACTCCATTGCTGTACTCTCAGCAACCCCGAATGTTTCATCCATAAGATCTGCTGGTGAACCATAAGCCATCATTCTAATGGCAGCAGTACATTTCTGTAATGGTGATAGACCCACTTTGCTAAATGCATCTCGACGTAGACGAAAATATGGAGACCAAACACCTAGAGCTTGGACTATGCGTAGAAATAAATGCTTCCTCATGCGAAATCTTCTACGAAACTGATCATCATTGTACAAGGGATTATCTAAAAAATATTTAGCAACTAGTCTATTGTGATCACCTTCATGATCTCTGTTGATGTACCTCCTTGTATAACCCCCACGTCGAATAGAGGACCTAGCTGATTCTGCTTCAATCTCAGCTTCAATCTCCTGCTCAAGCTCAGACTCAGTCTGTGCTTCAAGGTCAGACTCAGTAGAATCACTTGAGTCAGTTGACATTATTTGTACTGGCTGTGGACTAGTGTCTAGTGAATGAGGGAGTGCAGTGAGTGTGAATGAGGGAGTGGCTGTGGACTGGTGTCTAGTGAATGAGGGAGTGTAGTATTTGTAGCTGATATCCACTTGTATGCAACAGCCATCTGCTGCTTTTGTTTGTCTTTTTCTCAACATCTATATTCTTGTTTGTCTTTTTCTTAACAGCTATATTCTTGTTTGTTTTGTTCTCAACAGCTATATTCATGTTTGTCTTTTCTTAACAGCTACATTTACCCACAACAACAAGTTTTTTTGTCAACATCCATCTGCTGGTTTCATTAATAATGGGGTACAACCATCAATAGCTTACAAATACACTGCCAATACTAACAATTACACTAATATTAGGAGTACAGCCATGCAACCTAATACATAAACTAATTAACTTAAAGCTTACATACATAGGTTTACAGATACACTGACCAAACTTGAAAACAACTACACTAAATATTAGGGATACATGCATCTCGTGCTGCTTTTCTACTCCTCAGCCAAGTCTTTTGCAATCTGATCCAGTATGCTCTCATGCCTGTTTTTTTCTTTTTCACTGAAGTTTGAGGTATCTATTTCCAGCAGTTTCAAATAGGTGTTATACTTTTTAGCCCTTGCTGATTTTGCTTTCATTGACATTGCTTCATGATACATAACCATATGTTGACTTGGTTGGCTGCTCAAAGGAGATGGCGCAGCAGATTTTCCTATCCCTTTCAGCCTTGCCTTCGCTTTCTTCTGCCCCTCGGGACGTACCTCTCTACTCATGGTTTCCCCCTCTATGTCTTGGTTGGATGAAGAAGTGTATGCTCCTGAGTTAGATAGCTTGGTCCTTTTTGGTGTGCTCTCCTCTTGGATGATTCTACGCCATTTGGGCATCTCCTTGACCACATCACATAGGTACTCATATATAAAAGACCTACCCTTGTTGCCATTCTTGAAAAACTCATGGGCTGCTTTCTTCACCATGTCATCAGATTGCCCACTGCTACGTGCATTCATAGCTTTAGCATAGGCTCCACTGAACTTTGTGATATCCCTCTTGACATCACCCAATGTGTCTTCAATTGTTTGATTGACCTCTTGTGGCTATTATTTGGCGCGTTGTCATTGAACTCAGCGGCTATAGCTTTCCAATAGTACTCAAATTTCCTGTCATTGCCGATTACGGGGTCAGTGGAGTGTTTTGTCCATGCACTGAATAGCCTATCATTTTCTTCTTCACTCCAATTGATGCGTTGATGCCTCTTTGGTTCTTCTTCGCTGCTATCACCTAACTCTTCAATGTTGACTGATTGCTTCTCTTGTTGTGTAGAGCATCGAGAACTTGACTCGGATCCATGAGAAGAAGTGTTGGCTGCAGCTCCACCAAGATGGGTGAATTGCAGCACTGATGGTGGCCTATTGCCTACAGTTGCATCCAAAGGACCAACACTTTCATGCAGATGAAATCCTTGAAAGCCTGGTGGAGGTGCTTGAAGCCAACTCCCTTGTTGTTGAACACCTTGAAATATGGGAGCAGATTGGCCATATGGTGGGTGGATTCCCGGAGGACCAAAAGGATTGAAGTTTTGTAGAAAGTTGGATGTTCCAAAGGGAAAATGAGATTAGGGTGTAGGAGGTGAGATCTGACCACTACCCTCTGATAAGTACTAGGATGGAGAGTCCTGATTCAAGAGGTTTGAAAAAAATCTAGGGGGGGTTCCATTGGAAAGTTGTGTTCTAGAGTGGATCTCAGGTGTTGAGAATTAAGCAACAAGCTTCAAGTTTGAGTTCGTAGAGGCAGCAAGCAGGCAAGTGAAGATGAGGCCAACGCCCTTCAGTTTTGTAGAGGAGCAAGCAGGCACGTGAAGAGGAGGCCAACGGCTAGCTTCCTGAGCCAACGGCTCCTTGTATGTTTAATGTGTTGTGTCAGATGAACAGTTAAAATAACATTTTTTATTCTCTGGTGGGCTGGGCATATCGCAATGGGTAACTTTTGTTATTTCTTTGCTATAGACTGCTGCTATAATGTATCAGCTACCTGGTACCTATTTTTTTATTCTTTATGGACTACTTTCTCTGAACATCGTGGTTGCTCTTACCACGGCGTTGTGGATAGGTATGGATTTTATAAAAAGAATGCTAAACTAATATGGTGAGGAGAAGCAATTGACTTTTGGGTAAGGTATGATATTTCTTTTTGAGTAGGATGTTCAGGAATAAGCGGCCGGACCAAATGGAGAATAACCGACATATTCCAAACTCTTATTTTAGCGCAAAGCAGTCTGAACATGCGAAAGAATTAACGGTAGTCAGTGCTTAACGTCCCCATCAAAGATCGTGATGCCGTTCCCGTGCTAACGTCCCCATGAAAAATCGAGAATCGACATATGCCGAACCAACTCGTCCTTTCAAATTTCAGCTACCCCCTAACTACATTTCGTTGACTTCAATTCATAGCTACTCCTACTACGTATCACACTATCACTACACCTATAAACTCGTACGTACGTATTCGATTTGATTGCACGTTATCAAACACGGGGAGCTCAAGTTAAATAATAAGTAGTACTTCACAATCACCGATCAAGTCTCGTAGGAGTAGATGAGAAGAGACGCAGACAACTAGAGCCGCCTTGACAGGTTGACTAGGGCCGCCAATTTCGTCTGTATCATCATACATATTTTATTAGGACGTATAATATATTTTATTTGCAATAAAAAAAGCATATAAGCAATCAATAGCAGCTCGGAAACGCACCAAAGTCTCAGTTTTCACAATATAATACCTCTTGAAACATACTAGGAGTATTGAATATAACAAAAATGGTAATTTTTTTTATAAAAAACAATTGGAATATAAATGGTTTTATTTAATCAAAGGAGGGGGAGATTTTTTTTTCTAATAAAAGGAAGAAAAAAGTCTACGTTACCTCACTCAATTTTCGCGAAAGTCCGTTTTTTCTCCCTGAACTCCAAAATCGGGCAAAACACATTTGTCAACTTTTAAAACCGTTCATCTTACCTCCCTGACCCTGTTATAAGCAGTTTTGAAGGCGATTTTGTCTTTTTCTTTTTTATTTATTTCGGCCGAATCTTTGAAAAATCATAGTAAATCACAGAAAAATCATAAAATATAAAATCTAATTTTATTGGACTCCACGTGAGTAGATCTACACAGTGAACATATAATATGATATGCTTTAGTATAAAGTTTTTGCTGTCGCTTTAGATCTATGCTTTTCTATAATTAATTGGAATAATTCTTAGCTGCAGTTTCTATGGTACAATTGTGATGAAAATTTTATGGTGGACTACTTATTGTATGATTGAACTATAGTAAAAAATCATACTCATTGAATCACGTATAGGTTAGTTATAGATTTATTTATATTTAATAAGCATAAACCTAAATGAAATCTATAACTAAGTTATACATGATCCAATGAGTATAAAAATTTTACTATAGTTTAAGCATACAATAATTAGCCCACCATAAAAGTTTCACCATAATTGGACCATAGAAACTGTAGCTATGAATTATTCATTTTAATTACGGAAAAGCATAGATCTAAAGCTACAACATAAGCTTTGTATTAAAGCATACTATATTATATGTTCAATGTGTATATCTACTCATGTAGAGTCCAACAAAATTGGATTTTCCATTTTATGATTTTTTATGATTTACTATGATTTTTTAAAGATTCAACCAAAATAAATAAAAAGAAAAAGACAAAACTGCCTTCAAAACCGCTTATAACTAGGCCAGGGAGTTAAGATGAACGGTTTTAAAAGTTGAGGGAGGTGTTTTGCCTAATTTTAGAGTTCAGGAGGAAAAGCGGACTTTCGCGAAAATTGAGTAGGTAATGTGGATTTTTTCCAAAGGAACGAAAACCAACTTCTTCACAGGCTATTAGAAGGTCCACGGTCCAGCCCAACTTATAGCAGGCCACGAAATACTCTCTCCGGCCTTAAGATTACTCGGCCCAGCCCAGACAGCCCCCGCTCCGCTCCGAACATTGGATCCCTCTGTCTGCTCGCAACGCAGGCGGAACCAGGGACTCCACAAGCGTCCAGGCTCGAGACGCCAGCACGCCCTCGCAGTAGCAGCGAGCGTGCCGTGGGAGTGAGAGGCGCGGGGCAGTCGCCGGCGTCGACCAGCGGTGTCGGAGATGAAGGAGAGAAGCGGCTCCAGGGCGGCGGTGGACGAGCGCTACGCGCAGTGGAAGTCGGTCATCCCCGTTCTCTACGACTGGTTTGCCAACCACAACCTCGTCTGGCCATCCCTCTCCTGCCGGTAACTTCCTCTGCCCACCGCACCTCCTCTTCCTTCCGGCTCGCCCTTTCGGTTGTTTCGTGCCCGTAGCCACCGTTTCCCTGAAGATTCCTGCAGGATTAGGGTTTTGATGCTGGTGAAATGGAGTAGGGCGTGGTTCGTGTCTAGGGTTTTGATCCGGGGTTGTACTTGCGGTGACTCTAGATCTGTCCCATGGATCGTGCGTTGGTGGGAATAGCGTGGGAAGGGGCGGGAATGATGGGTCTGGATGGTGGATTAGCGTTTTGTGATGCTAGGGTTTATGGGTGGGTGGGTTTTGGCGGGTGTCACTGTTTGACAGTTTGAGGGGGTAGAAGCTTTGTCTACATGTTATTAACTTATTACTAAGCAAAAAAATGTTATTAACTTATTATTGCTGCGGCTACTTGTTCAATTTGAACAAATCTCTGAAAATTCCTAATGCACCAGTTGATTAGAGTGGGAACATGATTTTGGTCATGCACCTTATGTGCATGAGTGCATCAGAGTTGTGCTTGTGCATCATCCTGTTATCTCACCAGATAATTTGAAACTAATGATAAATATTTGCACATTAACTGCTTTCTGTAAGATGCTTGTCCCCTCCTCCATGTGACTCTGCAACTTACGATACTCATATCTGGTTGTTCGGTAACAGGTGGGGGCCACAGTTTGAGAAAGCTACCTACAAGAATCGTCAACGCCTTTACTTATCTGAGCAGGCAAGTGCATCTGCAAGCATATACGTATTATTTTATATCAGTTTGAAGAAGCAAATGCTGTCAATGCTTAGGTTTTTGTTGGCTGATGAGTATGCATGCTATCGTTATTGGAGCTAGCTAACTGTGGGGTTGCTTTTGTGCTATGGTTTCAGACGGATGGGAGTGTGCCTAATACTCTGGTTATCGCAAACTGTGAAGTTGTGAAACCAAGGGTTGCAGCAGCTGAACATATCTCGCAGGTTAGTTATTGATTGTTGCATTGATTACAGTTGTGTTTGGAGAAAGCAGAAATGCGTTAGTTTTAGCTGTGTCTCTTGTGGTGTTTCTTTGATCTTTGATTCCAGTTCTCATCTCAACATAATCAGAAACTTAAGACTTTTTCCAGTCAGAGTTATGTCTAAACTGCATTAGAATGGTTCCAGACAATAGTGCTCACCAGATATCTACATTCCTTTTGCAGTTTAACGAGGAAGCACGATCACCTTTTGTTAAGAAGTACAAGACCATAGTTCATCCTGGTGAAGTAAGGGTTATTTTATATCGAAGTTGGCCTTTTTGTATTTTATTAGTCTACTTTTTACATGTTGCTCATGCAGATCCTAAAATGTGGCCACTATGTATTGGCTTTTCAACCTTGTTCCTCAGCTTGCTTTCGTATTTGAATTGTAGTTATACGATGCTTTGTCTGATTTATGAAACCAGATGGTTGATGCATTGTTTGTGTCTTTACCTTGCAAACAGGTTAACAGAATCAGGGAGCTTCCACAGAACAGTAAGATCATAGCCACTCACACTGACAGTCCAGATGTATGTACAGACCTTTATACTGCTGTTTAATTCTTGTGAGGCATAATGGGTTGCGGTTTTATGGGTGTCAACCTTTTTTCCATTGTCATTCAGGTACTTATTTGGGATGTTGAAGCACAGCCAAATAGACATGCCGTCCTGGGAGCTTCCGAATCTCGCCCTGATCTGGTATGATTCATTGTTTAGTTCAGTGTGTCAGATGTACTCTTTTTTGGCACAGGCTTACTAGCATCTACTGTTTGTTAGATATTAACGGGACATAAGGAAAATGCGGAATTTGCGCTTGCCATGTGTCCAGCCGAACCATATGTCCTATCAGGAGGTTAGCCTATTTTCATCTTGTACGTTTGTGTTTTCCTACTCCCTTAGGGGTCAACTATTTATCTAGTTTGTTTGGATGTCTCATGCGCAAGCTTTAGCTCCAAGTAAGTCTCGTGGAATGACGATATGTTCCCTTATTGCATTGGCAAGTGTCCTTCCCCTTAGGATGTGTATCTTTCTTCACAAAAAATGTATATGTTCTACTACCTGTTGCATTTAATTACTTAGTCATTAGTCAATCTTGTGCCCTAGGATTTATGTCTCAACCCATTTGACGCCTAAATCTGTGCAGCAGCGTCTTTTTAACTCCAATTGACTATGTTCTCTTTTGGAAAATTTACTATCGAGAGTTGGATACTGTCCATGCCCATTATGGCACTTTGTTGGGACTGAAGGTAGCTGTTATTTAAAATTAAAATCTTGTGCCATGAGCTCGCTCTCTGTGATGCTTACAAGTGTTAGTTATCTTATTATACTAGACTAGATTTGTCATAACAGTTAATGATTGAATTATTTGTCTTCTAACAAGTAATAAATGTTCCTGGCTCACGTTCGATTTATTTATTGAGAATATGCAATTGTCGCTTGGGCCCCTCCCAGACTTGTGAACTCAACTTTTGATTTCATGGAAACCAGTGCATGCAAGTGTGAGCAGGTTCAATCCTGATTTAGCTGTCTGATAGAATGAGAGATACCATGTCAACTTTAAGATACATGGAAATAAATTAGAATGGAACCTTAGTCGTCACCACACCATATCAGCCTATGTAATAACCACATGGTTAAGTTCAGTTTGGACCTAAGATGATTTACATGAAAATTTTTTGGGACTGCAAAGTTCTGTTTTCCAGCTATACAGACCCTATGAAAAGGGCAGTCCTTTTTCAAAGTCTATTGCTTATTGCGCTTTGATAAATGATAACCTGTGTTTTGTTCAAATACATAACTTAAATAGGAAAGGACAAATCTGTTGTCTTGTGGAGCATCCAAGACCACATATCTGCCCTTGGGGATTCCTCGTCTTCTCCTGGAGCATCTGGCAGCAAGCAGTCTGGTAAAACTGCAACTGAAAAAGAGAGTCCTAAAGTTGATCCTAGAGGTATATTCCACGGACATGACAGCACTGTTGAAGATGTTCAGTTCTGCCCTTCCAGGTAAATAGTGTTATCTATTTTCTGGTTGCCTTCGAAACAATGGATGGACTCCAAACATTAGCATATATATCAACATCATCATCATCCAATTTTTCAAATGTTCATTGTTAAAACAATTCTTTTTGTTTAATGCTGTTAGGATCAGTGGTCTTGTTTGTGAATATGCCTTATTTTCATTTATATTAATACCCTTTTCTTTTCTTTTCTTTTTGGGGATGTAGTGCGCAGGAGTTTTGTAGTGTGGGTGATGATGCTTGTCTTATTCTGTGGGATGCTCGAACTGGCACTGGCCCAGCTGTTAAGGTGACGTTCTTCTGTTCCGCATCTAATAGGATCAAGTATGTTTTTGGCCGAAGTTGAGTACATGAATGCAATATGCCTTCTTTTGTAATAACATAGCTTCAAGCAAAGAGGTGATAGGCTTTTAGCTTTTAACGAGACCATTGTGACTCACATGGAATTATTTACCTGTTGCATGATTCTTCTGCTTCTAATTCTGTTTTCTCGAATAGTTATTCATTTCATTAACCCAATTGATATAATGTGTTGAAAAATTCAGAGATTTATTGGTTCTGGTGAACAATATTTTGTTCAGTTTTTTTCTTTAAAAAACTTCTTCCAAACAGGGTGTGTTTTTTTGGTAATATGGTGTACCTGTCGATCTTCTTTCTCAGGAAATGGAAATTTTACATTCAGTATGAACTATGACGTTAAAAGTTATTTATTCTTTATTTCCAGGTTGAGAAAGCTCACAGTGGAGATGTTCACTGTGTTGATTGGAATCCCCTTGACGTTAACTATATCTTAACTGGGTATGATGGCATTAAGGCTTAATTCAGCATAATTTGTGATTTTTTTCCATTTCCATGAGTTCCTTACATATTTAAGTAATGAATGTTTCAATTGATATTTCAGTTCTGCCGATAACTCTGTCCGAATGTGGGATCGTCGCAATCTGGGTTCGGGAGGAGCTGGTGCTCCAATTCACAAATTTGAGGGCCATAAAGCTGCTGTTCTTTGTGTTCAGGCATGTCAAGATAATAATTTTTCTATTATGTTCTCTTTATACAGATATGGTTGCCACCTATGATGTTTTTGGATACCTTTTTGCCATAATTCTAGTCTTTTGGATTGCAGTGGTCACCTGACAGAGCATCTGTTTTTGGAAGTTCTGCGGAAGATGGTTTCTTAAACGTGTGGGACCATGAGAAGGTAACCACTCATATAAACTGAACTATTCTTTTCTGAAGGAAACATGCACAACTATTGGTGAAGGTGATTGGATTCAGTTGCCTGTGATTTCTCTTGTACTTCTCTGGCCTGACTAATATAAGTTTTTGTACTGGCAGGTTGGGAAGAAGAAAAATTCTAATGTCCCATCCGGGCTTTTCTTTCAGCATGCTGGTCATAGGTTTGTTGTGTTTGTCTCAGATGCAAAACTAACCCTTTGCATACATGCTTCTATTTTTTCCATGCATTTCATAATTCATGCTGTACATCTTGGCAGGGATAAGATCGTAGACTTCCACTGGAATTCGTCAGATCCTTGGACAATTGTCAGTGTCTCTGATGATGGTGAGAGCACTGGTGGAGGTGGAACACTGCAGGTACATCTCTTTCTTGCAATATTGCAAACAAGTGATTTTATAAGAGAAATATCAATCTGCATTTTCATAGTTAATTGGAGTTACTAAATCTACTAATGATTGCCTTCTATTCTTACTGTTTTGTTTGTGCAGATATGGCGCATGAGTGATTTGATCTACCGCCCTGAGGATGAAGTTCTTACAGAACTGGAGAATTTCAAGGCTCACTTGGCCAGCTGTGCTCCTAGAAATTGAGTCATGTGGTTATCGTGGAATTCAATCCTGTGAAAACTGAGTAGGTGATGTAGTTTCTTGGCCATAAGTATGGCCCCAATTGACATTGGATCTGTCCTCCGATGCTCCTAGAGCTGTACCCTTGAGGGGCTTGTGCCTTTGTGAGCTTGTGTTAAACCTGTTGTATGACTAAATTAGTATGTCCGCAAACGCGTGAGAGCTGGATGTCTAGTCTGTAGGCCAACTATTGGGATATTTGCCGGATATTGTCAACAATTGTTCCAGATTTGTGTATTGGATCTAATGTGATTGTCTGCAATTGCTTATTTTTATGGCTCGTGTGAGGGTGGGTCTGAGCGTGTTTGGTTCGGGCGTTTTACCCTGTTGCATATTAACAGCGGCACCTGATCACTTTATTTATTGTTTGTTTCGGCTTCTGCCTAATCGATCGACGCGGTATCAGATACCTGGCCTTCGTAACGACGATGCTGCCCACTTTCTGGCGTTGTCCATTGCGTGCTTCAGCCTCGAAACCAAACAGAAGACGTACTTCCTCCCTCCCTTATTATTTGTCGTTTTAGGTTTTCGTGTCATATGACTAAATTTATAGAAAATACGTGCAACATTTGTATTTCTAAATAAATTTATTAAAAAACTAGATTCAAAAATCTATCTAATGATATCAATTATGCATTGTAAATATTAATATTATTTTTATATAAAATTAATTAAAGTTATTTATGAGGAAGCGAGAAATACATATATTTAGGGACCGAGGGAGTAAAGTATTGCATTGTAACATATTGCGGTAAATGATTACATTAACATTACTGTCCCAAAATTTGAACCAAACAGCACACGAAGGTTTCAGTCTGGATATATTCGTACTCCCTCCGTCCAGAAAAACATGCAATTCTAGCACAGTATTACGTTTTAGTATCTTAAGTTTGACCAATTATAGATAAAAAAGTATCAATATTTGTGATATCAAGTAAATATTATTAGATTAATTAAGAAATATATTTTCATAATAAATTGATTTGGAGGCATAAATATGAATACTATTCACAGAAATTTGGTTAAACGTGAGCTGCCTTTTCTAGCACGCAACCCATAGTTGCATGTTTTCATCAGCATGTTCGCTGGTTGGTTTCAGTCAGGACTTATCAGCCAGCCAACAGTATTTTTCTCTCACGACAAACCAGCATCAGTCAATTTATCATCCCAGAAACCAATCAGCACATAGACTCAATGGACAGAGCGAGTAGAGTACATCGGAACAAGATAAACCGACATGCATGTGCCATTGTGCCAAAAAAGCGTATGTTGATAGGAGTTCATGTGTTGCCGGGATTTTATCCTTAGACCAGAAAGCGTTATTCCCGTTAACGAAGTACTCTACTGACCTGCCCTGGTTCCGATCTCAGCACGACGGCAGCGGAACAGAGGACAGCAAGAACAGGTGAAAGAACCGTGCTAGCACGTGACGTGAATCTAGACCACACGCGAAACGCCAACTGGACGAACTGTGGAGCAAATATGTCCAAGTGTCCACCTTCAGAAGATGGTAAGATGGACGTGCATATGCTGATGGGAGCGCACGTATCTTGCCGGTGCTGAGGGCGTCCCCAACAATGTACAAATTGCTAGTCAAGCTGAAACCTCGGCCTTGTTTAGATTACCCCAAAATTCCAAGTTTTTTCACTCTCTCTCCATCACATCAATTTTTAGCCACTTGCATGGAGCATTAAATGTAGGTAAAAAAAAAAACTAATTGCACAGTTTAGTTGGAAATCACGAGATGAATCTTTTGAACTTAGTTGGTCCACGATTGGACAATATTTACCAAATAAGACGAAAGTGCTACTATTCATCGGGTTGAAATTTTTCTCAATCTAAACAAGGCCCTCATTGGTCAGAGCAAAGACATGGCAGCGCGCTAGCGAGTCACTCCTAGGCTCGCACGTTCTTCGAGAAGACCTCTCACAGTTTACGTGCTCTCTCCGTCCCAAAAACATGTAATTCAGCAGAGTATCAGGGTTTAGTATCCCAAATTCAATTAATTATAGATAAAAAATATTAATATTTATAACATCAAATAAATATCATTAGATTCATTACAAAATGTATTTTCTTAATAAATTAATTTGAAATTATAAATGTAAATAGTATTCACTGTAAATTTGGTCCAACTTTGCTGGCACATGACCCGTAATTACGTGTTTTGTTGACAGAGGGAGTAGTTGTGTAGTCTGACATCTGTTTTTTATTTTTTTATTGTTTATTGGCTAGCGAAGCGGTGGCCGGTGGTGCGGTGTTCTCTCAGAAATCAGAATTGATGCGAGACACAGCCGCGGCCAACGTTCTCCTCGTCTCATGTCTGTTCCTGCGTCTAACATCTGATCAGGCTGTGCAGTTAACTTTTTTTTTTTTTGGCTAACACACGCATATGTTTTCTAAAGAAAGAATAATATCGTACTAAGTCAACGACTTGAAAAAGCGTTGATAAATTCTAAACTAAATTCGTAGGCTCCACCACAAAAAAAAAACCACTAAGATACGTGCAATTAACTACTTGGTCGTATGTACCTCTCCAATTCAACGTCGCAGAAGGTGGGGAGAAAAATATCCAAGAGCGCATGGAGAAAAGAAATATTTTTACATCGCACGGTTTAAAACTGTCATGCTGAATGAATGATGATCGAGGAGAAATTAAAGCGCAGATTGTTTGCTTCTTGAAGACCTCTGATGATGGATTTCTTTGATACTTCTGCCAGCGAAAACGATGCGAAAGCTCGGTTCTTCTCTTTGCTGCAAGAAAGGAGATTCATATACGAGTATACGACCATGCTTTGCAACCGCAAATGGAAGCAACCGCAGATGCTTGTTTGCAGCCAAAAGATTTCGATGAACTGGACACCTTTTCACATTTTGAAAAATTAAATTAAGCAGGTTTTACAAAAGTGGCCCTGACGACT
Source organism: Miscanthus floridulus (assembly GCF_019320115.1). NCBI lineage: Eukaryota > Viridiplantae > Streptophyta > Magnoliopsida > Poales > Poaceae > Miscanthus > Miscanthus floridulus. The sequence goes on from NC_089584.1 coordinate 100,815,840, forward strand.
GAGACCAAGGTCGCAATTAGGCCGAGAAAGGGAAAATGGCCCACTAAGGTTGGGACTGGACGCTGGTATATGCTTTGTTTCAGGGGATGTTATGTTCACAACGCCGAAAAGAAGTCATGTTATCGCTCATCCCGGATATTTCCCATATAAAAATATTTTTTTCTTCACTACTGGAAGTGCCTTTTTCTTCATTCTTCGTGGAAAATTAATTTTCTTTTTGGTGGGACATTAGAAGGAAAATTCTCTCAGTTGTTTTGCAAAAAGAAAGGAGAATAGTCTCGGTTGGGAAAAAAAGGGTCGTTCCCTCGAAGAGAAATTGTTCGAAGATACATAAACAAATGACTTCTACTAATCACGTACTCCTATGCAGGAACAGTATGTTGCTACTGCTACAGCAGCGCTCAACAAGCCAACAACGCAAGGAGTACTTCTTGACTTGTTGCTATCACCCGTTTGGATCATGGGAATTAAATTTATTTGAATAATCATAATTTAGATATATATTAATTAAGTTAATATAATTGTATATAAATTATATTTGTATATTATTGTTTACTATACGAGAGAAATAATTATGTGTTGCATTTCTACCAGAAGAGGGCGAGTTGAAGAGCGTGTTATAAGTTGCAAAGTAGAAACACACTACTACAGGAATGTTTTCTAGGGGCGGTTGATGAGGCTTTGTAGAGGCGGCTCGGCTAGCCGTCCCTACCATACCGTTTCTACAAATCATGTATTTGTAGGGGCGGTTCCCAAACCGCCCTTACAAATCGATTTGTAGAGGCGGCTGGTGTTATCAGCCGCTCCTACAAAATCATGTATTTGTAGGGGCGGCTGTAGTACCAGCCGCCCCTATAATACCTGTTTGTAGGGGCGGTTCAGTCTAGAACCGTCCCTACAGTACATTTTTTCACAAAAATTCAAATTTACAATTCAAATTCGACCAGAAAAACACACACACACACACACACACACACACACACACATATATATATATATATATATATATATATATATATATATATATATATATATAATTCAAATCTGACCAGAACATATATAATTCAAATCTGACCACAAGCACAAGAGCATTATATAAACTACCATTACACGTCCAATTCACAAGAATATATACAATCCATCATTAAATAGACATAATTCACAGGTCTAATTCGTTCCATAAGTCCAAACCGTCCCACAAGGTAAGACCAATATCAAATTCCATACACATTGTTATCAACGGCCTAGAGCTAGCCTTTCAGTCTCACGAAGGTGATGGTACTGAGGATTTCTACCTAAGTCAGAATCTTAGTCATGGTAGGTGCCTCTGACGTGTACAATCTAGTCCAATATGAAGTTGTAAAGGTTGCCGACGAGCTTTAAGAGTTGGTCATCCTTGTATGGGTCTCTTTTCATTTCTTTCTCTTTTTTTCACTACAAGAGAACAAGTTTCGATTTAGTATTTCATATCATGTGCGAAGTTTTTATACTACGGGTGAAGAGGTTCAAACCTACCATTAAGGGGTGTCTCTTGTAGGCACTGGTGTTACTCATCATAGAACATTTATAGTATCCATAATGTACACTCTCAGGCTTCTGCTTAGAGCACTGTGTGTTTTGTATATAGAAATGTTAAGTAATGCTTTTGACAGCCATGTAATGGAGTACTAAAGTAAGTTACACTTACCACATATAGTATTTTTATAGCCAGTCTTTTCTTCCTTACTGGATCATGCCTTCCGTGATGTTCATTGACATAGAACATGAATGCCCTGTTTAAATTATTTTAGCAAATGCAACTTGTTAGTATTCAAAAGTGAATGTTACAAGTATGTATACAAATATATAAGCTAATGAGGATTATCGATATGTATACGTCTTGAGAATTGATATGAAGTCTTTGTATGTTACTGGGTGTCGGGTTCATAAACCCGAGGTCCCTCATGGACCGGCTTCCCAACAAAGGCTCGGCTCAACAGACAACATTGTGAACGACGCATAACTCCTGGGCCGGCCCAAATACCTAAATGACAGTCCAGAAGGGCGATCTAATCTCCGACCGAAAAGCCTGGCCGAGGAGGAACGACGCCGCTTCCGACTCCGACCAGCCTCTCCGATCGGAAGGCCTCACCAAGGAAGAACAACGCTCGCTTCTGACTCCGGCCCACCTCCGGACGACCTCTCCGACTCGAAGGCCTAGCCAAACACCACTTTCCGACTTCGACCCGCGTCTTCGACCGGGGATACGCCGAACCCCTGCTTACAGCTCTTCTCCGACTGCGCAATCAGAGTCGACTGGGACCAACCGACCGGGGACGCCCGCTCGGTAAGGATCAGGAAACAGACAGAGAAAGTAAGGTAGGGCACTCAAGTCAAACTGTAATACCGAGGACCGTACCTATACACCTGCAGGACAATACCAACAAGGCATGTCAGAAGGGTACCCTGCAACCTTCCTGGCATGTCAGAACCCAAGCAGTGTTGTGGACACCGATATTTGCCCTACAGTGTTGTAGGCGCCATCAACTCCCCATACCAGACAAACACGGTAAGGCTCCCCCACATGCCTCTGGGCATCAACAGTGTCGTGGGCGCCGGCATTTACCATACCAGGCAAACATGGTAAAACCCCCTACATGCCTCTATGCATCAACAGTATGACAGTCACCGACATCTGCTATACCAGAAGAAGACGATGCAACCTCCCACATGCATCTAACATTAACAGTGTTATGGGCGCCTATAATCATCTTGTACCCGACGACGTGGGCAACAAGACTTAGCATACATGCACTCTCCCTCTCTCACTTGTAAGGCCATTCCCTTCATCTATAAAAGGGGATGCGCTCTCTCCCAACAAAAAGAGGATCAGTTCACTCACACACTACAATAGAACTACTAGGTTCAAACCTTGAGCACACGCTCAAACACTTAGCACATAGTGGAGCTCCCATCGCTCTCGGCCCTTCAGACCAGAGTCCGACCAGGCCTCTTGCAACCTCCATCTTTCTCCCTTCCGTTTGTAACCCCACAGCAAACTTTGAGCATCTAGGCTCAGGAATAAAGTCACCGACCAACTCAAACTAGACGTAGGCCACGTTGCCTAAACCAGTATAAACCCTGTGTCATTGAGTGCTGGGCCACATCCGATCACAACGTACGACAAAACTATAAATATTTACGTATTGGTCACTTTCTGCACCGACACCGGGTCCCTATCTATTGAATCAAAGACCCATGTCATGCTCCTCCCGACATCGACGCCTATACAAATCCAGTGGTTGCTGCATGAATTTAATCATAGAACTAGATAAGCTCTTTTGCATCGAATAAAATATATCAAACAAAGCTTTAAGTATAGAGTTGAACTTACTCAAAGTTGTATGGTAGCCATATAGTAGAGTACTGTTGGAGATTTTTAAAAGCCAGGGCAATATATGCCGAAACCTTAAGGGACTCTTGCCTTAGTTTCTTTGCACGGATGTCCTCTTTCTCCCGGAAGGTCTTTCCAGCAACTAGCTCTTTGGCATCCAGTTTCCACTGTCTAGGGTAATTAAAATTTGTTTATGCTATAACTTGAGGGTCTATATACCCGACTTTCACACTTGGCATTTGTTTTACAGTGTGCACTTGCATTCTATAAATCACGGCATGGGTTAGTTACAACAAAATCCAAAGATTACATTCATATCATATCGGGAGGGCAAGGACTTACAGGCACCACGTGCGAATTAGATATATTTCCATTGCTCCGAGGTGAAAGCATGTCTGCATGTCATTGAAGTCAAAGATATTTTTTTCGACTGGGCTTCCAAATGTGCCGACGAAGAAGCATGCTTGTATGAGGTCTATGCTCGTTAGGAAAACACGCAAGTACCAATCATGAAACCTTCTCATTCCAAGTGGTAGGCGCTGGATGTCCTAGTTTGGTAGGAAGGGCTTGCCTCTTTCATATGTTTTCAGGCAATCCTTTGACCATTTGATGGCATCAACATTTGGATACTTCTTTGCTGTTTGGTGGACTTTGCTAGTGACGGCCTCCTCAGAAGCCCGTGTTGGGACTTTTTTAACTTGGTTCTCAGGCTTTAACTGGTCATGGGCATACCACTTATGCACCGATGAGACGTGTTTCATCGGAACATAAATTAGCCTTATGGTGATTGGATGCTTCTTTTAAAGTTTCCATTCAGGCACATCCTCATCTTCTTGTGCATCACCTTCTTTAGGAGGCACTCGTTGTTCATGTATCGGTTGTGCTTGTTGAGAAGACTGTGGCATCTCATCATGCACTTGCTCAGTACGAGCTGGAGAAGGTTGTGGCTTATCAGGCACGTGCTCGCTAGGAGGTGGGAAAGAATGTGGTATCTCAGGAATGTGGTGGTCATGAGACGGTGAAAATATCTCTCCATCCTCAACAACTCGCTCCAAATTTGAGAGAGGGGGAGGCGGCGAAGAAGCAGTCAATATAATGTCCCGTTTGTGCCAGAGGATGAACTACCCCATTATGTCTCTGAGTAACACCAGCCCCTCGGGAGTTGCGTAGTCTATCCTCCACTGCATGAACTCGGGCTTCACGGTATGCACCTCGACTCTAGTGTAGTCCGACGGTATCTTATTATTGTGGTGTAAGCCACCGGGAGGATGTGCCACACCCGTTGCCACCTCCATCACAATGTTCTGTCGGCCGCTGAGAAACACCAAGGTGCAACTAGTTGGTTCCCGTATGCGATCGACGGGGGTTATGGTTGTAGTGGAACCTTGGCTGCTAGGAACTTTCTGATGGCTGCCAACTAATGCTAGTTCTCCCGACAGCGCCATTAATGTTCATAGCTCCATAGACATTCCTTGCTCCTCCAACGCCTTCGCAACTAGAGCCTTCACTTGGAGCTCAAGATTAGCCTCCTGGTCTCTGCCATATTTCTTGTATATGTGTATGTCCTCTTCAAATCCGTGCTTCCATTGAAGGGATTCATTCCATCGATGCTCAAGCCAAATCGTACATTCCTTGGGTCATCGCTGAATTCATTGTGTTTCTCATCGATCCTTTGCCACTGAGTACAATCAGCCGGGTGTGCAATCTTATCATCATCCACCTTGCGCTCATCACCCACTATGTCATGAGTGTGGCTTCTTTAGGGTTTAGGAAGATACGTCTCAAACGGTCGGTCACTGGCAGGTACCACATTACCAAGGCAGGAATTCTTCTCTGCTTTGTATTGTTGCCTAGTGGAGTGTTCTCTTAGGACTGAGATTCTTGTACCACCTTTTTCGTACCCTTCTTGTTCCTTTTTTTTCCCGTGGAGGCTTCATCCCCATCGTAAAGGTCATTGTTCTTGTATCGACTGGCCCCACATCGAGGACATCTATACAGTGACTTGAATATTTCGCCATGAAAAAGAATACAGTGGTTGGGGCATGCATGGATTTTTTCAACCCCTATTGTCAATGGACTTATGACCTTCTTCGCTTGGTATGTGTTGGCAGGAACTGAGTTTGGTTGTGGCAGCACCAATGACAGGAGATGCAATAGATCATTAAAACTACAGTCTGACCAGCCGTACTTAGCCTTCAGGATGAATAGCTCAAGCACAAAACGTAGCAATGTCTAGTGTGTCGGACAACCCTTTTTAACACCATACACAGCATCCTTCGATGTTTTTTCACCCTTTCAAAATTTTCTAGACCTTTCGGGCTCTTTAGTAAAATCTCTGGTCCAAGGACTCGAATCATGTCCTTCAAATCATCTTCATCCCCGATACGGGCTCCGCCATCATTATTGGCACCACCTTCGTCGTTACCATCCAAACCACCAGCATCACCACCTTGTTCATTGCCAAACTTGGGATCCATTCGTGCATCAAGCTCTGCTGAATATTGGGACAGAGATTCTAGGGTTTCATCGTCGTATTCCTCCTCATCCTCGTCGTTAACAATAACCGTTTTACCATAATAAATCCACACTGTGTAGTCCTCAACCAATCCTCGTATAATCAAATGTGATCCAATGATAGTCACATCTGTACATGTCATACGGTTCTTGCAATCTTTACATGGATAAATAATTGTATCCTTATTCTTTGTCAACGTCGTTGCATGCTTCTCTGCGGCTTCAATAAATTTATCCACCTCTTCACGGAAACCTGCCTTGAACCTTAACGAACCATACATCCAAGAGTTCATGTACTCCATCTTTTACAACAACAACAAAACAAACATTAAAGGACAATTTATTCAGATATATATAAAAAGAATCAAATTAATAATTACTTGAGAATAATTGTATATACTTCAGATATATATATATGAATATAAATCAAATATAATTACATAAAGCATACGAACACACCATGGTAGAGGAAAATTAATTAATGACCTATTTATCCATAAATAATTAAAATACATATTTGTTGATTACAATAAATAATTTCAAAGACAATAATTAGCAATAATTATATTTTACCCAATATCTTTCATGCAAACCCTAGTCGAATTTCATCAAACATAAATTTACAAAAATAAAATTAATAAAAAAAGCAAACCCTAGATCTAGATCTAGATCTATATGCACATGAAACATCCATAAAACTAACTAATTGTTCACTAAAATCAAGAAACATGGACCAAATAAGGGTATGATCTTATTCCCCTAGCTAATTTACCCTAGTACATTCAAAACTTAGATCTAATTTATTTCATAAGTAGCTCAAGCACCATAGAAGAGAGAGAATAGCAAAACTCTAATTACCCACTAACCAACCATTAAAACTTTAAAAAAATACGGAATAATATTTTCTTACCTTCTACAACCTCTTCATCAAAGGATTTGAGACCAAAACTTTCTCCCTTAGTAGAGTAATTTTTGGGAGGTGCCCAAGGCCTCCCAAGCCTTTTTTCTCGAATAAGAGTGAGTGACCCGAGACGGAAGAAGGGGCTGCAGCCTTTTGTACGTGCATCATTTGTTGGGGCAGCTGGTGATTAAGCCGCCCCTACAAATCGCAACACCGGGGGCAGCTGGTGAGTGAGCCGTCTCTACAAATCGACCCATTTGTAGGGGCGGCTTGTATCACCAGCCGCCCCTATCGTGCCATTTGTAGAGGCGGCTAGTCTCGTGGGTCCCGAGCACGTCCACTATAGTGGTGCCTCTATCCCCAACCGCCCCTACAAAAAAAATTGAGCCGTTGCTATAAACATTTTCTGTAGTAGTGACATAAAATGATGATTTATAGAATTAATTTTTATCTTCTGCCATATAAATTTGAGATATACTTATATGTAAATTTTGGAGGACAATACTGTGTAATTTTTTAAAAAAAGATTTGGGTTGGATATCCAAACACTCAACGCAAGGCACACACGTCTTCGTACTGTCCGATCTCATCGTATCTTCTTTCTTTCTCTTCCATCTGACGAGACCAATAGCTGACTCACCGTGTTGGAGGACCCGAATCAACGACTGTTTCATGCACGCGTTGCTCTGATTGATGGGGTCACAACTCACAACAGTCATACAGGCTCTCATGTGCACTGACTGTTGTCGGCGCCAACATGCCGTGCCATTTTTGGACATAACAGTTGGAATGATTAGACACCATGTAGGGCGACAAGTACAGTACAGAGGCACTGCTCTTTGCTCGCCTGTTCAAAGGGATGATTCCTAGCCATGCATGCTAGCGCCATTCAGCCTTATCGGCTGGAGCTGAAACGATCGTATATGATCGTGGATTATTACTGTTGATTAGTTTAGTGTGAGAGAAAAATATTGTTCTAGCTGAAAATTTACGATCGTTTACGACCAAGCGAACAGGCTGAATATCCAGGCAATCTGCTCCGTCGGTGCATGCCATTACTTTCCTGAGAGAAAAAAAAACATCTTGCTAGCTCGTGCATGTGTTTTCGGCTCCAAAAGAGAGTGAAGTGCTCCTTGCACATGCATATATATATTTTGGTTATATATGGTACGACTTCGTTGTTTGTTCACGAATGAGTCTAGTCCACTTCAGTTGGTCGGCTCGATTTGTTCCCGCGGTCTGTCTATCTAATTAACGATTGAGATTATAAGGAATTGCTCAAGAGAGAAGAGAAACTCCGTGCTCAATTGTTGGCTGGAGCTATTCTGGTGGTACTCTGTCTGTTCCAGATTATGATTTATTTTAGCGTCGTTCTAAGTTAAATTTATTTAACTTTAACAAGGTTTATATATAGAATATAATTTTTTCTGGGAAACATGTTTTGATATAGTATATATTTAAACTTGTAGATGTTATATAATTTTCTAAAACCATGATTAAAGCTAGAAAATATAACTTAGCACAAAGCAAACTAGATTATAAGTTGAAACGGAGAGAGTAGACGATATCTATATCCTGCATTCACTGTTTCCAAAAGGTTGGTGTTTTTGTCCATTGCCCATATCTTTTCAGTTATCTGTGGAGTGAGAGTCAAGCAAAGTACTAAAGTCCTGGCTTCAAAGCATTTTTTTTGAAAGTCACCGGGGTGAGAGGATCCCCACCTGAATTTTATTGATCATGACTCACCGATTGGCGTTTTAGTACAAGTTACCCCATTGGATTTTAAAAGAAGGAGAAGGAGAGATTGAATGAATGAATGAAACGACTATTACATTGCCATACTGAAAACACCAAGCCTAACTTTGTGCAATTGCAGCATCTTTCTTTGGCAGCCTCGCCTTCCATAGGTCGACATCCCTTGAACAAGCAGCTAATCTTTTAATAGACCAATGACTCCAGCCTATTATTTTGCCACGTGTCTCTCCGCCGTTAGATTTTGATCCATCGAGCCAATTAAAAGCTGAACACGGCAAGCAGCCGAGCTCGAAGATTGGAGAGTCCCAGGCGGAGTTCAACCCAACCATGACCGCGCAGCCGAGCTCGAAGAGTGCGGGCAAGCTCCTCGCGAAGGTCGCGCCTGCGCCGATGCGGACAGAGCCGACGGGGGCCTAGAAGCCGAGGCGAGAGCATCTGCAGCCTCCATGCCCCTCTTGTTCCCGTGTCCTCGATGTTGCCACTGTTAGACTATTCGGACCGTCTAGGAGTAGATCTAGCCGGGGTGCTTGATGAATCAAAGACCTAGGATACCTTCTAGTGCAGCAATAGAGAGACAGAGAGGGAACGGGAAAGGTACCGAACCTGACACGGCAGAGGGGGAGGGTTCGGAGGCCGCCATCGGGTTCGTTGATGCAGTCTGCTCACGGGCAGCGACGGTTGGGGAAGACGTGTCGGAGATGCGGTGCCGGCGGTGAAGATGACGACAGCGCAGTGCTGTGGCGGAGGTACTTCCCGTCACTGGCTGCGCCCCTCGCTTAGATCGGGTTTAGGGTTTGTCGGTGGGGAGGTCGGCTCAGGTCAACCTCGTGATTAGAGCCGCCGGCCCCCACCTCTTTTTATAGCGCAGGGTGACAGGGGCCCTCCAGCCATGGTGGGCTGGGCGCCCCCGATCAGGGCACAAATCAAAGGCCCAACTGGGCCGTTGGGTCCAGTTAGGTTAGAGATTAATCTAACAATCTCCCCCTTGATCTCTTTCCATCTTTTACTTTCAAATTCTTTACTTTTGTTCATTCCATTACAGATTAGCGCATAGAGCATGTCTCATCGTCACGGTCTATTGCCAATAGATTTAACAGCTACAACACACTACTCTGTTCTAAAATAGATACTTATCTTTAGGCCTTCTTTTGTCCAGGAATTATAGGCTTTCCCTTAAACCCATGCCGGCTACATGTTCTCTGAACACATTGGGTGGTAAGCCTTTTGTAAACGGATCCGCGAGCATCTTTACTGTACTTATATGCTCAAGACTTATGACTTGATCTTGGACTTTATCTTTCACAACATAATACTTTATGTCAATGTGTTTGGCAGCACCACTTGACTTATTGTTGTGAGCATACTGTACTGCCGGATTATTATCGCAGTACAACTTTAGTGGTCTATAGATGTCGTCAACCACCTTCAAACTGGGTTTGAACTTCTTTAGCCAATTCACCTGCCCCGTTGCCTCATAACACGCTATAAACTCGGCATATATTGTGGATGATGTAGTGATGGTTTGTTTTGAGATTTTTCATGAAATAGCTCCCCCTGCGAGAGTGAATACATATCCAGACGTGGATTTTCTATCATCTCCCGCATAATCAGAATCTGAATACCCCACTATATGGAGTGAATCAGATCTTCTATACGTCATCACGAGGCCTTTTGTTCCTTGTAAATAATGCAAGACTTTCTTTACCAATTTCCAGTGTTCTATTCCAGGATTGATCTAGAATCTACCAAGTAACTCGGTAACAAATGCCAAGTCAGGGCGTGTACATACTTGAGCATATTGCAAGCTTCCGACAGCTGAAGCATATGGAACCACTTTCATTTGATCGATCTCATGTTGGTTCCTAGGGCATTGAAAATCCCTATATCTGTCGCCCTTGACTATAGGAGCAGCTGAGGGACTACATTTGTGCATACTGAATTTCTTTAAGATCTTTTCTATGTATGCCTTTTGTGATAGTCCTAATACCCCTTTACTTCTATCTCGGTGAATCTCGATCCCTAGAATGAACGAAGCTTCACCAAGATCTTTCATATCAAATTTTGAGGACAAAAACTTCTTTGTCTCCAGTAGTAGACTGACATCACTACTAGCAAGTAAGATATCATCCACATACAGGACAAGAAAGATGAACTTCTCATTCTTAAACTTTGTATAGACACAATTGTCATCAACATTCTCTTTAAACCCAAAATTCTTTATTGTTTGATCAAATTTCAAGTACCACTGTCTTGAAGCTTGTTCTAATCCATAAATGAATTTGTTTAGGCGGCATCCCATTCATTCTTTTCCTTCCATGACAAAACCTTTCGGTTGTGCCATGTAAACATTTTCCTCCAAGTCTCTGTTGAGAAATGCCGTCTTTATATCCATCTGATGTAATTCTAGATCATAATGTGCCACTAATGCCATTATGATTCTGAAGGAATTCTTACATGAGACTGGAGAAAAGGTCTCATTGTAATCAATCCCTTCTCTTTGCGTAAAGCCTTTTGCCACAAGTCAGGCTTTATATGTCTTTATATTCCCTTGAGAGTCAAGCTTTGTCTTATAGACCCATTTACAACCTACTGTTTTAGCTCCTTCAGGAATTATCTCTAAATTCCAAACTTTATTGGCATTCATTGATTTTATTTCATCTTCCATGGCCTCAAGCCACTTTGATGAATGATCACTTCTCATGGCTTCTTCAAATAAGGTGGGATCATTCTCCATTTGAAATTCATCAGTGTTGTACACTTCATAATCAACAGGAATAGCTAATTTTCTAACTCTTTGAGACCTTCTAGGGGCCTCCACATTTGGCACATCTTCTGGTTGAGGCTGTTGTTGCTTCCCCTCATTTGTGGCAATAGGTTCTATAGGATCCTGAAGAACAGGTTCCTCATCATTATTCATTGTTGCCACAGGCGGGATAACAACAGGTGCTGGCACCATAGTGTCTTGCACTGTCGGTGCAGCGACAACAGGTAGTGAGAAAAATAGCTCATGAATCATCAGAGTGGGTGCATACACCCACTTCTCTTTAAGGTCAATTTCTCGAGCTACCATGCCCCCCCCTCATTATTTCATCCTCTAGGAAGACAGCATGTCTCATTTCTATAAACTTTGTATGTCTATCTGGACAGTAGAAACGAAAACCTTCTGACTTTTCTGGGTAGCCAATGAAATGGCAACTCACTGTTTTAGGATCTAGCTTCCCAATGTTCAGGTTAAATACTTTAGCCTCAGCAGGGCTCCCCCACACACGCAAGTGGTTTAGTGAGGGTACTCTTCCTGTCCATAACTCATATGGTGTTTTGGGCACCGACTTACTTGATACTCTATTGAAAATATGAATGGCGATTTTTAACGCCTCCATCCACAGGCTCAATGGTAAGGTGGAGTAACTTATCATACTACGCACCATATCTATCAGTGTACGATTGCGTCTTTCAGCTACTCTATTCTGCTGAGGTTCACCCGGTGTAGAATACTAGGCTACTATGCCATTCTCCTGTAAGAACCTTGCAAAAGGTCCAGGAACTTGGCCATATGGGGTATGCCGACCGTAGTACTTCCCCCCACGGTCGGACCTAACTATCTTAATCTTTAAATTGTGTTGGTTTTCAACTTCTGCCTTAAATATCTCAAATTTATCCAATGCTTCTGTTCTTTCTTTGATTGGATAAATATAGCCATAACGGAAGTAATCATCTGTGAATATTATGAATGAATCAAAACCATCCACACTCTTTACAGGAAAGGGACCACAGATGTCTGTGTGAATAATTTGTAGAATTCCTGCGCTTCGTTTGGTATCTTTCTTAATTTTCTTTACATACTTTCCTTTTATGCAATCTCTACATTGTTCTAAGTCTATGAGCTCTAATGGAGGAAGAATATCATTCTTAACTAGTCTTTCTATTCTCCCCCTCGAAATATGGCCTAAACGACAGTGCCATAATTTCGACAACGCATCGTGAGCTCTCTTTCGTTTTCTGTTTACATCCGCAGACGAGGATACATTCACATTGTCACACACAACGTTCCCATCATCGCATACAACATTCACATCATCACGTAGTGATAACAAATAAAGCTCATTTTGTAAGATAGCAAGACCAACACATGCATCATTAAATGTTATCTTACATTTGCCATTTCCAAAATGGCAATCATAACCATCATTGTCCAAACATGACACACTAATCAAGTTCCTCTGTAACGAGGGAACATAAAGAACATCTCTAAGTATGAGTTTGAAACCATCAGCTAGCTCTAGAGAAAGATCGCCAATGGCTTTAACTTCTGCTTGGACTCCATTTGTGACTTTAACGTGTCTTTCGCTTCTTTACGTAGTCCTCATCGAACGGAATCCCTGTAAAGAATTAGCAACATGAACATTTGCACCTGAGTCAATCCACCAAGTAGATTTCGAATAATGTACATACATGGATTCATTTATGAATGTAATAATGTTCTCACCTTTCTTTGCTATGATCATCTTTAGATAATCGGGACAATCTTTCTTATAATGTCCCATCTTCTTGCAGTGGAGACATTGATCTTTCTCTACTGTGAACTTGTTTTGCTGATGCTGATGCAGCATGGGACCCTTTCCCTTTGACTTTGAGGAGAAGTTAGCATTAGTATTCTTTTTCTTGTTATCTTTCAGATAATTGATAGTGCCACCATTGGTAGCTTTCATTCTCTCCTCCTCTTGCACACACATAGCCATGAGCCTCTCCATGTCCCATTTTTCGGGCTGTATGTTATAGTTGACAACAAAAGTGTCAAACTCTTTTGGCAAGGAAGCAAAAACCAGATAGATAAGGAACTCATCCTTGAGAGCCAGATCCATTGGTTTTAGCTTGGATGCCAAATGGCTCATCCTTAGTATGTGCTCTCTTATGCCATCATTGCCTGAGTATCTCTCTATCACCAGCTGCTTTATCAGCTGGGTAGCATATGTCTTTGAAGAGCCAGTGAACTGACTCTTTATTCTTTCGAGATACTCAATGACGGTGTCACACTCTAGGATTGAGCCCACAATTGCAGGCTCAATCGTGTTCTTTATCATAGCCAAACACTTCTTGTTGGCAGTGACCCATTTCCTATGCTCAAGGTCATAGGATATTCTTTGGGATGCAAAATCTTTCTCTCTGGTTGCCCAGGTTGCATCAGCCTCGTTTGTCTCCTGCACCGATGCCACAGGCTCTGTGGGACACGGTGTGGTGACTACCCAGTCCACCTCAGCGAGGATGAAAGCCAGGTCGATCTTTTTCTTCCACTTAATGTAGTTATCACCTTTTAGAGTGGGATTTCTTTGATACAACTCATCAAGTTGTATCCTCCTAAAAACACAATTCATATATATATAGTGAGAACATAAATAATAACAATAACAATTGCATGCCTTAGTTCAACATTGGTCAAAATTAAAACATACAATTGTTCTCTACATTAATTCTATATCACCGTTGGGCAGAAAATAGAATTGATGCAAGACAAAACATCATAATATTGCCATTAATCAACGTTGGTCAGAATAATAACAATATTATGAATGAATCAAAACATATCCATTTTTCAAAATTAAATTCTCCCGTTGGTTCGAATTTAATAATGAAAATAACATCTTTACATACGCAGCGGAAAATAATTCAATTTGATGAATTTTACCCACAGGAAAATCCTCTTTTCTATTTTCTTTTGAGCCAATTTCCATTTTTCAATTTTCTGGAAAAAAAACAAAAAACGGGCTCATTCTTTACTGTTTCGGCCCAAAACCGGCAAAAGCCGGCTCGGCCCACCGCTCCGCGCGCGCATAGGCCGCAGCCAGGCCGTAACGTGGGCCTAGGCCAGCAAAGCTCCGCGCACCCGCGCGCCCGCCTAGGCTGGGACGCTGGCCCGTTCAATCTCGATCGTCCGTCCAGACCCGACGGTGACCCACGTGTTTCGCTCGGAATAAAACCTCGATGCCGTGCGCTCCCGAGGAAACCCTAACCTCATTCTTGACTGCCCTCTTTCTCTCTTCGCCTCACTCCGCTCTCTCTTCTCTCCTCAATACCACAGCACCGAGCGACGAGCAGGTGTGAAGCAGTGGAGCAACGGCGCCGTCGCTGGCCCCCTCGTCGGCGTGCGCGCTCCCTAGTGGGTGAGCGTGCCGCCGTCGAGTGGCCTGGTCGCGAAGCCTCTTTGGCCAGAGCCCGGCGAGCAGTGCCCCCCCGGCTCAGCCCTCTTTTCCCCGCGCGCCGTTCTGCACGACGGCAAGGTAGTCCCTCTAGGTTTCCCTCTTCCCCTTTTCCCCTTCTTTGGTTCTTGTTGCTCTTCTCGGTTTTGACCGATTTGGATGAGATTTAGGGTTAACTGTGTTAGGGTTAGGGTTTCGGGATGGCACTGTTTATCTTCCCTAGAGGGACTCTACGGTTTTAGGGTTCGGCATCTTACATTCTTGAAACCGAGCCCTCATTATTTCTTTAACCCAGTTAGGGTTAGGGTTCATCTGAACCCTCTTCTTTTCTCAGATCCAAAGGGATCGAAGTTAGGGTTCAACCGAACCCTTTGTCGGCCGAAACCCTCTTCTTCTTCTTAGACCCGCACTGGATCTAATCTTCTTTTTCCTTTTGTAATCGGTTTACCCGTTCTAGATCTAAAAACCTAGAAACTGATGGCTCTGGTACCATTGTTAGACTATTCGGATCGTCTAGGAGTTGATCTAGCCGGGGTGCTTGATGAATCAAAGACCTAGGATACCTTCTAGTGCAGCAATAGAGAGACAGAGAGGGAAGGGGAAAGGTACCGAACCTAACACGGTAGAGGGGGAGGGTTCGGAGGCCGCCATCGGGTTCGTTGATGCAGTCTGCTCACGGGCAGCGACGGTTGGGGAAGACGTGTCAGAGATGCAGTGCCGATGGTGAAGATGACGACGGCGCAGTGCTGTGGTGGAGGTACTTCCCATCACTGGCTGCACCCTCGCTTAGATCGGGTTTAGGGTTTGTCGGTGGGGAGGTCGGCTCAGGTCAACGTCGTGATTAGAGCCACCGGCCCCCACCTCATTTTATAGCGCAGGGTGATAGGGGCCCTCCAGCCATGGTGGGCTGGGCGCCCCCGATCAGGGTGCAAATCAAAGGCCCAACTGGGTCGTTGGGTCCAGTTAGGTTAGAGATCAATCTAACAGCCACTTGCCAGCGGCTATCAAGATTCGAGCTCAGTACCAGCGTCGACGCTTCCATTGATAATGCAGCTAATTTGTTCGATAAAATGGCCAAGTTTTTTTCCTTTTTCCTTTCAAATTTTGCTTGCTGATTTGTATAGAGTACAAACCCCGTCTCTACGGTAGAGAGACGTACGTCATCACTACCGCGTGGATCCGCGCACTACTCGCCGCACTCCAGGCATAGCTCAACCAGCGGGTGGCGGCCACTACCACGCGTGAGCTGCTGCTCGACAGCTGCTTGCACGTCTTCTCCATGGTACGCGCTCTAGGTCTCCTTATTCTTTCTGCTTATATTCTTACCTAATAATGCATATCATCCTGGTAATACTTACTTGCATGGTCGACATTAGGAGACTAAGTAGATACAAAGTCTCATTTAAGTTCATTTTCTAAGTTTTAGCAATACTCCAAACTATGTTTGGGATTAAAGGTGCTGCATTTACTGCTACTAATTCATTATCCGTATTAGAAACCACATGAATATTCTGGCTGCTTAATTGCTAGGATGGAAGCTCTAAGGCTAGTCTCAATGGGGATGTCATGGGAGTGTCATGCACATTAATTAGGGTGACACATCAGCATGGGAACACTTTTTGCATGAAATGGTGAGGAGAGAGAACAAGTTCGTTTCATGGCCACGACACTCGCCAGCTCTGTTTCCAAGCTCTCGGTAACCCCACGACACCCGCATAGAGAGGGGAGAGTTTCATCCCACCGATCACGTGCTCCAGGCACGAAGATCCAATCCTTCCTGCCCCATTCCCTGCCGCGCGCACGATTTCTTCTTCCTCCTTCCCCGCGCGCGCCTTCTTCTCCTTCCCCATCCCGCCCTGGCCGCTAGATTCAGCGCCATGGATGTTGGCCGTAGCTCCGGGTGGCGAGACAAAGGAGGGAAAGGGTGCGGAGGCAGCCGCCTTAGAATGAAGACGGCGTTCTCTCCTACGCCGCCAGCCCCTTCGGCTTCTTCTCTGTCGGCCCTTGCTTTGTTGTCTTCATCCCCACTGCAAGTAGCAGGAGTGCCGCCGGCCGCTGCGCCACCACCGTCCGCCCCAGCGCCACCATCGGGTCCACCAGCACTGTCCGCCCTAGAGCCGCCACTGGGTCGAGCACCGACATCTGCCCCTGTTGCGCCTTCTTCCTTCCCTGGTGTGCCTTCTTCCAAGCCGTGGCCACCGCAAGGAGCAGGATGGGGAGCCATGCCCCCAAATTTTCCATCTCAACATGGAAACCAGCAAGCCCTAGATCCACGGTAATCAGTTGATTTCGATGTGTAGAGATGTATAGATTTATGCCTGCAATTAGTATTTTTTGTTTTGATGAATATGCTTGCAATTAGTTGATTTCAGTGTGTAGAGATGTATAGATTGATGCCTGCAATTAGTATTTTTTGTTTTGATGAATATGCCTGCAATTAGTTGATTTCAGTGTGTAGAGATGTATAGATTGATGTCTGCAATTAGTATTTCTGGTTTTTTAATTGTGTGAAAACTTCAGGGTCTATCCACCTGGTGGTTTTGTAAATTTCCTTCAACAACCACACTATCCGCCGCACCCACACATGCCAGGAGAAAATTTTCATTTTGTTCGTCAGACTATGAACGTGAACCCAATATCTCCACCACGACCACCAAGTGCCTATGGAACAGTACCACCCAAGCTGTGAAACAAGGCACTTCAACAAACGAGACGGTGAATATTGACATTGAGGAAGGAGAGAATAGTGAGGCAAATAGGGCAGTAAAGAAAAGATATTGGACTCATGACGAAGAAACGAGGTTGGTAACTGATCAGTTTTTTATTTTTCTTTTTGTAGGCCAGTGTTTGGTACAATACTTGATTTGTTCATATTTTTTTATTTTGTATTTTGTAGGCCAATGCTTGGTTGAATGTTTCAAAAGACCCAGTTAGGGGTAATGCCAAGAAATTTGATACATTTTGGAAGGAAATCACTGAGGAGTTTAACAGAAAAGGAAATGGGAAGCGTAGAAGGGAAATAAACCAATTGAAGGTTCACTGGTCATGCCTGAAGTCATCGATCACTGATTTCAATGACGCTTGGACTAAGGTAACTCAAATGCATACAAGCGGATACTCCGACGACATGCTAGAGGAAGAGGCATAGAAGATATATGAAAGCAGGTTTGGAAAGCGTTTTTCGTTGGTGCATTGGTGAAAGATATTAAAAGAGGAGCCCAAATGGTGTGCACAGTTTGAGGAAAAAGAGAAAGACAAGACTAAGATAGTTGATGTTCTAGAAGAACAGTCACGTCCCATTGGTAGAGAAGCAGCAAAGGCTGAGCGTAGTGGAAAGCGCAAGAAGGATAATGTTATGGAAGGAATTATCATCCTTGGGAACAATATTGAGAAAATTATCAAGGTGCAGCAAGATCGGAAGGTGGAGTGCGAAAAGGTTACAGAAGCATAAATTCAGATATCAAACGCAAATTTGAAGGCAGCAAAGGAGCAAAAGGAAGCAAGGATGTTTGAGATCTACAATTCCTTGCTCAATCAAGATACAAGTCACATGTCTGAAGATCAAAAGGCTAACCGAGAGAAGGCATTACGTAAGCTTGAGGAAAAGTTATTTGCTGACTAAGGTTAGTTCTTAGTCTTAATGCCGCACTATATATTTGTGTGAATGTAGCACTATATATGTGTGAATACAGCACTTTATTTTAAGACTTAATGCTGCACTATATAGCCAGTGAATGTAGCACTATATATGTGTGAATGCAGCACTTTATTTTATGACTTAATGTTGCACTATATATTTTATGACTTAATGTTGCACTATATATGTGTGAATGTAGCCCTTTATATGTGTACTCCCGTAGCCCTATATATGTGTGAATGCTGCACTTGATTGGCAGTTTCACATCTAGTGCACGCATGGCAGTGTTCACATGTACATTAGGTGTGAAAACTGCTGCATATGAACCTATATACACACACCTCAGCCTTCTCTCTTTTGCTCACACGAAGGCCTTCTCTCTTTCACATTCTTTTGCCATCGAGTTGTACTCATTCTAGTGCATAGCTTTGAGGATGTCTGAGGAAAATGACAACCCTGATGGAAGTCAACATCCTCTGTACTCGTTGGATGAGTTCCTTGCTGAGGGTCAGATCATAGATGATGTTCTCGATGAAGCCACGGTGGTCGTACAGTACACCATCGAATGTCTACAACAAGAGACTTCTGACCATCGATTCCGTCCGAGGAAGCACATCAAGAGGCCACGAGAGGAAGCACATCAAAAACTAGTTAATGATTATTTCTCAGAAAATCCTCTTTATCCTTCAAATATTTTTTGCCGAAGATTTCGTATGTCTAGGCCACTTTTTCTACGCATCGTTGAGGCCTTAGGCCAATGGTCCGATTATTTTACTCAAAGGGTTGATGCGGTTAATCGGCAAGGGCTCAGTCCACTACAGAAGTGTACTGCAGCTATTCGCCAATTGGCTACTGGCAGTTCTGCAGATGAACTAGATGAATACTTGAAGATAGGAGAGACTACCGCAATGGAGGCGATGAAGAATTTTGTCAAAGGGGTTAGAGATGTATTTGGTGAGAGATATCTGAGGCGCCCCACTATGGAAGATACTGAACATCTACTCAAACTTGGTGAAAGACGAGGTTTTCCTGGTATGTTCGGCAGCATTGACTGCATGCATTGGCAATGGGAAAGATGCCCAAATGCATGGAAGGGTCAGTTCACTCGTGGTGATCAGAAAGTGCCGACGTTGATTCTTGAGGCTGTGGCATCACGTGATCTTTGGATTTGGCATGCATTCTTTGGAGTAGCGGGTTCTAACAATGATATTAATGTTTTGAACCAATCTACTGTATTTATCAATGAGCTAAAAGGACAAGCTCCTAGAGTCCAGTACATGGTAAATAGGAATCAATACAACACTGGCTATTTTCTTGCTGATGGAATATACCCTTAATGGGCAGTATTCGTTAAGTCAATACGACTACCTATCACTGAGAAGGAGAAGTTGTATGCACAGGAACAAGAAGGGGCAAGAAAGGATATCGAGAGAGCCTTTGGTGTATTGCAGCGTCGATTTTGCATCTTAAAATGACCAGCTCGTCTATATGACCGAGGTGTACTCCGTGATGTTGTGCTAGCTTGCATCGTACTTCACAATATGATAGTTGAAGATGAGAAGGAAAATGACATTATTGAAGAAAATCTAGATCTAAATGTGCCTCCTAGTTCATCAACCGTTCAAGAACCGGAATTCTCTCCCGATTAGAATGTTCCGTTAGAGAGAGTTTTAGAAAAAGATACTTCTATTCGAGATCAATCGGCTCATCGCCGACTTAAGAATGATTTGGTGGAACATATTTGGAATAAGTTTGGTGGTCGTGCACATATATCTGGTACTTGTGACTATCTTTTGCATTATTGGTTATCTATTGTAGTTAGTTACCTACCTTAAGAATTAACTACACTGATCTGTATTAACTGAACTGTTTTTTGTTTCTGCAGGATGAAAGCAAGGCTGAAGGTTATCTGAAAGCAAGGCTGAAGGCTATCTGATACTGCACTACTGAAGGCTATCTGATCCTGCACTACTGAAGATTATCTGTCTTGTGAGAAGAACCAGTGAGAGGCCGTGTGCAAGGCTCTAGGCTATCTGAACTATTTTTTTATCTATCTTAGTTTACTATCTTAGTTCCCGTGAATGCTGAACTGCTCTATGCGAATGCTGAAGGCTACCTGAACTCTGAACAATCGTATGCAGTTCCATTTTATCGTACTTCTGTGTGTGGATGGCTACATAATCAATCGATGCATATGATCCCATCATTGTACAACAATTAAATGCTTTACTTAGTTTTGGAATCGGTGAAATGAAACGCTGCACTGTGAAGGCTAGTTTCATTCATTGTTTCATCCCGCTCAAGCTGATGTGGCGTTTTGGAAATCGTGTAGTGAAACTAAGCATTGAGACTGGCCTAAGAAATTCATATGTTAATATTCGATTCATATTCCAAGAAAAAAAAGACAGATTTCGAAGAGTTGTTATGCAGCCAATGCATGGTGTTTGTCCTTATAACAAGATTTGCAGCCCCTTTTTGTATCTCCACGCACTGCCCATGGTGTTGTCCATGCAGTGCACATAGATTGAATTTTCTATTTATATATAGTAAGTGGGTACATAGCAGTGACCTCAGATATTAGATCATGCCATTATATTATAATACTTAGAGAAATCAAATTTAAACTGTAATTAAATTTGAATCTAATACTTACATAGATCAATTTTTTGGTACAAATTCTTATTGCTTTACTGTGTGGTAGTCAGGAGGCAAAGAACATCTTTATATATTTAATGTCATTTTATACTAAAATTTCCAAGATGGAATTGGCGAATACAACAATGAAACAACAGAGCCGAGGACAGGGCTATCTATATACTAGCCCCCTGTCAAGCAAGCAAACTACTACTTGTCCTCTTCATGGCCTATTGAAATTTTGAGGCTATAAATAAAGTTATCATTCGACAGCAAAACTGCACAAGTTTCAACATCCGAAGATGATGTTCTTTGGTATGCTAGCCACCCAAAACCATAGTCACTCTCAAGTCTCAACTGGGTCTCTAGCGGAGATTTTGTGCTGCAAGGTGTCACAACGTGCAGTAGAAATTTGTATAAGCGCCGATTCTTTCTCCCTGGTGTACTCCAAGTAATATGGGAGTATGCGTCTATTTTGAACATCCTTTTAGTACAATTGATTGTTTCCATCTTAGAGGATCTCAATGTTTCAATACTTCATTCTTAGTTTCATGTTTTATATGCAAAGCCAATGCAGGTTTCATAACAAGCTTGTTAATAGAAGCAGAGATTTTAAATGACAACATGATTTCTACGCATTATCCATTCCAGGCTTCATAAATCCTTCTTATCTCTCGATTAACAGATGCTTATAGCCATAGTGTATATCTGATTGGTACACATGTTGTACTCTCTAATAATCCGTCGTCTAAAATTCTTCGTCTCTATCTTTTTTTTTTCTTATTCTCATATCCTATCCATGTACTGCTGAAAAGAGAATGGTTTCCGATCCATCTTTCTGGCCTCTTCCCTATAGTTTGGGACTCTGATTTCTTTTTTCTTTAGTGCTGTCCAGATAAATACACGGCCAGCTACTCTATCAGATACAACGAAATAAAAAATTAAATATGGGCCCAAACAAATGTCAATACCCATATGCCCATTTGCAGAATATAAAGGATACATTATCAATGGCTCCACTCCAACGATGGCGTGGCAAAGCCGTGCCTGTGTTTCAGTGTATTCTGGATTGTTGTGTTTTCTGATCTGAAGACCACCCCATTCCTACGTTTCCAAAGCTGTCAGCAGCAAAGAGCAATGAAAGTGCTGAAGTGCTTGCCTGGGATATGAGAAGGACGCTGAAAAGAGCTGAGATCATCAAACAGAGCACTGCAGTCCACGGGCAGGCTGAAGCCGAGCTTTTCCCAGAATTCTTTGGCGAAATGGCAGCCGAAAACCACGTGCTCGGACGTCTTGACGTCGCTGGAGCAGACTTCACAAACTGCAGAATCTAGCACTTTTTTCCGAAGAAGATTTACACGGCACTGGATCCTCCTCTGCGAGAGTAGCCACATGAAAAATTGAACTCTCCTGGGTGCTCGACTTTCCCAAATGAAGGAGGCTGCCGGCTGCGGTTGTCCATCCTTGGACTTGAGCAATCTGTACAGGCTTCCAGAATCGAATTTTCCACACGGAAGGCAGAAAGGGCCTTGCCTGGAGTCAGGTTCAGCGGTTGTAGAGGACTGCTCAAGAATTGATCTAACCTCATCTAGCTCAGACATTGCCTGTTGAGACAATCTAGGCACCCAAAGTTGAGAGCAGTCAATACCGCATGAGTGAAGCTGGGCGACAGAGAGACCTTTGCGCGCACAGTGGCTGTGAAGCGCACGGAAGCGGTCAGCGAGGGCCTCATCATCCACCCAAGCGTCATACCAGGAGGTTCTTCTTAGGATGCGTTGATAGTTGGTACTAATATGGACGACCCTGACCCCCCCCCCCCCCCCGACCCGTCCCTCTCCTCCGTCCTCCTCGAGCCGCCACAACCCAATCCGCCCAGATCCGCTCCTTCCCCAGCCGCTACTCCCCATCAGCACCCAGATTCGTCACCACCATCGCCCGATCTATCCTTTGGTAGGTCACTCTCCACCCCTCTCCCAGGTTTCGGCGAGTTCGGAGCCTCCGATGCTCCTACCCGTTCTCCGCTCGGGTCACCAGCGCCTCCGTCCGAGCATGGCTCGCACGCGGGCGGCAGCTGCGCCGGCGCCTGCTCTGGGTTTGGCGTCCACCGCCCTGCGCCGGCGCCCGCTCCGGGTCTGGCGCCCACCCTCTCCCAGCCTGCCCCAGGTCAGAAGGACGTCCAACTTTGCCGGCCGGTGCCCTCCTCATCGTCCCCACGCGCGGCTAGCGGCCTTTCCCCCTCGGCCCTTCCTTTCCACCCGGAACGCGGCTCGATGGGGAGGTCAAAGCTCCATCGGTGGGCCGACGAGGATGAAGATCTACTCTCCGACGTCTCGATCGGCGATTGCTCTCCTTCGTCGTACCTGGAGGCCGCTCGCCGGGCGCTAACTGCTACCCCAACTGCTCCGGCCTGTCCGCTGGATGTTGCGGCACCAGGCGCGATCGACGCTGCCGCTGCTGCTGTGGCCCCAACGGACGGCGACGGTGGAGCGACGAGGGTACGCCGCCCGTGGCGTCATCGCCGACGCCGTCAGCGCCAGCGCCGCCGTCGGATGCGGCGCAAGGCCCATAATCGATCGGGTGGCCGGGGAGCCCAGGCGACATCGGATCAGTCGGACCCAGCGACCCTGCGCGTGCCTGCGCACCAACGGCTGGGGACGCGTCGCCGCGTCTCAGCTCCAGACGCTGAGGGGTGGCAGCTGCAGTGCCGGGGTGTCGTACGTGAGGGGTGGCAGCGGCAGCTCCGGGGCCGGTGTCTCAATTGCCTGTCCTGGAAACACCGCGTGGCGACATGCCGCCTCCCATGCCGGTGCCTACACTGCAATGGTTTGGGCCACCTGGCCCATGCCTGTAAGCGTCCGCGAACAGTTCCTGCTCCGGAGGTCGCCGGTGGGAGCCGACAGTGTCGTCGCTTGGGCCCGCAGGCTGGTCGTCGACTGCAGCCACCTGCTCTCGTCGGTCCGGTGGAGTCGGGTGGGGCTGTGCTTGTGCCGTCTGCCGGTACGCCTGTTGGCCGAGGCCGTCGGCACCGATGCGAGAGGCGCCGAAGACGGCCACAGGAAGGCACCAACGCCCCCTCCACCGACGCTACGGCCGACCTCGTCGTGCCGGCCAGCGGGACGTGCCTTCCTTGGGTTGACCCGTTGACACTGTTGGTTTGGCATCACGACGTGCTCCCAGTTCGCGACGCCACGGATGACCCGATGCTCGAGGAGTTTGTAGCCTCCATCGCCCCCAGCAGGTTCGACCCGCAGTTGGCCGTCTTGGAGGAGCCCTCGGGGGTGGGGGTCCCAGCTGGAGGGTCGCTCCTTCTGGCGCAGCTTTGTGCTGGCCCATCTCGCTCGGCCGCTTCTTCAGACGAGGAGCACTCGGACCATGCGAGGACGCCGTCCAGAGTTACTTCCCCGCCTATGGTCTTGTCGCCCATGGGCGCGGCGGCGGCTGTGGCGCCAGCTCCGGTGTCACCGAGTGACATCTCGCAGTATCTACGGTCGCAGCTTTCCTCTACCATCATGGAGCCGATCTTGGTCGAACCTCCACGTCTCCGTGTTCCTAGGAGACGTCGTGCGGTTGAATGCACATCCTCACCGCCACGTCGTAGCGGGAGGCTTGCGGCCAAGAGCAGATGCAGAGCCTCCAACCCGACCGTGCAAGCCCAGAACGTGCTGATGGCAAAATGGGGACTCCACCAGCAGGATCAGGCGTCGCAGGCCGATGCGGAGGGCGATTTCGATAAGTACATGGCCGTTTTCGACGAGCCTCTCTCGGAGTCCAAGCGCGAGGCAATTAGGATGCTCTTCCCGGCTGGCTGCGCGATTGACGGCATCCAGCTGGTGGAGGGGGTTGAACTCGAGGTTTAGCCTACCTCTGGGTACTCGCTCTAGGTCGTCCAATCGTTGCCCATGGCCTAGTTTACTAGCTCGCTGTAGCTTAGCCCGTTGTTGCTTTTAGTCCCTCTTGTGGTACTAGCCGGGCTTCGTCGTAGTTTTCTTTAGTTTTTTCGCTTCTGTTTTTCTTCTTTCTCCTCGCCTGGGAAACCTTTGGTTACCTAGTGTTGAGCCGTTTGTTGTTTGGTTCGGTGTTGTCTACTTCCTCTTAATGAAATACGTGCTACACGGCACGTTCGAGAAAAAAGAAGGAGGTTCTTGTGCCATCGCCGATGGAGACAGTGGTTACCGCTTGATAGAGCGGCAGGAGAGACCGCAAAGCCTCCCAGTGAGAGCCAGAGAGATCACCATTCAAGGTTGCCAGAGAGATGTGCTGTCTTGCCCATTGAGCCCAAGCTGAGTCCGCCGCAACATGCAAGCGGTGAAGAAGTTTCAGAAGCAGGCAAACATTAAGCATGCCAAGGTCTTTGATTCCACCATTTTCTCTGGTCCAACAGACACGCGGCCAGGCGACCAGACTTTGAGCACCGGAGATAGAGCGATCACCGCTCTAGAGAAAAGCCCGGCGTCCCTGATCTACTTGTGCAAGGACACCCGGAGGAATTGGTAGAGCGCACATGGCATAAATAAGTTGGGAGTCCAGAACTGAGTTGATTAGCACCGTTCGACCCATGTTGTTTAGCAGTCCGGCCTGCCAGCCAGCAAGATATCGGTCCGCTTTTGCAATGCTTGGCGCGAATGCACTGGCTGGAAGTTTTTTGGCCGAGAGAGGAAGGCCCAGGTAACACTGGAGGAAGGAATCACGTCTGCAACCCAAGGCACCAATGCACTGACTGACAGTCGACTCATCCATGTGAATTGGAACCGCAGTGCTTTTCGCGAAGTTGATCCGCAGGCATGTTGCAGCAGCAAAGCCCTCCAAAACGATCTTGAGGTTCTGGACATCCCGGAGCTCACCACGAATGACGATCAGGGTGTCGTCCGCGTACTGAAGAACTGGGCAGGGGCAGTCATCAACCAGCGGATGTCTGACCAAATTAAGATTACTCTTGATCATCTGCTGAAGTACATCCGCCACAAGCAAGAACAGAAAAGGCGACAGCGGATCACCCTGCCGCAAACCGCGCTTTACTGCAATCCATGGTCTTGGGCAGCCATTGACAAGAACGGCTGAGCGCGACGACCGAAGGAGCGTCGTCATCCAATATGTCCAAGAATGATGAAAACCCCGAGCCTCAAGAATCCGCAAGCGTCCGTCCCAATTGACCGTATCGAGAGCCTTTGCCAAATCCAGCTTTAGAGCGATTGAAGGTCTCTTCCTTTTCCAACAGTGCTGAATTAACTCCGCTGCATGAACGAAGCTTTCGGCAATAGATCGTCCCTGAAGGAACCCTGTTTGGTGGCTGTCAACCAATCCTGATATCTCTTTCTGAAGCCTGATAGTGAGTACTTTTGCAATCAATTTGACAGAGCAATTTTGCAGGCAAATTGGTCTGAAAGGATCCACTGTCACAGCTCCAGCCTTCTTAGGGATAAGCACCATGTAAGACATGTTGATCCTTTCTAGGTCGATATCACCTTGTTGGAAATTAACAAGGAGATCCCACACCTGAGGCCTGACAACGGACCAGGCGGCCTTGTAGAAGCTCGGCCCAAAACCATCTGGTCCCGGAGCGCTGTTACGATTCATCTCTGAAATTGCTTGTTTCGCCTCATCTTCAGTGAAAGGAAGCACCAATGAAGCGCTCGCCTGTTGGGAGCCTTGGTACAGAGCAGCCACATCAAAATTCCAAACGGACTGGCCGGAAACTCCGAGGAGATCTCTGAAGTGAGTCGTCAGCGCCTCCACCTTGGCACCATGATTTGCCACCAGAGTTCCCTGTATTTCAATATGCCTGATATGATTGTGGTGCATGCGCGTCGTGGCGTGGGCATGGTGGAAGGCCGTGTTCGCATCCCCTTCGCGGATGGCCCGGTGCTTACTGCGTTGTTTCCAATAAGCGGCACGATCCTTGAGAACCTCCGCAAGCTTCGACCGACACAGCTCCCTGACTTGGAGTTCATGAACAGAGAGACCACGATGCTCCTCGAAGTAGTCAAATAGCAGTATTAGAAACTTGCAGTTGGGAATGATAGAAGGTGGCGCCCTGAAATGCCTAGCCCAAACCTTAGCCGTCGAGCGAGTCAACTTGAGGCAAGCAGCAAGATGTCCAGCCGCGTCATCAGAGTGTGCACCACAAGGCCAGGAATCCAGGACGAAGGGGAGAAAAGCACGGTGTTTTAGCCAACAATTTTCAAACCGAAAAATGGATGATTTGGGGATGGATGTGGAGAGGGACGCAAGAATTGGCGTATGGTCAGAGGTAGGTCTGGGGAGAGCAGATAGCAAGGAGGAAGGGAAGACAGTGTTCAGGCTATTGTCGACAAAGACGCGATCGAGCCGGGACATGATGGGTTGAGGCTACCCGTTAGTCCAGGTGAAACGACGACCAAGAAGGGGGAGCTCATCGACACCAAGGGCAAGGTGTCGTTGAAGGCAGACACGAGGGGTGGGTGCACCACACCATTGTTTTTCTCGCTGGCCGAGCGAACCAGATTAAAATCCCCCGCTAGAAGCCAAGGGTGATTTATTTGGAGTATGTCTACCAAACAACTATGTGTTTTAGTAAAAAATAGCACATAATTATTTGCTGGCTGCAAAACACATGATTTATAACGGAGGAAAAAACATATGTTTTAACATAAGCTAGCACATGGTAGCACATGGTTGTTGATTGCCTGTATAACACATGATTTTCAACAGAGAAGAAATTGTGTGTTTTAAAACAAACTAGCATATGTTTGTTGGCTGCCTCTAAAACAATGGATTTTTAAAGAAGGCCCACGTAGAGAAAAATATGTTGTAACTTCTGTGCAACTGAAGAGCTCATTAACTAAAATGACAAAATAGTCCATTAAACAGTAGCAGCCCATAAGTGAAACCCAAAACCATAAATACATAGGAATATAGCAGATAGACTTTGGAGAGAAGCAAAACAAAAACAAATCTGCTGCATGGGGAAAGCCTCTGCTCTGCTCACGGGGAAAGGGGTAGACAACAAATTACAAAGAAGAACAAGAAATTTTAAGAAGAAGCACTACAAAACTGATCCATACCTCAGCAAATGTTAGTATCACAATTTTTTGAATCTACTTTCTAAAAAAACAACAAAAAAAAAACAATAGCAACTTAGATCAAAGACTAGGAGAATGTAGATCCATGAAAAATACATTCAAGATGACAAAGATGGCCTCCTACTTGTGTTTGCTACAACAGCGGGGCGTGGCCCTGGCTGCTCACTGTGCATAAAGAGCAGATCCAGCACTTGGGGTTGTGATGTGGTCTAAAAGGCTAGAAACACATAGAGCATAGTGTAAAAAACATAGAGCATGAGATCACACACACATGTAGCTAGCAGAAATCACACATACACACACAAATCGAATTTTCTAGGCTAATTTTCTAAAAGTAATTCTGCAGTCATACCACTCAGCAATCCTCAACTAATCATCAACTAAAATTATAAATATATCTGTTATGCATTTGCTATATTCCTATTGTAAATAAATTATAGAACAAAAATAAGGAAATTGTATATTTGATATAGTGCAGCTTGTACTTGCTGCTAATGCAATTATATTGTACATGTATACAATTTAAAGATCCAGCTCATGCAACTTGTAAACAGGTGAAGCACAAAATGACCAGCAAGGAGAAACTATAGCAGCACAAGCTAGAGATCCATAGACTGAAATAGATGATTCAGAAAGAATTCAAAGAAAAGAAAGGCCACCTAAACCTATTAGAATGAAGACACATATAGAAGAAATAAAGAAGAAACTGGTTACAGCAGAAAAGAAGAAAAAGAAGAAAACAAATGACACAGACAATGCAGACAAAAAAAATTCAGGATATACAAATAGAATTTTAGTACATACAAATAGAATTTGAATCCAAATACAAAAATTTTTATTTATGTGAACTAATAATGTTTTGTAGGCTCCCCGGTGAATCTAAAAAGAAAGAAGTGGAAGGAAACATCAAATGGTAGCATTGATCCCCAAGCAACAGAACACTGAGGATATGGTAATCAAAGATGATCAATAGAAGGAAAACAAAATTTATCAATCAAAAGGAGAGATGTAGTCAAATTCAATGGCCAATTAATTTATGTAATTTGTTTAATGAACAGGATGTTACATTCTTAAATTAAATTATGCCCAGAACTACAATTACAAATGCTGAGAACTAAAATTGCAGTGCCCAGTAGCTATAAATTACATTATTGGTGATTGCAATTGTGTAACCGAATATTTTATTTGTCTCAGAGGATAAAAATTGATGTGTGCTGACACAAATAACAAAAAACACACTTCAATATGTGTTAGCACATATCACAAGAGCAAATCAAACCCACATTAGAAAAGGAGATCCGATACAGATGAAGAAGACATATGTTCAAAGAGAGAGCAACCACACACCAGACGGCGTCCTTAGAGCTACTCTGCGAGAGCTCCAACAGCCTGTATGAAATCGGCCTGGTATCCTGTCCTTGCTACAGAGCCATAGAGGAACTCTGTTTGACAAGGATGTATGGTTCGAGAAGGTGAGCAGGTGTCTTTGTTGTCTGTGCTGGCACAAAAACACAATAAATAGATTACAATTTAGCTATAGTATGACAAAGACAAAAAAAACTAAAATATGTTGACACAAATCATAAATAACATTTTTTTCTATAGAAAACAAGGACAAAAATATTTTATGTGTTGGCATAAACCACAATAAACATATTATAATTTTTATCTATAGAAGGACAAAGACAAATAACTGAAATGTGTTGGCATAGATCACAAAAAACAATTCTTTTCTATGGAAGGACAAGGACAAAAGTGTTCTCCGTGCTGGCACAAATGACAATCAACAATTAACAAAACTCTGAATTGTGTTGCAACAAAAACAAATCACAAATAACAATTTTTTTCTATAGCAAGACAAGGACAAATCTATTTTATCTGTGTCACCACAAATCATAAATAACATTTTTTCTATAGAAGGATAAGGACAAAATTGTTGTCTGATAGATGGAAGCATCAATCAACCGAAGAAATGCTATGTTCAAACTACATTCAACCAATGGATATAACAGAGTCAAACATCTATTTTTCTATGGTGGGTGAATCTTCATACTTGAAACATTCACGGCAAAATTTGTTCACAACAAATGTCTCTTGTAACTCACTGCGTATACATATCCCACATCGCAAACATCTCGAGATGCAAAAAAACACGCCCTCTACAAGTACCAGGTCTGCTGGTCTTGCATTCCTTTGATGTGCAATCATAAACTAGTTTGCATCCGAGTTTGTGATATGGCAAATATTATGTAGACAAACCAATAAGATTTGCTATATGTATTGAACAATTGGGATAATAACAAGTCAGCTAGAGATTGAGAACAATCTCTCCCGCTCCCTAGTTCTCACTCTCATGGTAACCTCCTGAAACCGAGCACGACGTCACGTCCTCGCTACCAGGCGCCTCAGCCACACCCTCCCACATCCCACTCATACTACCTACACCACAACAACGATTCCAACACAGAACTATTCAGAACTTGAAAGGCAGTGTTGTTATCAGGCAGGAGAACCTGGATGATGATGTACACCAGCAGCACGATGAGGCAGGTGATTAGGTGAACAGGAAGGAGAATGTGAAGGTTAAGTCATAGCCCGTTTTGACACCCCAGAAGGTGAACCCCACAACAAAGCAGTTGTGAGCATGGTACCTTGCAGAACCACTGTGCCAGTTGACATAACACAACCATTGTAGTGTTTCATTAGCTACAAGGATTAATAATACACAGGTTCAAACATTTATACATGAAAAGAATATAAATTTAAAGTTAAATAGGCAAATAGTGTATACTTGCATAATATATAGCTCAACTAGTATAAAAATGAGAAAATAGGAGGCAAATGGTTCAACACCAACATATTGCATGTGCTTAGAACTACAATTGCAGTGTTCGATACTTGCAAATTTCATTATTGCTAATTGCAATTATGTAACTGAACTTTTTAATTTATTTGGTTTTCCTCAACAACAGATATTAATAGGAATAGAGCACTTCAAAATTCAGTAGTATACTATGGATGCATCTTATTTTTATAGTATTGCACCAACACAACCTGAAAGTAGCTAGAGCATATTTTCCAAGCTGTGAGGTTTTGTGAACTCAAAACTGAGTATTATGTCTGTGAGAAAATTCTCTATCACACGGAAACTATCCATCACCTGAACTGTTCCAGCTGTTGTCAGGACCCCGCCTACACTCCCACCAATAACCCTATGGTCAGGACCACACAAAGCGATGCAAAACCCTCCGCTTCGGGTCCGTGTGCCACCATCATCTAGCACCAAGTACGATCCGGGAAGACACAAGATCTCAAATCGACCCTGCCAACTCAACAATAAAGAGTAAGGGTACAAAACTAAATGAGAGCAAAATAATCAAAGTATACATGAACGATTCCATGAAAAAAAGAAAGAAAGTATATTGTATAGTATAGCCTACACTACAGCCTCAAACAAGGATATAACCCCAACCTTGGACTGAAAGCAGATGTTCTCATCATATTTAACTAACTAGGAGAAAGTGTGGAAACAAATGCCCTCCTTTTATGATTTATTTTTCCCGCCTTTGATAGCAATACTTCAGCTGTAACATGCAAGCAATCCAACTATCCAGGCAAATGCTACCAGCAAACCTTTTGTTTAATTTGGACAGTGGGCAAACATTTATATTCAAATATGCAACAAGAGAAGAACAGAACACAAACATGTAGTAGTTTTTAGGCAAATGATAACCAGCAGCAACATACATCATATGTAACCACACCACCAGACTAAATCTAGAGAAGGGTTGCTATAGAAATGACTCCAATTGCTGAAATGATGCACACTGCCCTTGGGCCTTGTTGTGAGAAGTCCATTATTTTGGCAGCAACGTCCTGCGCGCACAAAGATTCAGTGACATCAAAGCAACGTCCTGCAAACATCAAAGCATGCAGAATTATACAGAGTAAAAACAAAAGCAAGCAACTGATCAAGTAGGAGACAAAGAGTATAAGTATAGCAAACCAAAATTGTTAAGCCCCTACATCTACAGCAGGTGTGATTTTGTGAAGTGATAACCGGTAACAAAGGTGAGGAGATAGACAGATCATAAGATAAAAAATACAGGACTATAGGTGTTTTGTAAACAACTAACATATGTCATTGATTTGTTCTATGCGGTCAGAGAAAACATTCCCAGCACAGGACAAAAAGATTGGAAAATACTTAGCTTCTGTAGGAAAAAAATCAAAAAAATTATACAGCTCACATGCGCATCATCCTAACCAATCATCATTTTCTAATGTCATTGAGAAACCACAATCCATTATCAAACCTTCCTCGACTGGAAGTTGCAATTCTTTACTGACGCACAAGGGTTTCATTTTGAGATCTGTGCATTGTCAAATTGCCTATACTTCCTTTCATTTTGATATATGATTATTTGTTGACAAAAAATATATGAATTTTTTTACTAAGTACTCATTGGTAACTTGGAGGAGCACAAACAAGAAGTCATTACCTTGATTTGCAGAGATAATGTGCTCAGCCCAGAGTCTGGTACCTTCAGGTTTCCATATTAACCAAGTAGTAAATTTTCAGGCTGCAAGTACCATAATTTAGATTCATAGAGTTCCTAGTTATAGAAAAACTACATAAACTGGAATAGTAGTATGATTCACTTTTAGATTAATCACAGTGCTAAAATAGTAGTATGATGATTCACTTAAAATTAGAAAAATTGACAATACTAAAAGGAAAAAATATTGACATCTCATCGCAGCATTTATGCAAATGCAGTGAAGCACACCAAGCAATCTCCTCTATATATCAAACTCGCCATGATGCTTCATAAAACATATATAGATAAAAGCTGAGTGGATCTCCATGTACACGGCAAATCAGATGCATTAACATAGCTCAATATTGCTAACATAATTGACCACAACCAAAAAAATAAGGAACAAATCGAAAATCTATGCAAACTACAAGATGCATATCATCATTCACTAAACAAAGGCTCACAAACATAATGCAAATGATACAAAAAAGTTGGGGATCTAAGACTTCAGAAAGCTAGAAGAGCGTAATTTCGCATAAACTTGATCGGACAAAACAAACATCCTCGATAATTCAATACCTCAATTCAATTCTAGGTGAGCAATCTGGCGCTCTTTGGATAGTAGATCCTCTTGGCACATGACAAGTTTTTCTTCCAGATAAATATTTTTTGTCATCCTTCACATATTCGTTCAACAGGTCAACAAATATCTATAGATGGCAAACAAAAACATATCAGAGAACCCAAAATATGGGGGCAAATAATTGATTCAACCACAGAGGCAAGCTTTCTGAACATATGTTTTTCCTGTTTAATCAAATGTAAAAAGGAAAACAAAATAGTGCCAAAGTTATATATAAAGACTGGATATTGCACATGTTAAACACCATAATTACAGTATTTTAAGTATGCAATTTATTACTTATAAATGTGCAATCAAGAAATGGATACTAAACACAGCTTTCTTGTATAGTGTATGCATATATGCAACACACAATTGAAAGATGTGAGCTTCTACTATTCCACTACAACAGCCACAAGATAGCCCAGCTATCCAAAACTATAGGAGGATGAGGCTATACACAAGCAGTACAGGGTAAAATAAAAATGCTTCATCAATGTCATTGTTAGTGGAGGGACCGAGCTCAATTTGGCATGATGGCTACTGCAGCTTAAGCAAAGAATGTGCATCAATTGGGATTTAGAGGCAAGCAAACCATGGTAACACTGACACACCTATGCCACCTCCACACACATACAAACAAACACACAAGCAAATAAACAAACAAAGTACAACGTAAAAGCACTCAACTGGTCTACGTTTACCGGCTCCATAACTGGCATTCCACAAAGAAAGCTTCACAAAGTACAAAGTACAATCCGGAGCCACCTCTGATGAAACTAAAAAAAGGATGTACCCAGTGCAGAGAGCTCCCGCTCTGTCCGATGAAACTAACTATAGCTAAATTATATGTTCTGCGGTCCAGATATGCATTACTTATTGAATATATGCATGTCTGCCTCTTTTCCTTTTATCAAAGGCTAACATGCATCACATTTAAAATTCACATCATAATTTAGAGTGGCTAAATTAGCAGCCTTAGCCATGAGACGTGGAACCTACATACACCATAAGAGCTGCAGGCTCCAGCTTCAAAGTCATAAAAGAACAAGAACACTATATTGTTCCATGCTTCTGTGATGTCAACATAGACTGACAGTATCCTATCCTAACCTTTTTTCTGAAATGTGTGTCAGACGATGCAGCGTTTTAATCTTAGATGTGCTTGAGCTATGAGTCTATGACCATATCATAAGATGGTTTCAATCTCAGCTAATCAGTAACAAATTTAGAAACTAGGAAGATTATACTGTAACTCCAATCTTATTCAGACTATGGTTCACAGTAACATGCAGAACACGGTAACATAGGGTACACATTCACACTTAACTGAAAATTCAGAAATTAACAGATAGGATACCAGATGCCCTACAGACTACCT
The DNA here is from genome assembly GCF_019320115.1 of Miscanthus floridulus. Classification (NCBI taxonomy): domain Eukaryota; kingdom Viridiplantae; phylum Streptophyta; class Magnoliopsida; order Poales; family Poaceae; genus Miscanthus; species Miscanthus floridulus. The sequence goes on from NC_089584.1 coordinate 100,850,450, forward strand.
GGCTGAGGAGATATAGAGATTCAGTTGTAAACATACCAAAGTTTTATAGACACACATGAGTTTTAGTTTGGGCTAATTTCTGAAATTGAAAACAATATTCGCAATAGCTGAATCTCTAAAATTGAAAACACTAAAAATAAATGAAACTCAACACTCATACACATAGCCAAAGCTTTCTGAACTAAACTGAACTAAATTAAACCTCAGACTATAATACAAGAACAAGCACCATTCTAAGGTCACAGTAGCAGCATAGAAAGGCCCTCTACTATTAGTTGAGGAGCAATAATCAACTCAACATAGAGAGGAAAAAGATTGAAAGAGATATTACTAAGCAGCAACTGGACCAGCCATTGAAATAACAAAGAGTAAGAAACGCAAATTATATGATAACTATGCTAGCAAAGGTCAGTGACACTACAACTACGTCTTGCTATCTGCACAGCCCCATATTCTAGGATACATTACACACATACTGTAATATACTATCTAGATCCAGCTGCATTTATAAATATGCATCTTCAGATTTCAGGGGCCATCCCGTTAATTAGGTTGCAGCTTCATTCAAAACATGATTGGCAGCACAACACTACAGATAGTGTTGACACTGTACTAAACCTACTCCATCACTCTAGTCTCCACTCTCCGGTAGACGAACGAACAGCGGCATGCAGGTACCAATAATGGTGGCCTGACCTCTCCTAGTCCTGTTTTGAGGAAAAAATGATACAATGATCACTAAAAATTGGGAAACCACACATGCCATAGCTGATTCTCATTCTCTGATGGCTCCGCTACACCATGCATCTAATAAGTGGCATCACTCTCACGCTGCCAGTTCATGTGCTTTAATTTATTATTAGGGAAGGAGAAGTAGATACATCGACAATGACATGCTATCAACCTCTGACGCTTTATTTGTCATGCAATCACGACAACGTCGTCGTACGAGGATCACCCATGACCCATCAAACCATGCTTCTTAGAGAACTGAGAGGCAAAGCTGCATGTCACAAAGAACTGTAGGATCAAGTTTGTTCTTGCCAACCTTCAATGCAAAGACACCACTCTTTCTAGCCCCTTTGCTCTGTCGTCTATTAGTACTCAATTATTTACATCCAAAATTCATTGGAAACACGCATTGAAATGTACAAATCCAAAACCAAATTACCAAGAAATCCAAATATGCACAAATCTTGCCATCGGATTGTTAGCCGAAGACCAACAGCAACGTACCTCCCCCACGTGTGGGATCTCCCTTGGTGGAGGAACCAGGACCAGTCGCCGCTAGGGCCAGAGGCCTCTGCCGGTCGCAATTAGCAGCGAAGGTCTCAGGCGTTCTGTCGATGGATGGGGGATGGGGGATGCCAATGCAACAGCAACACAAACTACGACGCCCCGACTGCCATGACGACCTAGAATCACCGAACAACCTCACCCGAGCACAACACAAGTCGCCCTAAAAATCACCGACGCACAGAGACGGGCAGGGGCAGAGCGGCAAGGTTGCCTCTCCTACCAGGAGCACGTCAGAGGGGAGGGGCGGAGCGGCAAGGTCGCCTCTCCTACCAGGAGAGCGCGTCGGAGGGAAGGGGCAGAGCGGCGAGGTCGCCTCTCCTACCAAGAGAGATAAGAGGGGACAAGACAATGGGGAAATGGGGGAAATCAGATCAACAGAGAAGGAGAACAGGGTCAGTTATCGGCACATCCAGCCGCTGAGCTCGGCCGCCGTCGTCTCCGCTGGCGAGAAAGCCAATCTCCGCCGGAGCACACAAACCTAGGGTTTCGTCGAGCAGAGGAGCACAAGCTCCCTAGTGGGAGGAGGCATTGAGGAGCCCACATGGAGGATGGGGGAGAGAGAGGAGGCCACCGAGCCCCTCCCGTGCCGGCAAGGCGCCCGCAAGGGCGTCGTCGCCTGGCAGCAGCCACCGCCACACGCCCACCACCACCTCGGGAGGAAAGGGGAGAGAGAGGGATGAAGGGGAGGGAGAAATAGAGGTGAGACGTAGGTGAGGGAGGACGAAGGAGGAGGACGAGGAGGGTGGCCGTAGCCGCCGCGCTGATCGTCGCCGCCCTGTCCACGTCGGGATGGAGAGGGAGAGAGAGACCAATAGAGAGAGAGGGGAGATGCATAGAGACAGGGAGCCTCTCCTATCCGGAGAGCATCGGAGGGAAGGGGCAGAACGGCGAGGTCACCTCTCCTACCAGAAGAGCGTCAGAGGGAAGGGACTGGGCAGCAAGGTCACCTCTCCAAGCAGGAGAGCGTCGGAGGGGAGGGGCGAAGCGGTGAGGTCGGGAGAGCGTCGACAATGGGGAAATGGGGGAAATTAGACAAGCGCGACTCCCAAAAATTAAATAGTAGCGCCGACATCCAGACCCCACGTGACAGAGGCACAAAGCAACCAACATAGATCGGGCGTTCCATTCTTCATCCTGCGGCTAGAAAATTCATGTGCCAACATACCAAGAAACACACATGTGTCTTGTAGCATTTATGTTTATTTGAGGGAGAAGCTCAAGAAGGTCTTCGAGAAAAGTGCGAGAATCTCTGTGATCGGCCGGAGCGTATACATTGGTGACTGCAAGCGAGTGGACGAATGTTGTTGAGCTGAAGAAAGTGGTGAGTGTGTGTCGCCGGCTAATCTAGGAATCCATGGAGAAGGAGGAGGGATCCCAAGCAGTCACAATGCCACCCCGAGAGCCGTTGGCCGAATTATAGTGAAAAAGTTTCAGAGATAGTTCTTGGAAGGAAAGTTTTGGCTTTGAAATTGGAGATTTGCTGAAGTTTGGTCACCTCGAGGCAAACTATCGTGGGGGAGGCTGACCAGATCGCGCCACGAACCACAGTACACTTGTACGGGTCGCCCAACCCTCTAACATTCAAGAGAGAATTAAGATTGAGCGTGCATCATTCGACGTTGAGGACACAAACAGCACCTAAACAAATGACCACAGGCGGCCAACGGGATGCAGAAATGGACAGGACGCAGCCCGCAAACGACAACACACGATAAAAACTTAATTAAGGAGAAACAAGTAAAGGTGGGGCAGCTTCCATGAAAAGGAGAGCGAGAGTCGCTGCGAAAACCCTAGGCGAGGGGTGTTTGGATCCAGTGACTAAAATTTAGAAGGTGTTACATGAGGGTGTGTTCGGATACTACTAAAAAACAAATTACATAATATGTCAGTATTCCACGAGACGAATTTTTTAAGCCTAATTAATCCGTCATTAGCACATATATTACTGTAGCACCACATTATCAAATCATGAACTAATTAGGCTTAAAAGATTCGTCTCGCAAATTAGTCGCAAACTATGCAATTAGTTTTGTAATTAGTCTATATTTAATACTCCATGCATATGTTAAACATCCGATGGGACAACGACAAAAATTTAGAAGGATGAACCAAACACCCACTGAGTGAAGATGCACGAATCATAGAGGCTCCGGGATCACCACATCGACAGCAACTCCGCTGCCATAGCCCAAACCCGCAACTGACACTAGTTTGTGCAGATCCTTGACAGCCACTGGGAGCTTATTTGCATGACAGAATGTTACGCTTATTCACCTGTTTCTTCATAGCAGTGGAACACACAGAGAGGGAGTTGAGGAGTGCCTTGCGATGGGAGGCCTTTTCAGTCATATCCTCGAAGAGCTCAGGGGCTTTTGCAGCAAGGCGTGCGCTCTGGCGCTTAGGACGTGCTCCCAGAATTTTGCGGGCGTAGGTTTTGCAGGCGGAGGGGGGTGGGGGTGGGCGAGGAGATTGGGGATGGGGAGGCGTGGGGTAGCAGTTCCTCATAGCAGGAGACAATGGATGGCGAGTGGGGGGTTGCAAGGTGGAAAAAGCTGGCTGCATCAGCTTGGCGAAGACAAGCGCGAGGCTCAGAACGTGTGCGACGCTGAGAGAAGGAGCAGGCCCCCCAGGAGGGGGATCATATTGCAGGAAGTGCGTGTTGCTGTGTGGCGCGAGGAGGCGAGGGAGATGGTGGTGGAGAGCGACTATCCCGAAGTGGTAGAGCTAGAGAAGAGGGGGCTCCCACAGCCCAGGCCTTCTCTCGTGCATCAGCAAGAAACTTGTCCTCAGGAGCCGGTGGAGCGAAGGCAGCAACGTCAATCTTGAGTACCCGGCATGTAGGCAGCTGTGGTTCAGGGTTGAGCTCGAGGTCTGGAGGGGAGGAGCTCGAGGAAGGGATAATGAAGGCGAGGTGGTGTTTAGGCGGAGGTGATGGCGGTGGCGGGGGACGAGGGGAGGTGGTGGTGTTGCGGGGGTCGTAAGGGACAGCATGGACAGAGCGCCACGACGCTGGCATGCGGTGGGGCAGCGGCGACAAGGCACGGTTGAGCATGGTGCAGGCGTGGGCGCGGTGACCAGACCCTCGGCAGCGATGGCAGCGAACCGGATCGCGACTGTCACGGACGAAGTGGTCAGAGGCCAAGCAGCGGAAGCAGGCTCTGGGGGTGTTCAGAGGTTTTGGAGGTGGGCGAGACACAGGCTTTGGGGCCTATTTGGTTAAGTTAAAAAGTGAAATAAGTGACTGATTTGGCTAAACACTACCAACTTATAAGTTATCCCTGTTTATAAGAAATAAGCCGGTTCACCCCTGCTTAAAACTTATAAGGCACCCTTTTCCGTGTGGGGCCCACACCTTTCACTTAACAGGCATAAGCTTATAAGTTATCTACAACCAAACAGGCATGACTTATAAGTCACTGGTTTTCAGTCACCTGACTTAATAAGCCACTTGCTTCTGCATGTGTATCTCTTGCTTGGAATGGCAGGGGAGAGCGAGGCTTGGAGGTAGGAGGGTGGTTTAGGTGGAGGGCTGAGGATGCCAGGGAGTGATGTCGGGCCGTTGGCGACAAGACTGCTAATTGGAGGCTCCAGAGGAGGCAAGACAGACGTGCAGGCGGTGTCAGGCGCATTCAAGTGCGGCATGGTTTCACTCGTCTGCCGAAGATGCAAGGACGGGTGCAAAGGAAACGCAGTTACTGCAGCTGCCCGAAGTTCTGTGGTAGTTGAGTCCACATGGGCAGACAAAACTCCGAGCCTGTTCGGCAGGACTGAAAAATAAGCCAAAATACTGTTTCGGTTGATTATTGTGAGAGAAAAATAATGTTCTGTCTGAAACACTGTTCACGTGAACAGTGCTTTGGTGAGTGGTCTGGCCAGCCAGCCAGCCTAACAGCCTCTCCATCTTCAACCTCAGATTCAAGTTCTGGAAACATGGCGAATGCTCGCTTTGCAAGATCCAAGGACGAGTGCAGAAAGATGGACGAGGAACCAAGCCGAAGAACACCAATGACCACAAGAGCATTGGCCACATTCTGAGAGGCAACAAGGGCCTTGAACACACCATTCGAGACATGCACTACCTTAAGGCGACCCGGACGTGTGACTAAGAGGCACCGAAGCGAATTGAGCATGAAGAAGGTGTTAAAACGTACCGAAATTGCGGTGTCAGCCAAATTGGGCAGGGGGAGGGGGAGGGCGTGAGGCCTGGGGGGCGCCGTCGTCGCCTGTGGGCTCTGAGAGCGACATCGCATGCCTGTTTCCCCTCTCTAATATACTGTCTGGTCGTTTAGTCATAAATGATCGTAAATTTCCAGCTAGAACAATATTTTTCTCTCACATCAAACCAGCCAGCAGTAATAATCCACGATCGTATCAGCACCGACCGAACATGCTGATAATTTCCGCTTCAAAGCATTTTACACTCCCAACAACTCAATTTCAATAATTTGCACCGGTGCAACGTCAAGCAACAATCTGGTACGTATACTCTGTAACATCATGCGGTTGTCTTCTCTTCATCACTCTATCCTCGTAAATATAACAAATCTCCCTCGCTAGACATATCAAGAACTGAATTATCACGCGAAGTGACGAGAAAGCGGATTAGGCCAAGATCTCATGCACTCATCAATGATTCGGAGCAGCCAAGCAGGCTAAAGTTGCGTCTGTAATCGATTTCGAAATCAAGAAAAGCATGCATCTGGCTGTCGTGAAACCTACTTGTTCGCTTGATGGTATCAGTCATACTTATCAGCTATAATATAGTATTTTTCTCTCACAATAAAATAGCATCAGCCGTCTTATAAACCACAGAAACGATCAAAAGAACAGGACGACCGAATCGTTCCAATCGATAGAATATATTTTTAGAATTAGCGTGCTCGACCCGGCTCCGACGGTGTGATCCGCGTGCCTTTGCGGCTTGGCAAGCTTCCAGTGCAGCTACGAGCTACCCTTGCCATGGAAGCTTCAACCTTGGCTGGCTGGGCAGTCGATTCATGGTAGCTTGATCCTGTCAGGATTCGGACAAGGAACGGGCGCGCTGCCTGATTGGAACGGCACCCCGCTCACTCTCAGTTTCAAATCACCTCACGTCCTCACCGCATCCAATCGCCTGCTCCTGCCAGCCGTTCGTGTCGGCTTGTCGCTGAGGGGAGGCCGGCAGTCTGTACAGAGCTGATGAAGAATTCTTCAAAAAAACAGAGCGGATGAAGATGGGTCCGGCCACGACTCGGTTCCCGATCATCTCTACTGCCTCGGGCCTAAAAAAAAAAAAAAAAGTAAAGTACACTTTCTAACCCTCAACTCGTGCCGAAGTTCGATTTTCAACCTTCAACTATGAAACCGGTTAAGAAACACCATCCAACTATCAAAACCGGATAAATTTGGTCCTCATCTGATTTCAAAAGCGGTTTTCTATTTTCAGGAGGCGCCAAAATTTTATATTATTTTTTTGAGTATCTTAACGTCCTCAAATGAAAAAACTCAAAACTACCAAGTTATAGATCTCATTGAGAGCTACAACTTTGGTATAAAAAGTATTTTTATTTAACTCCATACAAATAATATATTAGTGCTCGTATGTCTGGTTTTGATAGTTGGAAGGTGTTTCTTAACCGGTTTCATAGTTGGAGGTTGAAAATCGAACTTCGGCGCGAGTTGAGGGTTGAAAAGTGTACTTTACCCAAAAAATGCTATTCTTTCTTGAAATCAATGAATCTCATGCATGATCAAATATATATAATATTTATAGTAGGAATAAGTATCATTGGATAAATTATGAAATATATTTTTATAATAAACCTATATATATATGTGATAATATTTTTATAAAATTTTGACTTAGTTAAAATCTAATGATATTTTTTTTGAGGTAGTGCAAATTACAGTTTGGTGAAATTAGACTTCTCTACCCTCTGGTGTGTCAATGCGGGATAGTCATTACAAGCTTGCACATTGTACATGCGTGCCAATACGACGCCATTTCGTTATCAGAAAGGAGGTGTGTAATGAGACGGGTCAGTAACGTCACACTTCTTTTTTAAATAAAAGAATCAAGTTGGGTAAAGTCACCGGTCGACAGCGATGTGGGTAGGTTTGGGCCTTTGGCCAGACGCAGCTCGCTACGTCATCACTCATCTGGTGACATGCCGATCGAGCCGCCGAGGGGACAAGCTAGCACGGCGGAAGATACGTGACGTCGTCGTGATTATGCTAGCACACAAAGAAGGTTAGCTAAACACAGTTCACTATTAATGTGAAAACGCCAACAATTTGGGGATCGGCGGGACCGCATAGAGAAGAAGAAGGACCTGACGATTGTGGAAGCCTTCTTCTCTCTCGTTCTTCTATTTTTTTCTCTACTGTAACCCCGTTTTTCCTTAGCCTATAAAAGAGAAAGCATGGCGTCCCACGAAGAGAATCCGATTCAAGCCGGATGGACCCATCGACCGATCGATCGAGATCCGCACGAAGCCGGACCGCGAGATAAACATACACGAGCACACAGCTGAGCAGCAGTCGAGCTCTCAGCACACATTCATTCTTTCCACTAGAGACTTAGGATTATTTCCCTCTCTCACCCGTTTGTAACCTCTACTACAAACTTTCAGTGCTAGTAACACGAGCAGCAGTGATGAACTGAATGTAGGGACTTTCTGTCCGAACCAGTATAAACCTCGTGTCCTCTAAGCACATCATCCAAGTCAGACGCGCAATACTAGAAATTTACTTATCGGCGGTAACTCGAAACACCGACACATGTTTGGTTGGTTCAAAGAATAGCTCAAAACCCAATTCCATATACCATAGTAGTGTACTCCATCTGTCCCAAAATAAAAGTCATTCTCGCTTCACGAGAAGTCATTTTTTAAATTTTGACCAATTATATATAAAAAAATATTAATTTTGATAATACATAATTAGTATCATTAGATAGATCGTTGAATTTACTTTCATAATAAACTTATTTAGAGATAAAAAAATATTATACATTTTTTTATAAATCTAGTTAAAATTGAGAAAAATTTGATCACCACGCATCCCATACAGTCCTCTTTTTGGGACGGAGGGAGTAGGACATAGCGAGAGCATACTTCTGTACTACATGCCACGTGAATCACGCGAAACAGCGTAGGGAGGGTGGAGAGACGCCATTAGAGTTAAAGCAAAGCAACGGCAGAAAACATAGCAAAAAACCCTAGGAAAGCTAGGATATGATGCGTCTCCTCGACTCGTCGGTGCAATGCGAATGCACCTCCAAGTCTGCAGCCTAACAGTAACCGTAGTGCTGCAGCAGCCGCTCGGCCTCCCTCACACCGCTCAGGTACGCGGCGTGCGTCGTCGAGTAGAGCGTCCGGTGCGTCGCCTCGCCGGCGAACAGAACGCGAAGCGGCGGCGCACCACCAACGTCCGACCCGCGAGGCAGCGGCTCGGCCATCCGGTCGAGGTCCTCGCCGCTCGACCCGACGGCCACGTAGCTATAGGACCCCAGGAAGAGCGGGTCCGTGGCCCACCCGCTCCTCTTGATCCGCTTCACCCTCCATTGTGACGGGGCCGGGAGGAAGGAGTCTAGCGTGGCGTGAACCCCGCCTATGACCTCGTCGTCGGGGAGCGACTCGAGGTGCTGGGCCTCCCGCCCGGCGAACCACGCCAGCGCGACGCTGGAGCCCGCGTGGATGGGGCAGATGGACTCAGTGCCGCGCATCCACCACGGGGTCTTCGACACGTACCCCCGGAACGCCATGTGTAGGAACGGGAACTCCGGTGGCGCAGACGCGGCTAGCGGCTGCGCCGCCGCCGCCGCCACCACCTTCCGGTTTCGCCGCTGGCACGGCCTCCAGCTCCATGAACAGCTTGTCCACGACGCCGAAGCCGAGCCTCGCGGCGGCGTCGCTCTTGAACTGCGGGAGCGGTGGGTCGAAGGCGACCCCGCCCGCGGCGTGGGCAGTCCTTGCCGAGGCACGCCTTGAGGACGCCCAGCGACACCGTGAGGATGACGTGGTCGGCGGCGATCGCCGTCGCGCCATCAGCGAAGTGAAGGCGCACCGGGGGTCTCGCTCCAGTCGAGGCGGCGGAGGCGGAGGCCGAGGCGGACGGTGCCCGGCGGGAGCGCCGCGACGAGGTGGTCGACGACGCGGGAGTACCCGCCGGTGATCGTGACGTGGTCGCCGGGGAAGTCGCGGTACTCGCCCTCGGCGGCGAGGTCGAGGTCGCCGAGGATCGTCGGCCGAGGTGTCCGTCCGCTCCCGGTTGATGTGCATGGCGAGCAGCGCGTCCTCGACCTCCTCCAGCTCCTTGCCGCCGCCGCCCGGGCGCGCCGCCTGGTACGCTCGGAGGCCGCGCCTCAGGTACTCCTCTACTCCCCCTCCGCCGCTGGACTCGCCGGCCCGCGCGGCCTCCATCATGCCCCTGTACAGCTCCTCGATCGGCCTGGCCACCCGGTCCGCTGTCGACCACCTCTCCGCCCTCGGCGACCGTGAGCACGCGCTCGGGGAACCCGTCCATGCGCTCGTAAGGGGGGTGGTCGTTCCCGCAGGCGAGCGCGCCGGCGTCGCGCGCGAGCGCGTACACGGGGCTCCCGTCGATCCCCTGAACCCACGTGGCGCCCATCTCGACGCGGTGGCCAGCGAACTCGGACGTGAGCACCCGCCCGCCCGCGCGGGCGCCGGCCTCCACGACCGTCACCTCGAACCTGTCCCCGCCTGCGGCGCACAGCCGGTGCGCCGCCGTGAGGCCGGCCACGCCCGCGCCGACTACAACGACCCGCGGCTTCTTGGCCACCATCCTCGCTCGCTCGCTACACAGTGGCTAGCAGCTGTTGGGTGCCTGACGGGCGCGTATCGGTGTCGCACACCCCACACGATGCAAGTGTCTGACGACTCGCGCGTTTGCTCCCGAAACCGGCAGAGCTATACGAATACGAGCCGTTTATAACGAGGCGATGAGTAGGGCGAGCACCCCGTGTAACTACACAAGACTCGGGTCTCGGACTCTCGGGGAATGATGGGCCTGTCCGGGCGGCGCACACGAACAACAGAGCGAGCGTCTGTCGTGTTGGCTGTGAGTGCCCATACGTGCTGTGTTACATTGCTCTCTAGTCTCTAGCCTCTCGGACTCTCGGTCATCATCTGCGAACCGTTGTTTTCTTCCAAAGCACCAGTAGTGCCAAGTGGATTCGCTGCCTAGGCAGGACCGGCCCGGGAGACTGCAGCTGGCTGACACTTTTCGCTGCGCTACGGGGCCAGCGCCGGGCAACAATGTTGCACGTTGCACGTGCGTACATGTACCGGCCCTAGTGCGCGACGGGTGGCTTCTCAGTCGTGTGGCTCTCGGTCTTGGTTGTGTGATCCTGCGCGCTCCCCGTGCTTCACGGCTTCTTGGTCGCGTGGAACTGTGGATCATGGTCTGCTGCATGCGCACGGTAACGAGTGGTGTGTGCAGATATCTGAATGAGCCATGGCACTACACTGTCGAGAGAATTTTTTTAATTTTAACACTTTTTGATAACTAATTTTAAATCTAACACTGTAAGTTTTTTTTTAAAACTAACACTTTTGGCCGCGCCTATTGCCCTGGCACGGCCAAATGCCTGTGCCGCGCCATGCATGGTGGCGCGGCAGAGGTCTGATGTGACGACGACCGGTTTCGGTGACCGTTGACGTGGCAGCTCTTGCCGCGCCACCTACCTTGGCGCGGCAGTGCCGCGCCCTGATCCGTGGCACGGCAGAGCCGAATAAATATCACGCCTAGTCCCGCCTGGCCACCGCGTCCGCCGCCCGGCCAGCGGTACCTGAACGGTTTAATCCGAACGCGTCGTGCCGATAGTGGGAGTTATTCTAAGTATTGCTTGACGTAAAATTAATAGTAGATTTGTTTCTGTCTTTTGTTGATTTTTTTCACGGCTGAATAGAGAATTTGATAAGTCAATGATTTGTTTTCCGTCTTTCATAATATGATTAACCACCAATTTAACTAATCGATTATGAAAAATTGCTACCGGCGTCGAGATACGCTGGGATTGCCGGTTCCCGAACTAGTTGGTACTTAATCTCGCCGGCAGTGCTGTCGCGGCGTAAAGAAACGAATATAAAACAGATAAATAAAGTCCGTGCGCAAGTTGACAAGCTGTACATAATATTTTCATTGTTTTGACATAAGTTTGACATAACATAACCAAATAACCCTGCAAGTTTCGGACGCCAATATTCGTTTGACCTAACAAACTAAGACCCAATAGTGTAAGGATCTCTCGGACGCCTCTGTCTCTTCGGATTTGTTGGCAACACATTGGGAGTGTAGCCAACGGTCGGTATGGTCGTGTCGACGGTGCGTACGGCTCGTACCCTGCAAGTATATGATACGCACGATTACTTATAATTTTTATGATCGTTAGTTCATAGAGCCTACGTATTCAAATAAACTATCTTTGATAGTACCTGTGAGGCTCCTTGGGTACCAAGCGGGGCACCACCTAGCTTGAGACATGCCGATCTCGTCCTGCGGCCTAATCGTCCCACTGGTCGTGCTATCTGCGGAAACCCGGGGGGTCGTCGTCATCGTCGTCCTCGTCGTCCTCGGTTGCAGGGTCCTTTCCAGCGCTATGATGTGGTGGTGTACGCACCGCGGAAGTGGACACCTGTCATCTGCTGAGAAGAGCTAGCTGGTGTCCTCAAAGAGGCTGAAGACGTGACACCCGACCGCGCCGGGAGTGGTGGTTCCTCATAAGGAGTGTCCATGTAGCTCAGCTTCTGAGCTAGCTTCCTGCAGGTCTTCTTCACCTTCTACATAAATAGACGTTAAAGTTAGTGCATTTCCCAAACGCATATACACTGAACAAACATTTTTGGAACGGACAGGTTTATGTTTACCTCCATAAAAGCCGTGAGAACGCCTAGCCCCAGCCCTCTAGACTCGTGAAGCCGGTACGCTGCTTCGTTGGACAGCCTCGACAATTGTGTCGCCTGGGTACAGAAACGCGGTTGAACAGTTTTAGTATACATACTTAATACCAAATAGATAACAAATTGTACCATTCAAGTATCTTACCACGTATCTTTGTAGTGGGGCTCTCTGTAGCTGTGTGTCCTCCCTAGTGGTAACGGCGTACACATCTTTGATGATATCTTCCTCTGAGTCCTCGTCAATCGCCACGTCAGTGTATGGGGGCTTGATATGTGTCCTCGTAGACCTGTGAAGCCAGCGCAGGTACTCGTTGAAGGTGTGCTGGTCGTGTGAAGGACCCGCATGGACCGGATGTCGTACCCTGTTCTGCCACAAATGGATGCGTGAGCTGTGTGTCACGCGTCAATCCTTGGTCTTGTACCTCTTCCTACGGTCATACCTGCAACAAAATGATGTTAGTTGTACCACACACCTCTGGATTGTAGCATTGCTATTAATCGATAACGCACCCGTGTAATTCTTGGTTGGTGGAGTAAAGCAGTGGTGGGCAGCCTGTCATTCTCCCAAACTATCTGCAGACCCGGATGGGCAAGTGAATCTCGACCACATAGAAGAAAATAAGAGGGACGTCGCAGCGATACTCGTCTGACTCGTCCCTAGTGACAGGACTGAGATAGTCCTGGAGCTCCGGAGCATCCCAAGGACACCAATGTACCTGAAATTTCGTAATTGAGTTAGGTTGTGATATAGTGTAGATCGAATAAGACACATGTATGATAGTAAAGAGAGCATAACCTGGTGCTGTGTCAGGACGTCGAGACCGTTCGTGTACTCCGTGTACTTGCGCCACGCATTCCCTCTAACTAACGCTGATTCTGTCTAGATATACAGAGCTGTAGGGAGTGTATCATGCCCGTTCCATCGCTGCATTGAACACGATAATGAATTAGCCATTAATAATGAATTCATATGTAACTGCCTCCAAGAATATAGTGAACCAAAGTACTTACCGGTAAACCATTATTAAAGGGCCTCCCAACCGGCCATCGTTCCCAACACCACACCTGAAGTAGGTACGAGCAACCTCCAAGGTTCGCATATCCTGAGGTGCGACGGCAGGCAACGCATAGCTGTCAATACGTCCATGCCAGGACTGCGCTGCCCCAGCTGTACGCCGCTATGTTCTCCCACGGCTGTCGTAGTATGTCAAGGAACATCCAGCAGATCATGTTGCCCGAGGTGTCTGGGAAGAGGAAAACACCAAGAAAGTGCCAGAGCCACACACGAGCGAACCTATTGATCAGAGCCTCCTCAGCCTGTGGGTCTAAGTAATCAAAGCGCTCTGTGATCCAGGATGATGAAACCCTAGAACTTTTCCTAAAATTGACCAAAGAAAATGAGACCACATGACTGTAGGAAAGCAATGCAAGTATTAAATAGGCTTGAATTACTCACTTATTTTTCTTGGAAGCATCATCGTCCGATGGAAGAAAGCCAGTAAACTGAGCCACCAGCTCCCTCCAGTGATCGTTGTCAACTATCCCTGTCACTGAAAGTCCCCCCAACCGAAGGCCTAAAATAGCCTTCACGTCCTGCAACGTCAAGGTCATCTTGCCACAAGGTAGGTGGAACGTGTGGGTTTCAGGCCTCCACCTGTTATAAGAATAGAACGACTGTTAGTTGCCTCAAATTTGTTAGAAGAAAGTTTACGTACAAAGAATGCACTCGTACCTGTTTACAGCTACAGTAAGTAGTGCTGGATCAAGGGGCGGAAGACCGTGGTTGACAACACGGACAAGCTCGAGGAAGCCGGCACGTCGTATGTATGGCGCATAATGCTCGTCCCATTGGTGCGCCCTGGTGTGCGTGCGGGGCCTCAAAGGAGGCAAGACCACCTCTGCGTCATTGTCACTCAAGATGTGTGCTCGGTGCTGGTCGTCGTACTCCATCTCAAGAATGGGGTACAACGGGTGCTGCGTGGGAGGAGCCATCCTGTTACGAATTGATAAACAAAGTGTTAGAGTATTCAAATTAACAAAATTTAAATTAACATTAGTAAGTTTACAAACAAATCACTATCCTAACTATCCTAAATCCCTAAACCCAAAATCCTAACTATACTAGATAATAAATACATAATCAATCCCTAAAATACCTAAACCCTTTTGGGTTTAGAGTAAACTAGTATCTATACCCAAAATCCTTAACTAAATAACTAACTATAAACTAAATAATAAATACATAAACAATTCCTAAACCCAAAATCCTAACTATACTAGAACACAGAACCTCAAACCTAGGTAAATCACAAATAAATTCACTAACCTAACTATCCTAAATCACTAACTATCATAAATCAATACCAATCATAAAACCCTAACCATCCTAATTTACTAACTATCCTAAATTACTAATTATCCTAAATCAATAATAATAAAAAAAATATGAACTCAACCCTAATTATCCTAAATTACTAACTATCCTAAATCATAAATTATCCTAAATCAATAATAAGCAAAAAAAATATGAAATCGAGAAGAGGTACCTTAGGAGCGGGCGGCCTTGACGCGCCGACGTTCGTGGCATGGTCGGTGCGGACGCTACGCGGCGGGAGTGGCCGGGCGCGGCGTGGTCGGGCGGGCGAGGTCGGGTGGGCGCGGGCGCGGGCGCCGGCGACGAATGGGCGAGTGCGGGCGCTGGCGGCAGGCGGGCGGGCAGGGTGCGTGCGGGTGGGCGACCGGCCACGCGGTATTTATTCGGCTCTGCCGCGCCATGGATCAGGGCGCGGCACTGCCGCGTCAAGGTAGGTGGCGCGGCAAGAGCTGCCACGTCAACGGTCACCGAAACCGGTCGTCGCCACGTCAGACCTCTGCCGCGCCACCATGCATGGCGCGGCACAAGCATTTGGCCACGCCAGGGCAATAGGCACAGCCAAAAGTGTTAGTTTTAAAAAAAAACTTGCTATGTTAGATTTAAAATTAATTATCAAAAAGTGTTAAAATTAAAAAAAAATCCTTTCGAGATTGATTGATCAGTCCAACAGTCTTTGCAGTCTGGTTAAGTCTGTCGACATTTTGCTGGAACAGCTCGACCTGGTGTAAACAGGGAAAGCAAGATAGATTTGCTGGCGTACGCGCTACACCTGTGCTCCGTGTATGATGTACTCCCACTGTCCCAAATTAAGTCATTCCAACTTTCTTTAAAAATCAAAGCATCTCAACTTAGATTTTTTTTATTAATTATATTTTTATAGTATACATATTTGATAGATGTTGTAAATTTTTATAATTCTCTCCATAGTTTTGGTCAAACTTGAGATGCTTTGACTTTTCAAGAAAAAATTAAAATAACTTATAATTTGGAACGAATGGAGTAATATACTTACGTGCTATATATAAGATTAAGGTGGTGTTTAAATCTAGGGGCTAAAGTTTAGGTGTGTCACATCGAATGTCACGTAAGAGTGTTCGGATAGTAATAATAAAATAAATTACATAAATCCTCAATAATCCGCTAGACAAATTTATTAAGCCTAACTAATCCATCATTAGCACATGTTACTGTAGCATCATATTGTCAAATCATAAACTAATTAGGTTTAAAAAATTGTCTCATAAAATAGTCACAATATATATAATTAGTTATTTTTTTAATTTATATTTAATACTCTATATATATATATATATATATATATATATATATATATATATATATATATATATATATAATAGGAGTTAACAGGTCCTGACTCGTGTGCGAATAAATTCGTGGATGCTCAGGACATCGGGCACTATCCAGCACTGGTTACGGCACTATTCGAACACTGTTCGCTGCTATCTGTTCACAACTGTTCATTCACTTGTGCACTGTTGTTATTGTTCACCCACTATGCAATATTATTTATTCATTTTTACTGTTACTGCTTCCTACCGTTGTGCGCGTTTCTCGTACTCTTCATGTCACCCGAGCAGCGTAGCGCGCGTTCCAGGGCTAGTATGATCTCATCGACGGCAAGTGAATACTGAAGTCATTCACGTGGTCGCTCGACACACACCGGCGTGCTTTGATGTCTTGCCCAGTACTGTCTACTGTATCCCTCATCTAAGGGTCTGTTTGGAACGCAGGAATCACACAGGAATTTCACAGAAATCAATTCAATTTCACAGGAAAAACGTAGGAAAGAAAAAAAAAATCCCACGTTTCAAACGGGCCCTAGAAGTTGAAGTGGGCTATTCGTTTGGTTGTTTAGCTAGGTTACCTCAATTTCTGTGCTAGCAAGATTTTATACTGTCTTGCTTGCTGCTCTGGGTGAGCCAAATCGGCTAGCTTGAGCTAGCCAGGATTTGCTTGCCGAGTTAGGCAAGGCAAGGGAACCAAAGAGACCCTATATCAGCATAACCAAATTCTAATAAGATAAGCTTTATTGTTAATTGAAATAAAGTTACATAAACAACTTGATAATAAGAATATGTATTTCTAAATGGAAGGATGAAAGGTTCAAAGACTAATGACTGTTTCACATTTTTAAAGAGAAATGGGTACTAGTTTCACATTTGTTTTTTTAAGTTTCACATTTTTCTATTTAATATAAATTTCTTAGATAATTTTTAGAGATGAAATTAGTATTTTATTATTTTTGAAAAATAGAAACCAACTTTGAAACCAGCTAGAATACTAAATTTGTCCAGTTTCCGCATTTGGAGGATGTCTGATACCTGATTTTATAGTTGAAGGTTGAAAATCAGATTAATGTGAAAAGTTGTGCAAGTTAAAGATTGAAAATGAATTTTACCCTTAATAAACAAATGAAGCAGGCTAGGCAGATTTGTATCTTTTATGTGGTCCATATCCATCTTTCACATCCTCAGATGTTAATTTTGTTCCTTTATCTAAAAATATCCATCTTTCACGCGGGTGAATCTGATGCCAGTTCTGTCCAAAGAAAGGGGGAAAAAGAAAAAGGAGAACGAATCCAATTCCACATTCACACCACTGAACTTTCCAACACAGTGTACTCTTTCAACCTGTTGATGCTGTTTTTCGTACATCCGGCGAGAATTGCCCTGGCTTCAAAGATTTTTTTTTTTAATTTTAACCCTTTTTTGAATATAATTTTAAATCTAACACTGTCGTTTTTTTAACTAACACTTTTGGCCGCGTCTATTGCCCTGGCGCTGCCAAATGCCTGTGCCGCGCCATGCATGGTGGCGCGGCATAGGGCTGACGTGGCGCGGGCCGGCCGGGGGGGGGGGGGGGGGGGCGCTGACGTGGCGGGTCCTGCCGCGCCCTGTTGAGTGGCGCGGCTGGACCGACCATACCGCGCGAGCAGCCACACCACTTGGCCGCTGCGCCTGCCATCGGCCCGGGCTACCTGAATGGTAGAATCGAAACGCGTCGCGTCCGTATTTTGTTGAGTTTTTTTCACGGCCGAATAGAGAATTTGATAAGCCAATAATTAGTTTTTCGTCTTTCATAATACGGTTATGCACCATTTTAACTAATCAATTACGAAAAATTACCACCGGTGTCCAGATACGCCGGGACTGCCGGTTCCCGAACGTAGGGTACTTAATCTCGCCGGCAGTGGTGCCACGACTCAACAAAACGAATAAGAAGCAAGTTGACAAGCTGCCACATAACATATTCATTGTTTTGACATAAGTTTGACATAACATAACCAAATAACCCCGCAAGTTTCGGATGCCAATATTCGTTTGACCTAAATAAACTAAGACCCAGGAGTGTAAGGATCTCTCGAACGCCTCTGTCTCTTCGGATTTGTTGGCAACACATTGGGAGTGTAGCCAACGTCGGTATGGTCGCGTCGACGGTGTGTACGGCTCGTACCCTACAGGTATATGATACGCACGATTAATTATAATTCTTTTATGATCGTTAGTTCATGGAGCCTACGTATTGAAATAAACTATCTTTGTTAGTACATGTGAGGCTCCTTGGGTGCCAAACGGGGCACCACCTAGCTGACACATGCCGATCTCATCCTGCGGCCATTCGTCCCACTGGTCGTGTTGTCCGTGGAAGCCCGGGGGTTCGTCGTCGTCGTCATCGTCCTCCTCCTCGTCCTCGGTTGCAGGGTCCTTCCCAGCGCTATGATGTGGTGGTGTACGCACCGCGGAAGTGGCACCCTACGTCATCGGCTGAGAAGAGTCGGCTGGTGTCCTCAAAGAGGCTGAAGACGTGTCACCCGACCGCGCGGGGAGTGGCGGTTCCTCGTAAGGAGTGTCCATACAGCTCAACTTCTGAGCTAGCTTCCTGCAGCTCTTCTTCACCTTCTGCATAAATAGACGTTAAAGTTAGTTCATTAGCCAAACGCATATACAATAAAGACATATTTTCGAAATGGACAAGTTTATGTTTACCTCCACAAAAGCTGCGAGAACGCCTGGCCCCTGCCTTCTAGACTCGTGAAGCCGGAATGCTGCTTCGTTAGACAGCCTTGCCAGTTGTGTCGCCTGGATACAGAAACGCGGTTGGACAGTTTTAGTACACATACTTAATACCAAAAGGATAACAAATTGTACCATTCAAGTATCTTACTACGTATCTTTGAAGCGGGGCTCTCTGTAGCTGTGTGTCCTCCCTAGTGGTAACGTCGTACACATCTTCGATAACATCTTCCTCTGAGTCCTCATCAATCGCCACGTCAGTGTACGGAGGCTTGATGTGTCCTCATAGACCTGTGAAGCCACCATAGGTACTCATCGAATGTGTGCTAGTCATGTGGAGGACCCACAAGGACCGTATGTGGTACCCTGGTCTGCCACAAATGGATGTACGAGCTGTGTGTCACGCGCCAATCCTTGGTCTTGTACCTCTTCCTGCGGTCAAACCCGCAACAAAATGATATTAGTTGTACCAAACACACATCTGAATTGTAGCATTGTTATTAATCGATAACGCACTCGTGCAATACTTGATTGGTGGAGTAAAGCGGTGGTGGGCAGCCTATCATTCTTTCAAACTGTCTGCAGACCAAGATGGGCAAGTGAATCTCGACCACATGAAAGAAAATAAGAGGGACGTCGCAGCGATACTCGTGTGACTCGTCCCTAGTGACAGGACTCAGATAGTCCTGGAGCTCCGAAGAATCCCAAGGACACCAAAACACCTGAAATTTCGTAATTGTGTTAGGTTGTGATATAGTGTACATCGAAGAAGACACTGCTACGATAGTATAGAGAGGGTAACCTGGTGCTGTATTAGGACGTCGAGACCGTTCGTATACTCCCTATACTTGCGCCACGCATTTCCTCTAACTAACTGTGCTTCCGTCTAGATATATAGAGCTATAGGGAGTGTATCATGCCTGTTCCATTGTTGTATTGAAGACGATAATGAATTAGCAACAAATAATCTCATCATATCTAACTGCCTGGAAGAATATAATAAACCGAAGTATTTACCGGTAAACCATTATTAAGGGGGCCTCCCAACGGACAATCGTTCCCAACACCAAACCTGGAGTAGGTAGGAGCAACCCCTAAGGTTCGCATGTCCTGAGGTGCGACGGCAGACAACGCATAGCTGTCGATACGTCTATGCCAGGACTGCGCTGTCCCAGCTGTACCCCGCTATGTTCTTCCACGGCTGACGAAGTATGTCAAGGAAGATCTAGCTAATGATGTTGCCCGATGCGTCTGGGAAGAGGAAAGCACCAAGAAAATGCCAGAGCCACATTCGAGCGAACCTATCGATCTGTGCCTCCTCAGCTTATGGGTCCAAGTACTCAAAGCGCTCTGTGATACAGGACGACGAAACGCCGGAACTTTTCCTATAATTGATCAAAGAAAATAAGACCCGATGCCAGTTGTAAAGCAATGCAAGTATTAAATAGGCTTGAATTACTCACTTATTTTTCTTGGAACCATCATCGTCCGGTGGAAGAAAACCTAGTAAACTGAGCCACCAGCTCCCTCCAGTGATCGTTGTCAACTATTCCCTGTCACTGGAAGCCCCCCCAACCGAAGGCCTAAAATAGCCTTACGTCCTGCAATGTCAAGGTCATCTCGCCACAAGGTAGGTGGAACGTGTGGGTCTCAGGCCTCCACCTGTTATAAGAATAGAACGACTGTTAGTTGCCTCCAATTTGTTACAAGAAAGTTTACGTACAAAGAATGTACTCGCACTTGTCCACAGCTGCAGCAAGTAGTGCTGGATCAAGGGGCGAAAGACCGTGGTTGACAATACGGACAAGCTCGAGGAAGCCGGCACGCCGTATGTACGGCGTATAACGCTCGTCCCACTGATGCGCCCTGGTGTGAGTGCGAGGCCTCAAAGGAGACAAGGACACCGCTGCGTTGTTGTCACTCAGGATGTGTGCTCGGTGCTGGTCGTCGTACTCCACCTCCAGCATAGGGTACAACGGGTGCTGCGTGGGAGGGGCTATCCTGTTATAAATTGATAAACAAAACGTTAGAGTATTCAAATTAACAAAATTCAAGTTAACATTAGTAAGTTCACAAACAAATTCACTAACCTAACTAGCCTAAATCTCTAAACCCAAAATCCTAACTATACTAGATAATAAATACATAATCAATCCATATAAAACTTTGGTTCTAAAATTACAAGTAATCTCTACGTCTCAAAATAAATACACATCTTGCTTCTCGAGTAATCAAATATGTTTAAGTTTGATCAAAACTAAATAAACGGTATCAATATTTCTATCTCCTAATAAGTTTATTACGAAAGTATACTCCATGCTTAATGTAATAGTACATATTATGTTTCATAAATATTAGTACGCTATTATATAAATTTGGTCAAAGACACTAATAGTAGATACAAAAAATACTAACTATACTACATAATAATAAAAAAATATGAAATCGAGAGGGATGTATCTTAGGAGCGGGCGGCCTTGACGTGCCGGCGTTCGTGGCGTGGCCGGCTAGGGTGCTGCGTGGCGGGAGTGGCCGAGCGCGGCGTGGGCGAGCGGCCGAGGCCGGGCCGTGCGGGCGCGGCCGGGGCGAGGCGAGGCCGGGCGGGCGGCGGCGGCGTTCAGGTGTCGGGCGGGCGGGCAGGGCAGGCGTGCGTGCGGGCGGCCGAGCTCGCGCGCGGGGTATATATCTGCTCCTGTCGCGCCACAGATCAGGGCGCGACACTGCCGCGCCATGGTCGGTGGCGCGGCAGGACCCGCCACGTCAGCGCCCCCCCCCCCGCGCCACGTCAGCCCTGTGCCGTGCCACCTTGCATGACGCGGCACAGGCATTTGGCCGCGCCAGGGTAATAGGCGCGGTCAAAAGTGTTAGTTTTTTTAAAAAAATGACCGTGTTAGATTTAAAATTATATTAAAAAAGGGTTAAAATTAAAAAAATCACTTCAAACGACGGGCGACATTGTCGTTTGTGAAGGTTACAAAGAGTATCTGTTGGATGGATGCCGAATGCCACCTCATAAGTCGTACGGAGTAACAAATACTGGCATGTATTCTTAAATTAAACAATCCCTTTGTTGTTCTTTACCCGTTTTAATAAAAATTGTGACAAATCTTTTGCTGTACAAGTACAAACACGGACTAATGAATGAACAATCTGATGGTACTAATGCACAAGTTGGTATTAGTGTATGTCACAGAGACTAATGTCGATAAGTTTGTTTACATAGGATTGTACACGCCAGTGCTCTCCAATTTGATGCAGCTTGGGAGTTCTCCATAACTCATGGATTCAAAATCAGGCATTTTTTGGCACAGGAAAATCAGGCATTTTAATTCCAGTTCAATGTCTAGTGCTATCTTTCCCAAAAAAAAGACAACTTTAGCTGTCATAGCTCAATGTAGCCTTGGAGTTGGAGGCATCTCATGTTGGTGCACCGTGCACCGAATATTACTATAATTGATTATGGATAGGATAAATATTAATACTGCCAAGCGATTTTCCACTCCGAATTATGTGGGTGTCTCATTATAAAAATAAAAAACTGTGGATAGCTCGTTTAAAAAATCTATACATAAAATAAAAATGTAGGATGGATTTCCTAGTAAACTACAGTTACTAGCTCTTATTAAGCTCCCTAATCAAAACGCTTAATAGACTAGTATTAAGTAGTGTCCAATAAGAAATAGTGTTGAAGCTTGAAGGAAGATACGTTTCTCAAAAAAACTTGTGCGAATTTGAAAAGAGGGTAATGTAGAGTATGCCATGTTTATTTGAAAACCGAAAGTTGTGGGGAAAATGTCACCGCTTTCAACCCATTTATTACCTCAAAAGAAAGAAACCATGAAAGAATAGCAAAGTCCATTGATTCTTTAGCTGTCAATGTTGTACTATGCAGCAATAACATGAAGTCTGAAATCAAGTTGCAACCATGTACTGCTTCAATTTAGCTGGCCATATGGCGACATTTATTTACATTGCTATATAACAAGGCCAAGGACGTTCAAGCGTAGAGAACCATAGGTGCTGAAAAATGAAAAATAATCTGTGCAGTAAGTGATAACCACAACAAACGCAAGGGCAACGGATCTTATGGTTTACCAATATACTCGTATCCTACTTTGAACGAATGGATCTTATGGTTTACCAATTGTCTGTCACGTACTCGTATCGTATTTGAACAAACGGATCTTATCTTAATTCTTAAGCATTTGGCAAACCCAAAGCAGGCTAATATCCATTGGTGGTGTCAGTGTCGGCTCCATCCATGCTCGTGGCTGCTGCTGATAGGCTGTCACTTATCAAGTGCTTCTTTTTTTTTCACAAACACTTATCAAGTTAAAAGTGGCCTTACCTCTCTTTGCTGGGCGATTATTGTCAGTCGCGCGGCCCCACTGTTCATCGCTGCCGATTCTGCCGGCTAGCCGCCGCTTGAAGGCTGCAAGGAAAGAGTGCTGAGCACGGGCCTAGATGTCTAGTCAATTTTGTGGGAGCGTGCGTGGTCCATCAAGATACGGCCCGCGAACAACGGGCCGTTGGTGATAAGCTGGGCCGAGTGAGTGAGTTTACCAGGGGCCTATCTTGTGCTTGTGCCAGATCGAGGGACGAGCATGCCCTCATCCAAATGTTCTCTTCACATTCGAAGAATCGCGAAAGCAAACCGGATAGAATCACGAGAAGAATAGCTAGCTCTGGCAAATCCACTGGTCTGCGAAATGCATCCGTTTTTGCAAGGGTATGTACGTGATTAGCATCAGGAAACGGCTGAGACCACCCTGCATTATTTCATCACAAACTACACAATCAGTCATTTGGCTAAAAGTACCGTTGACAGATTTGCTGTGAGAGATAAATAATGTTTCTTCGCTGAAAAAGTATGGTTTATAAGATAAGCGAACAAGGCCTAGAGTACA
This sequence comes from Miscanthus floridulus, assembly GCF_019320115.1. NCBI lineage: Eukaryota > Viridiplantae > Streptophyta > Magnoliopsida > Poales > Poaceae > Miscanthus > Miscanthus floridulus. The sequence continues at coordinate 100,873,965 of NC_089584.1, forward strand.
AACACAGAGCAGTACATTAACACTTATGTCAGAGGATTAAGCACTAGTATCATATTACACCATGATCATCGCTGCGCTTTGCTAACAATTCACAAAACAATATTAAAAAAAACACAAACCAATAGAACAGTAGCAAAATGTCCTCCAAACATTGAACCATTCAATTATGAACAGACTGGTTGACCCCTCTAAAGCATGCAGAGAAAAGCTTGGTCCCACGCCCCTTCTTATCCTTCTCCGGTGTCTTTGTCTCCTTACTAGCCGTGGTAGTGGTTGTGGTGGCAGCAGCAGCAGCGACAGAGTCATCGTACGTCGATGACCTCCACGGGCACGACCGGCGGTACGGGCAGGTTCTCCTCGGCAGGCGGTTCGAGCTGCCACAGGCCGGTTTCTCCGATGACCATCCCCTTGTTCCGCTCCACCCACCACGACTCCGGCACGAGGTTGTCGTCGTTGAGGAACGCGGACGACTTGTTCACCAGCGCCACGCTGCGGTGCACCTGCAGCTTGAACTCGCCGTCCTTCCCGTTCCAGCCGGCCACCGTGTGCAGGATGCCCTGCAGGTTGTGGTAGTCCCCGAGGTTGGTGGAGTCGTCCTTCACGTACGGTGACTTCTTAGAGTCCACGGCCAGGACGTCGCCGACGTTGGCGTAGCCCAGGAGCCCGCTCGGGTACAGCGGGATCAAGTCGGGCGTGTTCCTGACGTGCAGCGCACGCAGGTTGGGCAGCTCCTCGAACCTCTTCTTGAACTCCGGGTTCCCGATCTGCGGGCTCCCGAACATGATGGCCGTGACGGGGATGTCGGCGCCGCCGACCCTGGACACGCCGTTCACCGCGATGTCGAACGCGCAGAGCGTGGCCAGCGACTGCGCCGAGGCTGTGTCCGGTGCACACGATGCTGAGGCTCTCGTCCTTGTACCGGGCCACCAGCTCGCGCACCGCGGCGAGCAGCTGCTCCCGCGCGCTGTACTTGGAGAAGGGCGACCGCTCGTCAGCTGGAGGTGTAGATGAGGTACCACCCCTTCATCACGCGAGCGTGGCCCCGGGCCGGGTCCCCCTCCGGCAGGATGGCGTCGGGGGAGACGAGCTCCGGCTTGAGCACGTCGACCCACTCCAGCGTCCGGATGGTGCCGCGCCACGCCACGTAGATGACGCGCTGGCCCGTGGCGGCCGCGGCGGCTTCCGTGGACACGGAGACGTAGCCGATCCAGTTGGACTCCTTGCTCCACGCCTCGCGGGAGAGCGAGAACACCATGATGCCGCCCGGGAGCGACGCCTGGGAGGTCCCGTAGAGGTACGCCGCCGGGGTGATGTCGGCGGCGGCCGGGAACAGCGTGTGGGCGAAGAGCGTGGACCTGGAGTAGCGGCAGCTGCCGCAGTACTTGGAGTGGGAGTCGGAGTTGAAGGAGTCGTAGGTGACCTGGCAGAGGTCGCCGCAGAGCAGGATGAGGCGGCGGAGCGTGAGGTCGAGAGGGTCCAGGAGGCCCTCCCAGTGCGCGGACCCGAGCAGCTCCGGCCATGACGCGGAGCCCTTGGCGCCGCCGACCAGGGAGCTGGACAGGAGGACGCCCTGACTCGCGTCCATGTGTGCAGTGCGACGAGAAGAGGATCAGCTAATGCGAGTGTATGAGTGGTCACAGCTTGTGTGAGGAGAAGGGGCTGTTTGGTTCGCAACTGCCAAGCACATCGATCTCACCTCGGGGGCTCGAAAATGAACGCCTGGAATCGATGTCTTGGTGAGACTTTGCCCTTATTATGGTAAGACTGTTGCTATGCCTCACTCTAAAAAAAATCGTCCGGTTCATTTGGACTAGTTTGGCTTATAAACTATAGCTGAAAGTACTATTAACTGGTTTAATGTAAGAGAAAAAATAATATTCGTGGACTTAAGTCAAATACAACCATATGAACAGACTGAATGTCTTACTAGACAAGTCTGCCTGGAACAGAGTTGCTACTGTGCACGGAACGCCGACGCTCCTGCCAACATTTTGCTTTAAAGCTGGTTTCACTCAAACGGGCCATGGCACTAGCAAAATGAACATTTAACACTAGCAAATTTTGGTCACTAGCAGCATGTTCGCTTGCTCGTATACGATCCTGAATTATAAGTTGGAATAGTATTTTTCTCTCACACCAAACCAGCCCGCAGTAAATAATCAACAATCGTTTACGACGAAACGAACAGGTTGTATATTGGTGACCATAGTTTCAGTCAAGTTTGGCCAAATGGGAGGAATATCAAACCAAAATTTGACACCCAGCCAAATGAAGACAAATTTTGGTCGAAGCAGCCAATTTTTGTCTTGGCATCCTTTGACACACATCTTAAGCAATCAAAGCCCACAAGTTTTTTTAAAACTATTCTTATTAGTAAAGGGAGAAAATTGGAGTTTTGTGGTTTTGCTCGAATGCCATCCCATAAATGTCCAAAGCTCGACCATGGACATCTTGCAAGTTGCGTAAAGTCATCAAGACATACCATGGTAACGCGTCAGAGTGAGCGCGACAACGGTATTCGGCAGCGGCACTCAAACTCAGTCAAACCCAGTCCACGATGGCGCATCCAATGGCTGCCAGTCAGTCACGCCTACTCAAACCCCTAAGCCACAGGGGACGGATGTGGAGCAGCAACTCACCAAGAGGCGGCAGTGCCTGCGTTCCTTTGGAGTTTAGGCAAGAGAGAGATGACCGAGCATATCCTGGAAAAAGGATAAGCCTCCGCTTGTTACATTGAGTTAGGGGAAACAACAAATTCAAGTAGGAAATAATGGAAAAGATGATTAACATACCACAATTTGCTAATGGCATTGTGATGGATTCCATTCAGGGATGGCATTGGAGCGAACCCTACCTTTCATAATAACAAAACTATAGTTTTCTCTAGTAAGACGGTCCAATGCTACTAACTTGGAGCGAACCCTACCTTTCATAATAACAAAACTATAGTTTTCTCTAGTAAGACGGTCCAATGCTACTAACTTGGATAGCTTCTAGCATCGATTAAATTTACCACATAAGCATTTGATGATGCTTCATTGGAATTAAGGATGAGAGACGGAGAAACAATTTCTTCAAAGAGAAATGATTTCGATCAGTCTTGGCCCAAAGCATGAAGTTTCATCCGGGGGGCACCATGTTCACCCTGCACCCTACGCATGAGGACCCTAGTGATGGATCATGCTCTCCATTCGTCGCTCGCACTCCTCCACCACCCGCGCTCCCCATTATTGGTTGTGTGCACGGCTTGCAACAATGTTGACCTCCCCACGAGAACCATCGCCTCTTGCCTGCAGCACAGGCCACCCTAGCATGTCATCACTCCTCGCCTACAACACTGCCACACCTCGCACACTATCGCTTCTTTGCCTATTGCAATGGACATCCTGTGCCTGCCTCTCCTCCACATGTGGTTGTGCACGACTATGTCCACGTGCACCTACCTCCTACCTTGCATCAATCTTGACACTACGTTGAGATCCACCATGGGGCAATGCCAACGAGGTTATAGGAGAAGGATCTGGTTAGGAGAAGATATGGTCGGCTACGGGCTAGCGTTGCTCGTGCCACTCATTGGTCCATGCTCAGTTGCAGGCACCGACATCGCCCGCACATAGGCTCGCATGCTCTGTCGATCGAACACTCACCTGCACTCGCCGACCAAGGAAGAGAAGGGGCTAGGTCACCCAGTCATGAGGTCATGCCATGTTGTGCCCAACTGTGGGTTGTCATCGCTCATGTTATGTGTCGTGGGTGCTATTGTTGTTGGTCGGAGGCTGACGTGCTTTGGCTATCGAACCAGGCGAGGATATTTCATCTACTTGGCCGGAAAGACATAGATTGACCTAGGGGATGTTGTCGTATCCAAGTTTTATGAATTGTAAAAATCTGGCTAGATCTCCTTGTAACAAACTTAAAATCAACCTTAGTCGTTGATCGGGTCTTCCTTTGTAAACCCTACCTCCGTTTGGTTGCCTGGATTAGCCTGTATTTAAATTTGTGTAGTATAGTGTGTGAAATTTTTGCATTTTGGTCACTTTTAAAAACATTTTTTATAAATAGCTTCCTGTCGAAACGTTTTCTGACAATAGACCATTTTTCGGCGTATTAGGACACGACGCCAAGGTATGAGGCTCGGCGCTGTGTCAGACAACGCCTGAACTTTTGCCACGTCAGCGCGGACTCCGGTCGCAGTTGCCACGAAGGCGTTGGGCCCCGCGTACCTCGGCGCTGTGTTACTTCACGCCGAGTCGCAGACCTCGGCGTGGCACTGCTCGACGCTGGAGGTCTGGGCATTCCACGCCGAGTTCCTGGCAGGTGGCTTGCTCTTTATTTGGAGCAGACAAAACCAGTGGGGCCAGGGGCAGCGTGTGGACAGCATTAGCCTGAGGTTTGGACAGGGCAGACGGCAGAGGCGTGTTGGTCGGGTACCCGGGATGGCATAGGGTCATGAACAGTGCCAGAACAGCTTCTCTCCGTGTGAACCCTGCTGCCCTGGAGTAAAAGCCAGAGCCTTTTGTCTGTAGGACATCCACAAAGTGTGGTTTTGTGCAAAGAAGTGTGGTTTTGTGCAGCGCACACTGCTTTCGTCATTTTGGTTTGGCGAACACCGAAGCCATGGATTTTTGTCCAAGACACACTTCACATGGTAGAAAAATATCTCATAGTTTAGGAAGGGAGGGGGAAGAGTAAAATGTAAATGGATGCCCTTTGCTGCAATCTGCGGCTGTGAGAGCCCTTTGCAGCTTATAGTACTTGCAAGTGGCACAATATGATTATGGAAACACAATATTGATTGATGCCTGAACTTGCTGCCTCGTACGGAAACACAATATTCTTATGGTTGACTTTTTTTATCAGGCCATACGACTAGACATTTTGTTGTTTTAGAAAAATACCATGATTTTATGGAATACTTTGGTTTTGAAAACGTAACGTTGTTTGGATGTAAAGAACTTTGTAGTTTTGACGGTAATAACTTTCCTATTTATTAAAGTTTACAGGATCAAGTATTCATTTTCAGTTACCTTATTTTAAAGTTTAATTTTTAAATTTTTCAAATGACCACAGATGTTGATCTCTATCAAGTTGTAGTTTTAAGTTAGAACTACAACTTCGTAGTTGATAACTTTTTTTAATCTGAGATTGTTAGAGCCTTAAGTATTCGTTTTAAGTTCTATAATTTCAAATTTAATTTTTTGATTTTTTCAGACAATGTTTAATGTTGATGTAGTCTACATCTAAAGTTGTAGCTCTCAAATGTTCTACAACTTTGTATTTGATAATACTTTTATCTGGTCGTTTTAAATTCTTATATTTAAAATTTAAATTCTTTGAATTTTAAAATACAAAAAAGTTTGTGATACAAAAATAGTTATTAGATTTGTATTTACAAATATACCCTGATAATTAAATTTTTGGCAGAAATGTTACACTATAATAAAAGGAATTACGGTCAAAGTTTGATTTTAGAGGTCGCGTCAAGTCGAATTATATGCTTTATATTTGAGTATAAGAAGGCAGTATATCTATATACAAAGAAAAGTTGCGGCAAGAAAAATTACGGCGATTCTAGAGCACTGCTGGCCGCCGATTAGAAAAGGCGGAAAGGCCGAAGCTGCCACCCACATGTCATGACACCACGACACAGCAACAGCACAGGGTTCGCTTTAGCATGCCGAGCACGTAAGAGCCTTACGAGCACGTGTCCGGGAGCCGAGGAGATGCAACGAGAGGTCCAACTTGCCGGACTCCGAGGGCCCCACATGGCAGTCACCAGCCTCTCTTCGCCACCAGCCACGAGCACAGAATACACCAGCGTCGTCTCAGATCAGATTTTGCTTCCCTAGCTGTCCAATGCCGAAAGTGTCAGAAACAATAATGGCTCGGCTTTTCACCATGCTGAGAGTGGCTGCTTGCTTTTACTCCAGGGCAGCCAGGGTTCACACCATCTGTTCGCACTGATAAAAATGCAGCCAACCATGCCATCCCGGGTACCCAAGACCAATACGCCTCTGCCCTGTCCAAACGACCAAACCCCATGTACCAATGCTTGTCCACACGCTGCCACCGGCCCCACTGGTTTTGTCTGCTCCAAATAAAGAGAAGCCACCTGCCACGACTCTCGGCGTTGACTACCCAGACCTCCGGCGTCGAGCAGTGCCACGCTGAGGTCTGCGGCTAGGCGTGAAGTAACACAGTGCCGAGGTACGCGGGGCCCAATGCCTTCGTGGCAACTGCGACCGGAGTCCGCGCTGACGTGGCAAAAGTTCGGCATTGTCTGACACAGCGCCGAGCCTCATACCTTGGCGTCGTGTCCTAATACGCCGAAAAATGGTCTATTGTCAGAAAACGTTTCGACAGGAAGCTATTTGTAAAAAATGTTTTTAAAAGGACCAAAATGCAAAAATTTCACGTATAGTGTACCTATATCTGGTTGTTTGCATGAACTCTTATGTAGATTTGCACAATGCTCAAAGAAGGTGTAAACAACAAAACACAATTTTACCAAACACGTCTTGCGTGGACAGAACTAAATACCAAGACGTTTTGCATATGTTTATGCTAGCTTAGATTATGTTGCATAAGATATTTTTTTTATAAAGAAAACAGGTCTAGTTTCATCTCTTATGTCCAAGATAATTAGACCACTTATTATAATAGTATATATAAAATTTTCCAATAAAAAAGATCCAACTTCAAACTCATTTGTAGCATAAGGTCTAATACCGCCTAAACCTAATACAAGCATCCAATCTTACCTTTAAGGATATATATAGGTTGGTCGCACGTTGCTTTCAAATTGACCTATCGACGAATAACAGCAGAGCATGACGTTTGCGGTTGGCCAATGGAAAGCTGCACCAGATCTCTTGTGGCTGTTTTCTTCCCCCCGAGCGGTCCTACACGAGGCAGCCAAAGACTGGCCTCTTGTGTGTTTCGTTTCAGCATGTGTAGTCATTGTATTTGCTGCCCGATTGCCCTGGACAGCTGGAAATGGAATCATGTGTCGCCAAAATGGTACTGTATAATGAACTAAAAGTGAACTAAAGTAGTATTTGGTTCCTTGAACTAAAATAGACTAAAGTGGAGAGAGAGAGAGTAATAAATGAGAGACATAGATGTCCCCAACACCTTTTAGTCCATTTTAGTCCAGTTTCATGGACTAAAGGACTAAAGTATTTTAGTCCATTTTTAATCTAAGTGTTTGGCTGTTTAGTCCAACTAAAGTATAGATTTTAGTCTAAAATACTTTAGTCCATGGAAACAAAACAGATCCTAACGCAGCGATAACTGAAGCTGTGAAGCTTCCTCATAGATACTCCCTTCGTAAAAAAAAAATGTGATCACGTGGTTTAAATCTTGCCCCAAAAAACATGTAAATCTAGGTTGGAAATTAGGTTTGTGATAGGACCCACCAATAAAAAATACACATGCAATTGAAAAATCATCTTACCCTATCCATCCATCCATCTTAACTCTGCACTTTCAGTGAATATTCTAGATGGTCTTTTGAGTTGAGAAGGAGATAGCAAGGGCATATGCCTAATTTTACACCTTCAGTCGTGTGGCCTTGAAAAATGAGGTTAGGGACGGAGGGAGGAGATTCTTCAACGAGAAGGTTAGGAGGCTAACATGATCGTGCTGTCAGCCTGTCACCTAGCACCTAGCCATCACGAGAACTCGATAAGCCGAGAAGGTGGAACAGTGCATGCACCGGCGTTGTCTTATGAGTCCTACTTTTTCAGCGAAATACCAGTGTTTTTCTCTCAAAAAAATTAGCGAACAATACTTTTCAGATTATCTTCTTAACGAAGCGAACATGGCCTAATCCATAACCATCGTCAAATAATCGTCTGTACTCCGTATCTTGCAAAACCTAATCTAGGATTGGGAACAACAATAGCAAGCCTGCAGCAGTACATATACGTACTGTCTTGACAGTGAAGGCTGCAGCGTCATTGAAGATATCGATGCTGGCTGTGCATGTTCACTAGAGAACTAATATTTTCTATAAACCTAATCAAATTTAAGAAAACACTAACAAAGAGAGCCGAAAAGACCTGCTACGGGCCGGGTTGGTCGGAAGGGTTGGTGATGTGCGTTCGAAAATGACCCTGCCACACAGTGTGGAAAATTATTGAAATTGGGAGTCCGGTCCGATATGGGCTGCCACTCAATGATCGTGCAGTTGCTATCACGTAGGAAACTACGCGACCTGAACTTAATATCGCGCTAAATATTTTAGTCAGTAGTCGACATTTTTGTTCACGGGTTGGCCACAACCACTTTGATAAGATCATTATATATATCATATACATGTGGAAAAGAATAACAGGTGTGACAGACACAGAAGATGCACATGTAGAAAACCGAGTTACAAAGACTGCATCATTGTGCACTGAGTTGTCAGCTGTGAGCAACATGACAGCACTCTTGTACGATGCGGAAACAGTGTCAAATGATAGAGAATTGTGTGGGCCTACAAGAAGGCCAACAGGCCCAAAGAAGGATTATCCTTCCTGGAGCTCCACATGCGACAGCTCGTTTCGTGGGCCAATATGGCGGAAGAAAATTTTCTGCGACACCATCGCACGTCGCCTCGGATGTGACACGGCCTGCTTGTGTGACATCTGGACAAGCGCGCATGCTGCAGCCTGCGGAAGCCCTAAGGCCAGTGAGCGGAGAGTTTTACAGCATTGTTTGCGACATTGTCGTATCATATAGAATGAAATAAAAAATAAATTAAACTCTTTGTTAAGACTTTATTTAAATGCATGTGTATTTACCTCATTTCACGTGTGTTGGAGTGAAATAGAATAAAATTTTATTTAATTTTACTTTAATTCACTTCAACATAAGTGAATTAAAATAAATACATGCGCATCCACGTAAGTTAGAGAAGAAAATCAGGTGCAGACAGTATGCACCGAGGCTTAGTGCATACCGATGACAATCTACTAACACGTGGACATCAGATAACATCAACGGCATGTGGTCATCCAGTTTGTGCGGCGATGAACACGGAAAAGAAAAGAGCCGAGCTCCTGTGCGTCCGTAGCTGCCGCAAAACGGTTGTTCCAGCAGGGACAAAAAAACGACGGAATACGGACGGATATTATTAATATTATATTTGTTTTTATATTTTTATCTAGATTTAGATTTGAATATGGATAGAGTTAACTATACCAGATAGGATACGATTAAATATTGATATCATAAATATGCGATTTGAGTATTCGGATATGGATACGATATCGAATGTTGAATATTCGGACTCGGATACGAACAGATCTAAACCCTTCTAAATGGATTCGGTCTCGAATATGGTTGAAAAATATCTATATCGTTTTCATCCCTAGTTCCGAGCACATCGAATGTTCTAGGTGCACACGTGTCATCTAGGGAGAGACAGTATGCACCAACTGTTGGTGGATACTGTATCCACGATTTTTTTTCATTAAGAGTGAGATGTTTTATTCTATGGTTTTATAAGCATTTGATTTCATAACTTATGGAGAGTTAGTAACTGTGCCAAGCGAGTTTCATTCAGAGCGAGGCTAATAATACAGCTGTCTTGCTAGTTGTAAGATTCTTTGCAGCCTTTTTTTAGCCCACTCATATAGCAGTTAACTCTTCATTATTACTACATGGTCCACATGTCTCTCTCATAACGTTTTTTTGGTTCTTGTGCTAAAGCCGACTGTAAGCTTGTAACCCTCTTCTCCTCTCTCTCTCTCTCCTTTTCTCTCTCCTCCACCTCAGCATTTAGCCAACTTATAGCCTCTTATTATACTTGCTCTCAGGAAACTCATTTTTTTATCTATCTTCTTAAAAATCTTACCACATCATAAAAACGCTTATGTGACAGCTCATTAAATACAAATGAAACTACGATGAAACTCCCACTACGACTAACCTAACAAATCAATCAAGGAAAAAAGATCCATTTGATCATTTATTTTTTCTTCCTAATCTATAAATCGCTTTTCGGATCCATTTCATTTTTAAAACCGTTTAATTTAGCAACCTTAATGATTTTGATGGTGTTTTTTTTAACGTGGCACCACTTCAAAAATTTTATGAATTGCATAGTTACTATGCATACACTCGCAGCACATGCACATTCACTCTATGAACGCACGTACACAAATCCTACCCCCAATGAGCATCTTCGAAGACTGAGCCGACAAAGCCTCGAGAATGACGAAGTCACTACAGACGTCTCGCTGATGACACAAACGTTTGCTGCCACTAAAAGCACAATACCAATAAATCCTAGAAAATTCGCTCCCACAGAGTCAAACCCAGAACCCTAGAAAATTCGCTCCCACGAGCAGTCAAACCCAGAACCTGAGCGCCTGCAGTAAAAGCACAACACCGATAAAATCCTAGAAAATTCGCTCCCATGGGCAGTCAAACCCAGAACCTGAGCGCCTGCACTAAAAGCACAACACCAATAAAATCCTAGAAAATTGGCTTCCACGAGGAGTCAAACCCAGAACCTGAGCTGCTACTGAGGCTCTTATAACCACTAGGCTACGCGTGCACGACATCAACTAAGGGGAGGTAAACGAGACTAGTTGATGTGGCTTTTTTTTGTTGACAGTGCTTTTTATACTATTGAATTACTTTAAGTTTTAATAATGCATTGAATTATGGAGCATAATGTGATGGGAAACTAGATGGTAAGTCACTTTATCGTCGATGTAAACTAATTATAATAGATAATGAGTTTATCTACTAGTAAATAAGCACTAAAAGGAGTCTATATAAGATTCAAGTAGCTCTAATTTAGGCACCATATAGAATAGAAAAATGATATTAGGAAAATATGAATTTAGTTTTGTAATTTTTGATCTGTATCATTTATTCTATGATTTTTTAACACTAAACTAGATTTTAGGAATTTTTAATTGCATTTTTTTAAATGCGAACAATTTTTGAACAAAATTATAGCCCGATTTACCACTACTAGGTGACGCGACAGCATGTATGTAGGATAGTTGACGTGGCATCAGCTTAGCAGAAGTCACCGTGAAAATACCCGAGGTGCCCAAAAAAAATTGGTGTCAAAAGTTTAGGGGTTTAAAAACAAAGTTTTACATATGAGAGGAGGGGGATCGGACAACCGCGAAAATTAAGGCGTCAAAAGGATGTTTTCCCCATCTATCAATACTGCATGGTCTTTTTTTTTTTTTGACAAACAATACTGCATGGGCTTAGTGGACCTGTTATATTTCTTTACGTTGGGTGTAGAAAATGGCTCAGACTGCAATCCTCTCATAAAAAGTCTAATTTGTACCTAAAAAGTTATACATAATTTTATCATCATAAAAAATATAAAATAAATATGATAATTTGAGTACCGGAGAACAAAGTCATGTACACTACAAGGATCAATAATGTTAAATCTACACCCATACAATGGGAAAAATAAACCTGTCATGGCAATTTAAACTTGCTACTATAGCTCAACATACAACAAAACAAAAAATTACAGTATTTTATTCCAAAAGAAACATACGATATAGTGTGAAAACACGTATTATATAACTTATATAAGGACGTGGATGTTTGTATTGGCGATTTGGTAGATTTTCTTTTGACATGTCAAATACATTTGGAAACAAATACTGTATTGAAATCCGACATGGATGTGAGGTGTCTGGCTTTTGGCAAACAAGTTTGATACGGGTGTCCGGCGGACCCGGAAAATATTTCAGGGAGGCTGAACAACACTGATGTTCGATCTTAAGTCTTAGCCCCCCTACACTAGAGAACTTTGCCTAAAAATTCATGGGGGCTCCACAGGGGTTACGATATGGGTAGGGAGGGCTTGAGCCCCCCCCCCCCCCCCCCCCTTGCTGTGTAACGCTACTGAAGAAAACATACAAGAGCATCGGATTTAATATCGTTCAAATTCACAAGTAAACTTCTCCACATTTCATGTGTTCCTACTTATCTGTGTCCGTTTTATTGATTCAATTCAATTGCACTCCTAATAAAGCTAGGACTACTAAGGGCAAGACATGAATCTTGTGTCGTAGGTGGTTTCATGTAGTGTCACGTAATTTTAAGATGGCTTAATAGACAACATATATAATGATTGTTTTCTAAGTTGTCTCATGGCAAGTCACAATTTCTTAATTTATGCATAGAATAAAATAAAGTTGTGAGGCGTATGGCAACAACAACTCATACAATGATAGAATAGTTATCTTATAGTCCTAAATTTTAGCTCATGAGATGATTATTTCGTAAAACGATGATATCTTTCTCTCTCCTCTCTCCTCTCTCCTCTCTCCTCTCTCTTTCCTTCACGTCAGAAAAAAAAGAGCAATGTGACACTACGTGAAAGACGACGTACGAGACGGCTATCATATAGCAATCTACCTGACCGACTCGGAACCAAAACCCGGCGATATTTCTCAGCTACGAGTCAGCGGTAGGCGGTAGCCTTCCCACCGCCGCAAGAATAAACGGGAGAGAGGGGAAAAAAACCCGGACCCCTCTCTTCGTCACCCCTGTTCGCGGCGCGACGGTAGAGGGATTCCGTCGAACACATCATGGCCGCTCTCGCGTCAGCCGCCCGCTTGAGGCGCCGGCTCCTCCCCTACCTCAACCGCCTCCTCCACTCCGCCTCCACCACCGCCGTCTCCCCGTCGCCCTCCACCAGCCGCTTCCTCCGCCACGCCTCGCCGGTGCCCCGCACCCCTGACCACTCCCCGTACCTCCGGTTCCCCGCCGCGCGCGTCTCCACGCTCCCCTCGGGCCTCCGCGTCGTTACGCAGGCCGTACCCGGCCGCCACACGGATGGCCTCCGTCGGCGTCTGGGTCGATGCGGGGAGCCGCTTCGAACTCCCTGGAACCAACGGGACCGCGCACTTCCTCGAACACATGGCCTTCAAGGGCACCCGGCGCCGGCCCAACGCGCAGGCGCTCGAGGTGGAGATCGAGGACATGGGCGCGCGCCTCAACGCGTATACCTCCCGCGAGCAGACCACCTTCTTTGCCGACGTGCAGGCGCGCCACGTTCCGGCGGCGCTAGACGTCCTCAGCGACATCCTACAGCACCCGCGATTCCCCGAAAATGCCATCCAGCGGGAACGCGGCGTCATCCTCCGTGAGATGGAGGAGGTGAGCTTGTTCTACGAATTTGCTGTGCTGTACCTTTCTTGTCCTTCAGACCTCGATTCCTTGCTTTACTACCTTAGATTAGAGTACTTAACAGTATTCTCGCTGCGTTGCTAATTGGACATACCATTGTGATAAGGGTAAAGGCAAAAACTTTATGGTGTGTTTGGTTTGTGGAATCATCCTATGCTTTGTGAGGTGTTGCATCATGGATTCATCCCATGAATTTTGGTGGAATCAACCCATTCCTCATGCATGTACTAATTATTAGCTTGAGGAATGAGGTGGTGATGGATCAACTCATTCTATTCCACAAACCAAAAGAAAAAAAAAAGTGAGGAGTAAGAAGATGGATCACCTCATTCCTCAAACCAAACACACCCTTAGATGCTCGATTGGGTTTTCAACTAAAAGTGGAGACTTTGTTATTTTAATGCACATTTGGTATTGCTTTAACAGGGACATTGCTTATTGAAGTTTGTGTAATTGACTGATTATAAGTTAGCGTGGCAACTGGTATCTATTTGAACTCTTAGTTTGCACCCAATGCTATCCATCTCATTCAGCATGGGTTATGTGGAAGCTGCTTCCTATGGGCTATGGCACATATAAACAAATATAATGCCCTGACCCCCTGACCGTTGTTTTTATTTGTAGGGGAGAACATTTTTAACGGTGCTGCATGTGATGATGATATTTAGCAGTAAATGCAGCTATTTAGTGATGTCCTGATGATTCATATGCTATGACAATCAACATAAAACCAAAACTTTAACCATGTAGCATTGCTGGTTTTCCTTTTTAACATTATTCTTCCATGATCTTCAGTGAAAAAAATTCTTGATGTGGTTAATAACAGCTCTTGCTACTAAAATGGAACATTTATTGCTTGATGTGGATGCGTGATTTGTTTTTATTGAAAAATAGGTGCAAGGGATGATGGAAGAGGTGATATTTGATCACTTGCATGCAGCAGCATTCCAAGGCCATCCACTAGGGGACACAATATTAGGTCCTGAAGAGAATATTAGGTCCATCTCTAAGAAAGACTTGGAACAGTATATCTCAACTCACTATACCTGTCCTCGAATGGTATTTCTTTCTGAGAATTCTGAAAGTTCGTATACGTTGATTCTTCTTGAGCAGAGAAGTTGTAAAGGTTTTATTCTGCTGTCTGGTCTAGGTTGTATCTGCTGCTGGAAGTGTCAGTCACGATGAAGTTGTTGATCAGGTGAAAGAATTATTCACAGAATTCTCCACTGATCCAACTACTGCTGATCAGCTTGTCGAGGCGAACCCAGCTATTTTTACTGGATCTGAGGTCTGGTTTGTTCATACAGGATCTTATTTAACAATTTCTAGGCCATTTCAAATAATCTTTAATTTAGTTTAGTGTTTTTTTTCCACTCAACTGATCCTCAGCTTTTGTAGGTTCGTGTAGAAAATGCAGAGTTGCCTCTAGCACATGTTGCAATAGCTTTCAAAGGCGCATCATGGACTGACCCTAGCTCCATTCCCCTTATGGTGATCCAAAGCATATTGGGATCCTGGTACAGGAGCATTGGGGTTGGGAACTGCTCAGGGTATGAGAATTCCCTTCCTAGTTTACATTTGATTTGTTAGTAATTTGCTTTCCTAGTGTATTACCACCAAATTGCTGTTTAACGCTGATGCTACTTATTGAAACTACAAGGTCTTCTTTAGCTCGTGGTATCAGCAATGCTAACTTAGCTGAGAGCCTCATGGCGTTCAATACTAACTATCGGGACACAGGAATATTTGGCATTTATACTATTGCTCCGGTAAGTTTGTTGCTCAATCTTTTAAGTTTGTTCTAGTCCAACTAGCCTGAACGTAAGATCGACACTTGTAAGATCTCCTGTCTTTTTCCTTTTATCTCATTATGAGTTCATTTTTTGTAAGCTCTGAAATTGCATAAAGATTAATTTAGTATAGTACTCCCTCCATTCATCAATGCAACACATATTTTGATATGGAAAGGTCAAATTTTATGAGTTTTGATAATCTGTTAATCACAAATTACACGCATGCTATTATATAGATATTGCATCAATAGTTCGTCTTTGAAATGCCTCTAAGATAGTGATGACTATATAGTGATGACTTTATATAGCAATTGAAAATATAGTTAAGATGGTGGTCAAAATCTACTTTTGAAGGCTCTCTCATTCCAAAATAAGATTTAGATTGATGAGTGGATGAAATAGTGATCACTGATTAGGCGTGGGTATTCCCTTGCAACATTTGTGGTTACACATTTTAATGATCAAGCAGTGAGGATTCTGAATGCCTTCTGGTGGGATAGGACATGTTTGTTTGAGTGAATCAATGGCAATCCAGATCAGATCTCTGGGGTTGGCACTAGGAAGGGAACTTCCTTGTTCAAATGACGAGGGATATTCATAAATATTCCCTATATATTCCGTCACATAGGCTGAATGTAGCCAATGTCTGGTTAATATATTATATGGATCAATAAACTACTCAGACAATCACTTGTATTTGCACATCACATAGTTCTATTGAAATTTCTAGTGACCATTCATCTATACCAGCAGCTGAACGAATATATCGATTTGACGGAGATATTAATTGCTACAATGTTTCTTTCAATTTGTGAAATCAATTGCAGCCTGACACCCTGCATGACTTGTCACGGTTAATAATGGCGGAGTTTAGAAGACTTGCATCCCAAGTGTCAGAAACAGAGGTTGCTCGTGCCCGCAATCAGGTATCTGGTTCTGTCCCCAACATCCTATATGCCCGGTATATTTTGTACATTTCAGCTGTTAATATCTTGTTTTCGGGTATTGCTATTTATAGTAGAAGAAAAAAGTGATGGGTTACTTCTATCTGCATTAGAGAAGGGAGAAAGCTAATTCTTTAGTTTTATTGATCTGACCCTGTCTATATAGAACTATGTTTCATCAAAAACAAGCACATGGCAGTGAATATTTATAATAATATATTCTATCCAACGTTATCAAATCGTCTAATCGATCCTAGTCGCCATGGCACCGATCAGCCTGATTAATCGTGACTAATCGTAGTGCATAACTGATCGCCATGGCACCAATCAGCCTGACTAATCAGCGATTAGTCAGGACAACTTGATAACATTGGCTTTCTCTAGTAAGCCTTGACACGGGTATGGCATAGGTTCCTGACATATCGGTGATTTGGTTATACGCGTATTGTCTAGTAATCCAATAAGCTTTGTCTAGTAAGCCCATATTCTCCCTCCCTCCCTCCACTGGCAGTGGATATCTTTTTTATTTGGGAAAATTGCTACATGTTGTTCGCTGATGATGTAGTGTATGTTGTTCGCTGATGATGTAGTGTATGTTGTTCGCTGATGATGTAGAGTCCTAAGCCAAACTAATAATATGAGAAGAGGTACAGAAAGACCGAAATTGACATGGGGGAGGCAATAAAAAGAGATTTGAAAGCTTGGGATATACCTAGAGATATATGTTTGAATAGGAGTGCTGGGAAAGCAGCTATTGAAGTGCCTGAACCGTGACTTGGGGCTCTTGGTGGGTTTCAACTCTAGCTACCCCAACTTACTTGGGACTGAAAGGCTATGTTGTTGTTGTTGCTGCTTACATGGTGCAATATAGCATAGATACAATTTTACAAGGCTGTCATAATTGAGGTCTTCATTACTCTAGGCTGCTGTACTTAAGGTTGTAGATCTTAAGTCTCATTATTATCCTTAAAAACAAGATATGCAGACCATGTTCAGTGTTCGCAGAGCCAATGTTCCAAAATAAATTATCTATTTTATTGTCATTGTGAAAAAAAAAGTTGTTGACATGCATGAACCATGCCTAGAGATCTTTGTTTGGATAGGAGTGTTTGAAAAGAAGCTATTGACGTCCATGAACCATGACTAGGGGCTCATATTGGGTTTTAACTCTAGCCTACCCCAATTTGCTTGGGACTAAAAGGCTTTGTTGTTGTTGTTGTTGTTGAAAATTGCTACATGTTCATAAAGACAAACCTTTCCCTTCCCTTTAAACTATAATGGATATATGATACTGTGTTGTTGTGGACAATTAGAAGCATTAAATATGCTAATATGATGTAACACTGTTGTGACATTAAATTATTGTGACATCACATATATGTTCCCCTAAATATTGGTGAACTGTAGAACTTTCTCCTCATGTAAACACTAACATGCAACTTGGTAGATCTGGTTTGCATTAGTGGAGCCTGAAACATATTTTAGAACTAACACATGTATCTTATGCCAGCTGAAATCTGCTCTGTTACTTCACATGGATGGCTCCACCGCAGTTTCTGAGAATAATGGTCGCCAGGTACTCTACTATTCTAGCCTAAACTTCTCAGAATTGCAGCAGCTTCTCCCATCCTGATTAATAAGATTTTTCCTCATACTATCTCATGCAGATGTTAACTTATGGGCGAGTCATGCCGTTCCTAGAGCTTTTTGCACGCATTGATGCTGTTGACTGTGCTACAGTAATGGAAACTGCCAAGGAGTACATAATTGATAAGGTAAATTTCCAAAAGTGGTGGCTATTCTACTTACGCAGGGTACTACAATATCTTTGGTGAACGGGTGTGTAGTATAGTGGTCATAGGAGCCTTAGTAGCATATTAGTCCTGAGTTCGACTATCCGTGAGAGCGAACAACAGACCTAGGTTAAAAAGACACCCCTTGTCGGCAGTCTCCCTGAGTCTAGGACAGCTGGCCTTTGGGGTGTTTCTTCTGCGTGCGAGAAACTCAATGCAATGCTTCCCCGCAGGAGTTTTAATACAGTATCGTTGAATACTTTGAGCTACTGGAGGCCTCATGCACTGACATGATTGGTTTGGCAATTTACAGGATGTTGCTCTGGCTGGGGTGGGACAGCTCACGAATTTGCCAGAGCTTAGTTGGTTTCGCTGGGAAACATGTTCTGATGATGATTTTACTCGAAGAATATTCTTCTTTGGGAATGCAAAATAGTTGAAGCTGTGGCTCTGTTATAGTGTTGTTGTAACTCTAGGCCATTCATTCCAAGAAATTATCAATTGGTAGATAGCATCAGCTATTTCAGTTATTTGTTAGATATTTTCCTTTTGTGTTTGTACTATACTTATTTGATGCTAAATGTGCAAATAACTTTCTTTGCTGTGGTGCTCTACTTATGAATTCATCTCATCTATGTGTTGTAAGAATATTTTTTGATATAAAGCATATTGAAATGATTAACTGGCAAAAGAGGAGAGTAGGAGACAATGAACTTATGAACAGAGAATCCCAGAACAGCAGATATATTGTTGTATTCCTGAGAGTCCACATCAATTGCCTATCTTACCTAGTAATGCGCGGTCAGCAGTTTGAGTCTGCATTAGTCTGCATTGGTGTATGGGTTAAAGTTATCAGCATGAACTGATTTCATTTCATACTGGAGGCCTGACAGTATTGAGCACTGTAGCAGTAGGAGCGGACCAGCAGAAATAGACTGTTCGGTTGGCCGGTGCTCGTCGTATACGATCGTAAATTTCCAGCTGGAACAGTATTTTTCTCTCACGCAAACCAGTCAACAGTACTTCTTCACGAACTAGCGAAACGAATCAGCCAACCGAACATACTAGGCTGATATGGGCTGATTCGAGCACTGTAGCAGTAGAGCAGGCCAGCCGAAAATCAGGCAAAAGTGGAGCAACCGAACGAGCTAGGAGACCTGACAGCAAAAACTTTCCAAACGAAGGGCCTCTTTAGCATGACTTATGCCGGCTTCGGCTTTATCTATTTTGTGCAAATTGAGGCACTGTAGCGTGAAGTTGTTTTGTAAGCCGGGGTTAAAATGAACTAGAAGCCGGGAAAAGCCAGTTTTTCTGGCTTCACCGGCTTTGGCTTCACCAATAAAGCCGTTTTAGATGAGCCGTGCCAATGGGGGCTGAAATGTGGAACCCGAGACATACACGGAGAAAAAGACAGCATGAGAACAAAAACTAACTCGATTTCATTTCATACTGGAGGCAGACAATGCAGTCATGCATGCAGGAGCAGGATAGCTACGGCCGTGTTGTGTCGTTTTGTTTTCCCGGCCAGACTGATGACGCTCAGATACACAGGAAACCATAATAAAGCATACTGTATGCACCAGTGAGCCAGTGATGACTGCGACAAGTGATGAACATTCAATGGCAGATCAGACACCCCTTAAACAAAGCACCATGGCTAGTTTTCATGTGAGCTTCAGCAGAACGAATACGATGCACCGGTGTGATGTGTGTGACTGCTGAGTGAGCTAGAAGCCCCGTAAACGATAAGCCGGCAGAGTTCACGCAATGCAGACTGCGCTGCCAATGTCGCGTCGGCCTTCACTCCGCGTGCCTCCAACGGTGCGCAAATGGGCTCACGCCGGTCGCACTCGTTCCCGCGGGGGCGCCACGCCCCGCGCGGCAGCGCCCTCCTCCCGCACACGCCCATTAATCCCTCACGCACCGGGCCGTTGCAGCATCAACTCTCCTCCTCCGCGCCATTACTGGGCCCTATTTAGATTGAGATTAGGAATCATTATTGGGCACTGTAGCATTTTCGTTTGTATTTGATAATTATTGTCTAATCATGGTCTAACTAGGCTCAAAAGATTCGTCTCGTAATTTACAATCAAACTGTGTAATTAGTTATTTTTTTTATCTATATTTAGTACTTCGTATATGTGTCCAAGAATTTGATGTGACGGAGAGAGAGCGAAAAAACTTAATCTAAAAAAGGCCCTGCTACAATACACGGATACACGTACGTGCCCTGCGCCGCCGCCGAGGCCGAGCCGCTCCCCGCGCCCACGCTACCTGTACTCGCCGCTTGCTTGCCTCGGGCTCCAGCATTGCAATGGCTGCTTTGCGCGTGCTCCTCTTGCCACTGGCGATCGCCGCGAGCCGCGCCTCCGCCCCTGCCCCGAGCCCCGACGCCGTCGCGCTGCTCGCATTCAAGTCGGTATGCTCCGACCGCGCCGCGGCGCTCGGCTCATGGACGGAGTCTTCCGACCCCTGTGCCGGCAAGTGGCGCGGCGTCACCTGCCAGCGGTCGTCGTCGCTCACCTCCCCGCTCCGCGTGCGTCGCGTCGTCCTCGAAGGCCTCCGGCTCGGCGGGCACGCCGCGGCGCTGGAGCTGCTCGCGGATCTCCCCGTTCTCTCGTCCCTTAGCCTCAAGAACAACACCTTCACGGGCGCGCTCCACGGCGTCGACTTCTCCCGCCTAGCGCCGCACCTCAAGCTTCTCTACCTGTCCGGCAACGGCTTCTCCGGCCGGTTCCCCGAGTTCGTCCTGCGCCTTCGCCACCTGCGCCGTCTCGACCTTTCGGGGAACCACCTCGCGGGCACGATCCCGCCGGAGATCGGGCACTGCCTCCGTGCTCTCCTGACGCTGAACATCCAGCGAAATTCGTTCGTCGGGTTCGTGCCGGACTCGCTGGACGCAATGCCCAAACTCGCCGAGCTCAACGTCTCCGGCAACCACCTCGAGGGGCGGATCCCGAACCGCCTCGCGGCTGCCTTTCCCGCGTCGTCGTTCGACGGCAATCCGGGGCTCTGTGGCGCGCCGCTGGCCCGCCGGTGCAATGAACCGAAGCAGATCGTGTACAACAACGGCGGCGGCGAGGCATCGAACGGATCGATGACGACGGGGAGGGGGAATAAGATCCATGACCGGTGGATGGTCGTGATGATCATGTCAGCGGTGGGCGCGGCGGTCGCGTCGTTGGTCGTGGCGGCACTGTGCGCCGTGCTTCTACTGAAGAACAGGAAGCTGGCGAGACGGCCGGGCGCCAGCTCGACGTCCTCCAACTCGACGGTCGCACGGGAGGAGACGGTGCGCTTCGACGGGTGCTGCGTGGAGTTCGACGTGGCCACGCTCATGCAGGGCGGCGCAGAGATGCTGGGGAAAGGCGCAACGGCGACGACGTACCGTGTGGTCATGGGAGGCAACGTCGACGCGAGCGACGCCGGCGTCGAGGAGGCCCACGGAGAGGTGGTGGTGGTGAAGAGGATGAGGAGGAGGGACGGCGCGTCGAGGGAGGACGAGAGGCGGCGGAGGGAGCTGACCAGGGAGATGGGCACGTGGCGGCACGCTAACGTCGTCGGCCTGCGCGCGTTCTACGCGTCCACGGAGGAGCTGCTCCTCGTCTTCGACTACATGCCCACCGGCAGCCTCCATAGCCTCTTGCACGGTGAGCAGCGCTCCTCATTTCTCGTCGCACGTGTAGTTCGGACTTCGGACGTGTCAGTCAGGTGATGTCTTCTGACGTGTGCACAAAATTGGTGCTCTTCTGTATATATATAGAGAACCGTGGCCCGGCAAGAGTTCCTCTGGGCTGGCAGACCAGGGTGAAGCTGGCGCAGGACGCGGCGCACGGCCTCGCCTACCTCCGCGGCGTGTCTGGCGGCAATCTCTCCCACCGGCACCTCACTTCCTCGAACATCCTCGTCGACGGCAGCGGCAACGCGCGCGTCTCCGATTTCGCTCTCCTCCAGCTGCTCGCGCCGGCGCCGCCTGGGGAGGCCCTGCAGAAGCAGGACGTGCACGGTTTCGGCGTCATCCTGCTGGAGCTCCTCACAGGGCGCCAGTCGCCCGAGGACGGCAGCGCGGACTTGCCGCGGTGGGCGTGGACCGTGGTGCGGGAGGAGCGGACGTCCGAGGTGTTCGACGTGGAGCTGCCGCGGAGCAGGGGCGCCGAGGACGAGATGGTGGCGCTCCTGCAGGTGGCGCTGCTCTGCGTCGCCGACAACCCGAGGGAGCGGCCCAGGATGGCCGTGGTGGCCAAGATGATCGAGGACATCAGGGACAGGGGGAGCAAACGGAGCAACAAGTACTCCGCGTCTCCGTCGCAAGCGGGGCACTCGTACGAGTCCTCTCCCTCCGTGTCCGAGGACACCACCAGGTCTACTCCTGCCTCAAGCTCTTGACGCCGCCGAGTCTCTGGTGTCTGGTGAGTAACAGCATAGCATTGTTGACCATGTCGTGAGAAAAACATTGTACAACTACAAATCAGGGTAGTGATGAGCACTAGAACAGCGTGGAAACGCCGTCTGCATCAAGCAGGTGTTGTAGCATCGATTTGTATAATTTTTATCCTCCATTACCTTATGGAAATCTAAAAATAAAGCAAATGGGCTCTGATAGCCTGAGATGGTACTTGTCCGGCGTCGGCCACTTGCCTTTCGTTTACTGTATCCGCTTAGTATCTCCAACAGTATCTAAAAAAATACTTCCAAAAATATGTTTTCCATTCTTTGCAAAATATATCAGGAGACATAAAAAACTGCAACTCCAACGATTTCCAAAATCTCACATCTAAAATATAGAAGGTAATTTTACATCAGGAATCCTAAAATATTTCTAAATCACACTAACCACTTTTATAAATTATTTCTCTCTTTTTGGAATAATATTATTTCTCTTGTATATTTGCATTAGAATCCTCTTCTACTTTTTTTTTCTTCCCCACGTCCTTCCACCTCTATATTGGAGCGAGCATACGTGCGCGTAACTTTACGCGAGTGGGGGCGTTATTAGGAAAGTGGCCGGATGGTCCTACCTTCATTCTAAATTATAAGTCGTTTTAACATTTTTATATATATTATTTTGCTATGCATTCTAAGTCCATAGCAAAAGTTATGAATCTAGAAAAAAACAAAACGTCTTGTACTTTGGAATTGAGAGGTGTTTACACTAAAATTTGAAAGAAGAGTCACGGAGACTCGAAGGCTCCCAAGGTCATGTCGTCAGGGAATCAATTGCGTGCAGATCGGAACCAGCTAATTCGAGCGCAAAACTGGAATCGGCTTTCTTCAGATAGCGCCAGCGGATAATGACGAAGGTTATGATCGACGCCAGGACGAGACATGCTGGACTCTATAAAAGAAAAAGATTAGAGTCCAAGTTATCTTAAATTAGAAATATTTTCGTTTATGCCAAGGATTATAACGAATCGTGCTCGAGTAGGATTCATGTTTAGGTCCCGGGTATAAATATCAAAGCCCCCGCTATTGTAAGGAACAACAATCAATCAAATACAAGTCAATTACTTTTTTCGGCTCCGGCCACCCCTTAGGAGTAGGAGTAGAGTAGATCTCGGTGAGTTCTTCAACGAATACGGCTGCATCGATCCAGTCGACCTCCACTGCTTGTCTGTAAGTACCGTCATGGTTTATACCTCTGTTCGTATGGCTGCATCGATCCGGTCGATCCCCACCGCGACTCTGGTATAGGCTAGTTATCGACTCTTGTCTAATTCAAGTATGGCCTGTGTGATTCTGCTTCACACCCCACTGCTTGAATTAGATCAAGGTCAAGTTATCGGCTCTACCTTAGTATGACAGTCTTTGGTAGATTCATTAAGTTACCGATATTGCTTATTGCTTTCATCGTTTATCTAATTACAGCAATATCACTCTGCCCGATTGAGATTGATCTGGATCGGCCTTATGTCTTGTTTAACTCATCATTTGCTAATTTAAAGTTGATCTAATCTACACCTTAAACGATGAATTATGTTTTTATCGGCTGTTTTACATCAATCTTAATCGTGCATAGCGTGCATTTAAGGCATGTCCGATCTCGAGTAGATCTATTGGTTAATGAAAACCGTTCCATGGCCCGTCATCACGGCCTGTGGAATTCTGCCTCTCACCCCACTGTTGGCACCATGGAGTGGGGATCGTTAGTTGGTAGACCCGTTCCTGAGGAGGCATGACCTTAACTGTGCGCTATGCCTGAATCAGCTGTTTAGCCGATATCGAGTGCTTTCACGAATAGTTCACATTACGAGATCATTGAAGTAGAGATAAGTTGAAAGATACGTTAGCCCCATGATCTTATTATTGTATTACGGCCTGCATAATTCTGCCTCATGCCCCACTGATATTAGTAATGAGTTAGAGTCATCGAGTCTATTGTTGTTACTACGGCCTGTATTATTCTGCCTCATGCCCCACTGGTCATGGCGATGGATGAGATCTAACATGTTCATTAGATTTATCTTTATTAAATGGTTAAGTGATGTTAAATTGTCTCTTTATATAAAAAGAAGTTCGGTTACTTGTAATCATTGGCTCAGTATAAACCGATCATCATTGATATCTTATTGCCATTGATTAATATTTGCTTAAATAATATTTATCCTGAATGATAACCGATTCTTCTTATACGACCCCATGAGCTTTAATCGATTTATTCTTATGAATAGGCTGGAATCGACTATTTAGTCGATCTCCTCTCATATCGGCTCTCAGAGCCGCATATTCGGAACTGTCTGGCAACACCAGCACGTTCCGCCCTTAATTACCGATGAGCTTTCTCTCCTTATCAATTGTAGGGTCAAATTGACTGACACGTCTCGAGAGGATTGCGCAGGATCGACCACCCTTGCACTGAAGCTAGGCGGATCTGCTCCATCGAGCGGACCCTTCTGGCTTGCTACGTGTGTCCTCGGCACGGAGATGAAAATTCTGTGTCGATACACGTTTCTGGCACGCTCGGTGGGACACCACAATCGTCATGGCGGCTCACAACAACGGCAACATCCTTATGGTACATTATGAAGACCTACCTGATGAAGATAAGGATACCATCAGCAAAGCCACAAAAGAATTTCAGAAGAAGTATTTATTGTCCTACACCAAAACACGTGACAACACAATTATTCAGAATTTTTCACTACCAAGAGTTCTACTACATGAGCAGACAGATATAGTTGAAGCTGAAGACAGACATTTCTTTACGGAAGCCATAGACAAATCTGTTCGTGATGCCATATCAAGCCGCAATGAAGCTTTCGTTGACGCATTTCACAACGCCATGAAAGAGGCGATTCATGGAATTCCAGTTGGTCAGGTTGGATTGACTTGTTACAACATTTCAGATCCACCGACTCAAGGGACTAATCAAGTCGATACCAGCCATCAAGAAGCAGCACCAGTTGATAATGGTGACATCCAGACACTTCAAGGTTTATCTGAACGAACTCTAGGTACTACTACGAATCAGATACAGTACAATCCTGGATCGTCAATATAGCATGTACAACAGCCGGCGGGACAAGGTCAGAATCAGGTGATCAATTTCGGCACATCAGGCCATATACCGTCGTTGGCTCAAAAAATAGCACCATCAATTCAAAGGATCCGTAGAGATATAGATCCTTATGTCTATAATCAGAGACTTCAAGCAGCGAGCCATCAAAGGACCCAACAGATTGAGATTCCATAAGGCTATCACTATGGCATAGATTATAACACCCTCCACATGATGCCAAATCTAGGATATCATGGCACGTGGGATTTCAATCCACAGATGGATCAGCAAGTACTGAGAAACCCAAATCCGCAAGCTGATGAGTAGCTGCTGAAGGTGACCAAGATGATGAAGAATCAGTTCAGTCTAAAGCCAAAGGGGCTGACCTTTTCGTACAAATGCCCATATCCAGAATGGTATGATTTGGTCACTCTTCCTACAAATTACAGGCTCCCAGAGTTCGCCAAGTTCACCGGTCAAGACAGTACAAGCATAATAGAACATGTCAGTCGGTATCTTACACAATTGGACGAAGCGTGAGTTGAGGATGCCCATCAAGTTCGTTTCTTCTCCTTATCCCTGTCGGGGCCAACCTTCACCTGGTTTTTGTCACTACCAGTCAACTCCATTGCCAATTGAGCTGACCTAGAAAAGAAGTTTTATACATATTTTTACACTAGGAATGGAGAAAAGAAGATAACCGATTTGACAACCATGAGACAGAGGACTAATGAATCGAGCATTGAGTTTCTTTAGAGATTCTGAGAGACTAGGAACTTGTGCTTCTCATTGAACTTGGCCAATGATCAGCTAGCTGCTTTAGCTGTCCAAGGAATGTTGCCAATGTAGAAAGAAAAGCTGCTAGGAAAAGAATTTGACAACTTGAGTCAATTGGCTCAATGAGTAGCAGTGCTCAAAAGCCAATTCCAGAGTATGTGCAGAGATACCCGATTCCAGAAGAGTACCACCGTAGCCGAAGCTTACGATCCATACTCAGCAGATGATGACTATGAAGATGAAGAAGATGAGGTTGCTATAGCTAAATGGAATTGGGGCAAGAAGACAGTAATGGTGCCAAATCCTTAGGGAAGAGAAGTCGAGGAGAGCTATGACTTTGATGTCACAAAATTGGACAAGCTCTTTGACTTCTTACTTGAGAAGGGCCAGATCAAATTGCCGGACAATCATGTTATGTTGCCCCTCGAATAGTTAAAGAATAAGAAGTTTTGTAAGTTCCATAATGCTACTTCTCATTCCACCAATGAATGCAGAATTTTCCGGTAGCATATACAGAGGGCTATTCAGCAAGGGAGGCTCAAGTTTGATACACCTTGGAAGATGAAGGTGGATGATAATCCTTTCCCAGGAGATCAAAATATGGTTGATGTTGCTCTATTCAAAGGAAAAACTAAGGTCCTAACATCGGCCAAATCGAGAGAAGTTGGAACAGTTGATCCCAAGATGTAAATATCGGCTGATGAATACAAAGAGATTAGAAAATGTCGTAATCAGCAGAGAAGCCGATATGAACAGGGGGAAACGTCAAAGGATGGAGTAACAAAGCCGCGAGTCACATCTCGGATCCTGTTAAACAAGTGGCAGCGGCAGAAAGAAAAAGATTATCAGCAATGGTTAGAGGATAAAAAAATACCAGCGTCAACCAGAAGAAGAGAGGTATGAAGGGGAGCAAGCCGTATCGCACTGGAATTGTCCTTTTTTAGATACTGCTAGAACGAAGGTTTGAAATTGCCTACCAGACATAACTGTCCAAAATGCAGCAATCAATATTGGGAGTTTAGGCAATCTCAAGTCAACCGCCGGTCTATCCATGCCTAGGATGCATATCATCATAATAACATGGATCGGCGCTTAAAAAATAAAAGTATTCATGATCGGCTGGAAAAAAGAGTTGTTGACCAAGACTGGGCTGATCATGAAGAAGGAAGCAACCAGAGGGAACATGTTTGGCAGGAAGACCAATGGTGCCCCAGAGGTTTAACAAGAAGCTAGAAGAGAGGAGTGCAACACCTAAGAAATAAGGAGATAGAACAGGCTCAGCCATCCGGTAAAACTCAAGTGTGGCATACCAAGCGAATAGCCGATAGAAAGCAACCATCGGCTAATATTCAAATAGTTTTTCTATTGCCATCAGAATTCAGAGTCAATGGTGAAAGCCCACAGCCGATCCAAGCAGTCGGCTTTGAAAATTTGTTTTAATGAATAATCCAATAGGTGGTACAGATGGTAAACTAGGACACGGCTTCACGTCGGCTGATGAATTGGAAGAAGTGGATATTGGTTCTAGAGACAGACCTAGACCGACGTACGTAAGTGCTAAATTGGATCCAGAGTGTAAGCGGGAGTTAATTAATTTATTAAAAGAATTTAAAGGCTATTTTGCTTGGGAATACTACGAGATGCCTGGTTTGGACCGATCAATTATTGAGCATCAGTTACTAATTAAACCTAGATATCGGCCATTCAAGCAAGCTCCAAGGAGATTCAATCCGAGCGTGCTTAATGATATTAAAAAAGAGACTAAAAGGCTACTGGAGGTGAAGTTCATTCGACCATGCCGATATGCAGAGTGGATATCGAATGTTGTCCTTGTATACAAGAAGAATGGAAAATTAAGGGTTTGCATTGATTTCAGAGATCTGAACAAAGCCACACCCATGGATGGTTATCCAATGCCGATAGCCGATATGTTAGTAGATGCAGCAGCCGGGCACAAGGTTATTAGCTTCATGGACGGTAATGCAGGGTATAACCAAATTTTCATGGCTGAAGAGGACATAGCGAAGACCGCTTTTAGGTGCCCCGGCGCAATCGGCTTGTTCGAGTGGGTTGTGATGACCTTCGGTCTGAAGAATGCTGGTGTCACTTATCAAAGGGCAATGAATTATATTTTTCATAAGTTGATTGGTAGGATTGTTGAAATCTATATTGGGATGTGATAATAAAATCAAAAGGGTACAAAGAGCATCTAGCTGATTTGCGAGAAACTCTAGAATGTATGAGAAAACATGGTCTGAAGATGAATCCTAATAAGTGTGCCTTTGGGGTATCAGCTGGGCAATTCTTGGGTTTTATGGTCCATAAGAGAGGGATTGAGGTCAGTCAGAAGAGCATGAAAGCAATTGACGATGTGGTGCCCCGACTACTAAGACAGAGTTGCAATCTTTGCTTGGCAAGATTAATTTCATCAGAAGGTTTATTTCAAATTTGTCAGAAAGGATTCTTCTGTTTTCTCCCTTGTTGAAATTAAAGAACGATCAAGAATTCAGATGGGGTGACATACAACAGAAGGCGTTTGAAGAGATAAAAGAGTATATGAAGCGTCCACCCGTGCTAGTTCCTCCTCAGCAGGGTAAGCCTTACAAGTTGTACATATCGGCCGATGACAAAATAATTAGATCGGCCCTGATGCAAGAGTTTGAAGGAAAGGAGTGAGTGGTTTTCTATCTAAGCAGGAGACTTCTAGATCTAGAAACAAGATATTCTCCCACCGAAAAGTTATGCTTGTGCTTATATTTCTCTTGCACCAAGTTGAGGCATTACTTATTATCGGCCGAATGTACGGTTGTTTCCAAGGTTGACGTAATCAAGCACATGTTATCGATGCTAATACTAAATGGGAGAGTGGGAAAATGGATTCTCACGTTATCAGAGTTTGAATTGAGGTACGAATCGGCTAAAGCAGTCAAAGGGTAGGTAATAGCCGATTTTGTCACCCAACATCGTAAACCAAGCATGAATTATGTAGAGCCGGTACCTTAGACGTTATTCTTTGATGGATAATCTTGCAAGCAAGGTGGTGGTATTGGTATTATGATTATTTCGCCTTGGGTGGCAAATTTTGAGTTTGCCTTTCCAACCAAGCCAATGGTTACCAACAATCAAGCAGAATATGAGGTTGTTTTGAGAGGGATTCAACTTCTTCATGAGGTAAAGGCCGAAGCAATTGAAATATTTGGAGACTCACTGTTAATTATTAATCAGTTGATCGGCCTATATGAGTGCAAAGAAGACACTTTGAGGAGATATTATGACAAGTGTCAGAGGTTGCTCAAAGAGTTTTCTCATGTCTCATTTCAACACATTCCGAGGGCACAAAATCAAGAAGCTAACCATTTGGCTCAAAGTGCATCAGGTTATCGAGTAATTCAAGAAATCTTGGGCAATGAAACCTTGGATAATGACTGGAGAGTTGAGATAGTCGACTACCTTAGAGATCCGTCACGAAAAGTTACCAAAAAACTAAGGTATAAATTGACTAAGTACGTTCTGCTAGATGATTAGCTGTATTACAAAACGATCGACGGGGCCTTACTCAAATGCCTGAATCAAGAAGAGGCTAAGGTGTTGATGGGCGAAGTGCATGAAGGGATATGTGGAGCTCATCAATCGGCTTATAAGATGAAATAGATTATCCGTAGAACCAAATATTTCTGGCCAACAATATTAGAAGATTGTTTTGAATATTACAAGGGATACCAAGACTGTCAATGTTTTGGTAATATCTAGAAGTCGCCTGCATCGGCCATGAACCCAATAATCAAGCCATGGCCGTTTTGGGGTTGGGGAATTGATTTAATTGGCCAGGTCTTTCCACCCTCGAGCAAAGGACATAAGTTCATATTGGTAACAATAGATTACTTCACCAAGTGGGTTGAAGCAGTCCCCTTGAAAATGGTAACTTCAAAAAACATGGTTGATTTTGTCAAGGAGCATATTGTGTATCATTTTGGGATTCCTCAAACCATCACTATCGATCAAGGGACCATGTTCACATCAGAGGAATTCAGAGATTTTGCTGCCAGTATGGGGATCAAGCTGCTAAATTCGTCTCCTTACTATGCTCAGGCTAATGGTCAGGCAGATGCGTCCAATTAGATTATGATTAAGCTCATCAAGAAGAAAATTGAGGAACAACCCAGGAAGTGGCATTCGATGCTTAATGAGGCACTATGGGCATACAGGATGGCCTATCATGGATCAATTAAAACATCACCTTATGAGCTTGTGTATGGCCATAACGCAGTCCTTCCTTGGGAAGTTCAGACCAGATTGAGACGTGTTATGTTGTAGAATGATTTGTCAGCTGAGGTTTACAAGAATCTGATGATAGACGATCTGGAAGACTTGAGTTGCCTTCAACTACGCGCTCTTGAGAATATCGAAGCCAATAAACTGAGGGTTGTAAAATATTATAATAAAAAGGTCAAGATTAAGCAATTATCCGAAGGAGACTTGGTCTGGAAAGTGAAATTGTCGATCAGATCAAAGGACAGTAAATTCAGCAAATGGTCACCTAACTGGGAAGGACCCTATCGGATTAAACGTTGTGTGCCTGGTAATGTTTATATTTTGAAAATGTTAAAAGGAGAGGAAGAATTTGACCAAGCAATCAATGAGAAATATTTAAAGAAATATTATCCTAGCGTTTGGATCAATACTTAATAAATGATCTGTTCGATCGATAGCTTTAATAGCCGATATTGAAAAGATATCGCCTCTAGTACAAAAGTGTCGGATACCATAAAAAGGGGTACCCTAAGCAAGAACCAAAAAATTGCTTAGACCTTGTAAATAACGAAACCAAAAAACAACCACAGGCAAACCCGCCACATCCGAGGCCCGGCTGGACCGCCGGCCCACCTCGAACAATATCCGGGCTCACCTGAAGCGGGCTCGGCCCAGAACCATACCACGAGGCCTCGGACGAGGTACCGATTCTCTGACTCGCCCGAGGCCCCGCGCTACAAGGCCTCGGGACGAGGGTACCGATTCTCCGACTCGCCCGAGGCCCCACGCCACAAGACCTCGGACGAGGGTACCAGTTCCTTGACTCGCCCAAGGCCCCGCGCGCAAGGCCTCGGATGAGGGTACCGATTCTCCGACTCGCCCGAGGCCCCACGCCATAAGGCCTCGGACGAGGTATCGGTTCTCTGACTCGCCCGAGGCCCCGCGCACAAGGCCTCGGACGAGGTACCAATTCTTCGACTCGCCCGAGGGCCCCGCGCCACTAGGCCTCGGATGAGCACCCAGTTACCGACTCGCTCGAGGTTGGCTCGGCATCAACCCCATCACCGCCGCCTTGACCGACTTCTCTAACAAGACATCACATCTAACTAACACGTCCAACCACTCCTGCAACGTCATTCGCACGACGGCACGGTACAGCGGAGTGGCCGGCGAGACGAGAGTCACATCGACCCCATGCTATTTGAGACAGGACGGGGCGGGGGTTACCGACCGCTGTGCTCAGCACTGTGCCCACGACAGACACCCGTGCCATGCTGTGCTGCCTAACCCCTGCTCAGGCATGGAAAGTCATGTCCGAGTCCCTATAGCCTCGGAAACGACATGCAAGGCCAACTGCTCCCTCCGAGCCTCGGCTACTCGCTTCCGGGCTCCTGTAGCCTAGGGACTCGTGCCCGCCGAGCCCCCCACGATGGTCCAGCCTCTACATCGACTGGGCCTCGGCTCTCTACGTTGTCAGCGCTCTAGGACCGGCACGTCGCCCGCAGTACGCGCCATACCCTACATCGGGCTGTAGGAGCTCCCACGTCGTGCATAGGGCCTAGCTCCTATAGCCTCGGAATCAGCGTAACCACGCCATCGCATCAACCCGGCCTCGACACTTCGCACCGGTCAAACATACAGTGACCAGCACGCCTCCAACAAAAGAAGGCGCTCCTGCCACCATAGGAGCTCCCATGTCACATAGGATCAGGCATGACCGGCGCGTCGCTCCAGTGCACCGAGGACAAGACCGCTCCACCGACCATGCCGCCACAGTGACGAGCTGTAGGGCTTAGACATACCGCCTCTGCTCATAAAACGCCACGTAGCAAATACATGTACCACCCCTATGCCTCCCTTCAACTATAAAAGGGAGTGACCAGGGCCGCTTCTAGAAGAGACACCCGTGCAAGCAACGCACAACACTCTATAACACACACGCTCCCTCACTGCAAGAGATCAACATCTCAAGCAACCCACGCCACTCTACGTGGAGACCTGGGACTAGCTCCCTCTCTCGCTCAGCTTGTAAGCCCCCACTACAAGCACCTCGGTGCAAGGAATACAAGATCGCTCTCTCAGACTGGACGTAGGGCACCTATTGCCTGAACCAGTATAAACCTTGTGTCTCTTTGCATCACCATCTGCGATTAGGGGCACGCAGTACACTTTCACTAGTCGGTTGAGGACCCGTCGGACCAAAACACCGACAGTTGGCGCGCCACGTAGGGGCCATACTGTGTGTCAGCCTAGTCATCCCAACAAGTTCTGGATGGTAGACCTCGTGCGACCACTGCGTCTCGGCACGGTGATCTGGTTCGGGAGCCTAGAGTTCATGTCTCTAGGATATGAGTACGATATGGTACTCCTCCTACATAGAGCCCCATCGACCGACGATGACATCACGCACCAGCAGCCCAGGCGGAGGCGGCGCCTGGGCCACCGCTCTCGTCGCGCTCGCCAGGCACGACATGGGCGGGACCACCTCGACACCCCACGAGCTCAGGGCGACGCACCGCACTCCGCCAGTATTCCATACCCGGCTATTGGTACAGAGTCCCTGGCTGGGGACCTATCTAGCTTAAGCCTGGGCAAGGGAAAGACGCTGGTGGCGCGCAGCAATGCCCCATCATCAAGCTCTGCCCCGCCACCTCCTGAGGAGTTGACTTTGGTGGAGCGGAGCTCGGCAATGACACCATCCCCGTACCCCTTCGGGTTGGGCAATGCCACCGTCGCCTATGCTTCCGCTCACGCAGGGCCCCCAGGACGCCACCAACGTTTTGCCCTCGACCTTATTGCCACAACCTCGACCCACACCCACGCTGCTCCTTAGAGGAGGACGAGGCATGGGCCGGAGCGGACTTCTTCAGGCTTCGCGACCCTAAAGCCATGCGCCGCTTCATGGCCGCGAGCGACTACTGCTTTGGCTACTCGGACTCCGATGACGAAGACACTAACGATCCCACTCATGAGTGCTTCAACATTGAGCTTGGGATGTCGAGCGCGAGCGATGAGGACGAAGGGGCAGGCAATCGCTCCCCGCCCCACGAGGGGGCAGGCGACGCCACACCTTCACGCGTCGAGCCCCCAGCGGCACAAAACGAGAACCCTGCCCCCAAGGAACTTCGACACCTAGACTTGGAGCAGCTCCATGAGCTTCAGGCCAAGGTCGAACAAGATTGACTCCTTCTGCAGTAGGTCCGAGACACTCTCAAGCAAGAGAAGCGGGGTCGCGGTGATGGCGGAGCAGCTCGGCGGAGGGCTCGCGACGTCAACCACCACATCAACAACGACAAAGGGGGCAAGCAACCCCCTATCTTCAATCATGCTAGCCAGAACATCACGGCAGCAGTGATGCTACTCCAGACAATGCCCGTGTGCTCTACCTCGGAGGGGCGACGAGTCCATAGCGAGCTCCGAGACCTCCTTAAGACCACCGCGGTACAGCAGGCCAAAAGTTTCGCCTCTCGACGGCACGGGGGTGCCTCGAAACTACCCACGGCACTGCCTCGGTAGGATAGAGAGGCCTTGGTTCGTCCCGAGCCTGCTCGGGCACCAAAAGCCAACAAGGCAACCTCGGTGCATGACTGCCTCAGCGACTAACGTGAGGCGCGAGGCGACCACGATGTGGTCAGCAGGCAACGGCGCCGCGACAACGATGGGCCCGCCCGAGGCTACCACCCACATCGAGGCGGTCGCTATGACAGTGGGGAGGACCATAGTCCTTCTCCTGGGCCACCTGGCCCTCGAGTCTTCAGCAAGGCCATTCGCGGCGCCCACTTCCTAGCCCAGTTTCGGCAATCGGCCAACCTCTCAAAGTACAGTGGCGAGACCAACCCTGAGTTGTGGCTAGCCGATTACCGCCTGGCTTGTCAGCTAGGCGGCGCGGACGATGACCTGCTCATCATCCGCAACCTCCCTTTGTTCCTGTCAGACTCAGCGTGAGCCTGGCTCGAATACCTCCCTCCCTTGCAGATCAACAACTAGCGCAACTTGGTAAAGGTCTTCGTCGGGAATTTCCAGGGCACATACGTGTGCCCCAGGAACTCCTGGGACCTCAAGAGTTGTCACCAGAGGCCGGATGAGTCTCTTTGAGACTTCATCCGACGCTTCTCCAAGCAATGCACTGAGTTGCCCAGCATCGGCGACTCGGAAATTGTCCAGGCGTTCCTCTCCGGCACCTCTTGCCGAGACCTGGTCCAAGAGTTAGGCCAGAACGTACCGACCACGGTGGCCACGCTCCTCGACATCGCCACCAACTTTGCCTCAGGCGAAGAGGCTGTCGGGGCCATCTTCCCCGACAATGACGCCAAGGACGAAATCTTCACCAACGCTTGGAACATAGAATAGCTACGTCGCTTCTACCCTTAAATTTCCAAGCATTGTATACATTGTTTCTCGAAATACATTAAAGAAGCGTTCTTTAGTTATTCTAATTTTTTAAGAAACCCCCCGAGCCCATCGATGGGTGATTGGCGTTACATTAACGCTATAAGGGAGACTCGGCTCTACCTTTGCAGAGGTGCCCACCGCGGGGCTCGAACAAGACTCGGCTCTACCTGTGCAGAACCGAGCCTCCCTCGGGGGCTAGAAGGGGGAACCCCCCCCTAAGTCCCAGACACCATTTTTAGTCATTTTTTGAAAAAAAATTCTACGCCAAACTCTCTCACGCACTCTGACAAATCGATTGTAAAAAACCTAAGGACTGAAAGTCTGTCTCAGGGCCAAAAGGCCAGCCGAGCCGCGAGACAGCCTACGCCTCTAGGCTACGGCAACTCCCTCACCACCTTTTGCCCGAAGGGCAGCTTAGGCTCCGAGGAAGTTTTTTGTAAGAGATATATTCAAAGACGAGACAGAGGGCGGAGGCTCGGAAATACAATAAAAAATGATTAAAAAGCATATACACACAAGTACTTTAAAAGGCTTCGACAGCCACAAGCGTCATGGTACAATGATGTAAGTCCTAATATATTTACATGGCCCCTTTGGCCCAGGTCAAAACTCAGGGTCACCAGCGTCGGCGGTCGGCGTAGGAGGAACCACCTCCTCTTCGAACAACCTGGCCTGTGTCGTGCCAGGGGCCTCAGCCGCCTCCACTAGCTTCATGACCTCCTCCTCGGCCTTAATGCGATCAAGCGGTAGCCAATGGCAGGCGCTGTTCCATCTCCCCGAGGAACCACCCCAAAAGGCGCACCCGCTGTTGTCAGCCGATGGGAAGGGAATATCCCCGACCCGATTCCTTTGAGACTAAGGAAC
This sequence comes from Miscanthus floridulus, assembly GCF_019320115.1. NCBI lineage: Eukaryota > Viridiplantae > Streptophyta > Magnoliopsida > Poales > Poaceae > Miscanthus > Miscanthus floridulus. The sequence goes on from NC_089584.1 coordinate 100,909,444, forward strand.
TGGGCACCGAGCCTGTTACGGTCTAGCGGTTTGAAGGCTGGGCCCCTGAGGGTCTCGATAGCCGCCCCAGGACAAACAGAGTCAGGGATGACTATGGGCAAGCCCGTACATGGCCAAGGCCCAAGCAAGCAATTGCTTGGGATGCATTAAGTCGTGTCCGAGACCAACAAGGAGGTCTCTGAATGGGATCCCATGGTAGGGAGGCACCGAGCCCCCGGGGCCAATCGAACAGCCCTGGGACCCACTAGAGAAGCCCTCTGGTACTTTTGGAGTGCGTCTTTGGACCGCTAGCCGACCCCTATTGGCACGGGCCTCCACTCGGACTTACCCGATAACAGCTCACCGAAGGTGTCATTGCTCGCGCCCACCGAGGGTAGCCTGGCATACTCCACCCCTCCTTCCAAACAAAAAGGATGCGTGAGGGCTATACAAAAAAGACAGGGAAACTCCTAATCGCCCTCTTGCTCCGAGTAGAGGCTTGGGGGCTCTTCCTGCAACCAACCCGATTCCTTTCAGACTAGGGAACTGGGCACCAAGCCCGTTACGGTCCAGGGGTTCGAAGGCTGGGCCCCCGAGGGTCTCGACAGCCGCCCTAGGACAAACAGAGTCAGGGATGACTATGGGTGAGCCCATACATGGCCAAGGCCCAAGCAATCAATTGCTTGGGATGCCCTAAATCATGTCCGAGACCGACAGGGAGGTCTCTGAATGGGATCCCACCGTAGGGAGACACCGAGCCCCCAGGGCCAATAAAACGGCCCTAGGACCCACTAGAGAAGCCCTCTGGTACTTTTAGAGTGCGTCTCTGGACCGCTAGCCAACCCCTATCAAATGGGGCACGGGCCTCCACTCGGACTTACTCGATAACAGCTCACCAGAGGTGTCACTGCTTGCGCCCACCGAGGGTAGCCTGGCATACTCCACCCCTCCTTCCGAACGAAAAGGATGCGCGAGGGCCGCACAAAAAAGACAGGGAAACTCCTGATCGCCCTCTTGCTCCGAACAGAGGCTCGGGGGCTCTTCCTGCAACCAAGCCGAGACCCAGCGACCCGAACTCGCACTTAGGGGCTCGGCAAACGTGATAAAACCCCTCACTCAACATGAGAAAAGCCCCTAGAGGAATAAATCCACTCCTCCAGGGCCTCGGGGGCTACACCCAGTGGGTGCGCTCGCGCGCACCCATCGAAGCCTCGAGTATGAAACACCATCCCGCCAGGAGCTGCCACAAGCCAAGTCTCGTCAAAACCTTAGGGAGAGCGCTCACACTCTCCCCGAGGCTCAGGGGCTACTATCGGGTACCATAAAAGGGGTCCCCTAAGCGAGAACCAAAAAAATCGCTTAGACCATGTAAAAAATCGAAGCCAAGAGACAACCACCAGCGAACCCCGACCTTGTCCGAGGCCCGGCCGGACCACCCGGCCCACCTCGAACAATATCCAGGCTCATCCAAAGCGGGCTTGGCCCAAAATGAAACCACGAGGCCTCGGACGAGGTACCGATTCTCCGACTCACCCAAGGCCCCGCCCGTAAGGCCTCGGATGAGGTACCGATTCTCCGACTCGCTCGAGGCCCCGCCCGTGAGGCCTCGAATGAGGTACCTATTCTCTGACTTGCCCGAGGCCTCGCCCGTGAGGCCTCGGACGAGGTACCGATTCTCTGACTTGCCCGAGGCCCTGCCCGTAAGGCCTCGGATGAGGTACCAATTCTCTGACTCGCCCGAGGCCCCGCCCGTAAGGCCTCGGATGAGGTACCGATTCTTTGACTCACCCGAGGCCCTGCCCATAAGGCCTCAGATGAGGTACCGATTCTCCGACTCGCCCGAGGCCCTGCCTGTAAGGCCTCGGATGAGGTACCGATTCTCTGACTCACCCGAGGCCCCGCCCATAAGGCCTCGAATGAGGTACCGATTCTCTGACTCGCCCGAGGCCCTGCCTGTAAAGCCTTGGATGAGGACATCACATCCAACCACTCCCACGACATCAGCTGAACGACGGCTTGATATAGCAGAGTGGTCGACAAGATGGGAGTCACATCGACGCCATGCCATCCAGGACAGGACGGGGCAGGGGTTATCGGCCGCTGTGCTCGACACTGTGCCCATGACTAACACCCACGCTGCACTATGCTGCCTAACCCCACCTGCTCCGATGACAGCATGGCATGGGGAGTCAAGTTCGGGTCTCTATAGCCTCGGAATCAGCGTACAAGACCAACTGCTCCCTTCGAGCCTCGGCTATCCGCTTCCGGGCCCCTGTAGCCTCGGGACTCACACCCGCTAAGCCCCCCACGATGGTTCAGCCTCTGCACTGACTGGGCCTTGGCTCTCTATGTTGTCAGCACTCTGGGACCAGCACGTCACCCGTAGTACACACCATGCCCTACGTCAGGCTGCAGAAGCTCCCACGCCGTGCACAGGGCCAAGCCCTGTATCCTCAGAGTCGGCACACCCATGCCGTCATGACTACCCAGCCTCGGCACTCCGTGCCAGTCAAACATACAACAACCAGCACGCCTCCAACAGAAGAAGGTGTGCCTGCCACCACAAGAGCTCCCACGTCGCACAGGATCGGGCGTGGCCGGCGTGTCGCTCCAGTGCACGAAGGACAAGACCACTCCATCGACCATGCTACCACAGTGACAAGCTGTAGGGCTCAGACACGCCGCCTCTGCTCACAAAATGCCACGTAGCGAATCCATGTACCACCCCCGTGCCTCCCTTCGACTATAAAAGGGAGTGACCGGGGCCGCTTCTAGAGGAGAGGGAAAAGACACACACGAGCAAGCAACGCACAACGCTCTGTAACACACATGCTTCCTCACTGCGAGAGATCAACATCTCAAGCAACCCACGCCACTCTACGCAGAGACCTGGGACAAGCTCCCTCTCTCGCCCAGCTTGTAAATCCCTACTACAAGCACCTCAGTGCAAGGAATACAAGCTCCCTCTTTCTTGCAACCAAGCCGAGGCCCAGCGACCCGAACTCGCACTTGGGGGCTCAACAAATACGATAAAACCCCCCCTTCTGAACGAAAAGGATGCGTGAGGGCCGCACAAAAAAGATAGGAAAACTCCTGATCGCCCTCTTGCTCCGAGCAGAGGCTCGGGGGCTCTTCCTGCAACCAAGCTGAGGCCCAGCGACCTGAACTTGCACTTGGGGGCTCGGTAAACATGATAAAACCCCTCCTTCCGAACAAAAAGGATGCGCGAGGGCCGCACAAAAAAGACAGGGAAACTCCTGATCGCCCTCTTGCTCCGAGCAGAGGCTCGGGGGCTCTTCCTGCAACCAAGCCGAGGCCCAACGACCCGAACTCGCACTCGGGGGCTCAGCAAACGTGACAAAACCCCCCACTCAATAGGGAAAAAGCCCCTGGAGGAATAAATCCACTCCTCTAGGGCCTCGGGGGCTACACCCGGCGGGTGCGCTCACGCGCACCCACCGAAGCCTCGAGCACAAAACACAATCCCGACGGGAGCTACTGCGAGCCAAGTCTCGTCAAAACCTCAGGGAGAGTGCTTGCACTCCCCCCGAGGCTCAGGGCTACTGCTGAATACCATAGAAAGGGGTACCCTAAGTAAGAACCAAAAAAATTGCTTAGACCTTGTAAATAACGAAACCAAAAAACAACCGCAGACAAACCTGCCACATCTGAGGCCCGGCTAGACCGCCCAGCCCACCTCGAACAAATATCTAGGCTCACCCGAAGCAGGCTCAGCCCAGAACCATACCACGAGGCCTCGGACGAGGTACCGATTCTCTGACTCGCCCGAGGCCCCACGCCACAAGGCCTCGGACGTGGTACCGATTCTTCGACTCACCCGAGGCCCCACGCCATAAGGCCTCGGATGAGGTACCAGTTCATTGACTCGCCTGAGGCCCCACGCGCAAGGCTTTGGACGAGGTACCGATTCTCTGACTCGCCCGAGGCCCCACACCACAAGGCCTCGGATGAGATATCGATTCTCCGACTCGCCCGAGGCCTCGCGCCACAAAGCCTCGGATGAGGTACCGGTTCTCCAACTCGCCCGAGGCCCCACGCGCAAGGCCTCGGACAAGGTACCAATTCTCCAACTCGCCCAAGGCCCCGCGCCACGAGGCCTCGGACGAGCACCCAGTTACCGACTCGCTCGAGGCCGGCTTGGCATCAACCCCGTCACCACTACCTTGACTGACTTCTCTGACGAGACGTCACATCCAACTAACACGTCCAACCACTCCCGCGACGTCAGCCGCACGATGGCATGATACAGCGGAGTGGCCGACGAGACGAGAGTCACATCAACCCCATGCTATTCGAGACTGGACGGGGTGGGGGTTACCGGTCGCTGTGCTCGGCACTATGCCCACGATAGACACCCATGCCACGCTATGCTGGCTAACCCCTGCTCAGGCATGGAAAGTCACGTCCAGGTCCCTATAGCCTCAGAAATGACATGCAAGGCCAATTGCTCCCTCCGAGCCTCGAATACCTGCTTCCGAGCTGTAGCCTAGGGACTCACGCCCGCCGTGCCCCCCACGACGGTCTAGCCTCTACATTGACTGGGCCTTGGCTCTCTACGTTGTCAGCGCTCTAGGACCAGCACATCGCCCACAGTACACGCCATACCCTACGTCGGGCTGCAGGAGCTCCCACGTTGTGCACAGGGCCTAGCTCCTGTAGCCTCAGAATCAGCGTACCCGCACCATCACATCCACCCGGCCTCGGCACTCTGCGCTGGTCAAACATACAGTGACCAGCATGCCTCCAACAAAAGAAGGCACGCCTGCCACCACAAGAGCTCCCATGTCGCATAGGATCAGGCATGACCGGCGCGTCGCTCCAGTGCACCGAGGACAAGACCGCTCCACCGACCATGCTGCCATAGTGACGAGCTACAGGGCTCAGACATACCGTGTCTGCTCATAAAATACCACGTAGCAAATACATGTACTACCCCTATGCCTCCCTTCAACTATAAAAGGGAGTGACCAGGGCCGCTTCTAGAGGAGACACCCGTGCAAGCAACGCACAACACTCTGTAACACACACGCTTCCTCACTACAAGAGATCAATATCTCAAGCAACCCACGCCACTCTACGCGGAGACCTAGGACTAGCTCCCTCTCTCGCTCAGCTTGTAAGCCCCTACTACAAGCACCTCGGTGCAAGGAATACAAGATTGCTCTCTCAGACTGGACGTATGGCACCTATTGCCTGAACCAGTATAAACCTTGTGTCTCTTTGCATCACCATCCGGGATTAGGGGCATGTAGTACACTTTCACTAGTCGGTTGAGGACCTGCCGGACCAAAACACCGACAAAAAGGTGAACCCAAAGGAGTATGAAGCAAAACAAACACAAACAAAGTGAAGGGTATGAAGCACGAAACAATGGGAAACCACTCAAGGTGAGGAAGTTATTTGCTAAACATGACCTATTATAAGCTACGGGCCAGAAAACACTTTGCCTACTATATCGTCGGCCAGGGTATTGAAAGCTACAGAGTTGGCGGCGTTCATAAAATCTTCAACCAAGCGCTCATGCTCCCTAGGGTGCACTACGTCTAGAAAACCATGGGGAAGAAGCCGAAGATTGTGGCCCGAATAGGCTTGTGCAGCAGCCAACGCCATGGCAGCGCCATCACGAATGCCATGAAGGGCGACCTCCCTGACATGGTTCGGGATGTCATGCAAGAGAACCTCTAATATGACACCCTAGCATTGACAAACCCCACCACATGATCCATGGCTGATCAAAGACTCTCCAACTGAGCAGTTAGATCTAAGATATTCAAGGAAAGAGTGATCAGAGATCTTGAGGGTAAAATCAAGAAATAACAAAGAAATAATGGCAGACATCTCACCCATGATTCTAGCTTCAGCCCTGGCCAACCTTTCCCTCACTAGGCCAACCTCGGGGGGAGATCGGTCTTCAATCATGGCCAAAGCTGATTCTGCTAGTGAGAGGCAGTTGGCTAGATGCTGGTCGGTCCGGTCAATGGAGGCCAGCAGATCATCATTGCTGATCTGTCGCCTCAGGTGACAGGGAAGATGGTAGTGGATTGGTACCAAAGATGACCCTGAGGGCTGGGTGGAGTTGGCCCTTTGATCTGAAGCGATGGGAGCACCCCAAGATGCATCCTCTTAATGATGAGGGCATTGGCGGGATGGTGTGGATCCATTACGGGCTTCTTCAACAGACCTCTTGTTGTTCTCCATGACCTTGAACCTACGGAAAGGTAGAGGATGTACTGAAGACGAAGAGGAGTTGAGATGAATAGGGTTGTTTTTTGGTTCACAACCATAGCCTGTATATATAGCCCAGGAAAGCGAGAAGATAGATTTCGATGGAGGTATGAAATTGAAATCAGAAACGGAAACGGATCAACACTCTGAGAATTTAGGGGACGGATAACGAAGAGATAATGGATTCACATTTATTGCTTCCCCAGATTACAAAATATCATGGGATGGATACATTGACTAAAGATTAACCCACTAGAACTTCTTTGGATTGAAGGGAGTCCGGATTTCTACAAGGCCGAAACTCATTGTAAGCCAAGTCGCCTCGGCCCATCAGTAAATTATACTAGAGAAGAAGAAGGTTCGCCCGTCTAACATATGCTCAACAGATTTCTCGATAAATTGAGGAACTATGGGAAAGAAGCCTGAGGCTTTCCTGATGGGCATTTGGAGGAGCAGCAAGGGGAAGGTGATCACACCCTCTGCCCTCGTAAACACTAAAACAGCCTTGTGAGCATGAAGAGAAGACTCATGTGATATCACAAGAATTCTTCTAACTGTAATGGCTAGTCTTCTTGCCCAACGAGGCGCTAGAATAAGTGACACAATCACCCTATGCACAAGAATTCTTCTAACTACTCAAGATCTTCATAACAAGACCATGGAGGGTCCAGCGGAGTCAGGGGCACTTGAAGAGACAGGAAGAAGAAAGACATGGCTGAATTGTTGAGTTGCTTTCGCCAAGGTCGGATAGGTATTTTATAGTCGGCCCATGAAGATGAATCCAAGTGCCCGTGAAGCAGTGATAAGTTTTGAGGCATAGGCTCATGAGTGGACGCAAGCGGTGACAAACAGTAGACCCTAGATCAAGGTTCTCTACCCGTGACTGTGGACCAATCAGGGATACAGACATGATAATTTTGGAATAAAATTTCTTTTATCCCAAAATTGGGGGGGGGGCTTGTGTTTACACCAAAATTTGGAAGAAGAGTCATAGGGACTCGAAGGCTCCTAAGGTCATGTCGTCAGGGAATCAATCGCGTGCAGATCAGAACCAGCTGATTCGAGCACAAAACTAGAATTGGCTTTCTTCAAATAGCGCCAGCAAATAATGACGAAGGTTATGATCGGCGCCAGGACGAGACATGCTGGACTCTACAAAAAGGGAAAGATTAGAGTCCAAGTTATCTTAAATTAGGAATATTTTCGTTTATGCCAAGGATTGTAACGAATCATGCTCGAGTAGGATTCATGTTTAGGTCCTAGGTATAAATATCAAAGCCCCGGCTATTGTAAGGAATAATAATCAATCAAATACAAGTCAATTACTTTTTTCGGCTCTAGCCACCCCTTAGGAGTAGGAGTAGAGTAGATCTCGGTGAGTTCTTCAGCGAGTACATCTGCATCGATCTGATCGACCTCCACTGCTTGTTTGTAAGTACCGTCATGGTTTATACCTCTATTCGTATGGCTACATCGATCTAGTTGACCCCCACTGTGACTCTGGTATAGGCTAGTTATCGACTCTTGTCTAATTCAAGTATGGCCTGTTGAAAGCTCTAGTTTGGTTTTGGTGAATTGATAAAACCCTAAGTGCTAACCTAGTTTATCAAGTGATCATGACATAGGTAGCACATTCCAAGTGGTGAAGCAAATGAAGTTCATGACATGATGATGGTGATGCCATGGTGATGATCAAGTGCTTGGACTTGAAAAGAAGAAAGAGAAAAACAAAAGGCTCAAGGCAAAGGTATAAATGGTAGGAGCTATTTTGTTTTGGTGATCAAGACACTTAGAGAGTGTGATCACATTTAGGTTTGATAGCCGTACTATTAAGAGGGGTGAAACTCATATCAAAATGTGGTTATCAAAGTGTCACTAGATGCTCTAACTCATTGCATATGCATTTAGGATCTAGTGGAGTGCTAACACCCTTGAAAATGTTTGTGAAAATATGCTAACACATGTGCATAAGGTGATACACTTGGTGGTTGGCACATTTGAGCAAGGGTTAGGAACTTCACCGGTGGAGTGTCTGCCCGCAGAGTGCGGACAGTCCGATGATGCCACCGGCGCCCTAGACAGAAAAGACAGAGGTCACTATAAGTGACCGTACGCTGGTCTCTGTTGGACCGGCGCGTTCGGTCAGTAGCAACTGAAGAAGCATAGCGTTGGTCATCGACCAGACGATGGCGGTGAAACAACCGAATGCTAGCTGGCTACGTCCGATCACACTAATATGGTCATGCACAGAGGAGTCACTGAGTGACCGGACGCGTCCAGTCGAAGACATTCATTTCTGGAACCTTACTAGAAATGACCGGACGCTGGAGGCTCAACGTCCGGTCACTTATGCCACAGTGTCCGGTCGACTATTGACCATTGAGATCAGGCGAATAGTATTCAAAGAGAGGGGACACGTGGCGTGTATCACGTGACCGGACGCTGAGGGCCAGCATCCGGTCGATTCGACCGGAGCATCCGGTCACCCCGAGTTGTGCCCAGTGAAGGGGTATAACAGCTCTATTTCATGGGGGCTTCTATTTAAGCCCCATAGCCGGCTCAAGCTCATGCTCTTGGCCATTTGCATTGACATAGCAACCTTGTGAGCTTAGCCAAAGCCCTCCCACTCATCTCTCCATCATTGATTCATCATCTTTATGAGATTGGGAGAGAATCCAAGTGCATTGCTTGAGTGTTTGCATCTAGAGACACTTGGTGTTCGTGTTTCGCTGCGTGATTCGCTTGTTACTCTTGGTGGTTGCCGCCACCTAGATGGCTTAGAGCAGCGAGGATCGTTGAGCGGAGGGTGGTGATTGTCTCCGGCTCCGATCATGGTGATTGTGAGGGGTTCTTGACCTTTCTCCAATGGAGAGCCAAAAGGTACTCTAGTGGATTGCTCATGGCTTGTGTGATCCTCATCTTGTGTTGGTTGTGAGGCACCCTATTAAGGGTTTGGCGTGTGAAGCCAATTAGCGCGTGAACCTCCAAGTGAGTGAATCGCCACAACGAGGACTAGCTTGCCGGCAAGCAAGTGAACCTCGGTAAAAAATCATTGTGTTCATCATTGATTCCGAGGTGATTGGTCTTCATTTTTATTCATGCTTGTGATTGATTGGCTTCTTCATCTACACGGTGGTATAAACAAATTGCTCACTCTCTTTACATTACCGCAAACTAGTTGTCAAGCTCTTTAGTGTAGCTGGTTGTCGGTGTTTCGGACCGGGAGGTCCTCAACCAACTAGTAAATTTATCCTACGTGTTCCCGATTCCAGACGGTGATGCAAAGAGACACAAGGATTATACTGGTTTGGGCAATTCGAGCCCTACGTCCAGTCTGGGAGATCGATCTCATATTCCTTGCACCGAAATGCTTGTAGTAGAGGGTTACAAGTCAGGTGAGGGAGGGAGCTAGTCCCAGGTCTCGACGAGGTGTGATGTGGGTCGCTTGAGATGTTGCTCTCAGGCGGCAGGGAAATGTGTGTGTTACAGGGTGTTGTTCTTCGTCTGTCCCCCCTAAATGGCCTAGGTCCTTTCCTTTTATAGTTGAAGGGAGGACAAGGACAGTACATGTGCTAACTATACGCATCGTGTGAACAGAGGTGGCGTGTTCGAGCCCTATAGCCTGTTCCTGTGGCGGCGTGGTCGTCGGAGTGGTCTGTTCTTGGAATACTGCGGCGGATTGTAGGTCACATCTGATCCTGTGTGTCATGGGAGCTCCAGGACTGCCTCGGAGCGAGTGCGGCGGTCAGCATGCGAGTCGCTGTGGACTGACTGTGCGCGAGGCCGAGGCTTAGTCGGTGCCGAGGCCACACTGCAGTGGGGGGGTCTCGGCAGACATGAATCCTGAGATAGCCGATACCTTGTGCAGAGTGCCGAGGCCCGGAGAGAGCGATTGATCTGGTGTGCTGGTTCGGGGGTGGTGATGACCCGGGCTAGGCTGCCCATGTCGTGTTGTTTTTGAGGCAGGGATCGCGGGGCACAGTGTAGTGCGGGCGTAGATCATGGGCACAGCATCAAAGTACAGTGGCCGGTAATCCCCGCCGCGCCCTATCTCAGCCGGTATGGCACTGATGCGACCTCATGTCCCATTGGCCATTCCGTGGTGTTGAGCCGTCGTCTGGCTGAGATTGCGGGAGTGGTTGACATATTAATGGGACATGATGTGCTATCGGGAAGACCAGCCGAGGCGGGGGCAACGGGTTACGGATAAGCCGGCCTCGCACAAGACGGAGGATAGGGCCTCGCGTGAGACGGAGATTGGTCTCCTTGCCGAGGCCTTCCACAAGAGGTCTCGCATGAGGCAGAGCTCCTTGCCGAGGCCTTCTGCAAGAGGTCTCATGCGAGGCAGAGCTCCTTGCTGAGGCCTTCCGCAAGAGGCCTCGCGCGAGGTGGAGATTGCATCTCCTTGCCGAGACCTCCCATGAGAGGCCTGAGGCGATGCAGAGATCCAGGTGGGTTCGGACGGGGCTGGTTATGAGCCCATGGCTTTCCCTCTAACTTTGCCGTTGATGGGATTTTAGTGCCTCTCATGGTGTACGCTTGGGGTACCATGTTTTATGGTACCCGACAGTAGCCCCCGAGCCTCAGGGAGGGTGAGTGCATTCTCCCTGAGGATTTATCGGGACTTGGTTTGCAGTCGCTCCCATAGGGATTGTGTTTTGTTTCTTGAGGTTTCGGTGGGTGCGCGCGAGCGCACCCACCGGGTGTAGCCCCCGAGGCCCTGGAGGAGTGGAGTTACTCCTCCAGGGGCTTTTTTTGTTTTCGTGTTTGAGTGAGGAGTTTTCATCGTATTTGCCGAGCCCACAAGTGCGAGTTCGGGTCGCGGGGGTCTCGGCGAGGTGGCAGGAAGAGCCCTCTAGCCTCCGCGTGGAGCGAGAGGTCCATCAGGGGTTCCCTTGGCTTTTGGTACGACCCTCATGCTTCCTTTTCGCTCGGAAGGAGGGGTGGAATGTGCCAGGCTACCCTCGATGGGCACGAGCGTTGGCACTTTCGGTGAGCTGTTATCGAGTGAGTCCGAGTGGAGGCCCGTACCTCGTTGGCTAGGGGACGGCTAGCGGTCTAGAGACACACTCCAAGAGTACCAGAGGGTTTCTCTAGTGGGTGCCAAGGCCGTTCGCTGGGCCTTAGTGGCTCGGTGCCTCCCTACGGTGGGATCCCATTCGGAGACTCCCCTGCCGGTCTCGGACGTGACTTAGGACGCCCCGAGCGATTGTTCGCTCGGGCCTCGGCCATTCGTAGGCTCGCCCCAAAGTCGTCCCTGACTCTGTTGCCCTGGGGCAGCTGTCGAAACCTCTGGGGGTCTAGCCTTTGAACCCCTGGATCGTAACGGGCTCGGTGCCCTTTATCGTATTTGTAACGAAACCTCTAGCGCAGACTTAGATCGTTTGTCTTTGTCTAGGGTGCAGGAGGAGCCCCCGAGCCTCCGCCTGGAGCAAGAGGGCGGTCAGGGGTCCCCTGGCTTTTTTTATTCGACCCTCCCATATCCTTTTCGTTCGGACGGAGGGTTTGTTTGCCGAGCCCATTCGGGTGCGAGCCGGAGCCGCTGGGTCTCGACAAGGTTGCAGAAAGAGCCCCCTAGCCTCTGCATGGGGTGAGAGGGCCATCGGGAGCTCCCCTGACTTTTTATACGCCCCTCGCGCTTGAGGGTTTATTTGCCGAGGCCCCTTTGGGTGGGAGCCTTAGGTGCGGGGTCTCGGTGAGGTTGCAGGGAGGGCTCCCTAGCCTCCACACGGAGCAGAGGGCCGTCAAGAGCTCCCCTAGCTTTTTGTACGACCCTCGCGCTTCCTTTTCGCTCGGAAGGAGGGGTTGTTTTGCCGAGCCCCCTCGAGTGCGAACCAGGGTTGCTAGGTCTCGGCAAGCTTGCAGGAAGAGCCCCCTAGCCTCTGCATGGGGCGAGAGGTCCGTCGGGGGTTCCCCTAACTTTTTTGTATGACCCTCACGCTTCCTTTTCGCTCGGAAGGAGGGGTGGAATGTGCCAGGCTACCCTCGGTGGGCACGAGCATTGGCACTTCCGGTGAGCTGTTATCGGGTAAGTCCGAGTGGAGGCCCGTGCCCCGTTCGCTAGGGGACGGCTAGCGGTCCAGAGACACACTCCAAGAGTACCAGAGGATATCTCTAGTGGGTGCCGAGGCCGTTCACTAGGCCTCGGTGGCTCGGTGCCTCCCTATGGTGGGATCCCATTTAGAGACCTTCCTGCCGGTCTCGGACACGACTTAGGGCATCCCAAGCATTTTGCTTGCTTGGGCCTCAGCTCCATATAAGCTCGCCCGCGGTCATCCCTGACTCTGTTATCCTAGGGCAGCTGTCAAAACCCCTTGGGGCCCAGCCTTTGAACCCCTGGACCGTAATAGGCTGAGAGCCTCGTTCCTTCATCTGAAAGGAATAGGACAGGGGGAATATCCTCCCTATTGGCTCGGCAACGGGTGGCGCGCCTTTTGAGGCGGTTTCCTGGGGAGACGAAACGACGCTTGCTACCGTAGTGGCTGAGTGTGACGTGGTGGATGGGACGTAACTGTTCCCGCAATTAATGGGAATGAAGTGGGCACGTGGGCGGCAAAATCGGCTCGTGGTTAACCGCGCCGGATCAGGGGGGGAAACTTCCCTGATTTCATCGCCCGTTCGTTTCGCCTCCCCCTACATAAATACTCGAAGAGTCTCGCCCCTCCTCACCTTGCCTTGCCTGCATCAGTTCTGCTTCCATCGAGCCGTCGCTAGAGCAGCGGGTGCCGGGAAGAAGAAGGGAGAAGAGCGAGCCAAGGAAAAAGCGAGAAAACGTGAGAGTGTGGGAGGGAGAGAAAAACTCACCGCCGCATCTAATCCTTCCATCGCACTCATGGTCGGCGACATCATTGTAGTCGAGGCAGACCCCTAGGATCCTTCCGATGTCACCGTGGAGACACTCCAGTCGCTCGTCGATGGCGGACTCCTTCGTCCGGTGACGGACCCCACCAGGCCAGAGTGGATTGCTCCATACGGCGAGCCAGAGCCGAGGCCTCGCGATGGCTACATCGTGAGCTTCGTCTCCTTTCATGAGCATGGCCTCGGCGTCCCGGCGGATCGGTTCATGCGGGCGCTCCCGCACTACTATGGCATGGAGCTCCACAATTTCAACCCTAACTCCATCACACAGGCGGCTATCTTTGTTGCCGTCTGCGAGGGGTACTTGGGGATTGCTCCCCATTAGGAGTTGTGGCTCCATCTATTCTGGGCGGGGCACACCACTAAGCCGACGGGCATGTCGGGTATGAGGAAGGCGACGAGGGCCGGCAGCTACACTCTCCAAGTGCGCCAGGAAAGCCAGCACCTCTACATCCCAGCCTAGCTCGCGTCCTCTAATCGTCGGTGGCACACGAGCTGGTTCTACCTTCGTAACGACGACAGAGGACTTCCCCCCTACACTGGACGAATTGTGGGGAGCTGCCCGGAGAGATGGAAGTATGGCGTCCCGAAGGACGACTAGCCCAAGCTATAGCCGCTTCTGGAGGGGCTGGAGAGGCTGCAGGGCCGTGGCCTTACCGTGGCTATGGTCATGGCTGCCTTCCACCGCCGGAGGGTGCTGCCGCTGATGGCTCGACGGCAGCGGCTGTTCGAGATGATGCCGGGTGAGCCCATTGAAGGCATCCGGATGTCCTCCTCCGCCCTTTCTGACGAGGAAATTGTTCGTCGGGTTGGGGAGACGGTAGAGGCGAAGCTGAGGGGCGGCAACCTGACGCCCATCGCGATGCGGCCGTCGTGGGGGTTCCTCTCGCTGGTAAGTCGTGTGCCGCTGTAGCCCTCGAGCCTCCTCCGTTTCTCCTTACTTCTCATGCGCATTCGCCGTTCCTATTGGGGATGAGGGACGTGCGCGCCTCTTCGCCGCCCGTCCCTAAGGACGCGAGGCGGCAGGTGATCAACTGGGCGCACGCCGATGCGCAGAAAAAGAGGAAGGACGCCGAAGCGGTGAAGCGCACGAAGAAGATCCTCACGCTCGAGGAGCTGGACAAGCGCCGTCGTCAACAAAGGAAGGACGGTCTTCCATTGGAGGAATCCCTGTCGTCATCATTGTCGACGGAGGCCTCGGACGGGGATGATGAGGGCGAGGTGGGGCGAGGTCCCCTGGACCATCTCCCTGACGTAGTGGAGGTGGTGCCCGGGGCGTTCGCAAGGAGCCCGGCACTCTCGGGAGGAGGAGGAGAAGCGGACCCAGGGTCGGCGATTGCTCGCTCCGGGGCCGAGGCCGACACGCCTAGGGCGCGAGCGTGCTGTAAACGCGCCGTCAGCCTGATGGGCTCGACGGCGATGGTGGAACAAGTGGCGGCGGAGGCGACGCAACCGCCCTCGTAGAGGACCGACGGGGCATCAGGGTCCTTTGAGGACCGGCTGGCGCCGATGGACACAGAGACGATGCCTCTGCCACCGCCACCGCCTTTGCAGATGAGGGTCGCCATGGCGAAGCGATTGCCGCCCCGTTCGAGGTTGGTGTATCTTTGGTGGGGTCGCAGCGCCTTCTGTTCGCTCTTTAGTCCCGTGCTGACCCTATAGGTGATTTTTCCTTAGTCGGAAGCAGCATGCGGACAAGCTTCCCTTGGCGCCCCTTAAGGCGCTCAAGGTGAGCCCCGGCTCCTCCACGCACTGGGTGGTAGAGGCACAAGCCGCTATACAACGCGGTGCGGTGTTGGCGAGGGCCGACCCGAAGGAGCCGGCCACCCAAGGAGGGGCCGCCGAGGCGACCCCGACACAGATGGGGGAGGGAGTGCTTCCGCCCTGCGAGGGCGAGGCTCACGAGTCGGATGGGGCCGGGGTGCCCTTGGTTGCCGAGGCCCCCGGCATATCCGAGGCTGAGGCGACGGAGGCTGGGGCGCCCAAGATCGCAGAGACCGCAGTGGCCGCGATCGATGTTTCTGCGACCACCGAGGCCACGATGGCGGAGGCCGGAGCCCTCGAGACCGTTGAGGCTGACGTGATGGTGGCGAGGCCATCTGTCCAGGAGGTGGAGATGAAGGCGGCGGAGGCCTCGGTGGTGCCCTTGGTTCAGGGTCCGCCGTTGTTACGAGAGAGCGCCCAGGAGGCGGAGGTCTATCCGATCTCCTCCGATGATACTTCCCGGGCGTGGGAGGTGGTCGACACCAAGGAGACTGGCGCTGTGGAACAGCCAGCTCCAATCTTGGGCGAGGGAAGCTCAGCCCTCGTGCGGGCGCGACCCGAGCCTCGTGGGGTGGATCACCCGCGGGTACTGTGGCGGAGCCGGGACGACCCTGAGGGGGAGCCTCTGTTCGCCCTCGAGGACGCAGCCGAGGGCGGGCACTAGGGCACCTTCGAGTAATACCGCCAGCTGGCGGAGCGGTCGCTACGGACGGCGCTGTCCATGGTGGCCGACGACCTACCCGGAGTCGCCCAGGTTCACGTTTTTGTTTCTCACACGATGTTGTCTTTTTCTGAGTTTTGTTGCAATCAATGACCCCTGTTCTGCTTCCCCAGGAGCTCAAGACCTGGTCCCTTGGGAAGTCGGTCTTTCTCCGGTGGGAGAGGGGCATCTGGGACCAGCTCCAGCAGCAAAGGGGCCTGCTTGTGGGTGCCAACGAGCTTCTGGCGGCGCGAAGCGCGGAGGTGGAGGATCTCCGCCTCCGCTGTGCTGACTTGAAGGTTGAGGCGGCCACGGCCTAGGAGCAGCTTGCCCCTCTAGCGGCACAGGTCAAGGAGTTGGAGGAGGAGCTCACCCGCACGGCCAGCGATCGAGATGCCTTCCGGGCTCGAGCCGTTGAAGCTACGGCGTCGGCCACCGCTCTTGCGGGGTAGCTAGGGGCGGAACAGAACACGCACCAGCTGACGAAAGGTGCCTCGGATGAGCCCCTTGCTGTAGCTGAGGCCTTGCAAACCGAGGCTGTGGTTTGGAGGGGGACGGTCGAGGGTGAGTTTTAGTCTCCTTGTTTTGTTTTCTTTTCCTTATGTTCGCTCCCTAACTTCCTTGTGTGACGCAGAGCTAGGGAGTGAAGCTTCCAGGGCGGCTGAGGCTTCTCGAGTCGAGGCCCAGCGCTTGAAGCAGAAGGCCAAGGCTTCCCAGGCCGAGGCCCTGCGCTGGAAGGAGAAAGCCGAGGCCTGTTAGGTTGAGACCTGACGCTGGGAGCAGAAGGCCAAGGGTGAGTTCTGTGGGCTTCCGCCCCTAGCTTAGGTTGTTTTTCCCTCGCTCAACCTCATTCTGTTTTCTGTGGTGTAGAGTCAGAGGCAGAGGTTACTCAGGCAGCCGAGGCTTCCAGCGCAATGCAGATGGTGCTTGAGACCGAGATCAGGGAGCACGAGGCGCTGAAACGTGCCGCCCTTTCCGCCTGCGAGGCCTTGGAGGTCGAAGGGGTTCAGTTAGGCAGCTCCCTTGGGAGCTGTTTGATTGCGTTGAGCAGCCAGATGCGCAAGCGGCTCCGAGGAGCGCTGCACACGGATGTCAAGCGTGCGTTGGCCATCATCTCCTCTCACTACGTTGGCGTCGACCTCCCGGCCATCAGTGATGGCTATGTCCTGCCTGACGATGATGAGGAGGCTGACGCGGCGGTCACGAAGCTAATGGAGGCGGCGGAAGGCCCTGGCACGGTGCTGGCGATGCTCTTTGAAGAGGAGGTGGTCCCTCCCCTACCATCTGCCGATGCTGGAGGCCCTGAGCCTTGACCTGGGCCCAAGGGGCCATGTAAAAATAGAGTAGGAATTGTCTTTGTATCGTAACGCTTGTGGCCGTCGAGGCCTTTCTTTTTGAAGTATTTGTGTTTCTTAGTTATTTTTCTTATGTTTCCGAGCCTCTGCCCTCTGTTGCTTCTGATCAGATTTCGTTTGCAAAACACCTCCTTAGAGCCTAAGCCATCCCTTGGGCGAGAGGTAGTGAGGGAGTGCCATAGCTCGGAGGCATAGGCCATCTCGCGACTCTACCGACCTCTTGCTTAGGAAACAGACTTTGGTCCGATGGGTTTTTACAACCGATTCGTCAGAGCATGCTAGAGACTTGGCGTAGGAATTTTTTCGAAAAACGACTGAAGAATGCTGCATGGGTCTTAGGGGGAGACCCCATCTAGCCCCCAAGGGAGGCTTGGTTCTGCCGAGGTAGAGCTGAGTCTCCCTTACCGTATTATTGTATTGCCGAGACCCACGATGGGCTCGGGGGGTTTCTCGAAAAATTAGACCAACTAAAGAGCACTTTTTAATTGTATTACGAGAAACAACATATGCAATGCTTGGAAATTTAGGGATAAAAGCGACGTAGCTGTTCTATGTTCCAAGCATTGGTGAAGATTTCGCCCTTCTCGTTGGCCAGCTTGTAGGTCCCAGGCTTCAGTACTTGGGCGATGATGTACGGTCCTTCCCATGGCGGGGTCAGCTTGTGGCAGCCCTTGTTGCTCTGTGCTAGCCTCAACACCAGGTCGCCTACCTTCAAGTCTTGCCCTCAGACGCGTCGGGCCTGATAGCGCCGTAGGCTCTGCTGGTATTTAGCCGAGTGTAGTAGCGCGACGTCTCGGGCTTCCTCCAGTTGATCGAGGGTGTCCTCTCGGGTGGTGCGGTTACTTTGTTCGTTATAGGCTTGTAGCCTTGGGGAACCATATTCCAAGTTAGTGGGGAGGATGGCCTCAGCCCCATAGACCAGGAAGAAAGGCGTGAACCCCATGGCTCGGCTTGGAGTGTTCCTCAGGCTCCAGATGACCGATGGGAGTTCGGCGAGCCATTTCTTGCCAAACTTTTTCAACCGGTTGTAAATTCTTGGCTTGAGGCCTTGTAGGATCATGCCATTGGCACGTTCTACTTGGCCGTTGGACCTTGGGTGTCCTACGGCCGACCAGGCCACATGGATGTGGTGGTTGTCGCAAAACGTCAGGAACTTTTTGCCAGTGAACTGTGTCCCGTTGTCGGTGATGATGGTGTTAGGAACCCCAAACCTATGGATAATGTCAGTGAAGAATAGCACTGCCTGCTCAGATTTGATTCGATTGATCGGACGAGCCTCGATCCATTTGGAGAACTTGTCGATTGATACCAGTAGATGGGTGTAGCCTCTGGGGGCCTTTTGCAGAGGCCCGACCATGTTGAGCCCCCATACGGCAAACGGCCATGTAATGGGGATGGTTTGGAGGGCCAGGGCCAGGAGATGTGTTTGTCGAGCATAGTACTGACATCCCTCGCAGGAGCGTACTAGCTTGGTGGCGTCGGTGACCGCCGTCGGCCAGTAAAACCCTTGGCGGAAAGCATTTCCTACGAGCGTCCGAGGCGCCGCATGGTGCCCGCAGGCGCCTGCGTACAAGTCCCAAAGCAGGGCTTGACCCGCCTTAGCAGTGATACATTGTTGGAGGATGCCGGAGGGACTTCGCCTGTACAATTCGTCATTGCAGAGGATGTAAGTCTTGGCTTGGCGCGCGAGCCGTCGGGCTTCGGTTCTGTCGCTAGGAAGCTCCCTCCAATCATGCCAAACGAGGAACGAGATTCGCCAATCCGTGTCCTGGTCGGTCTGCGGAGGCTCGGTGTTGACTTCCATGACCTTGGGCTCGGTCGAGGGGGTCTCGGCAGTAGAGGGGGCGTTGAGCCTTGTCGTGGTTTCCATAGGCGGGCCCCCCTCCGTTACCAAGGTGTAGTCAATGGAAGGTTTGTGAAGGTCTCTAGCAAATACATTTGGGGGGGACCGGAGCCCATGCCGAGGCTATCTTTGCCAGTTCGTCGGCAGCCTCGTTGTACTTCCACGCGATGTGGTTCAGTTCGAGACCGTCGAACTTGTCTTCTAGGCGACGCACCAACTTGCAGTAAGCCTCCATTTTGGGGTCGAGGCAATTTGACTCCTTCATGACTTGATCGACGACGAGCTGCGAGTCGCCCCGGACGTCAAGACGCCGTACCCCGAGTTCGATGGTGACTTACAAGCCATTGACGAGGGCCTCATACTCGGCCACATTGTTGGAGGCGGCAAAGTGGAGCCGCACCATGTAACGCATGTGTACTCCGAGGGATGAGATGAAGAGGAGTCCCGCGCCTGCCCCGGTCTTCATCAGAGACCCATCGAAGTACATGGTCCAGCATTCTGTCTGGACTTGGGCAGGTGGTAATTGGGTGTCGATCCATTCAGCCACAAAATCGGCCAAGACCTGAGACTTAATCGCTTTCCGAGGCGCAAAAGTCAAGGTTTCCCCCATAAGCTCGATGGCCCACTTGGCTATCCTGCCTGAGGCCTCCCGGTTATGGACTATCTCTCCCAAGGGGAAAGACGATACCACGGTCACTAGGTGAGACTCGAAGTAGTGATGCAGCTTGCGCTGGGCCAGGACTACGGCGTAGACCAGCTTCTGGATGTGGGGGTAACATGTTTTGGTCTCGGAGAGCACTTCGCTGATGAAGTAAACAGGTCGTTGGGTGGGTAGAGCATGGCCCTCTTCCTGCCTTTCTACTACTACGTCAGCGCTGACCACTTGGGTTGTTGCAGCGATGTAGAGTAAGAGGGCCTCATCCCTGGTTGGGGGTACCAGGATAGGAGGATTTGTGAGCAGCGCTTTGAGTCTGTTGAGGGCTTCTTCGGCCTCGGGGGTCCAAGAAAAATGCTCGGATTTTCTCAAGAGTCGGTACAGAGGCAAGCCTTTTTCGCCGAGGCGCGAGATGAAGCGGCTCAAGGCCGCAAGGCATCCCATGACCCTCTGTACTCCCTTGAGGTCTCTGATTGGTCCTATGCTAGTTATGGCCAAGACCTTTTCTGGGTTGGCTTCGATGCCGCGTTTGGAGACTATGAATCCCAAGAGCATGCCTCGGGGGACCCCGAACACACACTTCTCGGGATTGAGCTTGATGCCATTCTCTCTAAGGCATTTGAAGGCTATCCTTAAGTCGTCAATGAGATCCTCGGCCTTTTTGGTCTTGACCACGATGTCGTCCACATAGGCCTCGATGGTCCGCCCGATGTGGTCGCCAAAGACCTGGGTCATGCACCGCTGGTACGTGGCCCCTGCGTTTCTAAGGCCGAAAGGCATAGTCACGTAGCAGTACATGCTGAATGGGGTGATGAAAGAAGTCACAAGCTGGTCGGACTCTTTCATCTTGATTTGATGGTAACCAGAATACGCATCAAGGAAAGATAGGGTCTCGCACCCCGCAGTGGAGTCAACAATCTGATCGATTCGGGGTAATGGGAAGGGGACTTTTGGACAGGCTTTGTTCAAACCGGTATAGTCTACACACATCCTCCATTTCCCATTTTTCTTCCTAACTAACATGGGGTTAGCCAACCACTCCGGGTGGGACACTTCCTTGATGAACCCGACTGCCAAAAGTTTCTGCACCTCCTCACCGATGGCCCTATGCTTTTCCTCATCGAAGCGGTGCAGGCGTTGCTTCACCGGTCTAGAGTCGGCCTGGATGTCCAAGGCGTGCTTGGCGACTTCCCTCGGTATGCACGGCATGTCCGAGGGACTCCATGCGAATATGTCGGCATTCGCACGGAGGAAGTCGACGAGCATGGCTTCCTATTTGATGTCGAGGGTGGCACTGATCCTTAGCGCCCGGTCGTCGGGGCAGGCGGGGTTGACTAGGACGAGCTTGATGGCCTCCGTGGGCTCGAACGTCCCTGCACGACGCTTGGAGTTAGGCGCCTCGCCACTGAATTGGTCGAGGTTGGCGATGAGGGTCTCGGCCTCGATGAGAGCCTCGACGTACTCGATGCACTTGACGTCACAGTCATATGCATGTTCGTACATGGACTCAATCATGATGATACCGCTGGGGCCTAGCATCTTGAGCTTGAGGTAGGTATAATTGGGAACTGCCATGAACTTGGCGTAGCACGGCCGCCCTAGGATGGCGTGGTAGGTTCCTCTGAATCCGACCACCTCGAAGGTAAGGACTTCCTTGCGGTAGTTGGAGGGGGCACCGAAGCAGACGGGAAGGTCGATGCGCCCGAGGGGTCACGTGCGTTTCCCTGGCACGATGCCGTGGAAGGGTGCGACGTTGCCTTGGAGCCTCGATCGGTCGATCTCCAAGAGCTCTAGGGTGTTGGAGTATAGGATATTGAGGCCACTGCCTCCGTCCATCAACACCTTGGAGAGTCGGGTGTTGCCGATGATGGGGTCGACAACAAGTGGGTACTGCCCGGGATTCAGAACATGGTCGGGGTGGTCGTCTTGATCAAAGGTGATCGCCTCTCAAGACCAGTCGAGGTACCGGGGAGTGGCCACCTTGATCGAGAAGACCTCTCAGCGTTCCCTCTTTCGCTGCAGCGCCGTAAGGCACGCCGAGGGTCCACCGAAGATCATGAAGGCGTTGTGTACCTCGGGGAACCCATCATCCTTGTCATCATCCCGGTCGCCGGCGCCCTTCTGCTTGGCATCGTCGTCGGGGGGGCCGAGCCTGGCGTAGTAACGCCACAACATGGAGCAATCCTCGAGGGCGTGCTTGACCGGGCCTTGGTGGTAAGGGTAGGGTTTCTTAAGCATGTCATCGAAAGGTCTGGGACCCCTAGGGCCTCGAGGATTCTTGCGTTCTGTGGCCGTGACCATATCGGCCTCGAGGACGGCCCGCTTCCCCTGGCGATCCTTCTTCTTTCTTTTGGGGAGGCGGGGAGCCGAGGCCTCGGGGGCCTCATCCCTCCGTTTCCCCTTGGCGTCGTCTATGGGGAAGATGGCCCCTACAGCCTCCTCGCCTGAGGCGAAGTTGGTGGCGATGTCGAGGAGCGCGGCGGCCGAGCACGACATGTTCTGGCCTAGTTCTCGGACCAAGTCTCGACAGGTGGTGCCAGAGAGAAAAGCCTAGACAATCTCTGAGTCGCCGATGCTGGGCAACTCGGTGCATTATTTCGAGAAGCGTTGGATGAAGTCTCGGAGAGACTCGTCTGGTTTCTGGCGACAACTCTTAAGGTCCCAGGAGTTTCCAGGGCACACGTATGTGCCTTGGAAAATTCCTGACGAAGACCTGAACCAAGTCGCGCCAGTCGTGGATCTGAGAGGGAGGAAGGTGCTCAAGCCAGGCTTGCGCCGAGTCTGACAAGAGCAGGGGGAGGTTGCGGATGATGAGCAGATCATCGTCTGCACCACCTAGCTGACAAGCCAGGAGGTAATCAGCGAGCCAGAGCTCGGGGTTGGTCTCGCCGCTATATTTCGTGAGGTTGGTTGGCTGGCGAAACCGGGCTGGGAACTAAGCGTTGCGGATGGCTCTACTGAAGACCTGAGGGCCAGGTGGTTCAGGAGAGGGACTGCGGTCTTCCTCGCTGTCATAACAGCCGCCCTGATGCAGATGGTAGCCTCGGGCGGGCCCCTCACTATCGTGGCGCCGTCGTCGGCCGACCACCTCATGGTCACCCTGTGCCTCATGTCGGTTATCGAGGCGGTCGTGGACCGGGGGGACCCTATTGGTTGCCGGCACCCGAGCGGGCTTAGGATGAACCGCGGCCTCCCTATTATGCCAGCGTGGTGCTGAGGGGAGGTCCGAGGCGGCTCCGCGCCACCGAGAGGCGGAACTCTCTGCCTGCTGTACTGTGGCGGTCTCGAGGAGATCCCAGAGCTCGCCACGAATCCATCGTCCTTCCATGGTGGAGGGCTCGAGCATCGCGCGCACTAGCATCACCGCAGCCACGATGTTCTGGCTAGCATGATTGAAGATTGGGGGCGATCGTCCCCTTCGTCGTCGTTGATGCGATGGTGCACGTCGTGGGCCCATCGTCGGGCTCCTCCGCCGTCACCGCGGCCTTGCTGCTCCTGCTCGAGAGTGGTTCGAAGTTGTTGTAGAAGGAGTTGATCTTGCTCAACCTTGGCCTGAAGCTCACGGAGCTGTTCTAGGTCCGGGCGTCGAAATTGTCCGAGGGCAAGGTTCTCGTTCTGTGTTGCCGGGGGGACAATGCGTGAAGGTGTCGCATCGCCCATTCCCTAATGAAGCGGAGTGCGGTCATCCACCCCCTCGTGTTCGTCGCCCGTGCTTGGCATCCCTAGTCCGATGTGGAAGCACTCACGAGTGGGATCGTAAGTACCTTCATCGTCAGAATTGGAGTAGCCAAAGCAATAGTCGCTTGCAGCCAAGAAGCGATGCATAGTTTCATGGTCGTGGAGGTTGGCGTGGGCGTGAGTCGACGCTGTGGTGTTGAAGTCGAGAATGAAGTGCTGGCGGCGCTCCGAGAGATCCGCGTGAGCGGAAGCGTAGGCATAAGCATAAGATGCGGCGGCATTTCTCAACCCAAAGGGGTATGGAGATAGTGCCACCGCCGGGCTCTGTTCTGCCGGAGATAGCTCCTCAAGGATTGGTGGAGCGGAGCTTGATGTCGGGGCATCACCAGGTGCCACCGGCGTTTTTCCCTTGTCCATGCTCAGGCTAGACAGATCCCCAACCAGGGACCCTACGCCAACAGCTAGTTGTGGGGTGCCGGTGGAGAGCGGCAAGTCGCCCTGGGTTTGCGTGGCATCGGGATGATCTTGCTCACGCCGTGCCTGGCGAGCGCGGCGAGAACAGCCGCCTGGGCACCGCCTGCGCCTGGGCTGCCGATGCGTGACGTCATCATAGGCAGGCGGGGCTCAGGGTGTGAGAAGTACCATGTCGTACTCATGCCCTAGGGACATGAACTCTAGGCTCCCGAACCACACCACCGTGCCGAGACGCGGCGGTCGTACGAGGTCTGCCATCCGGAACTTGTCGGGATGATGAAACTGACACGTAGATCCCCCTACCTGGCGCGCCAACTATCGGTGTTTCGGACCGGGAGGTCCTCAACCAACTAGTGAATTTATCCTATGTGTTCCCGATTCCAGACGGTGATGCAAAGAGACACAAGGATTATACTGGTTCGGGCAATTCGAGCCCTACGTCTAGTCTGGGAGATCGATCTCGTATTCCTTGCATCGAAATGCTTGTAGTAGGGGGTTACAAGTTAGGTGAGGGAGGGAGCTAGTCCCAGGTCTCGACGAGGTGTGATGTGGGTCGCTTGAGCGTTGCTCTCAGGCGGCAGGGAAATGTGTGTGTTACAGGGTGTTGTTCTTCGTCCGTCCCCCATAAATGGCCCAGGTCCTTTCCTTTTATAGTTGAAGGGAGGACAAGGACAATACATGTGCTAACTATACGGCGTCGTGCGAACAGAGGCGACATGTCCGAGCCTTGTAGCCTGTTCCTGTGGCGGCATGGTCGTCGGAGTGGTCCGTTCTTGGAATACTGGGGCGGCGTGTAGGTCACATCCGATCATGTGCATCATGGGAGCTCTAGGACTACCTCGGAGCGAGTGCGGCGGTCAGCATGTGAGTCGCTGTGGACTGACTATGCGCAAGGCCGAGGCTCGGTCGGCACCGAGGCCGCACCGCAGTGGGGGGAGGGGCTCGGCAGACATGAATCTCGAGATAGCCGAGACCTTGGTGCAGAGTGTCGAGGCCCGGAGAGAGCGATTGATCTGGTGTGCTGGTTCGGGGGCGGTGATGACCCAGGCTAGGCTGCCCACGTCGTGTTGTTTTTGAGGCGGGGATCGTGGGGCACAGTGTAGTGCGGGCGCAGATCGTGGGAACAGCGTCAAAGTACAGTGGCCGGTAATCCCCGCCGCGCCCTGTCTCAGCCGGTATGGCGCTGATGCGACCTCATGTCACGTTGGCCATTCCGTGGTGTCGAGCCATCGTTCGGCTAAGATTGCGGGAGTGGTTGACGTATTAATGGGACATGACGTGCTGTCGGGAAGACCAGCCGAGGCTGGGGCGACGGGTTATGGATAAGCCAGCCTCGCGCGAGATGGAGATTGGTCTCCTTGCCGAGGCCTTCTGTAAGAGGTCTCGCGCGAGGCGGAGCTCCTTGCCGAGGCCTTCCGCAAGAGGTCTCACGCGAGGCGGAGCTCCTTGCCAAGGCCTTCCGCAAGAGGCCTCGCGCGAGGCGGAGATTGCGTCTCCTTGCCGAGACCTCCCGTGAGAGGCCTGAGGTGATGCAGAGATCTAGGTGGGTTCGGACGGGGCTGGTTATGAGCCCATGGCTTTCCCTCTAACTTTGCCGTTGACGGGATTTTAGTGCCTCTCGTGGTGTACGCTCGGGGTACCCCGTTTTATGGTACCTGACACTAGTTGTGAGAGCTTGTTAGTTTGGTTAGTGTGACTCTTTAGTTAGCCTTTGAGAGCTCACTAACTTAGTGTAGTGACATAGTTATTGTGTGGATAGAAACTACATAAACTAGAATTGTGGTAGATGGCTTGCATTTTTAGTAGGCTAGCCCAACACTCGCTTTGCCTCATAATTGTCTAACCGGTTTGTTAAGTGTTGTTGTAGAAATTTTTTAATAGGCTATTCGCCCCCCCTCTAGCCATTAGGACCTTTCAAGTGGTATCAGAGCCGAGGTCACCGTGATTTGAGGCTTAACAACCTTTGGTGTAAAAATAGCTCAAATCAACAATACAAAGAAGCCACCCCAATTTGATGGCTCCAACTATCCCTATTGGAAGGCTAAGATGACAACTTATATCAAGTCAATCAATAGGAAGGTTTGGAAGGTAGTAGAGACAAAGATTGAGATTGAAGATGCAGAGGCTCCCATCGCCGCCGAAGAAATACTACTCCAAAATAATGACATTGCTCTTAGTGCCATCCATGATGCTTTGGATGAAAGAATATTTGAGCAAATCAAGAATATTGAGAGAGCTCATGAGGCATGGAAGAAATTGGAGGAATCATTTGAGGGCACTCAAGCCGTGAAGGGTGCAAAGGCATACATTCTCAAAGAAAAGTTTGTAAGCTTCAAGATGAAGGAGGATGAGAGTGTGCCGGAGATGTTCCATAGGCTTTAAGTGCTTGTCAATGATCTCAAAGCACTTGGAGAAGAGGTGAAGGACAAGGACTTCTCCCACAAGTTCTTGAGATGTTTGCCTTCAAGATTTGGTGCATTGTTCACTATTCTAGTGAGGAGTGGTTTGGACACCATGACACCAAACCAAGTGTTGGGAGATATAATGACTGATGATACATATAGAGATGATGACAACAAGAAGAACAAGAAGGACAAAAAGGAAAAGAAAGAGAAGAAGGACAAGACAACCTTCAAGAAGAAGGATGGTTCATATGTGGTCACTTAGGATAGTGATGCCTCCTCAAGTGATGATGATGATAGTGATGATGTCAAGACCACCAAGAAGAAGGCACTTGCAAGCATTGCTATCAATGACAAGCCTTCTCTCTTCGACACTCCATCATGCTTCATGGCTAAGGCCACTAAGGTACAAACTTGTGATGATGATGGAAGTGATGATGAACATAATAATGAAAATGATAGTGATAGTGATGATGATGAACCTACTAAAGATGAATTATTTGATATGCTAGAAGATGCCAAATAATACTTTGACATTAAGAGAAGAGAATGCAAGAGCTTGAATAAGGAGGTAAAAGCCCTTAAGCAAGTCCTTGATGAGCTCAAAGCAACTCATGAGAGGCTAGAAGAAGCCCACAAGAAGCTTGGCAAGGCTCACAAGAAGCTTGAAAAAGCTCATTCCTCTTTGCTTAATGAGCAAAATAAAAAGAAACATGTTGAAACTTGCAATGTAGGCTTAACTTGTGATATAATTGATGAATCATTATCTATGCCTATCATTGTTGCTCCCACTAACCCTTCTTGTAGTACTTCTACTTCCACCTCATCTAGTAGTGATGGTCTCACTTGTGATACCTCACTAATGGTTGAGAATGAGAACCTCAAGAAGGAGGTCAATAAGCTCACTCACACCTTAGCTAAAGCCTATGGTGGTGAGGACCGCTTGCTTATGTGCTTGGGTAGCCAAAGAGCTTCTCTCTACAAAGAGGGATTGGGCTATACCCCCAAGAAAGGTAAGGCGGCCTTTGCTCCTCACAAGACTAGTTTTGTGAAGAACAATGGTCGGTTTTACACTAGTTGTAAGCAAGTTGGTCATAAAGAGCATGAGTGCAAGAACAAGAGTAAAAATGCTAATGTATCCTCCATTAAGATTAATTCTTTCTATGTGCTTACTAAGGGTGCAAATGGTGTAAAGGCTAAGTTCATTGGTAAACCATGGATGGGCTTAAAGAAGAAAGCCATTTGGGTACCAAAGAGCTTAGTAACTAACCTTCAAGGACCCAAGCAAGTTTGGGTACCTAAAAAGAATTGATCTTCTTTTGTAGGTCAATTACAAAGTCGAAGGAAGGCATTGGGTTCTTGATAGTCGGTGCACTCAACACATGACCGGTGATGCAAGAATGTTCAACTCAATCAACACCAATGGCAACGATGGTTATGATAGTATCACATTTGGTGATATTGGCAAAGGCAAGGTCAAAGGGCTTGGTAAGATTGCAATATCCAATGACATGAGCATATCCAATGTGTTACTAGTAGAGAGCTTGAACTTTAATTTGCTATCCGTGGCTCAATTGTGTGATCTTGGATTCAAATGCATATTTTGGGGTAGATGATGTAGAGATCATAAGTGTATATGACTCTAATTTAATCTTCAAAGGATTTAGATATGAGAATCTATACTTGGTTGATTTCAATGCTAGTGAAGCTAAATTATCTACATGCTTGTTCACTAAGTCTAGCATGGGTTGGTTATGGCATAGAAGGCTTGGTCATGTTGGAATGAAACAATTGAATAGATTGGCTAAGCATGACTTGGTTAGAGGCTTGAAAGATATTGTGTTTGAAAAGGATAAGCTTTGTAGCTCTTGTCAAGCCAGAAAACAAGTTGGAAACACCCATCCTAAGAAAAGCATGATGAGCACTAGTAAAATATTTGAGTTATTGCACATGGACTTATTTGGGCCAACTTAATACACTAACATTGGTGGTAACAAATATGGCTTTGTGATAGTGGATGATTATACTAGATACACTTGGGTATTCTTTCTAGTGGATAAAAGTGATGTATTTGCAACATTCAAATCATTTGTCAAGGGCATTCACAATGAGTTTGAAACAACCATCAAGAGAGTTAGAAGTGACAATGGTAGTAAGTTTAAGAACACTAGAATTGATGAGTTGTGTGATGAATTTGGAATTAGACATTAATTCTCAGCCAAATACACTCTACAATCAAATGGCCTTATTGAGAGAAAGAATAGAACACTCATCGATATGGCAAGATCTATGCTTAGTGAGTACAATGTGAGTCAATCTTTTTGGGACGAAGCTATCAACACGGCTTGCTATTGTAGCAACCGCCTCTATTGTCACCCATTGATAGAGAAGACAGCATATGAGCTCTTGAATGGTAGAAAGCCCAATATTGCATATTTCTGGGTTTTTGGTTACAAATGTTATATCTTAAAGAAAGGCACTAGATTGGGCAAGTTTGATAAGAAATGTGATGAAGGATTCCTACTTGGATACTCAACCACTAGCACTGGCGCTGAAATGATCGGACGCTGGCTGGCTGTGTCCGGTCACACTAATATGGTCATGCACAGAGGAGTCACCGAGTGACCGGACGCTAGGTGTGTCTGGTCGAGCATGACCGGACGCGTCCGGTCGAAGACATTTGTTTCTAGAACCTTATTGGAAACGACCGGACGCTGGAGGCTCAGTGTCCGATCACTTATGCCGTAGCGTCCAGTCGACTATTGACCGTTGAGATCAGGTGAACAATATTCAAAGAGAGGGGACACGTGGCGTGTATCACATGACCGGATGCTGAGGGCCAGCGTCCGGTCGATCCGACCGGAGTGTCCGGTCACCCCGAGTTGTGCCTAGTGAAGGGGTATAATGACTCTATTTCGTGTGGGCTTCTATTTAAGCCCCATAGCCAGCTCAAGCTCACGCTCTTGTCCATTTGCATTGACATAGCAACCTTGTAAGCTTAGCGAATGCCCTTCCACTCATCTCTATCATTGATTCATCATCTTTGTGAGATTGAGAGAGAATCCAAGTGCATTGCTTGAGTGTTTGCATCTAGAGACACTTGGTGTTTGTGTTTCGCTACGTGATTCACTTGTTACTCTTGGTGGTTGCCGCCACCTAGATGGCTTGGAGCAGCGAGGTTCATTGAGTGGAGGGTGATGATTGTCTCCGGCTCCGATCGTGGTGATTGTGAGGGGTTCTTGACCTTTCCTCAGCGGAGAGCCAAAAGGTACTCTAGTGGATTGCTCGTGGCTTATGTGATCCTCATCTTATGTTGGTTGTGCGGCATCCTATTGAGGGTTTAGCGTGTGAAGCCAATTAGCGCATGAACCTCTAAGTGAGTGAATCGCCACAACGAGGACAAGCTTGCCGGCAAGCAAGTGAACCTCGGTAAAAAATCATTGTGTTCATCATTGATTCCGAGGTGATTGGTCTTTATTTTTATTCATCCTTGTGATTGATTGGCTTCTTCATCTACATGGCGGTATAAACAAATTGCTCACTCTCTTTACATTACCGCAAACTAGTTGTCAAGCTCTTTAGTGTAGCTAGTTGTGAGAGCTTGTTAGTTTGGTTAGTGTGACTCTTTAGTTAGCCTTTGAGAGCACGCTAACTTAGTGTAGTGACATAGTTATTGTGTGGATAGAAACTACATAAATTAGAATTGTGGTAGGTGGCTTGCATTTTTAGTAGGCTAGCGCAACACTCGCTTCGCCTCATAATTGTCTAACTGGTTTGTTAAGTGTTGTTGTAGAAATTTTTTAATAGGATATTCACCCCCCTCTAGCCATTAGGACCTTTCACCTGTGTGATTCTACCTCACACCCCACTGCTTGAATTAGATCAAGGTCAAGTTATCGGCTCTACCTTAGTATTGTAGTCTTTGGTAGATTCATTAAGTTACCGATATTGCTTATTGCTTTCATCATTTATCTAATTACAGCAATATCACTCTGCCCGATTGAGATTGATCTAGATTGGCCTTATATCTTGTTTAACTCATCGTTTGCTAATTTAAAGTTGATCTAATCTACACCTTAAACGATGAATTATGTTTTTATCGACTGTTTTACATCAATCTTAATCGTGCATAGCGTGCGTTTAAGGCATGTCCGATCTTGAGTATATCTATTGGTTAATGAAAACCGTTCCATGGCCAGTCATCATGGCCTGTGGGATTCTGCCTCTCACCCCACTATTGGCACCATGGAGTGGGGATCGTTAGTTGGTAGACCCGTTCCTGAGGAGGCATGACCTTAACTGTGCGCTATTCCTGAATCGACTGTTTAGCTGATATCGAGTGCTTTCACGAACAGTTTACATTACGAGATCATTGAAGTAGAGATAAGTTGAAAGATACATTAGCCCCATGATCTTATTATTGTATTACGGCCTGCATGATTCTGCCTTATGCCCCACCGATATTAGTAATGAGTTAGGGTCGTCGAGTCTATTGTTGTTACTATAGCCTGCATGATTCTGCCTCATGCCCACTGGTCATGGCGATGGATGAGATCTAACATGTTCATTAGATTTATCTTTATTAAATGGTTAAGTGGTGTTGAATTGTCTTTTTATATAAAAAGGAGTTCGGTTACTTGTAATCATTGGCTCAGTATAAACCGATCATCATTGATATCTTATTGCCATTGATTAATATTTGCTTAAATAATATTTATCCTAAATGATAACCGATTCTTCTTATATGACCCCATGAGCTTTAATCGATTTATTCTTATGAATAGGCTAGAATCGACTATTTAGTCGATCTCCTCTCATATCGTCTCTTAGAGCCGCACATCCGGAACTGTGTGGCAACACCGGCACGTTTCACCCTTAATTACTGATGAGCTTTCTCTCCTTGTCAATTGTAGGATCAAATTAACTGGCACGTCTCGGGAGGATTGCGCAGGATCGACCACCCTTGCGCTGAAGCTAGACGGATCTGCTTCATCGAGCGGACCCTTCCGGCTTGCTGCGTGTGTCCTCGGCACGGAGACGAAAATTCTGTGTCGACAAGAGGTTTCGTGAAGAAGATTATTGACAGCCATCTATTTCCGAAAGAAGATTATGTTAGAAATTTAGGTAATTTCATATTTAATTTCATCTAGAAAAATCATAGCAAATTTGTAACGACAAAAATGTACACATGTGAATCATTACTACAAGCAACAGTACAAAAAACATATATGATAGACAAATTGATCGTAGCGCCACCACTCCGCCTCGCGAGGTTGCCACCGGACCGGCGTAGCCACTTCGGCTCACGCATAGTGGGCCTGTACGCTTATTCCCATATGAATACGTGCGTGATAGTAGGGCCATGAGCACAAGAGGTGAAAAAAATAACTTGAACGGGGGATAAATGGAATTATAAAGATAGTTCTTTAAATAGATGAATTTTAATGATGTGTGTAACGTCCCGCCTCTCCGAGGCCGGGCCCGTTTACATCTGACAGCTTCTCTAGGATATAGACTGCCCTCACAGACCAACACAGGTCTTTTCTGCGCACTTTGTCCTCACTCGTGCGCACCCGGGAAGAACTTCCCGGTCGGTCACCCATCGCTCCAGGCCAAGCACGCTTAACCTCGGAGTTATTTGTAGATGGGCTTCCGGAAAAGAAGTTGCAACTTATTGGTATGAGTATCCTATTAATCCTGTTAAGCCCTGGGCCGGGATGTTACAATGTGAACTTTAAAAATTGTAATGAGGTGGATAAAAAAAGGGTTATTTGGATTCTTGCCATTATAATTTCTCAAGTTTTGAAGAACGCCATTACTATTCGTCTTATTGGAAATTTGCCATTGCTATTCTGCTTCCCCCTCTCCCTTGCCCTTTGCTACGTCTGGAGAGTAGCTAGGCCCACCTGCAGGCGTCGTATTTCGGTATTGGGCCGTATTGCCCCTGTACGAGAGGATAAGGCTGAGCAGCACGCCGTCGTTCTTCTATGCCGCCCCCGT
Source organism: Miscanthus floridulus (assembly GCF_019320115.1). Classification (NCBI taxonomy): domain Eukaryota; kingdom Viridiplantae; phylum Streptophyta; class Magnoliopsida; order Poales; family Poaceae; genus Miscanthus; species Miscanthus floridulus. Next base: position 100,941,398 of record NC_089584.1, read on the forward strand.
CGCATTCTTCCCCCTTCTCTGTCGCACGCCCGCGCCACCGTCCATTCTTCTCCCCTCATCCCTCCGACCAAACCCTAACCCCATCTCTTTCCACGGCGAACCAGGCGTGAGCAGTGGCGACGAATCGAGGCGTGGTTGGCGGCGGCGATCGGAGTTGGTGGCGATGAAGACAAACCCTAACCTGCACATCTCACCGCTGACGCTCACGCCACCTGCCATTGCCGCAGATGAGTGGAAGCCAGGTTAGTGGAGTAGCGGCGGCCAGCTCCAGCTCGGCGGACTAGGGGATCAAGAAGCTCGCCGCTGCACCCACTCGTAGAGTGCCCGGATTGCCGAGTTCAGTTGGTACGAATCAGAAGCAACCAGCGTGCCACTTATGGCAAGACCTTCGTCAAGTGCCCAAACAACATCAAAGTAAGTCAATTTGTGTTCAATTTGAAGTTTCTTAGATGTTTTTCATGCGGCTAGGGTTTTGTGGGATGCAGGGTGACCCGACAACATGTGGCATCATAATGTCCGAGGCGTAGTATGTTGTATTCTTACGCAACCCAGAGCAGCAGCAGCAGCAGAATCGATCGAAGAAGGTGAGCCATTTGAGTTAAGGAGAAGGTGTCGAGCTCATTTTTGACCTAAAGCTAGAACTCAATGAAATGAAGCAGAAACTTGATAGTGTTGTGACTGATCTTTCGGTGGTGAAGGCGCAAGTTCAAAAGATCAAGATGGATTGTGTTGTTATAGCAGTAGTCTGTGTAGGTGTAGCTATTGGTTGTCTTATGAGCAAACTTTGGAAGTAGTGAATTGTATGCAATGTAGCTTCTGTTGGTCTTAGCTATTGTAAGCTTTCATTATCTGGTTAATGTACCAGTGCCTAAAGTTGATGAATAGAATCTAAAAGTTTTCAAATAATTTGTAGTGCTATGGTTGTAAGATTAACCCCCTAAACATATTTTTGGATCAATTGGTCAAAGCCATCATGGTTTTAATCCAATTGGTCTCATACTTGTGCTCTGGTTTTAATCCAATTTCATTACCGCACAAAGCATCATGGCCAAGCCATCCTGGTGAGAAGTGAGATCTCAAACCTGAGGAGTCACACCTAACATTCATCCAGGATACATGCTAAACAGACAAAATGCCTAAACTCAGCTACCTGGCAAAAATACCAACTAGACAAACACACATGGTACAACCCCATGTAATAGAATTGATAATTTCTGTAAACAATACAGTAGATATTGGGACAATCTATGTATTGTCTGACATTAACAAGTTCAAATGAAATAAGAGGTTTATGTGTATACAACAAAAACAACAGATACTACTGAAAGAGAACCAAGTGACAGTATGAATTCACAGGCATACTGATAATATTAATGACAGTAGCATTTCAGCTTGTTCAAGTACTCAAGCATTGCAGACATCACAAAAGACTATCACAGTACAGCTAACAGTACATCCAGTTCATCAATTCAGCTTGTTCTAGTTTTCAAGCATTATAGGCAACCTGAAATTCACAAGCCATCACAAAAGGCCATCACATGCATTACATTGCCAAAGACTACAAAATAAGTTCAAAGACCTCCTTTGCTTCCTTTGTTGGGTTATTCTTAACCCAATATCCAATCCTATCTGCACATAAGCCATGACTGGCTATTTTTCCTTCTCTCAGCTTGGTGGTAGGACAATTGTGGTCAACCGGAAGCTTTTTGATCTACAATAGGTAACATTTTTCTAAACGGTAAATGGTCTTTACACGATCGCCCTTCGTTTAGCGTTTAGGCTATTTACACGGTGTTTAAACGAAGTTAAACGGTCTAAATGGTTTTGTACTTTAAAAAAAAGAATATATAATTATATATGTGCGTGTAAAAAATCAATTATTCTAGCATTTATACATATTTATCCGAGCAAAAATCAATTATTTTGGTATGCATATATATTTATGTATGTGAAAAGAACCAAATATAGATATTTATGCATGTAACACATATCAAGTGTACACGTTTATAAATATAATAAACTTAAGTATATAAATTTATCCATACAAAATTGAACTTGATTTATCTCGTGTTCGCCTAAACATCCGTTTAAACAGTTGTTTAGCTCCGTTCCGTTTAGACCATTTAGACCATTTTTCCCATTTTTTTGATCGTTTAAACGATCAACCGTTTAATTTCCGTTTACCCCCTAAACAAAACAGTTTACCACCGTTTACTGTTTACTGGCCGTTTAATCGACCGTTTAGGCCGTTTAGGCGAACACTGACAATAGCATACGATAAAAGAAAATGTTAACAGAAAATAATACATCAAAAATCAAAAAATAAATGTTAACAGAGATAATGATATATCACAAATCAGAAAAGAAATATACCTATACATTTTTCTTATAAAAAATAGTGGAAGCATGTATGCACCAAGGGTATCCCTCAGCAGCACACTTTGCTATGAACATTTGCTTGTCACTTTTGTAACCAGGAGCAAGCTCAAACCCAGTCTTCACAGCATAATGTCTTAATGCTTTCCTGAATGCAATGATATCAAGAAACAGCTCCCCCTTCACAATCTTTGGGTTCTCAGGGTCATGCAATACATTTATCTCCAGAGGATCAACATCATCCACCTCTGCCTCAACATGGACAAAGTCATCAGATGGATCAGCAGTAGCATGAGTGTTAGCATTGTCAAATGGTTGTGGCTGTGCAAACTCAGTAGGTGGCGCTTCATCATACATGGCCTCATCATCAACTCCCACGTATTCTTCATCGTTATCAAAGATATCTGGCTCTCTAGCTGCCTCTCTATCTGGCTCTAACTCATGATAGTGCAATTTATGTGGAACCTGAGTTTGATGCACCCTGATGACAGGTCATCTCCTCCTTATGCATTTCAAATAAATCAACCATCTGTATCTTATCAACTAGTCTGACATCCTCATTCAATCTTTTGTCAAAGAACCAAACAGTGGGTGTCTTGTTAATGCATAGATTCATTTCTGTTGCCAGATGTTTCAACAACAAGTCTAGTGTCAGTGACCCATACTCCACATCCCACTTAAACACTCGGCCTTTGTGTATGATTTCCTACTAGTTGAGTCTTTGGAAGCAAAAGCTTCAACTTTAACCTCTAGCGCAAACATCGCACCTCTAAGAAGCAGTAAATTCATCTCCAAATCAAAATGTATACATGCACAAATCATCAGAATAGCAACTAATCGCCAACTGTGTTGACCACATGGAGACGAAGGATGCAGAAAGGGTACCTGTTGCCGTTGTCCTCCATCACTGTCGGAGCAGTGGACACGCACGGAGGCACTAAGCCTGAGCTCCCCGCCATCAGGGTGCCTCCATCACCTCCAGTGGACGCGAGGTTAGGGTTTGTCTCCGTCGCCACCACCTCCGATCACCGCCGTCAACCACGCCTCGATTCGCCGCCACCGCTCACGCTTGGTTCGCCGCGGAAAGAGATGGGGTTAGGGTTTGATCAGAGGGATGAAGGGAGAAGAATGGACAGTGGCGCAGGTGTGCGGTAGAGAAGGGGGAAGAATGCGAGAGAAGAACGGGGGCGGCAGAGAAGAACGGTGGCGTGCTGCTCAGCCTTATCCTCTCGTACAGGGGCAATACGGCCCAATATCGAAATACGACGCCTGTAGGTGGACCTAGCTACGCTCCAGACGTAGCAAAGGACAAGAGAGAGGGGGAAGCAGAATAGCAATAACAAATTTCCAATAAGACAAATAGTAACGACGTTCTTCAAAACTTGAAAAATTATAATGGCAAAAATCGAATAACCCATAAAAAAAATCGAAATTAAACTATCTTGCGGGTGGACCGGTGAATGATTGAGAAAAGAAAACGCGACCGAGCTAGCCTGGTCTGCCAATTCCGGCATTCCACCAGCAGCCTATCATATCCCCAGCTCCCCCACCGCTCCGTCCGACGGCCGTTCGTAACGTGACGATCCTGTCCGGCCGCCCCAACAACCCGCGAACGGAGAGGACGACGCCTCGTGCCCCCGGTCGATCGATGGTTCACCGCCGGCTCCGGGGCCCATGGACTCCTGCCGCTCCTCGAATTCTCTAGTACGCTCGTAGCACCGAAGACCGGACCCCTATCGCCACCTCCGATCCGGTCTCACCATTTCTCATTTCGGCCTGATCCGGTGTTGATTTACAGGCGTCGAGGAGCTCCCTGACGCTGGGGGAGTTAGCCTGCGCGGCGCTGTTCCCGGTGCTCGCCGTGGTCGACGCGGTCCTGCTCGCGGCCTCGCGGTGCTTCCAGAAGAGCCCGCCCAGGCTGCTGCCTGCGCTCGACATATGCGCGCGCCTCCGGGCCGGCAGACGTCTCACCTTCCGTGAGCTAGCCGAGCTCGCCGATGAGTCCCGCTGCTGTAAGTATGCGGCTGCCTGTTCGGCTTTTGTGTTCTCTTCCGTCTGCTGTTGTGGCCTGAGATGTTTTTCCGCGTGTGGCTGCTGGGAGTTTCGGTGAACGAGGTGGAGGCGCTGTACGAGCTGTACAAGAAGATCAGCTGCTCCATCATCGACGACGGGCTGATCCATAAGGTTTTTTAAAATGTTTATCGCTATACGCTTTTTTTGTGGTCCGGTTGGCCAGACATGCGCTTGTGTTTAAACTTTTCGATCCGGTTAGGCGGTTGAGCCTTTTATATTCCTGTGACAATTCACAATTAAACTCTTTGCTGTGAAGTTCCTCAAAATTCAGTGAGGTTCGTGCATTCCAAACAGATATTGATCCAGTTTAGCCAATCCATGTGGAATTGGGACCCTCACTTTGATTGTAAAGGTTCTCCTTGTTTTTCAGGAGGAGCTGCAGTTGGCATTATTCAAGACACCATTTGGGAAAAATATTTTTCTAGATAGAGTAAGTGCCAAAGCTTGCTCTCCCGGTTGTCAAACAGAAATGGAAAAAAGAAAGAAAAAGGAAATGACTAAGATGAAAATGTCTGCACACTCCTCTTGGTTAAAAAATTCTTTAACCTTTTTGGCTGCTCAAGTATCACATGACTTGTTCTTTTTCTGGATCTATCTCAAATGCTGTACTATAGAATCTTCCAAAGGAGCTGGGATTTTGCTGCTTGATAAGATGCCATTCATGACTTACTTCCCAGTTTCATCTTTTTCTTTAAGAAAAACTAAGCTTCATGCAGTATGGGTGGAACCACATTGCATAACTTGTGAAGTTATACTGATGTTGAGACATCACAACTAACCACATCATTACCTGTTGGGTTCTCCCATGCTATAATGTCAAAATCCCAAAAAATAGAAAAAATACTGTACGATTTGATAGCTTCCATAACATCTGAAAGCTACCTTAGTTTTAGATTCTGAAATTTGCTTGCATTCCAAGTAGGTCCACTAATTTGAGTCTTTCCTTTCTCCTGTTCCTGTAGGTTTTTGATCTTTTTGATGAAAAGAAAAATTCTGTTATTGAATTTGATGAGTTTATCCATGCAATAAGTGTCTTTCATCCAAATGCTCCTCTTGAAGACAAAATTGATTGTAAGTATGATCAACGTGATTGATAATTCTTGACATGCTAAGTTATGTCTGCCACTAAGTTGTGTTTCGCACTTCAGTTTCATTCAGATTGTATGACTTGAGGCAAACTGGTTTCATCGAGCGTGAAGAGGTGTGTATAGATTTGTTAGTGCATAATCTGAACAAATTCTCTTCAGCGATTTGTATAGCTGTGTCAACATTTTGTATTCAACTATTCGAGACTTCTGCATGTGCATTGCCACTGTCAGTCTCTCTGTTCCTTAATGTTTGGAGAGAACCAATGTGACATCCTTTGCGGATGAGCACTGGTTATTTGCAGTGCGCACCTCATCTTAAAATGTTTTTCTTGTTGAAACCCTTACAAGCATCAGAACAAGCTTAATCATGATGTTCCTATTTTGTTGTCCTTTTTAGTAATGATCGCAAGGTTTTGATCTTTTCAGCGAAATATCAGCTTGGTAAACTCGTGTAGTTACTTCATAAAAAAAATTGTAAAAATAAGTAGGCTTGGGATTACTAATTCAAGGAGCAATATGGACATGCTCTTGATTTACAATAGATTACAGTCTTGAATAGAATAGTGTTGACAACAATGAAATATAGTTAAGCTTGTTCTCGGTAATGGAGCTTTTCAGGAGACATTACAAGTCTATGACATGACATGGCGCAATTCTGAAGTATAAAACCAATATATGTTATTTTCCTCAGGTAAAACAAATGGTAGTTGCTACTTTGATGGAGTCACAGTTGGAGCTGTCTGACAATCTCGTGGAAACGATAATAGACAAGGTACCATCATCACTGTGTTCCCCCCTCAACCCCTCTTCTCTTTCTGCATTAAGTAGAAGGCATCTCTGATCGAGGTATGCGCGCTGTATCCTTCTGCAGACATTTGAGGACGCTGATACTGATAAGGACAACAGGATTAGCAGAGAGGAGTGGAGAGATTTTGTATTGCAGCACCCTTCTGTTATAAAGAAGATGACACTGCCACACTTGAAGTATGGATACTAGTTGTAATTCGTGCATTTCATCAGCTTGTCTTCTTTATTGGCCTATCACCTATGAGATGCTAGTTCATCATTTGCCTTGTGAATGTCTGCAATTAATTTGCTATCTGCTTCTGAATGTCTGCCAGTAATAGTACGAACGTGTGCTTATTCAACTTCTTTTCCTTCGCAGGGACACGACTGCGGCATTCCCCAGCTTCGTTTTCAATACACAAGTTGAAGACTAGGGCGATGAACAGTTGATTGTGCAGTAGTTTTGTGGCTCCTAAAGTGGCAACAGAAGATGGAGATGAACAGTCGACAAAGAAAGAAACGGGAGCTCTGAAAACTTGTGCTACTCTTGGTCTCTTGGATAGCACCAGCTTGGTGCTCCGCTGACCTGCCTTCCCGCCCCGTCTGGCCGTCTCCAGTCCAGACAGATTGATGCGCAAGCAAAGCTGCTTCTAGAAGAGTCAGCTTCAGTGCTCGGGTTTCCCGTATGCCAGAAATTTGGCTTACGCTGATTTGTTATGGGAGAAAAACACTTCATTTCGCTAAAAAGTACCGCTGAAGTACTAAATGCATTCCATTTATTGGATAGGGGCACAACCGTACATAACTTTTTTTTCTCAGCTTGCAGACGTGCAGTTTATTGTTTCAGTATTTTATACTCTCCGTGTCAAAAAAAAAATGTAAATCTCGTTTTAATAGGAATAAAAGAATCTTAAGTTTGATCGAGTTTATAGGAGATATTAATCTACATTTGATCTTCAATTTGATTTATTATGAAAATATATTTTATGATTAATCTAATGATGCTTATTACGCATTATAAACATCATTTACCCTGTTTGTTTGAACTTATCAGCCTGGCTTATCAGCTATGGTATAACGTTTTTCTCTGGCAACAAAGCAACTTCAGCCGACTTATCGGTCGTAGAAACCATCCGTCGAAATAGGGTGAAAATTAAGAATCGTCGACTCCTCGGAAAGCAAGATTTATATTCCCTCTAGGACAGAGTAAGTAAGGCAAGTTGCTCCAGTGTTATATCTTCAATTTTATGATTTTCTCTTGTAGTTCAAGACATAATAATGTTCCACTATTATCTTTAGGGCCATTGTATTCATACGGTCGGCGGAAAACTTTGGTCCTCAAACAAAATGGGAGCGAATCGTTTAATCATTCTCGTCGCGTTTTCAACACTGCTTTTGTCACCAATTATCTTCATGTGTCATTTGCGTTCAGTTTCCATCCGTATCCACTCCTCGAGGCCTTCTCTTCCCCACCACCGTAAATGCAAAATGCCCAGATGGCACCGGCCGCGGTTGTCCCTGGGCCCATGTGCGTGCTACCGGGCACCGCCTACGGCTACGGCTACGGCTACGGGGAAAGCAAATGTGGCAAGTACGGAGTAAGCACCGCCCACGGAGGCACAAAAGAACGCCGACCGACGAAGTAAGCGCCTGCCACCTGCGTGTGCGCCTACCATTTGCGGGTGCTGCCCATCCGGTCCAGGTGCATGCACATTTCCCTCCTCCCCACATCACAATCACCACCCGCCTCTACAACCGCGCCTCCCCCACTCTCTTTCCTTTCCCCGCAGCAAGCCCAGCGGCACGGCGCACGCTCGAGTCATCTTCTTCATGCCCAATACGGCGAGCGGCGGCGCCCCGACCAGGTTGACCCCGCCTCGGCACCGGCCAGCGGGTCGTACAGCGAGCTGATCCAGTTCCTCCGGTGAGTTCTACTGCTTGTTTCTTTAGAGCTTCGGTTCTCAGCCTCGTGTTATATCGCGCTGCTCGGAAGTGGATTTGGGATTGAGTTAGTGAGCTTTGGTTTGTTCTGGTCGGCTGAGATGGGAGATGGCGGGAGCTGTGTTGCGATTCACTTCTCTCTTTATTGTTTCCGGTTAGCCTACATAGAACCAGACAGAGCAGGGGTACGCCTGAAATTGAACTTGATACTAAATTGCCCGTAACACTGAGCGCGATTAGCACACCCAGCTACATAGAAATCGATTTCCTGTACTGTTCAGTGTTCACTCCCTGCAACGCCTCTACACTTCTTTACCTTTTTTTTTTGAACGGATCTCGGCATTCCATTTCACCATTTTCGTTGAAATGCGGGAAGACGCGCTGGTGTACACTAGGTTTGGATTGAGCCATTGGGGAGAGGAGAGGCAGCAGCTCCTGGACGTGCAAATGTGCCTGTGTTTCAAACGTAGGAATATATTCAGTTGCCATTCCTTACCAATTCGTAACTATCTTCTGCAACCTATTGTATTCAAGAGACCCCTTAATATGTTAGACAAATAAAAACTACATCAACAAATGTCCAAAGTCTGTAAATCTTTTACCAATATATGGTGCTGACAAGAACGTAATGATAGCTTTACAATTTGTGCATGGGTGCCTCCTCAGATATAGCAAAATTAACGCCTGGTCCAACTGTACCCAAAATACAAATGGGGGACATGCTAATTTATTTTTAGGTGGCTTGTGTTGGGAGAAGTGAGCAGCAACTATACTTGAGAAGAGTTTGTATCAGTGGTAAAGATATTGATATGGTTCAGGACCCATTGTTTGTACTTTTATGTCCACATTCGATGTATTACATAGTGACATTGCCGTATGAAATTGTAAAGGTAGTGTACTAAACTAGGTGCACCTTTTTGATTCTTCACCAGTTGTTTTAATCATGAAGTTTGAGAACCTAACCCGATAGCTCCTTCTTTTCAGTAAACGTTGATAAACTGCGAGATTGAAGCTAGAAGCTGTTTTAGTTTCTTCAAGTACAAGGAACATTAATATCACCTAAAGCACTTTCGTCAATGGAGCTTGAAGCTGATTTTGCTGATGAAGATTTCGGTTCAAATAATGGATTACAAGATCTGTGGTCACTTGGCGAGATAGATCCAAAGAGAGCAAGGTTCCCGTGCTGCATTGTCTGGACTCCTCTTCCTGTAGTTTCATGGCTTGCTCCTTACATAGGGCATGTTGGAATCTGTCAGGAGGATGGGGCTATCTTGGACTTTGCTGGTTCAAATTTGGTGAGCATGGATAATTTTGCTTATGGTTCAGTTGCCAGATACCTCCAGCTTGACAGAAAGAAGGTTAGGATGATTCAAAATAATTTCATTTTCTGGACTATGCAATTTAACATAGATGCTCATCTTGTACTTTAGTTTATCTAAATCACTACTAAGATGTCAACAGGTTTAGGGTCCATACTCCATAGAACTTAAAATAAATCCAGATGTTACTTTCCAAGTGTAGAAAGCCTAATAATCCTATAGTCCTGAGTAGTATGCTTGCCTGCCAACATATCACAGTCATAGTATTTTTGTTTTATCTGGTAATTTCAGTTTCCATTGTCATCAATTTCTGAATTTATTTCTGGGCTGCATGAAGTCAACGCACCTTTGTTCTCATTTAATTTCAATACATGATCCGTAAACAGTTGATATTTTCGAATATTATTCCTTATTTTAGTATCTTTTCAGCAGTAAAGTATTTCATAACTGGTACTTGTAAAACGCTGAGCCCATAAATGTGATGTTTCATTTGATACATGATCTGGAAACTGGTCCTGTGATTGTTCTAGCTAGTAGCTGGCTATCACAGGAAAAGCAGGACCAGAACAGAGCCAAACAGATTAGTTCACCAATATTGGGAAGTCTTGATCAATTTTTGTTTTTTGTTTTCTTAGTAGTCTGTATTCCATATATTCTTGTTCTTGTGAACTTGTAGGTTTCCTATTTCAGTAGAGGTGTTCCTGTTTTAATATTTATGACACTTTAAAGTTTAATTCCGAAGTTTCGTAATCTTGTTTGGTTTGATTTTTTTTTTTTTTTTTGGTAAAAACCTGTTGTCACTGGGTAGACTTTTTCCTGTAGTTCTTTTCAACTTGTTGATTTCCTCTTGATTAACTCTTTTTTCCTTTCGTGCTCAGTGCTGCCTTCCTGTTAATCTTGCAGCACATGTATGCAAGCAGTCGTACAATCATTCAGAAGTTGGAGCAGCGATATCATGGGATGATGCTCTGCAATCGGGCATGAGAGGGTTCCAGCACAAGTACTACAATCTGTTCACCTGCAATTGCCACTCGTTTGTGGCAAACTGCCTGAACCGGCTTGCCTACAATGGCTCTGTGGAGTGGAATGTTTTGAATGTGGCTGCCCTTGTTTGGTTTCATGGCCAATGGGTGGACAAAATGTCTTTCGTTCGGTCTTTCTTACCTTTCCTAACTGTGACATGCATCGGTATTTTAATGGCTGGCTGGTCTTTCCTAGTAGGGATGGCAGCATTCTCTGTTCTTTTGATTGGATGGTTTGTTTTTACAGTATACTGCGTTAAGGGTTTGATATGTTGACTGGAAAAGAATTACTGAAAGCACTCATTAGTGCATTGCTGTCTACAAATTATGGATGTAATCGCCGTGCTAGGTTCAATTAAATAAGTGGTGTCCTCACTCATCAGCCTCGGTGATTCAAAAACCTGTGCAAGTTCATCAAATTTATTTGGGAGTAAATTGTACCGTAGGTCCTTCAAATTTTAGCTGGTTCCCATTGAGTCCTCGAACTAAAAAGTTCTCATCTGAGTCCTCGAACTAAAAAAATGCAACCATCTGGTCCTCCATCTATTGTCTCGTGCACCAACGATCCAAAACATGTCATGCGCGCACCAGGAGGTGACGTGGACATGCCACCGTGGATCTTCCTGGCATGGATCTTCGAACGCACCCACGCATGTGTGCTGGGCACAGGTGCATGCACGTACGTCGGCTTCGGATCTTCACGTGCGCGCTCAGGAGCCACATTGCAGGTTCGGCCTCCGGTCTCCGCGCGCGCGTACAACAGCCACGTCCGGCGTCTGATCTGACGTCCGGTCTTCGTGTGTACGTACGCTTGCCTCCGGTCCTCCACGCGCATGTACGGCAGCCACACGCTCTCGATCGCCTTCGTCTTCGCCTTGCATCTCCACGACCGGCGACGGGTACATCTCCAATCGCGGCGTTCAAGCACCGGCACGGCTTCGCATCTTCTCCATGACGAGCTTCTGGTTCGGCGCCGGCGTACGTATCACGGGTACTACGCCGCGCTGCCTAACTTGCGGCGTACGCATATAGTCCATGTTCTCCGGGATAATACGTATCACGCTTGCACACATAGACACATAGCCACATAGGCGCGTATTCCGGTCAGCACGCGCTGTATCCCTACACGTAGACGCTGGATACGAGGCTGGCCAATGGCCATCTAGGGCCATAGTGGCTTGCTTCTTCACCTGCATGTACGTACGTGACAAGCTTATACACAGGTGTACGCGTATATACTGCGAATTTTAATCTGACAAAAATTCATCAAACACCGGGCCGGGTCATGGCGGCCGCGTGCTCGTAGACGAGCTTGGTGGCCTCCCTGAGTTCCCTCTCGGACTCGAGTTGAGCAGGCGCTTGGCCCTCCACAGCAGCGGCGCCACGGCGGTGCCGCGCATGGCGCAGAGCCGCGAAGCGGCGGAACACGTCCTGCAGGTCGACGACCGCGCCGCCGCCGCCGGCGGCCGTGAGGACCGGCAGGACGCGGGACTCCACCTCCTGTGCGACGACCCCGAACGCTTAGGACCAGACCGTGACGCTGCCGAGCTCTAGGCCGTCGACGTTGAAGATGCCGCGGCCGAGGAGGTCCCCGAGCAACGCCGCGAAGGACTTCCAATCCCCTTGGGGAAGTTGTCGTAGTTGGTCCGCAGCATGTACTCGACGTTGGCCGACTCCCGGAGCAGGTGCGCGTACCAGTCGCTCGAGACGGAGAATAGGGTGCCCGTCGTGCGCGCGGGGGCCGTGATGGCGCTCGTCGAGGTGCTCGCGTCGGCCGCCTCTCGGACCCCTAGGACGCGAGCATGCGGGCGAATGTCCCCTCCGACACGGTGGAATGTCCAATCTCGCATATCCACGTCAGCTCCTGGAACACGCGTGGCGTGTTTTGGACTGTCGGTGCACGTAACAAATAGATCGAGGATCCAAATGGTAATATTTTTAGTTCGAGGCCCTAGACGGGAATCCACGAATAGTTTAAGGACCGGTGCAATTTATCTTTATTTTGACTAATGGAGACGGACTTGAGGTAAGTTCATGGCATGCTAATACTTTTGTCTTTGATTGGCCTCACAACCTTGTTTCTGCAATTGCATGGCCTCGCGTTGTAACAACAAAGATGCGCACTCTCGTGCATATTAAAAAAAAAACTTGTCACAATCTGTACTCATTGTAGTAGTATGTCAGATCGAAGCACATATTTAGTTCACCCTTGCTCCTTTCTGAGTTCCGAGCCACATTTTAGCCTTACGCCCTTACCTCCTGAGCCGTGGTGATAAGTGGCAGAGGGGAACAAAATTCGGTGCTGCCCGGATGCAAAGCGCATCCGGTGCCCACCCTTCCGCCCGGTCGACGCGTGGAGGCGCAGGAAATCTAACGGTCACGCGTCTGGGAAGCTCCTAGCGCTTCGGCTCGCTTTCCTGCCTGGCTCGTCGCGCATCTGCACGCATGGCTCAGCAGCGCGGCTGCGTGCATGGCTCGGTAGCGCGGCTGCATGCATCGCGAGGCAGGGAATTGGAATAGGCGCGGCCGAGGGTTTGGGTTCTGGCAACGCACTGCCGCCGCCGCTGCCTATTCCATCTAGCCCGGCGGACCAGCGCCATCGAGGGTCGAACACGCCGCCGCCGCCGCCTCCTCCTCCATCTGGCCCGGCGCGCCACCTCCTCCATCTGGCCTGCGGACGTCGCCGTCGAGGTTCGAACACGCCGACTCATTAGGGTTAAAAAAATATTCATCTTTGCAATCATCAGCATTGGGCAATTCATCTTTTGCAATCTTTGCAATCATCAGCCTCTTCTTAGATGGATTCTTCTGCGTCGACTCTTCTCCCGCCGGATCCTTCTTGTACGTCTCCAAGAACTTCCTGTTACTCATTACAGCAAGTACGTCTCCCGACGGATTCTTCAGATGATACAGGCTCACAGCAGGCAATCTCAGATGCGCATGAGGATGATGCAATCGCTGATGGTGGTCATGGAGTCGACAGAGAGCAGCCATCACAGGTAGGGTCATTGCATGTTCATTTATACGATAATGCAGAAACGTCGCATGTTACTCATCTATTTTGGTACGATCATGCATAACATGACTGAATAATTAATCATCATCTCATTTTACAACAGGTGGCAGATAAAGTTGGGATCACTCCTGAAGTTGGAATGAATTTTGAATCGGAGGAAGAAGCCTTTGAGATGTATAACACATATGCCGGTAAGGTTGGGTTCAGTATTAGAAAGAGCAATACAAAGCGTCGAGTGGATGGTACTATATCTCAGAAATATATAGTTTGCAGTAGCCAAGGGCATCGGCAAACCGAGTCATCAAAAGACACTACAAGGACGGGTTGTGATGCTCGTGTTCAGTTTAGTGTCAGCAGAGAGGGGATTTGGACAGTGCAAAAGATTGTAACTGAACATAATCATTATCTTGCTAGTCCAAATAAGTTGCATAAGCTGAGATCCCAACGGCGTGTCACTGAAGCAGACAGGATGCTAATTGGCCAGATACGAGAAGCCGGGATGAAGCCAGCCCAGGTGTATGAGTTCATGAAGCAGTTTTATGGAGGAGCCGACAAAGTGCCATTCGCAAAAATGGATTGCAATAATGAGATTGGACGCGAGCGCAGAAAGTACTTAGAAGCCAATGATGTACAGACACTGGCCGAATACCTGAGAAACAAGCAGTTACAGGATCCTACATTTTTTTATGCCGTTCAGGTAGATAAGACAGATGGTCGGATAGCAAATTTTTTCTGGGCAGATGGTCAGTCTATTATGGACTACAAATGCTTTGGTGATGCTGTGTCATTTGACACTACGTTTCAGACTAATAAGTTTGAGATGCCTTTTGCTCCAATCCTTGGAACAAACCATCACAAGCAGACGATAATCTTTGGGGCTGCATTGATATTTAATGAAACTATTGAATCATTTGTTTGGCTCTTTGAAACCTTCCTAAAAGCAATGTCAGGCAAGCATCCAAGGACAATTTTCACTGATCAAGACGTGGCCATGGCTGGAGCAATTGCTTATGTATTCCCAAATACAAGCCATCGTCTTTGTTTGTGGCACATTTACTTAAATGCTGCTAAACATCTCGGGCATGTAATTCAAAAGTCAGATAACAAGTTTCTTACTGATTTTAAGAGATGTGTGTATGAAGATAGATCGGAGGCTTACTTCATCGAGAAGTGGAATGAGTTGTTATCTGAATATAAACTAGAGGATAACTCTTGGATGAGAAACCTATATTATTTGAGGGCAAAGTGGGCAGCTGTGTACCGTGATGCTTTTACAGCGGATATGACCTCGACTCAAAGGAGTGAAGGCATGAACAATGTCTTTAAGAAAAGATTTCGTAGGAAACTCGGTCTTTCGGAACTCCTTGTAGAATGTGAGAAGGTTTTACTTAGTCTTCGTGAAAACGAGTTGGATGAAGACTTTAATTCACGCCGAAAGGACGCGGTTACTTACACCACAGATTTACCTATGCTGAAGACCGCAGCGGAATCATACACAAGAAGGATGTATTCTGAGTTTGAGGATGAATTTAAAAAACAATTATCATTGTCTCAAAAATTGCTACAAACTGAAGGGACCAACTTGACATTCTTTGTCACATACATGCAATCCGTTCGTGGAGCAACAGTAGTGTTCAACGGTGAAGATTCTACCATTACATGTTCTTGCAGAAAGTTTGAAGCCATAGGTACGTATATGCATTTCAATTTGTAATATAATTTTTTTATACAATTTACTGAAAATGGTATCCATGTCCTATAGGTATATTGTGCAAGCATGCCCTTAGAGTCTTCAATATAAATGGAGTGTATAGTTTGCCATCGCAATATATTCTAAACAGATGGACAAAATATGCCAAAAGGGGATTTTATATCGACAAACAAGGAAGTGAGGAGGAAGATTTGAAAGCACATGCTGCACTTATCTCTCGAAAAGCTACAACTATTGCATTGAAGTGTTCAGTGTCAAGAGAGCTTCTTGATGATTTCCAGAAAGCCATAGAGAAGTTGGACCAGCAAGCAGATACTTCTCTTAGCAAGATGCAAGAAAAAGAATCAAATGAGGTTCCTCTAATTCCGAATGAATGTGACACAGGCTCATTGAATGGTGTAATATCTTTTAGAGTTCCTCAGGTGGTAAAAGGCCCAAAGAATACACGGTTCAAAAATGTGGTTGAAAAGAAGACAGTGAAGTCAAAGAAGAAAAGTGCTAAGAAGAAAGGTAGTGATCCTACAAATTCAAGATGTTTTTTCTTCCCTGATGGTTGCTTCTATAATAAATTTTTTATGTTCATGTTTTGTCATATGCAGAAGAGGATCCAAATACTGCTGCAGAAAATGGAGATGGAGGTGCTGATCCAAAGCAATTAGCTGTAAGACATGATTGAGACTAATTATACCCTTTTCACAATTTATTTACTTATATGCACATTTAATATGACACAGGATCTTAATTCTTCTATCGTGTCTGCTCCGTTGATCCAAGGTGGATATGGTAATGCGACAATGCCACACTTTAATATGATTGGGAATTCTTCTACCATGTCTGCCCCATATATACAAGGAGGATATACGAGTTTGTTACTTGGAGTTGATCAAGGCGCCACATTGCAGTCAGCAGTTAGGAGATTACATTTCGCTGGAGGATCCAATCATGAAAACATGTAACTGTGCTAAGCTGTTAAAGTTTACACTTTGCATGCGGGATTTTATTATTTGCCCAAGATTTTATTATGGTGTAATAAAGAATTTAATCTTTTAACTGTGAGGGCGCCATATGATTTTTGTTTGCAGTTGAACCCTCTTTTATCTTTTAAAGCGCAATTATCTCCATTATTGGTCACGCTTGACTGTAGCTACCATATTATACTAAACTCTACGTGATCTTTGGGCCAATCACACCGCGTAGGCAAGGCACGGCAGCATGCTGCATGCATGTCCTCGGCCCGTGGAGGCCTATTCCAATTCCCTGCCTCGCGATGCATGCAGCCGCGTTGCCGAGCCATGCATGCAGATGCGCGAGGAGCCAGGAAGGAAAGCGAGCCGTTCGGAGGCGCTAGGAGCTTCCCAGACACGTGACCGTCAGATTTCCTGCGCCTCCACGCGTCGACCGGGCGGAAGGGTGGGCACCGGATGCGCTTTGTATCCGGGCTGCACCGAACTTTGTTCCGGCAGAGGTACTCATCACCGACGAGTACACAATAATGAACAGCAGGTAGCTGGAGAGTTACTACCAGAGCCAGAGTATCAGTAAAGCCTTCAGCTGAACTGTCAACTAGACGCTAGATTTGCAATTTTGTGTTAGATTTGCAATTTCGTGAAACTACCATCCATATCTACAATTATTTTATAAAATACTATTATTATTATTTTAAAAAAAATATCATTTCTAGAGAGCTTTAGTAAAGACGGTCGCTACAACCTACATGAATCTGTTTATCCCAAAAAAAAAAAACTACATGAATCTGACTGCCTCTATAAATAGTCTGTGCAGCAGTGTTGCTTCCTTTTCCTATCGTTGCATTGCTCACGGAAACATGCACGTGCGCTGCCTGCATCAGTTCACCAAGCATCAAGTTCAGGCGATCAGGGGCAAGCAACTTGCTTCTTCTTGTTTTCCCCTTTATATGATTCTTGATAGCACTACAAATATACAAGCACACTAGAGAAATTGTTGAATAAATCTCATCAAACACTAGAATCAACAGAGAGGAAGGAGGGACAAACCTTGCAAAATACACTATTTAGTTTACCCTATTTTCTTTCTCGAGCATACAACATACATTGGGTCAGTTCGTCCTGGATTAGGAGATATATCAACTGCCTGCAGAAATTAAAGAAAAAACATTTTATCATGGGATTGATTTGAACACATTAATTAAAGAATACTATAAATACATACAGGGGTAGCTGGATTTTGATTCCAACGCACTGCAAATGTCTAGAAGGCTATTAACTTGATAGGTAGAAACATGTTCACGCAAACAAAGGAGAAAATAGAAAAAAATATCATTTTTGGAATTCACCAAGGTTTTAAATAGCACCGCAATAGCAAAGCTATAGCCTTTTAGGAGGCCTGAAGTTATATATGATATTGTCAATTGCTGAACATCGATATTTGCTTAGTTGCAACTATTTTACCGTCGCTAATATTGACCGAGACAAATATTTAATATTTGCTTTAATTAATAATTGAACAATCGTCTAATTGTTGAGTTGTTAGATTGTTTAATGTTGAATGGACATGAATACTGATTATAGCCATGAGTATGTTGATTGATTGAGTAATGGACCAGGAGACATGTTTTCTTAGAGCCCTGAATATATGTTTGAGTATTTGCGTTCATGAATTTTCCTTTCCATGTTTTTGTGCATACCTAATAGAAAATTTCATCTTTTTTTTGTTAAAATTGCTAAATGAAATAACTGTTGTTATATCCCTAGTAGTTTTTCATAGCTTCCAGTGGAGGCCTTATTAGCTTGCAATTAAAAACCTTGGAAGCCCTAGTTCTTCTTTATCTTTTTTTAGGGAATGCACCATAACTATTCAACAGTACATACCTGGGGAGGTTCAAAACCAGCATAATGGAAGTAAGCTCCAACTATCCAAGCATGATCGGCATCACCAGTTGATGTCCATATAGATATAGCTTTTGTCCAAAAGCACCGATTTGAAAAGCTATATCCAAAGTTAGAACTATAATTTAAGATCCTTACCACCAAAATATGGTAATGCATGCTACGATATCCAAAAGTAGTTCTGGTCAATAGCATGTGTCATTCTGGACAGGATGTTACCTCATTATGGCAAGGCCGCTTGGCTTGAGTATTCGTCGCATCTCCTTAAAAACATCTATTGGTTTTGTCAGGTAATCTACACTAACCTAACTAGCAAAGAAGTGCTACTGTCAAATAATGTAAACAATCTTTGCGCTCCAATTCACAATGCTAATAAAGTAATACTCCCTCCATTCCAAATTATAAGACGTTTTGGCTTTTATAGATACATTACTTTTACTATGTATCTAGACATAGCTTATATCTAAGTGCATAGCAAAATCTATGCATCTAGAAAAAGCCAAAACGTCTTATTATAATTTGGAATGGAAGGAGTAACACTTTGCACTACAACATATAATCTCTTCTTTTAACAAGAATACAATATAGGACACAGTACCACATTGGTGATAACATCGAAGGTGTTATCTTCGAAAGGAAGCTTTGGGTTCACATTGAGGTCTTGCACAACATACTCAGTCAATACCTACTGTCGTAAAAAAAACAACAAAAAAGCTATGTCAACATATAGAAGGTTTAGCAAAGCAGCTCAAAGGAAGTACCACTTGCTGACTCATATTAGTTACAAAAGGTGCATGGCTTATCTGTAATGATTTAAACTGATCTCAATGTAAAGTTACTGACTAAACTCCAACATTGCTGCATATAAGATACGTGTTTGCAGTTTGTAAAATAAAAATAGATCCTAGAGCTCATGTTAACATTTAAACGTTTGTAAGCCAAAACTATAATCAAAGGAGAAGTAACTGTGCAAATTGCACTTGTTGATAGTCCTACTCTCACATGTAGACATAGGAAGACTGAACTGTCAGCAGGTCTTTGCTCTCCTTATCAGGAACAACTAAGGATGAAGTCCCTGTTTGGCATCCACGAGATTTGTGGATTTCCTAGACCTGGGTATTTGTAGCTCTACAAAATCTTTGATCTGGAGCTGTAGGCATGCTGAGTGCATTTGCATGACTCATTTCGTTTTTAATTTAGATTAAATATAGATATTTAAACTACTTTAATTTACATTACAAACTACAGATTCACCATGTCGGAGATGGAGCTGCGCCAAATGAAGCCCCAACTTGCTGAAATAATTAAATAATCAATTACCAATCTACCATCTCTTACTCTCCAAAAATTATGTGGCTGCTATCCTGAAAACTTTAAGGGGCTGTTTGTATCCTTTGTTTCGGATGAATTGAAATCTACTTAATAAATTAGTCTATTCGGCTTAGAATTTGACATGCCACCACTTTCCAAAGTTCACATATAAGCCTATCTCAAATTCATAGGATGGGAGATGAAAATTAATTTTATAGATTATCATCCTATGTTTCTACCTTGCAACTTATAACACGCTCTTCAACTCACTCCCCTACGGTAGAAACGCAACACATAAGTATCTCTCATATAACCAACAATAATATACAAATATGATCCATATACAACTATATTAGCTTAATTAATATATGTCTAAATAATGATTATTAAAATAAATTCAATTCTAAGGATCCAAACGGGGCCTAAGTGGAATAAATCGAGCATGACACCAAACTAGCCACTTGCACTATTCAGAATGTTGATGAATACTTCTATAATGGGAAACTATGCATGCATCACGTTTACAAAAGTGTACTAATTTAGTCAGTACATAATACCGAGTTCCTTTTCAGTTCATCTTCATTCATACCCATCCCCACGATCTTCTCCTGTTTGTAACTGGGAGGATAGTGGCTCACCTGCATAATGTGGATACAGTACATAAGAAACTTCATAGTAGTGACACATAAGAACGGAAGTGGTGATTTCTTTCAAAAAAAAGAACAGAAGTGTACCCAGCTGCTGCACATGCCACCCCAGGAGTATTACTTGGAGGAAGAACTTCAGAGTAGTACTCTGTGAGAGCTTGGATTGCTTGGTCATCAATGTGAGTGACAAAACGTGGAACTGAGTAAAACAGAGTATCTGATGATCTGCAAGTAATCAAAATTTTCGTTGAACTTATCAGCCGGCTTATCAGCTAGAATCTACAGTATTTTTCTCTCACATTAAATCAGCTTCAGCCGGCTTATCAGCCGGCTTTAATACCAGCCGAACAGGCCCTAAACCCCGTCTGCCCAAATTATGTCAAGATTGTTGTTAAGTACGCTAAAATCAATCTGCCAGTGCTGAATTATTCCACAGGTTACAAGGGCAGACATAGTGAGTCACTAGTGGCAGCAGCAAGGCCTGCTGGCTGATTGGCTGAAGAAGCTACTTACTCGTCGAAGCGGCTGAAGTCCTCAGGCTTGAAAGGGAACTCATCGGGCCACTCCACATTCTTCAAAATCTACAACAGATCTCCATTAACCAGGTCCGAAAACAAAAAATAGTACAGCTTTGTAGCAATGTTTTCGAAAAAAGGTAGCGCCTAAAAACCTGCTCGACTGGGGAAACCCCTTGCCTCGGCCTCGCTCCGGCAACGAAAGAGCGGGACGAGGTGCCGCCGGAGGCCATGCGGGTGACCTGGTCGATGAAGGTGGCGCCGAGGCCGAGGAAGACGCGCCGCGGCTGCGCGGCCCGCGGTGAGAGTGGCGCGTGGCGAGAGCGGGAGAAGGCGGCGCAGGCACGAAGCGCTGTAGGCTGCTGCTGCTGCGGCCTTGTCAGGCCGAGGAGGAGATGCGACCGTGGCGGCGTGAGGGTGGCCATAGACTCCTGTGGAGACGAACGCGGCCGCGGCGCGGTGCCGGTGGGTCGGTGAGTGAGTAGCGCGACGCGAGGCCACCGAGCGCCATGTACTCATGTCCGAGCGCCGCCCAAGGCCACGGCCCACGGGGAGTCGTGGCGCCATGCGCGTCGCAGGAGCGCAGACGTATCTCGGTTTGGGATTGGGTTCGTTGGTACGTTGCACATATCGGGTCCCTATTTCTCTGTCATGTGGGTCCATGATTGCAGTGACGGTACGAGAAAGCTTCCTCTGCTGACTGCTGGGGCCTGGGGTACGTCAGCCAAGTCAGTTCATGAGGTGAATTTCAAATCAGTTTTTAAATTTCTTTCAAGCAATTTGGCAAGAAGACTGTAGGGTAGTGTTTCAAAAAGGGGTTTGGAGAACTGAAGGTGCAAATTAGAGTAAAATTAATTTCAGATCGGCCACTGAAAGGATTAGTTCTGTTGGATGTATATGGCGCATGTGTCACGTTTCAGTTGTACAATTAGTCGAACTAGGTACGGAGTATATCATTTCCGACATGATTTATTGACATTTCAACACGTCATCTCATTAAAATTCAAATCATTTACAAACGCCTGGTAAATTAAGGAATTGTTTTATTATAAAGTAAAGCATCAGATACGGATAGTGCCAACAGTGGATGAACGGAATTTATGTCAAAAAATCACTTGTTTAGAGTTTACAGGGGAACTGTTCTACAAACAAAAGAAGGCATCAGTCCAGAACGGCTAACAGAGGAACTGTCATAGTGAATTGAATTAAATTATTAAAATCCACATATACCCACGCAGGACACGCCTTAGCTAAGCATACTAGAATCACATGAAGAAAAGTTATTTTAGTATCAACCTAGTTAAATTCCATATCCTGTGGGATTACATAGACAACAAAATTGTCTTATATGTCGGTTACCTATTAATAATGAAATACTAACAGAGATAAGGAAGGGAGCGCAAGAACCTCACTTGATTTTTCAGGTGTATAGAGTGTGGCAATGCACATAAGCACATTCTACACAGGCACTGTGGCAGGTTCAGACTTCAGAAACTGAGCAGAGAAAACCTACAGAAACCTAAGTCGGATGAATCATATGATATGAAAGAAAAAAAAAAGTACGTACGTTGATGTTGTGGAACCTTGCCTACATCCATCAGTGAAAGGCCTCAAGTCCAAATTACTTACTCGTAGGCTATGTTCGCTTCTCTTATAATCCTACTTTTTCAGCTTGTTTTTTTCAGTTGAAACAGTGTTTTTTCCCTCACCACAAATCAGCCGGAACAGTGTTTCGGCTTGGTTTTTTCAGTGAAGCGAACGGGCGTAGCATACATGACTATTTTATGGTCTTCAGGGAAGAAGGCAATTTGGAGCTGATCAGAGAAACTCAGAATAGAACACACGCTGGGAACTGGGGAGCGGTCCCTGTGGCCACATTAGCAGCCGGCTCTGTCAAATGTGGCAAAAAAAAAAACTAATCTGGCTCAGGCCAACCATTAAATCAGATAACAATCTGAATAAGTACAGTAGAGTGAACACAAGTGGCAGTAGAAGAACAATAATCACGCTGAGTAAGTAGGCCCCACATCACAGTCCTGCTGGCAACTGCACAAGATTTATCATCTTATTCTTAAATTACTCTTATTTTTTATGAACATTATCTCGATCACGTTCCTGCCCATCCCACCGCCGCAGAAGCTCATCAAGCATCGGACGGCCTGTACTTGTAGACGTGGAAGCTGGCGTGTGGGGCCACGGCGTCGAGGAAGATCCTGGCCGTCGCCTCCTGGGCCACCGCCGCCTGCTCCTTCTCCACGAGCGCCGCCGCGACCACGTCCCCGGCGGGGCCGCCTCCGGCTGCCACCATCGCAATGATGGCCGCCTGGACGGGGCCCAGCGTCGGGTTGTACGCTGCGGACTCGAGGCAGCCACCGGCGTAGATCCTGCCGTCACCGTCTGCCACCGCGAACCCCGACGGGCACTGGCTGTACGGCGCGTGCGCCGCCCGCGCGGCCGCCTCCGCAGCCTCCCTCAGGCGCGCGTCCAGGTCGCCGGGGGCGAAGCCATTGGCGACCGCGGTGACGACGGGATCGCCCAGGGCGTTGTCGTGCGCCTCGAGGACGAGGGGCACATTCTCGGCGAGGAGATCGTGGGGCCCGAAGGGGCGGAGGAGGAGGGACGCCACCGTGCGCCACTCGGGCGCGCAGCCCTCGTCGGCGTCGCTGGTCACGAGGATCTGGATGCCGGCGGCGCCGCGGATCTCCTGGAGGAACTGGCGGCAGTGGCCGCAGGGCATGTGGGAGACGGCGACGGCGCGCAGCGCGGACTCCCCCGCGGCAGCGGCGTTGGCCACGAGGAACTGCTCTGCGTGGACGGAGTGGCACAGCGGGACGCCGCGGAACTCGAGGTTGACGCCGACGTAGACGCGGCCGCTGGCGCCCAGCCCCACGGCGCCCACTTGGAAGTCCGAGATCGGGACGCGCGCGCGCTTCCTCGCGGACGGGACCAGAAGCGGCAGCAGGTCCTGCACGGTCGCCACGCCGGCGGCCGCCGCCTTGCGCTCGGCCTCCTCCGCGGTCATGACGAAACTCGTCAGCTCCATCGCCGTGGCCGCGGCCTCCGGCTTTGGCGCCGCCTGCTCCTGCCCCATTGCTCAGATCCAAGTCTAACTAGGCTCCTCACTAGGAAGAAGGAAGCGCTTGGACGTTTCCTTGAAGCTTGGAGGGGGCCAGCACCCAGGACAGGAGGGAGAAGAGAGAGGGGGCCTTTACTGGCTGTGGTGCGAGGCTCCCCTATTTATAAAGTGGGTACGGGCCTACGGGGAAGCAGCAAGTGTCTCGTTATTTCATTTTTGGATTTTGGATGGGTTTTCTTTTTCTTCTCCCTTTTTTAGTGCTTTTTGGAAACGAAAATGGTCACCGAACAATTGCATTCGACGTGTCACAGTGCATCTGAAAACTTTGCCACGTTACGATATGGTCGCCACTCGCGAGAGTGTCTGGTGTGAGTTGGAAAATCTGAGACGGAACACACATGCCACCAATTTCTTGTTTAGATCTGAAGCCACCCATTTCTGAATTCTGACACAGCAACTATATATATTACTCCCCCGCCGGTTAGACATATACTATATGTTAGTAGAAGTTTTCTTAACTACTGGCAAGATTTGACCAATAATAATGTGTTATCCTACGATCCAAATGATGGTCCACCCGCTACCGCTGCTCCCCAGCATGTGACCCACGAGAAATGCACGGCTCTACTTCACGACGTCGCCTTCGCGTCTCTTTCCTTTCCTTGCGAATGAATGAATGAATGTGCGGCTCTCGGGAGTGTGGATGGATGTTGATGGAGCGGTTTGGCGCGTTTGAGCTGAACCATCGAGCCGGTCTCAATTATGCACTTGTTAATGGTGTTTATCGGTGCCGTTCGGTTGCCTACCTCGCGTGCTTCACGTTCCGGTGATTAGATTAGATTTTCGTTAGATCATTGTTGCCGCGACGCAGGTCCTTCTGTGACTTGTGAGAGAGGGGATCGCAGAGTTCAGATTTGAGACTCCACTCAAGCAGACAGATCCAATCGGCGCCGAGTGCCGTGACTCGCCCAATCGTCGCGTGTGAGATCCGACCATTTTCTTCGCCCGACCGTGAGCGGCGAGACTAAGACGAGTCGGTGCCTGCCCGGCTCTGCCTCTCTCTCTCTGGGTACCCAATGTGACCCAGCAGCACGTACGAGGGAGGACTGGAGCTGCTCGCCTCGGTCGACAGCACGGAAAATAAGGGTGCTGCTCGCTTAATCAGACAAGCGACAGGGACGGACGGGTTCCGTCTGAGAACGAACCAACGTGTGTGCGTGACGCTACGCTAGTGGGTTCAGCTTCAGCCGAGCGAGCGGCTTGTGGTGCTCCGAGTCAGGCCGCCGTCGCATTGAACTAAAAACCTCTCTTGCTTGTGGCGCTCGTGCCTCGGCGGGGGAGTACGTGCATGTGCTTTCCAGCAAAAGGCGACGCGAAAGGGACCCGTCGCCGCGCCTCCTCGACACGAAATGGAAAAGGCCGCCGGGGCGTGCATCGGACTCGCACTCAGCTGAGCTAGGTGGGGACTGGGGGAGAAAAGAAAAGGGACCGTGCAGTGCATAGCGAGCGGGCACGCAGCGACATGTCCATTTGTGGCGTTCGGCCGTGGCCGTGCGCGAGGTTGCTTACTTGCTTTGCTGCTTCGGTGCGCAAAAGGGCCGGGACCGGGAGCGGGACGGACCGACGCAAAGCAATTCGCATAGGCCAACGGCGCCCCATGTTGAGAAATAGACGGTGGTTGCGTGCTGTGCCAGCGCCACACTGCGTTCCATGTGTTAAGTGGCCTCTAGCTCAGCAGAGTCCAGAGTGTGGTGCGCATATACGTAGAAGGCTCAAAGGCAAACGCAATGCCAATTCGAGCCGGGACTTGGGGCGGTTGGTTGCTGTGCGAGCTATACTTCGTTTGGATTGGAGTTGTGCTTGGCTCCTTTCTTAGATGTGAGCTGTGGTCTATGGTCTATGGCCTGTATGGGCACTGCGCTCACAGGAGCTGATCCAAAAAATAAGTAAATAAATAAATAAAAGGAAAGCACTTTCCTTGAAAGAAAAAGGAATTGACTGTGATAGCCAATCATCAATAGACAATACTTGTTGGGTTCAACTATAAATGTCCATACAGTCCGAGGCACCGTGGCCTGGCACGAAGCCCGCATTTTTTGACCCAGCACGAGCACGGCACGGCCCGGTGACAAGCGGGCCTAGACTGGCCCGGACCGAAGGAACAGGCAGTGCCTGGGCCTTACCCTAGGCACGTGGGCTCTCACGGCACGGCCCGGTAGCGGCCCGGGCAGCCGGCCTGCTAAGAGCCCCAACCAGGCAGCCACCACCCCCAACTCCCCTAGTGCCCCCACCGGCCCACCCCCGAACCTTAACTCCCTTTCCCTTCCCCTCCCCCCCACGCAGCCTGCCCCCTCCCCACGCCGCAGTCACAGTGCCGCACTCGCTCCTCCTCTCATCTCCGTGCCGGCGCCGCGGAGGCCCCCTTCCCTTCCCTCGCGTCGGGCGAGGCGAGCGCGGACACGGGACCGGGAGTCTAGGACGCCTCCTCCCTCTCCTCGGCATCCTCGGCTCCTCGCGCGACCTCTCCTCTCCTCGCAGCGCCGACGGCCGAGCGCGGACGCCCCTGCCCCTCCCTCACCTTGAGCGACGCCGCTGTGGGAGCGAGCGTGCTGACCCCGAGCTCCGCCCCGACGCAGATCCGGTGCCAAGGCAAGCTCGCCGGCAAGCGGCGGCCACTGCCATCTTCGGCCTCGCGCTTTCTCCCCTTCCCCTTCTCTCTCGATGCTCGCGCTCCCTCGTGGGCCTCAGGCCAGCCTGACACGCTGAATTGGCCGTGCTTCTCGGGCTGACCCGACCCGAAAAACGGCCCAGCAGACTATGCCTGGGCCGTAGGGCAGGCACGGTCCGAGTGGCCTAGCGTGTCGTGCCGGCCCGACCCCCACCGGGCCGTGACGGGGCGGGGTGAGCCACCCCGTTGGACATCTATAGGTTCAACCATCGTGTTCGATCATTTCTGAGAAATGGGCACGAACTCGTGGGAGAAAGAAAGAAATAATAATGACAGTGAGGAAAGTGTGTGGAAGAGCAACTGTGACTTGTCTGGGCTCACAAGTCACAAGAGCTGAATAGCTGATGCTCCTTGACTCTACGGCCGTGCTGTGCGCCTGTGCCAGAGCAGCTACTCCCACACGCCTCAGCTGCGCCTTCCATAAAAAATTTTGCACCTGTCCCGGTATAAAAGTTTGACTATATAACCTCCTAAAAATATTATATTGCGGTTTGCTCTAAGTCAAACACCATAAGTTTGTCAATACAAATATTAACATCTGCCGTATCAAAATAGATGAAATGATCATAATTATTACTATCTTTATAAATTTAGCTATACTCATGATTATTTAACTTAAGAGAACTTAAGATTATTTCTAATTTATGATGGGAATAGTATAATGTATTACGATAGAGTGAGATCAACATTGATCAAAGTGAATAATATGGGTTCTCACTTGAAGCAAACTCTTTAGTAGCTCGAAAAGCCTTTCCCTTGGGAAAAAAAACATAATTGATTGTCATAGCTATCAGTGGTTGTTGGGGGCCAGGTTCAATCATTTATGAGAAATGGCCCCTAAACCGGTGAGAAAAAAAGGGAATAATGGTACAGAGAAAAGTGTGTGTGGAAGAGCAACTTGAGGTTTAACATAATACCGAACAATAATTAAAATAGTGATATGTGCTGTTTTTTCTTTCAGAAGAAGAAAAATCTTTAGATCTAATCATGGGACACACAAAAGCCACCTCAGAAGGGGCATCCAAATCCTATCTTCAACAGTGGCCTGAACCGCTTTGGTTCGTAGTGTCCGGTAGATAATATATACTAGACATACTGATGTTCAATACAAACAAAGTAACTAATGCTCTCTTCGCTTGGCTGATAAGCCATGACTGAAAGTACTGTTGGCTGATTTGTTGTGAGAGAAAAAATACTATTCGTTGACTGAAAAAATACTACTTATAAGTCAAATGAACATGACGTAAAAGAGTCTATAGTGGTATACTTTGAGTTCTGATGAGGTGGGATCGTACTCAGCGCATCGGCGGCGCATTCCCACAAGTTGATATAGTGGATATCTGATGTCGTCATTCACGCTCGATACAAGGGAGAGGAAATAGTTGCGCAGTTGTTCCGTTTGCCATATGCCAAATACTGGAACACGAGAAAATAGTTGTATAACAACAGTCGCGCGAAGATACGCTTCCCTAAAAACTTGATCGTCCATCACCCAAGCATGTTCTTGGGCTGCTCTCTCATGTTACTTGTACGTGCAAGAGCTATGGAATTGGAACTGAGAAGCAGTGACAATAGAGAAAAGATGGTTTTGGCCTTCTTATGGCGTTGAGATAAGGGCAGTCCCAATGG
This sequence comes from Miscanthus floridulus, assembly GCF_019320115.1. Classification (NCBI taxonomy): domain Eukaryota; kingdom Viridiplantae; phylum Streptophyta; class Magnoliopsida; order Poales; family Poaceae; genus Miscanthus; species Miscanthus floridulus. The sequence goes on from NC_089584.1 coordinate 100,969,503, forward strand.
TGCATTGATGATGGTTTCTATCTCATTAAATGACTTGCCACGTAGGCAAAATGCTGACATGGCAACGTAATTAATGAAGAAAGAGAGCAAAAATCATAGAAATGGTTTCTTTATAAAGAAACCAGGTCTACTCTTGACCCAATGCACCAAGAAACCATGAAATCGCCGTTGAGGAAAAACCACCAGTTTCTAGAAAGTTCGTGTCGCACTCTCATTAGAGGAAAAGATAGAGTTAGGAGAGAGAAAGAAAAAATAGTTATTACTCATAAAAATCATGAATTAGAAAGCAGTATTTTTTTTATACGATATCCTATATTATAAAAACTACTAGTTTCTTTCGTCAGACTGTCCTGAGAAACCCAACTGACGTGGAGGGGGACGAACCTGGACGCCATCAATTTCAATAGCATTAAAGATAACAACTCATCAAGGCACATTATTCTGGTAACGGCTGACATGAAGGGTTTGACGAGCCTTTATCACACGCGCCATCAATTTGCCCAAGTGGCAAACCTAACCTCTCCTCTCGACTCGAGTAGATGTGCGTGTGTGTGACATGTCTTTCGTCTCAACCTTTCAATATGTGCATAGTCACGTATTTAAGTTGAGTTAAATATTAGTCAAAATCCTACATGTTATTGAATATTTATTGTACCAAGCATTTAACATGAGTCTTATGATTTATTTGATGTTAATTAAATAAAATTAGTTCAAGTCCAATTAAAATTCAACGGTGTCATTCACGTGAGCTTGCTTGAGTTCCAGCTGTCGCACTAGGACTTCGGGATGCCCTCTTAAATCCTCCTGGCTCATGCCCTCCTCTATATGTATAGGCTAAGTTTAGCCACTAAACTTTAGACCACTTTAACTCTTGAGATTTTAAATAAAAGGTCTAAAGTGGTATCTAAAATTTAGATCATTTCTTAAAACTTTAGATCACACGAGTAAGCTAGAGTGGTATAAAATTTTAGTTTTCAATTTGAGTCAAATTATTAAACTTTATACATGAGAACCTGTCGGGTTCATAAACCCGGGGTCCCTCGGGGACCGGCTTCCACGTCAGGGCTCGGCCCAGGAAAACGACATTTCTTTCTTCTGGACCGGCCCGAAAGTCTAAAACCAACAGACCGGAGCACTCGCTTCAGGCCCAGACCGCCTTCGGCTCATCTCTCCGATCAAAGCACTAGCTCAGGCTCAGGCCAGCTCCGAACGGCCTGTCTGATCGGAGCGCTAGCGTCAGGCCCTGGCTGTCTCCGCACGGCCTCCACTCGGAAAGCCTGACCCGAGGACCGCCTCCGACTCTGACCCCGTGATCGGGGCTCGCGGGAAGCCTGCTCACCGCTCTTCTCCGACTGGCACGCCAGAACCGACTAGGGACCATCCGACCGGGGACGCCTGCTCGGAAAGAACCAGAATACGTGCGGAGAAAGGTAAGGCATGGCTCACAAGTCAACACTACTATACCAGGGACCATACCCTGCACGAAGCAGTGCTCTGCAGCCACCCTGACACAAAGTATTGTAGGGGCCGCTAGAAACTCCCATATGGTAAGCCCCCCACGTGTCTCTAGACATCGATCGCAGTATGGGCTCCAGGATCTACCATACCGAGTGAACATAACGCGTCTCCTCACATGCCACTAGGCATCCAGAAGTATTTGCAGGTACCGGCGTCCATCCTTCTTGAAGAAGATATCTCGACCCTCCGTGCACATCTGACATCCTACAGCGACATCGACAGTATTGGGAGATTATCCAGTTTTCATCACCGTAGGCAGCAAGACTTAGAAATATCTATACTCTCCCCCTCTCGCCTGTAGAGCCATCCCCTTCATCTATAAAAGGGGATGCGCTCCCTCCAACCAAGGGAGATCGAGTTCTTCAAGCCCAGACTCACTAGATTGACATCAACGTTCCCAACCACAGGACCACCAAGTTCCGACCGCGACCCTTCCAGTCGGAGCCGACCGAACCTCTTGTCCATCCCCTTCTTCCTCCTTCTCGTTTGTACCCCCACTACAGACTTTAAGCACCTGGGCTCAGGAATAAAGTCGCCGACCGATCCTGACTGGATGTAGGGCATGTTGCCTGAACCAGTATAAATCCTATGTCATTGAGTGCTAGGCCACCTCCGATCACAACGTATAGCAAAACTACAAATATTTACTAGTTGGTCACTTTCTGCACCGACAGTTAGCGCCGTCCGTGGGGAAGACGCTGTACGTTCAACACTCTTTTGGTCATCGGATGACCCATTTTTCCGCCACTCTCGCCGTGGTGGGCTCCGACGATACGATTCGTTTCGGCTTGTTGGAGTTCCCCGCAGTCTTGCTCGTCGGGATGCGGGTTCCACCCGTCTTCGAGCCATTCCAGGCCTTCCGCTTTGGGAGCCTGGACTTCGTCATCGACCGGCTCAGCGTACTTCACCTCCACGCGGAGGCTCATGACCCGACACCTGTCGGAGGGACGTCCTCCATCAACTCCGGGACGCGCGACTTCAACGGCGTGGCATCTGCGCTTCATTCCAAGCAAACTCTCTGCTCAAACCCCGCTGTGAGTAATATACATGCTGTTATTTACTTACTGCACTCTATCTTCCGCCAAATACCCGGTGGGTTACCGTTGTCCCCATCGCAACCGCCATACGGCCGGTTCCCCTCTGGCCTTGCGTCTTCCACGGACGCATACGCCCGAGGACTCCAAAAGGTGCTGGCACCGCAGCCTCTCACGTTTGAGTTCGTGGGAATGGCGAGCTATGCTCCCACCTATTTCCTTGACATCATGGATGACGCCGTCGGGAGTGATGGCTCCAGCATCGGCGACGTGGCGCCTAGCCACCGTCGGTCCCGGGAGTACGCTGCGGCGGACGCCCTAGAACGACCGCTAGGGGTAACGGAGTCCTTCCGGACCCCCGCCCCACTGGGTCCTAACGCGGAGACTCCCAAGCTCACACGTGAGCACGGGGAGGATCTACGACGACAGTGGCCGTATCAGCCGCCAACTGCACCAACGCGCCCGACGCACCACGCTGCGCCCCGTGCGCATAGACCGGCGAGCGGCGCTCGAGGTCACGCCCGTTAGCCCTAGCACAACGCTCTGGTTTGGGGGACCAACCCCCCACAGTTCGCTCGGGCTAGCCAGAATGTTGCCGCTACGGCAATGCTCCTGCATGACCTGCCCGAGCCAAATGACCCTCACGAACGGGCAATCCATTAGAACCTCCGGGCACTGTTGGAGACCGCTGCCGTTCAATAGGCGGAGTACTCCGTATCGTGACTCATGACCTCGCACCCCGTCCGGGGAACAGGGACGCAGCAGATAGGGCACCACACCCTGTCATAGCATCAACCACTGATTGCGGCATAAGGAGCCGCAACCGCTCCTCATCTTGACTTGACGACCGCCCCATTCCGACCGCCTATCTACGTGCAGCTTGGGCCAAACCAAGACATGCGTAGCATCGACCGAAGTTCCAGCCCTGACACCCTGGAACCACGGACCTTTGTCCAACACCCCCAGCAAGCGCCTTTTTCTGCCGCACTTCAACGAGGGCCGCGACAAAGGTAAGGCCCAGTGCTAGGATCAAGACGAGGGCCCCTCCACACGGAGAGGAAAGAACAACAGAAAGGATCGCCACCGACCGGCCAACTCCGCGTTGGCCGCCGCGGCAGATTACGCGGGCACTCAGCCCCAGCAAGACCCTCCATGCCACTTCCACGATCTCATGGAGAGCCCGTGCACCAACCACAACTATCCCGTCAACCATCTCTACAAGGACTGCCAGCTCCTCAGATGCCTGCTGAGGTAGGCCGGCAGGCCAAGGGAAGAAAAAGGCGAGGAGACAATGACCGAAGAAGGGGGCACAGCGGACAAGGATCCAGACGACCGAGGTGATCTGACCAAAAGCCTACCGATTGAAGGGCGACGACGATGCTCTCTCCAAGGACATTGGAACGGCTATGTCTCTTCTTCTCTTCCTAAGTTTTAGTCTTACCTTTACTTAGCGAACGCTCCCGTAAGAGCACCCCGACCCGAACACTTTTCGGCTCGGGGCGCTCGGGGGGGCTCCACTGGGGGGCTCTACTACCCCTTCATTGTTGTTTTTACCTTAAGTACTCTTTTGCTTTTGTATGAAGAAACTTCCTCCTACCTGAATAAAAGGGTAGTTCGCTCCTTCGTTTTACCTTACGTAGCTTTGCTTTGAAACATTTCGACTGATCGCACCCCGCCTTTTCCTACGGCTACGACCGGCCGAGCCTCGCGGGCCACGCCCTGGGCTCACAAAGTTGTGACCTACGAAACAAATGGGCAGGTACGAGATAGAAAGAAATTTAAAACAAAATTATGCTAAGAGAAAACTAAGGAACGAAAGGGAACAAGCTTCGCCGAACGGAGCAACTCCGTCACAAAAACAAAAACCGATTGCAGTCATTAAAACACACACGAAACGTCTTACACGGGGGCTTCCCCATGAACTTAAAACTTCCTACATTTGCTAACTACTATTATATTTTTACATGCTATTGGGCCGACCTGGTGACATCCGATGATGGTGCAACCGACGAAGGCTCGGGCTGCTCACTTCCCGACGACGCGGCATTCGGCTCGGCCAAGATCGGAGTGACATTCACCTCCAATCCGACATCACGCTCTGGGTTTGCAAAAGGATCCATAAGTCCTCCCCCTCGCTCACTCTTCCTCTCACTAAGGAACCGCCGCAGCGTACAGGCACTCTCGGTGAGAAAGAAGAAGGAAGGAAGAGCGAGGAATCTCCGCCAAGAAGAGACCACCAAACCTCCCTGAGTCGATTGAGTCACCCAGGAGAGATCAACCAGCCTCCTGAGTCGATCGATTCATTCAGGATAAGCACCTGAGATACAGGTAGGAAGCGAAGGGGCGCCCCATGCGGGCCATGCTGACTCCGTCTCGAATGACGAGCATGGGTCCCGGTCGGACATTTCCGACTGAAGCTCTCCGAACCCTGTCTCTCAGGTCATCAAGGTAAGCATATGTTCATTAAACACAAAACTGTTCATGCGAGGACTAACCCACGATTGACAAGCGCAGGACCCGGACCGATGTTTCTGACTGGAGCCCAACGAACCCCGTCGCTCTAGTCTTCAAGGTAAAACACCATCAAAGCCCCTCTATTTCATTACAAATCATTCATACATCCATACGCGCATTCATCTCATACGCCTGAACCCCCCAGAGGTTAGGGCATGAACCACCCGGGGGCTCGGGAACTAAGCATCGCACGTGCAGCGAAATGCACCAAAACGCTCCGTGTTGCGCCATGAAGTGGTGGCTTACCTCATTCGACATGAGCAACCAAACAGAGCCAGGGGAGAAAACCATAGATGAGCACCGTGCGGCCTTCGCCCGGTCTGGCAAACTGGGTCATCTCAACCTTCTCGTTCGATCCTGAATCTCTCGCCGAGCCCACAGAATCTCCATCGAGGGGAGGCCGTTAGGCCACATGGGTCGGTCTATGGAACGACCTAGGCATCTACTAGGCTACAGGTAAAGGAGTAGTGGAATGTCACAAGAGGTCTATGCCGACCCCGTCACGAACGACGGACCCGGATTTCACTCGATCACACCCGTTAGCGAGCTCACCGAGCTAGTCTTTGAGCCCGAGCGATCAGGATAGGCGATGAAATTCAGCCCCTCCGATTATGAGGAACCAGATGGGGTAGCGCAAAAACGACTGACAGCCCCCACGAAGGCCCGATAGGGCTCGGGGGTTTAAACGCCATGGGACCGCGACTCCGAATTCACGTCGATGGGATAGGCGACATCCGGCTACGGCTTGGGACTGCGACTCCTTAACTCGCGTCGACGGGATAGGCGACATCCGGCTACGGCTTAGGTCTGCGACTCCTTAATTCGCGTCGACGGGATAGGCAACATCCGGCTACGGCTTGGGACCACGACTCCTTAACTCGCGCAATGGCTTCACACGGCTTCACTAACTAAAACTAACTCTTTCGATCCACGGCATGCACCAACGCCTGGGTCTACTTGCGACTCCACCTTACCCGATCCCACGGCGCGCACTGACGCCAAAGATCGAACTCTGTTGCATCCGAAACTAGGTTATTTCCGTTCACGGCGTGCATCGACGCCAGGGCTTGTTTCAAAAACTAAAAACTTCCTTGTCCGATCCTCGGCGCGCACCGACGCTGGGATCATTAAGTTCTGTCTCAATCCAATCCCCGTGCTTAAAAACACCTCGGCTGCGCAACGACGCCATGGTAAAATAAAATTTTGTCTCAAACTAAAAAACATGCATACACGCCTGCTGAGACAACACCCCCAATCGGTTTGGCCCGAACCGCCTGGGGCTCGGGGGCTACACCCGTAGGTGCGCTCACACGCACCCGTTGGCAAGACAAAAATCCCCCGGACGATTCTGTCCGAATCCCTCGGACGATTCTCCACTCGGAAAGCCTAACCCTAGGACCGCCTCTGACTCCGACCCCGTGACCGGGGCTCGCGGGAAGCCTGCTCACCGCTCTTCTCCGACTGGCGCGCCAGAACCGACTAGGGACCATCCGACCGGGGACGCCCGCTCGAAAAGAACCAGAAGGCGTGCGAAGAAAGGCAAGGCATGGCTCACAAGTCAACACCACTGTATCAGGGACCATACCCTGCACGAAGCAGTGCTCTGCAGCCACTCTGACACAAAGTATTATAGCGCCCGCTAGAAACTCCCATATGGTAAGCCCCCCCACGTGTCTCTGGACATCGATCGCAGTATGGGCTCCAGGATCTGCCATATCGAGTGAACATAGCGCGGCTCCTTACATGCCACCAGGCATACAGAAGTATTTGCAGGTACCGGCATCCATCCTTCCTGAAGAAGATATCTCGACCCCCTGTGCACATCTAACATCCTACAGCGACATCGACAGTGGCCCTGTTCGGCTTACTCCATATTTGGCTTGTTCGGCTCCTTTTTTCAGCCGGAACAGTGTTTTTCTCTCACAACAATTCAGCTGGAACAGTGTTTTTCAGCCAGTTTCAGCCAAGTTTCAGACCAGCGAACGAGACCAGTATTGGGAGGGTTCAACCATTATCCAGTTTTCATCACCGTAGGCAGCAAGACTTAGAAATATCTGTACTCTCCTCCTCTCGTCTGTAGAGCCATCCCCTTCATCTATAAAAGGGGATGTGCTCCCTCCAACTAGGGGAGATCGAGTTTTTCAAGCCCAGACTCACTAGATCGACATCAACGTTCCCAACCACAAGACCGCCAAGTTCCGAGTGTGACCCTTTCGGTTGGAGTCGACCGAACCTCTTGTACACCCCCTTCTTCCTCCTTCTCGTTTGTACCTCCACTACAGACTTTGAGTACCTGGACTCAGGAATAAAGTCGCCGACCAACCTCGACTGGACGTAGGGCACGTTGTCTGAACCAGTATAAATTCTGTGTCATTGAGTGCTAGGCCACCTCCGATCACAACGTACAGTAAAACTATAAATATTTACTAGTTGATCACTTTCTGCACCGACAGAACCCAAACAGGCCCATGGTTTTATATAAATTCATTTCAGTTGCCTCAGCCATTTATGCCTTCTCCAACGCTCCATGTTTTGTGTGTGTGTGTGTATATAACACTACTCTGTAGCTGACTACAAAATAACTTATTTTGTAGCCACTTTGAGTTACGATAATTATTATGTTAATTTATGAGATTATAGTAACTCCTTATTATGTGGTTTACTATAACATTATGGTAAATATCCTCATGTGTTATAGTAACCCAACTATCGTAAATATGTATTGACATTATCGTAAATTAGTATATAAAATTATCGTAAATAGAGGTGGCTACAGAATAACTTATTTTGTAGCTGGCTACTGAATATACTATATATATATATATATATATATATATATATATATTATAATTCGTACTTTTCAACTTATTTTTTCAGTCAGAATAGTATTTTTCTCTCACAACAAATCAGCTGAAACAGTATTTCGGTTTGTTTTTTCAGCGAAGCGAACGGAGCCCCCCTCTCTCTCTCTCTCTCTATATATATAGAGAGAGTTGATATCCTCGCTTGGTCATGCCAAATACCAAATACCAAATAGGCTCGGACAAAAACGCTACCGAGTTGATATCCTCGCAGACCATCAGTGTAGCCAGGGCCGTCCCAACAATTTCTAGGGCCCTTGGGCAAACAAGACAATGAAGTACCGGCAATCTAATATTTTAATATCACGAGATTAAACTATATAGTACTACTGGTAATAAGAGTTAACTCGCAAAATATAGTTTGTTAAAAAACGACAATACATCAAAGAAGCTTAAAGAACGGTGAAATCCATGAAATGACTTAAAATTTAAAACAAATTATGGGCAGCCTGCTGTCTGTGGCATGTCCATAAGTTCCTTGATGAATTAAATAATTAAACTAATAGATCAACAATTCGCTGCACTATCGCTTGATGCCTGTATGTATTGGATTGCAAGGTAAAAAAGAAACTGAAGTTTTCAGATCGAACAAACAATAAATACTGATGAACTGAAACCATAATCACTTACCGCAGAGTCGGGGACAGGGATGAAGGGACTGCAGTGCAGCTGGGTTAGTGGGCGCCTGCTGGGATCACGGGATTCCAGATTACGGAAATCGGGATTTCAGGATTTGGGAACGCCGGAACAGCCGCCGCGGTGCAACAGCACGCATGCTTTGACGCGGAGTCGCGAATAGGAAAGGGTTGCCGCGCAGAGCCGCAGACTGAACTGGACGTGACCGTATGGAGCCAAATACATGTACTACATATACGTATACTCATGGGCCCCTAGTGCCATGGGCCCCCGGGCGTCGCACTGCCTACCCTCCCCCATGGGACGGGCCTGAGTGTAGCGTGCGGAGGAGCTAGTTTCCCCAACTGATACAATGCAGAAGCACCCACCGGAGAGTGCGCTGTGGGTAAAAGGAAAGCCCCTAGAGCACACTTTGAACTCACAAAGCTGACGGATGAAAGCAAAACCATTTGGAGTTCTGGACTCTGTGAAGAGAGAGAAATACAGGACCATGGAAGCAAAATTGGCTAGTGGCCCTGTTCGGCTTACCCAGATCGGCTTCTTTTTTCAGCCGATTTGTTCGGCTTCTTTTTTCAGCCGAAACAATATTTTTCTCTCACAACAATTCAGCCAAAACAGTGTTTTTCAGCCAATTTCAGCCAAAATTCAGCCAGCCGAACGGAGCCAGTATAGCCTGCGGTGGAGAGAAGAGATAGTGGTTTCCGTACTCTATGCTTACGTGTTGAAGGAACCTTTTTCCTTAGGCTAAGACGGTCTCCAAAAGCATACGCAAATGGCGACGTAAACCCAAAATGGCTCATGCACGGTGTTTTAGCGGTAGAAAACCGACTCCAACAGAAGACTCAAACACGGCATGCATTTTGGGTACGAGGCCAACCGGGACGCTTATTTGTGTCGTCTTTCTCCGAGACGCAAAGTCTCCAGGCGAGACCGCGCCGGGGAGGGGCCGGCTCGGCGAGGCGAGCTCGCCATGGGAGCACCTCCAGAGCCGTCGGCCTTGGTTGCCTCGCCAGATTTGGGATCACTCCCCCGCCGGATCTCGCAGGGAGGGAGGCTGTGCAGGGGAGGGAGCTCGCCGGCGAGGCGGGCCCGACGACGATGACGACGGCGAGGCGAGGAGGGAGGCAGGCGACGCTCACCGGATCTCGTAGGGAGGGAGGGAGGCCGTGCAGAGGAGGGAGCTCGCCGGCGGGGAGGGAGGCGGGCGGAGCTCGGTGGGGAGGGAGGCCATGGCGCTTGACCGGCATGGATTCGGCCGCCTGCTCATCGATCGGCCGCATGCTCGTTGGATCTGCTCGCCGCGCAGAGCTTGAGGTAGAGAGGAGAGAGGGCACGCTGGATCCGCCGGAGGGAGAGAGGGCCGTCGTGGGAGGAGGAGCCCGCACCGCTCGCCGCGCCTGCCGTTGCCCGCCCCGCTCGCATGCGCCACCGTTGCCCGCCCCACTCGCGTGCGCCACCGTTGCCGCCCCGCTCGCCGGCCGCCGCCTCCATCCCGAGAGAGAGAGAGAGAGAGAGAGAGAGAGAGAGAGAAAGAGAGAGTTGAGAGAGGTGTGTGATTTGGCTGCTCGGCTGTTGGAGAATACGATATTTGGATCCATGACTCTTTAACTATAGGTGACCTATATTATTGAATAGGTATCACGTTTGGGTTATTTCTGTTGGAGACAGTCTAACATTCATTGTCCTTTTCACTCGGCTGATAAGCCATGGATGAAAGTACTGTTGATTAATTTGTTGTAAAAGAAAAATACTGTTCGTTGATTGAAAAAGTACGGGTTATAAACCAAACAAACAGGACGCATATGCGCCCGCGTTGCTGGTGCTCTTAGCAATTCTCGCCCAATTGAAAATCCGAACAAAAGAATCCTCCTGCTGCAGCAAAGGTTAGCGCAAGGTTTTTTCTCTTTTCTTTTGAGAGGAATGGCTAGCGCAAGTAGGTTACGAGAATCGGAAACCAACGTATCGAGGAAACTATCCTCTCTCAGAAAAGGTGAATTCCGAAGGCTATCTATCCAGAAACACATATCAGAATCACAACTTGGTGCCCCAACATGATTCCTCCGCTAGCTTCTCTTAATGCTTTTCCTCCAGTGGAGTACATGTACTCCCTCCGTTCATAAAAAAAATATAATTCTTGTTTTTCGAGAAATTAAATAATTTAAGTTTTAACTAAATTTATATTAAAAAGTACAATTATTAGATTAATTATAAAATATATTTTTATAATAAATTTATTTGGAGACCTAAATGCTAATAATATTTGTTATAAATTTTATTAAATTTAAATTTTTTTTGATCGACAAGTGACCCGTAATTACATTTTATTGTGGGCGGAGGTAGTACATCGGATCCTGACGCAGAGGGGGCCGCGTTGCGTCAGTACGAGCAGCGAGCATGCGTACTCATCGGCAGAGAGAGAGAGAGGCCACCAAATCACAGATCCGTACTCCGATATTCCTGCCTATCCGCGTTGAGAAGAGACGTGCCCCTCGCTTCGCTGGATAAGTGGCCTGCTTTACGTGTCAGAGAAGGATAAAAGATTTGCCGATCAACCGAGCGCGCCGCGTTCGCCGGTGCTCCGGCGTGCCGTGCGGTAAAGGTGCCGGTTGCTTTGCGTTGGACACTCAGTCTGTTCGGTTGCTTATACCATCGTGAATTATAAGTTATAATAGTATTTTTACTTTTTACTTATAATCCATCCACGATTATTTTGGCTGAAACGAACAGGCCGTTGGACTCGAGACCTGCAGCAGCGCCGTGCACAGACATCGTCCGGAGGTATGCACAGAGCACAGACATAAACAGGGGCAGCACGAGACGTGACTTGCGGGTACTTCACGTCTGGCTGACGCGACGCCACAAGGGTACAAAATACTGTCACTCAAGGTGCTGAGGCGCTCCACGGCGAGTATTCTACTCATGATAAACCGACTAAGGCCCCGTTTAGATGCCTTCAAAACCTAAAATTTTTTGCGCAGTACCCGTTACATCGAATCTTGCGGCGCATACATGGAGTACTAAATGTAGACGAAAAAAAACTAATTGCACAGTTGGGTGAGAAATCGCGAGACGAAACTTTCGAACCTAATTAGTCCATAATTAGACACTAATTACCAAATAAAAATGAAAGTGCTACCGTAGCCAAAATCCAAAATTTTTTGATCTAAACGGGGCCTAAATCTGATTTATTATCAGAAAAGAACACCGTTTTAAGGCACGAACGGGACGCGAATAGGATCAAACGCCCGCGCGCGGGCACTGATCCCATCAGAAAAGGAGGTCCGTTACGTCCGTATCCACAAGCAGCACGCATCTTATCCGTCCGGAAAATCTGGTTCTGATAGGCATACGGGTCCTCCACTGTCCACTCCACCACGCAGCAGGCCGCTGGCCGCCGAGGCTCCGTGCCACACCGACCACCGGCGGGAGAGAATTTTGTACTATCTGAAATTGTGGTGCAGCGTACGCATATCCATGTCACCTCAATCGCGCGCCGCATTCTATAGACTATAGAGACTATAGACTATAGACTATAGACTATAGAGAGAATTCCTTCATTACCATTGCAAAATATATCAATTCTTTCATCGTCATAAAAAAATATGTGTTCCCTTCATTGATTCTTATTTCTAGTTCCCATATATACCATTTTGCCTTGGTAGCCACAACAGTAGTGCAAAAGGACGATTGTACCCCTCCTTTATTCTCCCTGTCACCCTGGATTTTTTTAATTTTTAATATTTTTTAAACTAATTTTCAAACTGACACTATTTTTTTCTTCAAAACTAACACTTTTGGACGCGCCAACTGGCATGGCGCAGCCAAACCACGCACGCCCGCTGCCCGCCACCGCCCTCACTGCTGCGCTCGCCACTACCGCCGCCGCCCTCACTGCCGCGTCGCCGCTGTACACCGCTCCCCACTATCGCGCGCCCCTCACTCTATCCCACGTCCATCCGCCGCCGCCGCCGCAGAGGCTAGCGCCCGCGCCACCCGCCTCCCGGCCCAGCCTAGCGCGCCGCCGCCGCAAGGACAAGAGCACGCTACTGCCGCGTGGTACTCCCCTTGTATATTTGTTGATTGAATCAAAATTTTTGTTACTTAGGGTTAAGATGCAAAATTAGTTTGAATGATTAGTTAGTATAGTTAGTATAGTAAGTTAGTACAATAAGTAAAGTTAGTTAGTTTAGTTAGTATAGATAGTATAGTAAGTTAGTATAGTTAATAAAGTTAGTTTAGTTAGTACAGTTAGTGAGTCTAGTTAGTTATCGTATTTAGTATAATTAGTTATTGTAGTTAGTCTTGTATAGGTGTTAATATTAGATTAGTTAGTATAATTATAGTTAGAATATGTATTAATATTACTATAGACAGTACGTACGATGATTTCGATGACCTGATGAAGTTTCTGAAACGCTTTTGTAGATGGATTGTTGTGTTAGAGTTTTCTACGGAGGAAGTGTTAGGAGAGAAGATGGTATGTTTGAGGATATGGAAGAAGAAATGGAATGGTTTGATGAACCTCCTAGCTTCAACGACCTTTGTGTCCGTTTGAATGCAAAGTTTGGTGGTGATTTCACACTGAAGGGGAGGTTTAATACTAGGAAGACTAGGGCACACTATGTCCTGATGCCCTTGTGTGACCCTGCTCACTAGTCTCACTACAATAGGGTGCTCTAAGGTTCCAATGTACCCATGGCTGAGGTGGTGGTGGAGAATAGGTACAGGATACAAGGTGTCCTAGACGGGCCGTCCATTGACGGTGTTGGAGATAATGAGCAAGAATTGGGGGTCGAAGGGGAAGCAACCCAGGGTACCATGGATTTGGACAGTAAGTTGACGCAGGAGCAGTTTCATTCAAGTCAAGTAGGCTGTATAAGCAATGTCTTCGATGTGAACGAGTTCGAACTAGAAGAGGAGGATGAGGAGGAGGATAGGATCGGTGATGTAGTTAGCAGTGATTCGGACGATTCAGATGATGACTAGGGAGGTAGACATGCTATGCCCACACCGGTTGATGCCATGCTAGTACCTGTTCATGGTATGCCAATACCAGTAGCAACTGAGGTTTTGCATGCTATCCAGGCTCAGGGTAGACTAGTCACAGATTTACCTGCAGATGATACCCTTTATGATTCATAGGGCAGAATTAGCGAAGCGCAGCAGTATGTTCCACCATCACCTTACACAGCGACTGAGCTTGAGCAACTAAGGTCGATGAACGTACCTTTTAGGGGCATTTCGAACTATAGGGATGCATAGATGGCCAACGGGCTAGCCCAGTCTGGCATGGCACGGGCCCATGCTATGCACAGCCCGATAGGGCATGGCATGGAAGGGCCCATCGGGCCACCGGGCCATGCCGCACCAATCCATCATGCCTGACCGACGGCCCAGGCATGGCCTATCAAGCCAATTTCTATGCCGGTCCGGCCCGATGAGCCCGGCCTTTTTAGCAGATCGGGCCAGCCCAAGGCCCACCAAATGCGATAGAGAGGAGGGGAAGGTGAGGAGTGGAGGTGGCGACGGCGGTCGGTGAGCTCCCCCCTGGGTCGCTTGATGCCAGATCTGGCGAAGCAACTGGCGGAGGAGGCGAGTCCGATGAAGTAGTGGCCGGATCGAGGGCGTAGAAGGCCAGATCGAGGCCACTGTAGGGGGACACGGAGGAGGTGGCCAGACGCATGGAGGGTCATGGAGGAGGCGGTCGTTGCCATGCTCGATGCCGGTGCTGCTGTTGCGCTGGACTTTAGTGTGGTCGAGGGACGGGGAGGAGCTGAGGAGGAGCGGGGTTAGCGCCACGGAGGGGATGAAGGCCGCTTCGCTCGAAGCCGTGCGGGGGGTCATGGAGGCGGCGGCCACCGCCGCACTCGACGCCATCACATGGTGGAGGTGGAGCTCTGGAGGTAGCGGCATGGGGATGGGAGAGGCAGAGTGGAGTAGAGGTGGAGGCGGAGGCATGGCCGAGGATTGAGCATGCGGTGCCGGCTGCCACGCGCCCACACCTGGCCGACGAATGAAGAGAGGGAGCAAGGAAGAAGAGTGATGCCATGAGTGGGGAGCAGGGAGGGAGGGGAGGAGTGAGCACTGCGGCATGGGGAGGCTAGGAGGGGGATGCATGGGGGGATAGGTAGGGTGTTAGGGTTCAAGGGGTGGGGGCGGTGCTAGCAGGCCGGCTGGTCGGGTCATCAGCGGGCCTTCGGCTCCAGAGCGGGCCATGCCGGTCGGCCCACGTGCCTGGGGTAAGACCCAGGCATGGCCTGCTCCTCTTGGCCGTGCCAGCCCAGTCCCACTAGCGGCTAGGCCGGGCCAGGCTTCGGCTAGGCCAAAAAAATGGGCCTCGGGCCAGGCCAACGGGCTCGGACTGCATGGTCATATATATAGGGATGTCAGCATGATGGATATGGAAGTTTGTGACACCGGTCTCTAGATGTGTAGGAAATCATTGTATGATCATGAGAAAAGAAATCCTTAGTAAGGGGATGATATTCAATACAATATAAGAGATGAAGCTCTTCCTTTAGGACTATGCTGTGTATCACCATAGGCCGTACAACGTCACTCATTTAGACTAGGAGTTGAGGTACCACGTGATATACAAAAATGGTTGTATGTGGAGGTCAAATGCATGAAAGAGACAGAGTGATGGCAAGTGGAGGATAAGTAAAGTGGTCGAACCCCACACTTGCCTAACAAATAGGGGAAGGAAAATCATCAATAGCTCACTGCACGTTACCTTGTCTGTCGTATATTGGGGCTCGTTGATGACAATAACGGCATTTCGGTGTTTTTGTTACAATAGTCCATATATGTATTCGTTAAGTATGATGTGAAGTACGAATAGGCTTGGCATGCTAAGCAAATTGCCCTGGTGATTCGTTGGGGTAGTTGGGAGGAAGCGTACAATAGGGTGCCCCACATCTTATGTGTAATGCATTACTACAACCCTGGCTTGAAATGGTTTGTGGACACCGGAGAGATGTATTTTTGGGACCCATTGAGGCATGTCCTCTATCGTGTGTTCTGGTCGTTCGTGCAAACGGAACATGCAATCCAGTTTTGTCGGCCAGTCGTACTTGTTGATGGCACTTTCCTGACAGGAAAGTACAGGACCATATAGTGCCCATGGCTTTTGCTTTGGCAGAGGGAGAGAACAATGAATCATGGTCATGGTTCAGGCGGCTTCTATGTGTACAAGTGCTTGGCCCATCTCATACTATATGTTTGATCTCAAACCATCACCTAGGGTTTCTTAATGCTGCAACTGAGCATATAGATGGGTTCCCGCCTCTAGTGCACTGATGGTGCATGAGACACTTTGCCGCTAATTTCTAGCGGTGTCAGAGGAAGGAGGTATGTGACAAGGTAAAGGCTCTATGTTGTATATGTACAGAGCACCAGTTTAAGGAGACAAAGAGAGAACTAGACAAGATGCTAAATGAAGCAGGAAAGGCCTGGTTAGAGGCGCAGATGAAACAGAAGGCTAAGTGGGTGTTAGCATATGACGAGGGGGGTTTCAGGTATGGCATCATGACCACTAACTCCTCGTAGTCTTTCAACCATTTATTCACCTGAGTTCGATCATTGCCTGTGTCTAGAACTGTTGAGTTCTCCTTTCATAAGTGCAATGAATATTTTGTCAAGAGGTTGGAACTTGCGCAGAGGAATATAGTTGAGCAGGGGCATTTTGGAAAGGCCAGAGCAGAACATTTGAAGGAGGCTGTCGATGTTTTACCACCGATAGCTTGCCACGGGGGTACCCGGGGCAGTATGTTCGGGCTTCGGCGTATGCTGAACTCGATGGTTAACGCAAGAGACAGTCGGTTTATCCTGGTTCAGGCCCTCGATCATAGATCATGTAATAGCCCTACGTCCAGTCAGTGTTAGCTTTTGCGTTGGATTGATTATGAAGTGTTGTGTCGTACAATTGCTCTGTTGAACTCCCGATCCAAGGTGCCCTGCCCTCCTTTATATAGTCAGGAGGCCAGAATCCTAGTCGGTTTATAATGAGAGTTCCTAGTAGGATTATAGAGTAATACTACTACTAAGATTACAGGAGAGAAAACCTAATTGGTCTAGGTCTTCTTCCTTCCTTACGGGGTATCCTATGGGTCCCGTACCGACAAGCCCTCGAGCACTTCATGGTTGAGTTCTGGAAGCCTTGTCTTGTTCCTACAAGTCTCGTTGAGCAGGAACAAGCGTCATCCGAGTGCTTTCTTGAGCGAAACCGTGTAGCGCTTCATGAGATCTTTGCGTGGTGTGTACTTTTTGTACTTTTTTGGAGAAAAAAGTACTCCCATTTGGATGTAGCCCCCGAGCCTCTTGCTGTTTGGCACAAGGAGCTTGATGGTCTTTTCTTGAAATCTTCCTGATTCTTTGTTGAAAGGCTCCCCGACTTCCTTATTGAAAAGGAGCTCTGATGCTGTGTTCGGGTTCTTTTTGTCTTGTGGTCCTAACGCCGTCTGTCTTGAAGAAACATTCTGAGTGGTGTGCGCTTTTTTTTGGAGAAAAAAGTGCACTCATTGAGTGCAGCCCCCGAGCCTCTTGCTATTTGGAACAAAAAGTTGGAGGGTCTTGAGTCTAAGTTGTTCGATAGAACTGTATACCTCTTCTTTTGCAGCCCCCGGGCATATATTCGGGTTGTTTTGTTTAGGAAGAACTTGGAAGCAGGATTTTGGTATATTCTCTAGTAGTTTGTTGTTGTCAGATGTAGTTGTATGGTGGTGGTTGAGTTTGAATGCCTTTTGTTCACGGGTTGTACTGTGTCGGTATATTCTTCCGAATATGCCCGTCTTTGAGTATTGTTCCCTCTCGCCCGAGTCTTCCATTATTGAGTCCCGTCCTTTTACTATGTTCCTTTGTTAGTCTTATTTTGTTCGTACTCCTAGTCCATGTGCACCGCTCCTTTGATCTATAAATACCCTCCCGGAGTGCTTGCTTTCATCCATTGAACATTCTGTTGAAACCTTTGTGATCACTAATATGGTAGTTTATGAAGTAGAGCAGCCCCCGGGCCTGTTTCATAGTTCCTGTGCGTCTTGTCGTAGTTGAAGGAAGTCTTGTGATAGGGATTAGAGGTTGGGTAATCCCGCAGCAGCAATGTACCAGGATGTACGTGGCGGTAGATGGAGGAAGTCTTGTGATGTGGACGTCGTTCCTTCATCTGGCAGTTCTGGGTTGATCCTCGTCGCCCTGTCTTGAGACTGTCCGGTGTAGATCAATACCATATCCAGCATCACATCGGTCTTGGGTAGATAGATGCCTGCCAACCTTCTCTGCTCCATGTTGTCCTGCCATGCTGCTGATTTCCACCTTGGAAGCACTACGTCCGTCCTTTGAAGAAAACAGTGTAGCCGATGGCGGTTTGTCCTTCCGAGTAGCAATTTGGGACACGTAGTCGTTCCAGAACCTAGCCGTGTCCGTGTTCTTCTTTGCTACTTTGCTTTTCGTGGTACCGAGTATGTTGGGTCTTGTAAGATTTGTAGTCTTCTATTTTTGAAGTCGCTTGTAATGGAAAGAATCTTTGTCTTCTGAGTTGTTATTTACTTTTCTGCTATAGTTCCGGTGGCTCATGATATTCTCGAGTTCTTTTCGTAAGAACCGAGTTCTTATGTTCCTTGTGAAGTTGCCCTTCTTTTCTTCTTTGTTGACGGGTTGTTCTTGCAGTTATCTGATAACTCCGCAGTATCGCTGGATGGATAAGTCTGAAATCTGCCCATTAAATTGTACCGTTGTGTGGATTTGTGCCCTCCGTCATTTTAGCTGTGTCGGTAAATGGACCGTTATGTTCTCACACGGTGCTTTAATGGGCCTGGTGGGCTATTTTTAACGCTGTAAAATCTATTTAAAGACCTTTCGTCTTCTTTTTCTTTACTGCCTTTCTCTTGCCTTCAAACCCTAGCTCTCAGTCATCCGCCGTCGCCATTGCCGCCGCTGTCTTTAGCGCCGCTTGTCTAGGCTTTCTCTTCCCCTAGTCGCTTTTTTTCCTTCGTTAGTATATGGGTAAGAAGAAAACCGCAAGCAAGTCCCAATCTTCCTTCATGGACGAGGAGTCTTCACTCTCCGTGATTGAAAATCAGGAGTTTGTTGCCATGAGGGCCGCCCAGAAGTCCTGGCCGGCTCCGACAACCACTGAGGAGCAGCTCCATGAGCTTGTCAGCGATGGCTTGATCCAGAGCAAGGCCATTGCTGAATGGAGAGTTCTAGGCGAGCATCGGGTCCCTGCTCCAGGTCCTGGTGAGATCGTCCTTTTTGTCTCTTTCATTCAGTGCTGGACTTTGCCTTCCTGCCTCTACTTTTCTTCATCAGTTTCTCAGCTATTTTGGGATTTGCTTGAACCATCTTGCTCCTAATGCAGTCCTTCACCTTTCTGTCTTTGTTCATCTTTGCGAAGCTTTCCTTGGAATTCCTCCCTCTCTTTCTCTGTTTCGTTACTTCTTTCGTCTGAAACCCCAACCCCGTCGTGAAGAAACCAGTGTTCTTGGTGGTTGTGGGATTCAATTTCGCCAGGGTCTTAAGAGCAAGTTCTTTGACTATGACTTGGTTGATTCTGTAAGAGATTGGCGTGCCGACTGGTTTTATGCCGCCAATCTGATCCCTTCCCTTGCTGTCCACTCAGGGACTGGTCCCGTGGTTAATGACCGATGGGATAAGAACCCTGTGTCGCCCGCTAAGGTCCAGGCAATCCAGCCATTCCTTGATAGGATTAGTGTGCTGAAATAGCAGGGTTTAACTGGCTTCGGCATTGTTTCGAGTTTTCTTTATCGCCGAGTTCAGCCTTTGAAGGAGCGAGAGCACCTTGGCTTTAAGTACTCTGGGGCTGAGGATCCTTCACGCGTGGTCCCAGCACTTGAGCTAACCAATGAGGAAGTACTCGAGCGTCTTCAGAAGATGCTGAAAGGAGCGAGCGTTGTCCCGCCTACCGTCTTTGAGTTCTCTGCCAATAACCCTCCTCCAGCTGTAAGTTGTTTTTTCTCGTTCGGGTGCTTTATGTATTCTTGGTGTATCTCTCTTTGTTTAACTTTTCCTTGTCTTGTTGTTTTATTCTTTTTCATAGGAATTTGGGCGCAACTTTGTTGACCCGATCCCTTCTCTTGCTGTTCCCCCTATCGTGGCGAACACTGGGAAAAAACTTGCCGGAGCTTCCGCAACCAGTAAGTCCCTAATCTCCACAGCGTTTCCTGGAGTTTCTTCTAGATTTGTTGACATATATGAAGAATATGTTCCTCGTCTAGTCCCCCTGCAGTCCTTGTAGTGTCTCGAAGAGGGGGCGAATGGATGGGTCTTCATCTGGCCTGCCTGCTTCCAAGAAGTCTCGCAAGCCAAGTACTCCTCCAGGTACTCCAGTTGTAGCTAGCATGCTCTTAGGTGAGCATATTTATACTCTTTGTCCCTTTGTTTTCTTGTTTTTGTCTTGAACCGAGTGCTTTTATTCTTTTTTCAGCGGGTGCCTTGGTTGAGACCGAGGGGAAGAGGATGATGAAGTACCCCTTATCATGCGGTGGTGAGTTGTTTTCATATTCCCCTTCTATTGAATTTGTCCTCTTTGTCTTGACTTTTAGTCTTGATCTTTTTGAAGTAACCGGACGTCGGGTACAAGTTCTTCTGAGGCTCCCGCGCTGGCTTCTTCTGAAGCTCCGGTGTTGAGTTCCTTGGTAGCCTTGGTACCGAGCTCTTCCACACCTCCGCTGCCGAGTTCTTTCACGGCTCCAGCCCTGGCTTCTTCTGGGGCTCCGGTATCGGCTATACCGCTCCTGTCGCCAAGTGGCGGGGACGTTTTTGCCACCATGGTCCCCCCTACGAGGTCTTCTTTTGGTTTTGCGAGGAAGAAGGTGACCGAGTGAGTAGATTTTGGCTTCATTCTTTTGCTTCTGTTCTCCTATTCTCATCGGCGATTTCTTTTATCAATTTTTAGTCCTTCGTCTTCTCTCGCTTCTTCGTCGACTTCTTCTTAGCCCTTCACCGTGCCACCGAGTACCAAGCCTCAGGACTCGCTAGCGTACTATTGGTGAAGTGGCTACGGGGGCTACTGAAGCTTTCTGGCGATGGCGCCGTTGTAGACTTGGCCACCCTCGGAGGTGATCGTGACCATTGCGTCGGGTCCTTCTGAGGGATTGGCCTCGGCTTCCCAGGAGGTCGCTCTGGTCAGTTCCTTCTTCGCCTCGGCCGGCCTCTCCTTCTCCTTCTCTCTGCTTCCAGCGGTCCTCCTTTTGCTGATGATGTGGTGCAGCTAGTTCGATGCCACTCATCGGCTATCAGAATTAACTGCTGCCTAGAGGAAACTTGTCGTCCCTTGCGACTTCTTTTGGAGAAAAGCTCCAGGTAAGCTTTTTCATCGTTCCTTCTTTGGATGTTCGCTTTTCTTTGGTCCTTATTCTTTGTTTTTCTTTGTATCTTTTTGCTCAGTCCTTCTCTCATGACCATACTGGCTTCTTTTTCTCGTCTGAAAATGAGAGAAAGTTGTCTTCAGAAGTGAGCACCCTGAAAGCTGATCTTGATCTCCTCTGAGCTGAGCTGGAGGCTGAGCGACAAACGCATCAGGATGAAGAAAAATCTCTTCGTGCCTCGGGCTGTTGAAATCGAGAAGCAGAGGGATGCCGCTCTTCAGGAGGCCCGAAAGAACTCGGCGGCCGTGAAGGACTTGGAGGCCATGAAGAAGGAGTGCAACGGTATTGAGAGTTATTTTTGTTTCTTTTTGTAATGAAACTTTCCTTTCCGCTGACTTGTTGTCTGCTGCTTTCGTCCAGCTCTCTGGTTGAAAAGCAGAAACTCTCGGAGGGCGTTGAAGAAATGAAAACTCTTGTTCGTACAAGTCATAACAAGGCTGAGGAGGTAATTACTCATGCCGAAGAGGAACTTGCGCTTGCTAAGTTGATTAGGCGTGGAGCTGATAGAGATCTTGTGCAGGCCCAGAAAACCATTGAAGACTTGTCTGGCAGGTTGGCGACGGCTACTGAAAACTGGAAGGCTTTGTGGAAATCCTTTCGTTCAGTAGCCGACGTTCTTTCGAACTCCAGCGGATGACGAGCAATCTTGGGCTCAGTTGATTCCTCGAATTCTGACTCGTTTCCAAGAGTTTGTGAAGAGGTGCGCTCAACTGTGTACCAAGAATGTTCTGGCCCTAAGTCTAGGGTTCTTGCTCCAGCGGTCCCTTTGTCCAAGATAGCAGAGGAATCTGATAGTCAAGAATACATCGATGCTGTTGAGAGGATGGAGCCTGAAGTTGAAGACTTAGCTAGTAGGGTAGTAGATAATCTTAATATTGTCCTCCCTTCTCCTGATGAGGCTTGATGTATTTGACTTTTATGCCCGTGCCTTGTAATATGACATTATACTTCTTTTTTGAATGAAGGTCCTTTTTGTTGATGTCTTCTTTGCCTGAATGCCCTGCCTATCCCTCGGATGATTTGTTGAGTACTTTTCTGTTTAAGTAAACAACTTGTGTTAACGACCTTTCTTGATCTGTTGAGTGCTTGTCTGGCCTTCTCTTGTGCGCTGTAAACAACTCATTGTATGTAGATCTTTGTGTTGACGACCTTTCTTGATCTGTTGAGTGCTTGTCTGGCCTTCTCTTGTGCCCTATAAACAACTCGTTGTATGTAGATCTTTGTGTTGATGACCTTTCTTGATCCATCGCGTTGTAAACAACTTTGTTATATGTAGATCTTCATGTTCTTGGGTATCTTCTAGTGTAGCCCCCGAGCCTCTTGCTATTTGGTACAAGTAGCTAGAGGGTCCTGCTTTTGATATTGCTCTGGTCTATGCCCAGGCTTAGTTTCAGTCGTTTTGATTTTATTTCGGGTGTTAGCTTGTTAGCTACCCTCATCGGCGTGCTCAAGTGTCTTTTCAACTATTTTACTCTCGGCCGGGATGCTCAGGCGTCTTTTCAGCCATTTTGCATTTTATTTCAGGTGTTGGCTTGTTAGCTACCTTCATCGGCGGGCTCAAGTGTCTTTTCAACTATTTTGCTCTCGGCCGGGATGCTCAGGCGTATTTTCAGCCATTTTGCATTTTATTTCGGGTGTCAGCTTGTTAGCTACCCTCATCGGCGGGCTCAAGCGTCTTTTCAGCTATTTTGCTCTTGGTCGGGATGCTCAGGCATATTTTCAGCCATTTTGCATTTTATTTCGGGTGTCAGCTTGTTAGCTACCCTCATCGGTGGGCTCAAGCGTCTTTTCAGCTATTTTGCTCTTGGCCGGGATGCTCAGGCGTATTTTCAGCCATTTTGCATTTTATTTCGAGTGTCAGCTTGTTAGCTACCCTCATCGGCGGGCTCAAGCGTCTTTTCAGCTATTTTGCTCTCGGTTGGGATGCTCAGGCGTATTTTCAGCCATTTTGTATTTTATTTCGGGTGTCAGCTTGTTAGCTACCCTTATCGGCGGGCTCAAGCGTCTTTTCAGCTATTTTGCTCTCGGCCGGGATGCTCAGGCGTATTTTCAGCCATTTTGCATTTAAGAGACAACTCGGATAGAGCCATGAGACGTATGTTTGTCGAGAGATAATCATCTTTATTGATCATGAATATTGATGTGTTACAATGATATATTGCGGCATCTTTGTTGATCATGAACGTTGATCTCTTGCGTCTTGTATACATATTCTCTCTTGATTTGTTTTTATGCGTAGAATCTCCGTAGCTGACTGATGTGCCATGTATTGTTGACTTCTTTTCCATCTTCAGTTATGAGCTTGTATGTGCCTGGTCCGATGACTTTTGTGACGATAAAAGGACCTTCCCATGGACTGAGTAGTTTGTGGCATCTGTCGGTTTTTTGTATTCTTCTTAGTGCTAAGTCTCCGACTTGTAATGATCGAGATTGAGTATTCTTGTTGTAGTGGCGCCTTAGTCCTTGGAGGTATTTTGCTGATTGCAGGGTAGCATTTACTCTGACTTCTTCTATGCTGTCGAGTTCTAATCTTCGGGTGTGTTCTGCTTCTCCTTCGTCGTATTGTTCTATCCTTGGTGACGTCCAGATCAGGTCTGCAGGGTAGTACGGCTTCTGATCCGTATACCAGGAAGAAAGGTGAGTATCCGGTGGCTCTGCTTACTTGAGTCCTTAGCCCCCATACAACTTTGGGTAATTCTTCGATCCATTTTGCCCCATAGTCTACTAGTTCTTCATATAATCTTGGTTTTAATCCGGCTAGTATGAGTCCATTGGCCCTTTCTACCTGTCCGTTGGCTTCTGGATGTGCGACTGATGCATAATCTATACTGAAGCCGCAATCCTGTGCCCAACTTTTGAATTCTGTAGCTGTGAAGGGAGAACCCAAATCTGTGATGATTCGATTGGGCATGCCGAAGCGGTGCATAATATCTTGGATGAACTCGACCGCTTTGGCTGCGCTGTATTTTGTGAGTGGTTTGTATTCGATCCACTTGGTGAACTTGTCGATTGCTACAAAGATGTACTCGAAAACCGCCTTTTGCTTTCTTGAGAGGTCCCACTTGATCCAGCCCCCAGCAGGAGAAAGGCCAAGCGGGTGGAATGCAGATGAGGTTGTGGGCTGGCACATGAGCTTGTCTTGCGAACATCTGACAACTTCTGCATCTTCTGACGAGTTCTTCTACGTCTTTCAAAGCGGTTGGCCAGTAGAAACCAGTGCGGAATGCTTTGCCGACTAGTGTTCTTGAAGCGGCGTGATTTCCACAGCAGCCTGAGTGTATTTCGTCTAGGATTTGTTTGCCTTCTTCAAATGAGACGCATTTTAGGAGTACTCCTGATGATGCGGCTCTTCTGTATAGCTTGTCTCCTACTAGGACGTAATTCTTGCTTCTGCGGACGACTTGTGTGGCTTGCTGTTTTTCTGCTGGCAACTTATTCTCTTTGATGTAATCAATAAAAACCTGTGTCCATGATGTGTTGATCACCAGAATCTGGTTGCTTTTTGCTGTGAGTTCTGTGGTTGTCTCACCGGGTTTTTTGATAGAATGAGCTGATAACTCCTCTATGAATACGCCGGGTGGGACTTCTGCCCTGTCGGATCCAAGCTTGGCAAGAACATCTGCTGCAATGTTGGAGTCCCATAGGACATGTAGAATTTCTAGTCCTTGGAAGTGTTTTTTCGAGTTTTCGGATTTCAGCGCAGTAGGCACCCATGTTCTCTTTGGTGCAATCCCAATCTTTGTTGACTTGGTTGATGACTACTGCCGAATCGCCGTATACGAGTAGTCGCTTGATTCCGAGTGTAATAGCCACTCTTAGCCCGTGTATGAGAGCTTCATATTCCGCTTCGTTGTTGGTGGCTTGCCATAATATCTGAAGGACATACTTTAGTTGTCTTCCGTCTAGAGAAATTAGGAGGACGCCTGCACCAGCTCCGCCTAGCTTAAGTGATCCATCAAAGTACATCTTCCTAATGATCAAGAATGGCGCTTGATACGGGTTGTTGAATTTCTGTCCATTCGGCAACAAAATCAGCAAGGGCTTGAGATTTAATTGCTTTCCTGCGGGGTGAAATCGATGTTGAGAGCACCGAGTTCAACCACCCACTTGGATATGCGTCCTGTTGCGTCTTTGTTGTGTAAGATGTCTCCTAGTGGGAAATCTGTCACCACGGTAATCTTGTGGCTCTCAAAGTAGTGACGAAGCTTGCGTGAAGTAATCAGTAGGGCGTAGAGTAGTTTTTGCACATGCAGGATACCGGATTTTTGATTCTGATAGCACTTCGCTGATATAGTATACTAGGGTATTGTACTTTATATATGCGCCCTTCTTCTTCTCTTTCCACTACTATTGCCAGTGCTGACTACAGTAGTAGTTGCTGCAATGTATAGCATCATGTCTTCGTCTTTCTTTGGAGGTGTGAGGACTGGTGAGGAGGTGAGGTATGCTTTAAGTTTCTTGAAAGCTTCATTGGCTTCTTCTGTCCACTCGAACTTGTCTGTCTTCTTTAGTAGTTTAAAGAAAGGCAACCCTTTTTTGCCGAGTCTTGATATGAAACGGTTGAGTGCCGCCATGCAGCCTGTTAGTTTTTGTACTTCTTTGATGTTTCGAGGAGGTCCCATCTCTGTTATTGCTCGAATTTGCTTGGTGCTTGCTTCGATTCCACGATGACTGACCAAGAATCCGAGTAGTTGTCCTAAGGGAACTCCGAATACGCACTTGTTTGGGTTCAATTTCCACCTCCACCTCTTCAGGTTCTCGAAGGTTTGTTTTAAGTCTTCAATCAGTGTATCCGGGTTCTTTGTTTTTACAACCACGTCGTCCACGTATGCTTCTACGTTTTCGCCGATCTGATCACTGAGGCATGTTTGGATGGCTCTTTGGTAAGTGGCTCTAGCATTCTTGAGTCCAAACGACATTGTCCTGTAGCAGTAGGCGCCGAACGGAGTGATGAAAGATGTCTTGCTTTGGTCTTTTTCTTTTAATGCGATCTGGTGATACCCGGAATAGCAATCGAGAAAAGATAATAGGGCAGATCCTGCTAGTTGAATCAACTATCTGATCAATGCGTGGTAGCCCGAATGGATCTTTTGGGCAGTGTTTGTTGAGATCTGTGTAGTCAACACACATGCGCCACTCGTCTGTGTTCTTTTTCTATACCAGAACTGGATTTGCTAGCCAATCCGGATGGAGAATTTCCCTGATGAATCCAGCTGCCATTAGTTTTGTAATTTCCTTTTTAATTGCTGCCTTCTTGTCGGGAGAGAATCATCATAGTCGTTGTTTTACAGGCTTGGAGCCTTCATTGATATCAATTCCGTGCTCAGCCAACTCTCTTGGGACCCCTGGCATGTCGGTCGGCTTCCAAGCGAAGATATCTTTGTTGTCCCGAAGAAAGTTGGTGAGCGCGAGTTCCTATTTTGCCGATAGGTGGGCACTGATGGTTGCTGTTTTTGTGGGATCACCGGTGCCTAGGTCGATTTGCTTTACGTTGGCTTCTTTTGGTGGTGCTAGGATGCTTGGTCTCTTAGCCGGTATCTCTAGTTCTTCTTGGCTTGTTTCTGCAGCTGATAGTGGCTATTTCTTTTCTTCCATCGTTTGCCTGTGCCTTTGCTGCAATTTGGATCGCCTAGTACGTCGTAGTCAAATGCACGCTTTAAGTCGCTCCGAAGATAAAGAACTCCGTTAGGCCCTGGCATCTTGAGCAACAGGTACGGATAATGCGGTATTGCCATGAATTTTGCTAGTGCCGGTCGCCCAAGAATTGCATGATATGAGGAATCGAAATCTGCGACTTCAAATTTGATGAACTCTGTGCGGTAGTTCGAGGGAGTCCCAAAGGTAACCGGTAGAGTGATTTGTCCAAGTGGCATCGCTGCCTTGCTGGGTACTATGCCATAAAAAGGTGTGCTTGTTGGTGTGATCATCCCGGCGAGTTGTAGTCCCATCTTCCTTAGAGTTTCTGAAAAGATGATGTTGAGTCCTGCTCCTCCGTCAATTAGTACTTTCGTGACAGTCATGCCGGCAATGGTTGGATCTAGAACCAATGGGTAATGGCCTGCGTTTCCTACGCTGGTCCACTGGTCTTCTCTTGAGAATTGGATTGGGTACTCTGACCAGTTGAGATATCTTGGAGTAGCGGGTTCTGCTGGCCATAATTGTTCAGTAGCGCTAGCTTTTCCTGATGTTTGCTTCTAGAGTCTGGAATCCCGGCAAAGATTACTGCTACTGTCCCTCTGGATTTTTGGAATCCCTTGTCATCATGGTTGTCTCCTTCTTTTTTCTGATTGTCTTCTTTATTGTTTCCCTTGCTATCTTTTCTAGTGTACCTTTCGTTGAAGGTGTAGCAATTTCCGATGGTGTGCCTCCCGTTGGGGTGCAAAGGGCAACGCATGTTCTCGATGTCGTCATATCTTCTGGGCTTGGTAAATTTCTTTGATTTGTCAGCCATCGCTACCGTGTTGTCTGGACCTCGCTTTCTTTCCTGATGTCTGTTGTTTCGAGGATTTTGCCTGTCCGGGTTGTCTCTGTAGTTCCTTTCAGGGAATCTTTCTTTTGTTTTTCTTCTGCAGTAATCATCTTTTCTACTGTTCTTCTGAATTCTTCGTTATTTCTTGGGTTTTCTTTGCAGAAGTCTTGGAATTGCCACCTAGCCATGATTCCATGAGAGAAAGCTTCGATTACTTCTCGTTGTGTGATGTCATGTACTTGAGCTCGTAGTTCGCCAAATCGTCGATAGTAATTTCTGAGACTTTCACCTCCTTTCTGCTTGAGTCCTTTTAATTCTGCGTGGGTGATTGGATGTGTAATAATTCCCGCAAAATTTTCACAGAAAGCTCTTTGTAAGTCTTCCCAATTTCTGATTGATCTGGGATTTAATTTGTCAAACCATTGAAGCGGCATGGTTTCTAGGGCCATGGGGAAGAACAAGGTTTTGATGTCATCGTCTCCTCCGGCTAATTCAATCGATTGAGAGTAGATCCTGAGCCATTGCTTTGGTTCGGTCTTGCCGTCGTATTTGGAGTGGTTGGACGGTTTGAACTTATGAGGTAGTCGAATCGAAGCAAGTCTGTTTGCAAAACAGGGAAATCTATCATGCGTTCTGGCTTCTGTATATTCTGACTCTGCGCCCCCTTCTTGCCAACTATCAGTCTTGGTGAGAGTAGCTTTGCGTGGCTGTCCGAGTAGGTGCTCTGCTTCTGTCCTTTCTTGGTTGCTTTACTCGGTTATTTTGACTGTGATTTCTTTGGCTTCCTCCGTTGTGACTTCCACTTGGTCCTAGTCTATCGAAAGCAGACTTCCTTTGATTTTGATCTTCCTGTTCATGAGATGTTGCCTTTCCATCGTTTGTTTTAAAGACTGTTGATCAGAGGAAATCTCAGAGCTGTTCTTGTTTCTCATTGGGATGTGAGGTCGCCCTGAGTTCTTCTAGTGCTTCCTGGATCTTATCGTAGGGAGTATTCGTTGCTCGTCCTTCTTCGATTTCTCTGTTCTGATTTTCTTCTATTGTACTCTGCCAGGTCTGATTCGTATTTGATCCATGTGTCTTTCCGCTGTTTCGCACGGCGTTGTCATCCTTGTTTCAATTTGTTCTTTCTTTCTCTTGCTTGCCTCTGGCTCTCAGTCTCACCATCGTATCCCTAGATAAATGGTGATATATTGGACTCAGATTCATCTGAAGATCTTACGTCGGGTGCTTCTGGGGGGATCAACGGTGATCGAGGATGGTGAATCATGAGTACTTCTCTAGCGTGAGTTGTTCTGTCATCGTCGTTGATTTCTGTACTGGCAGAGCTATTGATGACCTCAGTAGAGGTCTCAAAGTCATAGATGGAATCTCCTTCTTGGTAGGGTAGAATTGCTGTTGTCGTGTCATCGACTAGTTGGGCGTCGTTATCCTCAGGAACGGTTTCTGGCCAGTGAATGATGCAGTCTTGAGATGTTATGGTTAAAACGAGACCTTCCTGGGCTCCCTTCAGTGGCATTCTAAGCATGGGATAAGTGGATCCTTCGTGCCATGACTGATAGGATGTTGCCATGTTGTGGAGTCTGAACGGAAGAAGACCCGACTTCTTTGAAGTATTCTAGGGCGTACTCCGAGTAGTATTCTTGACAGGTTGACGTCATGTCCCTGGAGCTTTGTCCAAAAAGAACTCGGTCTTCCAAAAGAACTCGGATAAGACTTCCTTTTGGAAGCAGAACTTGAGTTTGAATCAGATATGTGATCTTGCGAGAACTGAGTCGGATTGAGCTATGCGAATCTTCCAGCAAGTTGATCTGTCGTTATCATCGAAATAGGATGATCCTGATGATGATCTGATTCTTCAAGGAGACGGCCATTGGAGCTTGCCGTCGTCGCCTGCCTTGCAGATCTATGAACCGAAGATGAAGGTTGATCCCTTTGAGAAGATCATGCTTGTCGAGGTTCATCAAGCTCTCGGATGTAAAGTCACCAAAAGCCCCTACCTGGCACGCTAGCTGTCGATGTTTTACCACCGATAGCCTGCCACAGGGGTACCCGGGGCAATATGTTTGGGCTTTGGCGTATGCTGAACTCGATGGTCAACGCAAGAGACAGTCGGTTTATCCTAGTTCAGGCCCTCGATCACAGATCGAGTAATAGCCCTATGTCCAGTCGGTGTTAGCTTTTGCGTTGGATTGAT
This sequence comes from Miscanthus floridulus, assembly GCF_019320115.1. Taxonomy (NCBI): domain Eukaryota; kingdom Viridiplantae; phylum Streptophyta; class Magnoliopsida; order Poales; family Poaceae; genus Miscanthus; species Miscanthus floridulus. The sequence goes on from NC_089584.1 coordinate 100,999,112, forward strand.
TATGAAGTGTTGTGTCGTACAATTGCTCTATTGAACTCCCGATCCAAGGTGCCCTGCCCTCCTTTATATAGTCAGGAGGCCAGAATCCTAGTCGGTTTACAATGAGAGTTCCTTGTAAGATTATAGAGTAATACTACTACTAAGATTACAGGAGAGAAAACCTAATTGGTCTAGGTCTTCTTCCTTCCTTGTGGGGTATCCTGTGGGTCCCGTACCGACAGAGGCCGAGGAATTGGCCAAGCAGCACACCACCGAGCTGTATGTTCCCCGCCGCCATATCTTTAGTGTACAGGGCAAGGGTGGCACAAGCTTGGGCGGTGAACATTATGGTGGACGAAACTCCTGTGTTGATCTTGAAAAAGTAGAGTGCAGTTGCAACATCCCTCAGATCATGCATGCCCCTTGCTCTCATATGATCACGGCCTACAGTGTTCGCAGGTATAACTATGAGAATCTGCCATATCTGTCACCCTTGTATCTCTGTTCGAACACCGTTAGTATTTGGGAGAGGAGCTTCGAGCCATACATTGACCCAACATAGTGGCCACCTTATCATGGTTATGACTACATGCCGCATCCGGATCTAATGAATGTAGGCAAGGGTAGAAGGAAGAAGAAGCGAGTCAAGGGGGACATCGACGCTATGAGAGGGTACGGCGAAGACATGTACGGAGGAGGAGACTTCAACGAGACCCATGGTAGGAATCTTTGCTCCATTTGCAAAGAACCTGGTCACAAGGCTAGCAGGCATAGAAGACAAGGGCAATAGGTGCATATAGCATACATTTTATTATATTAATGTTAATTGTTTGCTATGCTATTTAAAACTACTATGTTAGTACATTGGAACCTTGGAGCTATGTTTATTATGATATATGTTTATTCACTAATTTTGCATAATAGTTTATTCCTTTTACATTTACTTTGTTTTTATGTATTAATGTTCCATCATATTATAATACTCTTAATGTTTGTTCTAACATATCCATTTGAAATTTAAACCACGATGGGGGATCACCATCCGCAGTACCCCATTCTTGAGGTGCACTATGACAAGGACCACCGAGCCAAGTGCCTATTGGAGCTTCAACAGGACTTGGTACCTCTTAGACTACGCACGCACCAGCCGCACCGCTCGAACGAGCGATACCGGCCGTACATACAGCGTGCCGGCTTCCTTGAGATCGTCTGGGTCTTCAACACTAGGCTACTAATCCTCGACCCTGCACTTCTCACTACTGCTGTCGATAGGTATGATTTGGTACATGTTTGTTGAAACATCCTCAATTTTCCTTGAAGGGAAAATCCACAGAATGAATTTTAATATGATAAAACCAAGAACTGATTCCATCATATTATCATATTTTAGTCGATGTCACAGTCATTCATCGTAAGATTACAAGAATACAAGATATTACATCACTAGAGAACACACCTATTATAGAGTTAATCTAGCGGAAGACTATCGAGTGAAGGCTCCTACTTCACAGGCATCATCAGAGTTGGCATAGTGCAGCGTAGATTCCATCTCTGAACCAAACTTGAGCGTAGGCACGAGACCTTCTAATCCTTCTAAAGTCAGCATCTCTGAGAAGCAGAAAATCTGCACACCGCCAGATGTGTGCATGCCATGGTCAGCACCGATGAGCTTTAGTGGAAAAGATAAACAAGGGATCTGGCGATCCTAATATTTGGCTGTGGTTTGCATTCTTAGCGCATGAGAAGTAAATAACATTAGTAATGTAATAATAATATCCAATTTTTAACACATTCAGCACCACACCATCCATATCCATCCACCAACCATCCATCCCAAACCATCTCCACACCACCACACCACATCTCATCTCACACACTCAGGTCGATAGGCCAACTCCCTCTCAGCCTTGTCTCAACGGCCCGCAGCCCCCAAGGCTCACGACCGGAAAATACCCCAACCCTAGAGGGAGGAAAGAAGGACTCATCTCCTATCTAGTTTAAGCGAAACCTAGGAAAGGTCCATAGCTAACAAGTCGGCATATGTATTGATCGATCAACCATACACTCTGCAGAGATTTTATATACCCACAAGATTAGCCATCCTCGGAGTCTAGAATCTCCTAGGCAGAATTTCGGTCGCTTGCTAGCCTAGAACGATGCCACCCTACCTCTCAGCCCTAGAACATCCCTAGTCTAGTCTAGGATGGCTGATACTGTGAGTTGTAGACAGAGCCGGGGCTCTCCGGATGTCAAGAGCCGGGTCCACAAGGCCTCCTGAAGTCTCGGAAGGGTGTGGGGGAAAAACCGCGCGCCCCGTACCTCCTTGCACATGTTTGCCTAGCAGTAGTGGCATCGCTCTACCAAGTAGTCCGACCGTCCCGCACCATATAGGGCGAGTGGGATGTAAGGATTCCCGGTGAGTCTGAGTACTAGTAAGTCCTTAGGGATTGACCAAACCAGAATGTCTTCATCAGGGTTTCCATTTTATGTGCCACCACAACACCTCCACCCTGGGCTCCTCCCATCACAGGTTCACACCCAAGGCCACCTCCAATTACCATTTACCCACCATAGGTATTCCATATCCAAGTGCCCAGGTAGCACCACATGGCAAGACTCACCCCAGGCTCGTCGTTATTCTGGCTCGGTCGACGCAACCCTCACTCTGCACGCACCCAAGGCACACACGCAACACGCTCATACACCACTAAGTCCGGCTTCCCAAGCCAAACCATTCCCAGGGGTTCACCACCAGCATCACATCCCTGATATAATACGAAGTGGAGTTAATAATAAGTATAGCGGTGTAATATGCAAGCAAGCAGGCAAGTAAGCATATATAAGTGAGCGAATGCGCAAAGCAGGGTGATGTGGTAGAGTAGGTTGCATCAGGGTGATAATGGCTCAGGTAGTAGCATGCATCAATATACTAGCAAATGATTAAATATAAAGCGCCAGCAGTTCTAGATATTATGCAATGTCTAATAGGATTCTCTAAAAGAGGGTGCTTCCATGACACCTGTGATGTCGAGGTAGTAGTGGTACAAATCTTCGTTAGTTGATATAGTCAATCAGCAAGGTCTCCTCTTCGCAGGGTCCTGTCGTCGATCACGTTCTCCTTCTCCATCGGGTTCCGATCCAACGTTGTCCTCGAGGCAATTACCTCCAAAAACACACTCAAGGCAAGAGAACAAACAATATTCTAAAAAGGCGACAAGACCCAGAAGGAACATAAAGAGGAAATGACTTGTCCCTTTTGGCTGATGTTCGATCCATGGGCCAAAGAAATAGGAGTGGTTGTTCACTAAGCACGGGCTTAAGTCAAGGCCTAGCCTGTACTTCTCGAGCCAGCTGTGGTCGACCTGTATAGCTTCAAGATAAATGGCCAAGACCTCAGCTCATCCTAAGCAAACACCACGGCTCGCGGTCTTTCGATCTGGGCATCATAGAGATTGACGTGCATCAAAAGAAGTGGCTATACAATTCTGGTCTCTCTCAATCTGTACGCCATTGTAATTGACGAGGACCAAGAAAGGGTGGGGCAAGAGAGAAAGGTATTGCAAAGGTCTACTCCTTCCTATACACACGCCATGGCAAAGGACGAGGCTTCGAAAAGGAGCGACACACAAAAGGACACGAGTGCCCAATCCACTGGTAGGGTACCAAGACCTAGGTGCACTAAATGCACTAAGACACCCTAGGGTTCTTAGTGGTGTGGTTGTCACCGCAAGAACCACAGAAATGCTATGGTCCAATTGGGTACAAACATACAAGGGCTTAAGCACGAAAGAACCAAAAGAGAAGAACATGAGATTCGCCTTCCTTTGATCTACTCGCCCTAGAAGCCGATGAGAATCAAAGGAATGGAATCAAGAGCGCAATAAACACCAAACAAGCAAGGGGCTCAATCCACATCTTACTGGATTAACGAGGATTGAGAACCAAAGAGAGAGAAGTATGGAATCTGTACTCTTTCGACCAACTTGTCATGGAACGGACGAAGGTTGGAGAGAAGAGATACAGTCCCACGATCCAAACCAACTCATAGGGCATCATGGCCATGCAACTATTGGCACATTACTATTCCCTCAGTTCGCAGCAGTGCGGTTGTCACCGCTTAGATCCGAAGGAATGCTATGGTCAAGGTGGTGCAATCATATAAGGTGGCTAGGATAAACACAGGTGAAAAGAGGTAGAGCCCGATGGTCATGGTGAGGGGACTCACGGCCATGAGCTTATCCTACACGAGTTGGCATCCATCTTCCACAATCATCATATCCCGACTCATCCACTAAGTTAGGCCACAAAGGGCTCATTGTGTGCGGGTGATATCCGCACCAATGTTCAGTCCACAATGGCCAGGTCCTAGGGCCAAATCGGATTACTAATAATTGTAGTACGTCGGAGACAACTAAAAGTGAGGGAGCAAGGTATGCTCGCCATTATGGCCACGGTGGGGCGAACCCATGACCGAAATGGTCAAACGAGGTACTATCCTTCGACCGGCTTGAAGGCACGGTCCTTAGGTAAACAAACACAACATAAGAACAAGAATCCCGACAACCCAACATAAGAGCTAAGACACAACCACACGAATGGAGTAGCACATCTCCATAGCAACGAGGGAACCTGCATAAGGGCATGGCATATGTGGATTTTGATAGGCATAAATTGTGAATGACAGGTGTAGGATCAAGTGTATGAAAGAGCGAAGGGAGGACTTTCATCGGTATCGGGAATGGCGTCCAACTAGGATTCATCCTTGCGGCAAAGGTGAGGATGGCCAGGGGTGGTTGAATCTTATCCTAGAGGGTTGTGGCTTCTTCTGGCTAGCTGAGGCTAGCTACGGCCTGCTGTGGCTAGCTGTGTCTTGCTACGGCTTGCTGTGGCTGGCTGCGGCTGGCTACAAGTGGCTATGGTTGGCCAAAGGCTGGCTATGGCTGGCCGGGCATGGCAACGACTGACTAAGATGTGCCTACTACTATCAAACATAGCTAGGGTTGGTGACAAAGGTGTTTCGCAAGACGGTAGGGCCAGACCGCAGGTCCAAAAGAGAGGCGAGTATCAGTTTCGCATTGTGCGGCGTAAAACGGGTAGACATGGACATGTCCATGGCGTAGAGCTTGTTTTTAGAAAAATATGGAAATTGGTTTCACATTTTTCTGAGGTCGTATGAATTTTCTATGAATTTCCAAAGTTTGGATCATTTTTTGGAAAAAGAAAAAGGATGGAATTTCCTGGGATTGATACATGGCGGCCTGTGATTGGGCGAGGCTGTCTCTGTCACTGACACATGGGGTCGGTCAATAGTCAACATTGACCTGGTCTACGGTCAACAGTGACGGGCTATTATCGGGCTTTATGGGCTGGGTCATGGGCCAGATATGGGCTGGGTCGGCCCGGACACGTGTCGCCCTAGCAGATGGCCACATGGTGGTTTCGGGCTCCTAACGGGCCTGGTCTGGACTGTGCATGTGGGAGCAGCTCACAGTGGTCTGGGTGGTGTGGGTCCATGGACCGCACACTGGGTCCATGGTGGACTGTGTCCACCCTCCTTTCTCCCCCGGCTCACGGTGGAACAAGTCCAGACGCCTGCTGCTCTATCGAGCATGGGTCCACCAGCTCGGTTCATGGTGGACTAATAGTCTACGGTTCCATGGACTGAGGGCTTCGTTCATGGTGGTCCAGGTCCAACTCCATCTCTCTCTGTCTTTGGCTCAAGTGGATTCGGTGCAGGGTGGCGCTGCCTTCTTCCTCTTCTCCCTTATTTCTGCTCGCGGTGGCTCTGTCGCTGTCGACGAGCTCGTGCTTCCACGCATTGCGGTGAGTCCGAGGGAAAGCTAGGGGTACCTAGGGTGTCTCCGAGGTCCTAGTGATGCTCAACGGCTTCTCTTCGCGTCGCGAGGTGGCTGGAGGCGACTGGCGTGGCCTCGACGGCGGCGAGGCAGGCTCGACCCAAATTGGGACCAGAGGTGGCCCATTTTCATCGATTGAGAGCAGGGCGGAATCAGGGATGGCTTCCCTGGTGACAAGGTCTCACGACGGAGCCCGCAGCAGCACAAGGGCAACGGCGGAGCTCCGGCGAGGTCATGGCTACAGCGATCAGAGGCAAGGAGGGGGCTAGGGCCTCATCTTCTTCATGGCTAGGTGCATGGGATCAAGGCAAATCTCGACGGCCAGATCACGTATCATAGGGTGGCTAGAGACGGGGGGAGGTCCGTGGCACGGCGGCGCTCTGGAGCGCATCCGCGCCGGCGAGGTGGAGGGTAGTCGGCGTACTTGGGCTCCCCTTTGGCCAGGGGCTAGAGTGGAGTGTGTCCCTCATCAGGGTTTGGACGAAGAGGCCATTCCTAACGCCTAGGTCTTTGTGGTTGGGCCAGAACAGAGCAGCGCCATGGCTAGGCTTGGCCATGGCGAGCGTGACCATGAGGCGTGGCGGCTCTAGCGTTCTTGAGCCACCAGGGCTCGGCAAGGCCGCGTGAGGGATCTTGAAGGTCTGTGTGTGTGCGTAGTGTGCAGTGGAGCCCAGGGCTTGGCTTATGGTCCTCCCAGGTTGGGAGAACGCGTCGGTGTTCATGGCGAGTCCACGACGGTGAGGATGGGATAAGGCAGGGGAAGCTCACCATGGGGTTTGGGGTGGTAGGCTAGTGGCGTAGAGGAGAGTCATGGCCATGACAAAACGGTGCAGTGTTGTGCCGACCAGCAGCGTCGACGTGGTCGATCGGGGCGACGTCACCTGCTCCGGTGGGCATGGGCGGCGCTGGTGTCACCGGGACAGCTCCGGTTCCTCTTCTTCTTGCGGTCCAGGCAGGCACGAGTGGAGGGTCGAGGCCACAGTGTGGGGATGCGGTGACGGCAGGGCCACGACGTCGTCGTGGGCGATCGGCATCGTCCTCACCTCTAGCAGTCTCAAGCGGCACCGGCAAGCTCCTGTTCTCCTTCTTCCTCCCTTCTCATCCTTCTCTTCTCCTTGGGCTCAGGCAGGTGGGTGGTGATGGTGTGGTTTGTCACAGAAGCGGCGGGGTGGATGGAAGTGGCCGAGGCTTCGGGGTGTCCTACTTATAGGACGGCGCGCCCATGGTGCCACAGGGGTCTTGGCCAATGGCGCGAGATGGGGTTGGGGCGATCAGAGGGATGCGAGGCGCTGAGGCTAGGGTTCCGGGGTCGCAACAAGATCGCGATCGTGCCGGTGCTCTCCAAACTAAAATCCGTGGTCCAAAAGGTAGGGGATAGGGAGGGGGCAGGTTCATTGCCGGGGCATGGTCATGGCAGAGCTGGCGCCCACGCATTGAGCATGCACAGTGCGTGACCCTATCGGGCAGGGGATGTCCGCATGGCGCCCATCCGTGCAGGCCCCCAAGACGATATGAATAGGGACGGCTGGGATCTCTGCTGTAACAGCAGCTACCCGGTGGGCTCGCTGGAAAAGCAGAGGAGAGGGGGAGTGGTTGGAGGAAGGGGATGACCGGCGGGGTCATGCTGTCAGCGGCCGTGGGAGGAAGGCGAAGCCATCCTGGATCAGGCGTGCGGCTGGGCCTTCTTGCTGGGCTGGGCTGTGCTACTGCATTCGCATGCTGGGCCGGTCTGTGGGCGCAAGCAGCAGGCTAGCAGCGGTGGTTGGCGGGCTGTGCTACAGAAGGTGGCGAGTTGGGCTGTGGTGCTGCTGCTGTTGCTGCCCGTGTGGGCCAGAAGCAGGGGGCCAAGTTGGGCTGGTTCGGTTACTCGGGCCAGATGCCCCTTTTCTTTTTCCTCTATCTTCTTTTCCTTTTCTATTTCTTATTTCTATCCTACTCTATGCCATGGGTTTCTCACATTAGAATACATGTGTTGCCAACATGTATACCTCCTAGTGTGGTCCTCTAGGGGTCACTTAAGGCTCTAGGGTCCATGCCAAGGGTTGACAACTCACGTGCATTGATTCGATAAAGATAGTTGGTTGACTATAGAATTTAGGTCAAGGGGTTCAAAACTAAAGAGATGAATTGCAAGAGAGAGAGGTAGAAGGATTCATGAGAGATTCCAGATGGAGTCAAAAGGATTTGCTACGGACTTGTGCTCTCCAACACAAAACCCTAAACCAACTAAGGAACTCCAACAAACTCCTACAACCAACACTATATGTATGCAACAATTTATTTATAAATTGTTCTTTGTTTGACCTAGTATCTATATGCTTCACACATTTGCGTGAAAAGTTTTAAAAAGTTCGTATTTTTGGCTTCTCCAAAAACCCGGTTTGTTACATTTGTGATAATACAAAGCATTGATTTGTCTCATTGTCTGAGTTAAAAAACTTCTTGTATTGAATTAAAAACCAATAGGTGGAGGCCAGAGACCCACACCTTCCACCTTCCATGTGGCGAGATGACTATCACGATGCAAGACGTGAAGATGATACTGTGTCTATGGTTGGGGGGTCTTCCAGTGACTAGGATCCTTAATAACGATCACTGGATGGACTTGGATGCTAAGAGAGCAAAGTAAGAATTTACCCTAAGTGTATTGTCTTTGTCTAATTTAATGTTTGTTTTTGTTCTCTCAGCTCTCATGTAACATCCAGTGTGAGCTCTAATTTAATGTTTGCAAAATATTTTAGGAAAACATCCAGTGTCAGTTTGGTCTAGATAACAGAAAACTTTGGTATGCTGCTGCAGCCAAACACTCCAGAGTAGGAGATCGAGAGGTGTGCTAGGGTGTGGCTGTGGCACTTCTTAGGCGCTTTCCTGTTCCCTAATGTATCGGGTAACACCATCAGCTGGGTCTTCCTCAACATACTGAGCCAGCCATGGGAGAATATAGGAGCGTACAACTAGGGCAGCGTGGTCCTAGCAAGGATCTATCATCAGCTCTACGTTGCCTATCGATGCAGTACATGAGGTGCCAACCTAGGAGGTTGTTCCCACATACTACATGTTTGGTGTTGGGAGCAATGGCTAGTCGAGAGGTCCGTTGTTCATGGTTTACCTATAATCCTCGTCCCCATCATCAGTCAACATAATCGAAGATTGGACGGTGTGACTAGCTCGCGTTCTGTGCTCGTCTAACTTCTTTTCCTCATACCTTGCATGGACCACCTCTATGGCATGGTCCTCGCTGCATCCAATCCCTTCATGTATAAAATGCAACCAGTTAGCAATGCGATTATATACTTTTGAAATTAGACAACAAAAATAAAAAGGCTTTCAAGCACTCACTGGCACACAATGCAACAACATGGTCATTCAAGACCTGCATCTGTACTCTTGTCTCCTCCCTTGTCTCCTTCCTTGCCCTCTCCTCCTCTATCATCCTCCATCTCTCCAATCCCCATTTGTCAAGCCCAACATCGATCGGGTTACGAATACCACGCTGTCTAGCAAACTCACGCATCTTGTTTTTTGTGATATTTAATGAATAGGTTGACGTAGTCAGGTCCATATCCCCTTTTCCATGCAATTACTTGCCTCCCCTTCAGTTCATTCAAGAACTTAGCTTGACCATCATAACATTCTCACCTGCATTTCCTAATGCTCTGTTCAAACAAAAAATTATATCATATATGTCTTAGCAAAAGAAACAAAATACGATTTCATGTTTACCACAAAAATAACCAACCTCATCATAGTCAACCATATGGCCGCAATAATGGCCTATTCCAAGCTCCGAAGGGACTAGACCATAGTTAGATTTAACACCACATTCGCACTTGACTGGAGGTGCTTTGTAAATTAACCTTTCTTTCTTATTTTCCTTTGCCTTTGGTGGCTCCAGCCATTGATTCTTAGGACTGTAGAGCCGCTCATTGAAATGACACTTTGCAAATCCATAACGCTACAAGAGAATACATTAGTACACACACATATAGAGATAAACATTTAAATAGATACACTTTCCACTTACTTCGTGTTTGTTCGGACATAAACTCCAATGTATTCTCAGGGTTTATCATAGCTCGATCTCTGCATTCGCACTGAGAAGGTTCCTTGAGTCATCTAACTATGGCTAGGTGCTTCTCCTTAGCCGTCATTAGTGGGGGTTTAGGGGGGTGGAACCCATTGCTGGAAGTACTCACGTGGATGTCTCCCTCTACACCAATCGTCAAAAAGGAGGTACCTAGGGTCAAACTTGTCTGCACCATTGATCCACTAAAAGGAAAAGCACCTCTCATGGGCCTACACAACAAGATTCCAACAAAATATTAGTAGCCTACTTACACAAGTGAAGAAAAAAATATAGTGAAAATAATTACTTACATTAAAATGACTGCATGTGTAGAAGCAACGCACCGCTGTGTCTGGATGTCTCAATTGAAACACGTCGGCCGGGAAACCACAGTCACAGTTAGGGACAGGGAGGTCAGAAGGGATGGGGGCATCTTTGCTAGATGCGTCAGGGTAAAATTCTCGAGGTCGATCCCATTTTTACCAAAACTCCTCCTGATACATTTCTTAGATCTAACAAAACAGTTGTAATTTAACAAACAAAAATCAAAACATCACAAATTAATGTCAATGAGAACCATTTGCATTACAACAAATAAAATATAACCTACACTTTGGTGCAAACTCTATCTTAGATGCAAACATGAAAACTATATAAAAACTATACTTTGGTCAGTAAAAAATAAAATTTGGTACATCAACAGTGTGTCCATATATTTATTCACATATAAAAGTTGAGAGGAAAACTCAAACAAGCAAAATTCTTAAAAAATTGGCCTTAGAATACATGGTAATCATAATTCTAACTAACCGATTAACTTTAACATTGGCAATCCTAATCCTTCAATCCAATGTTCTAACGAACTCATATTTTTCTCCATACCCTAACTACTCATTCAAATCCTTCGATCCACCATTGAGGCCGACGAGGAGCTTTATTACCTTGACAAGGCCGAGGAGGAGTTTTGGGGAAGGTAGGGAGGGTGCGACCAGCGGCTGCCGGCGGTGGGCACGGGCGAAGGGCATGGGCATCTGGCGGCGGCGGGCGCATGGAAGGGAAAGAAAGGAATGGAGAGAGAGAGCCACATCGTGGGCCTTTTCTAGGGCCTACCACACCATGTGCGATGGCGTGGCTCGGTCGTGCCATGATCTATGTCATGGTAGGCCTGTCGTGCCGTGATCTATGGTGCGGTAGAGCTAGGCCACATCATCAGTCAGAGCCTGGGTCGCTGCCACGAAGGCAGCCTCGCCGCGCCGCCATGCATGGCGTGGTAGAGTGGTTTGGCCACACCATGTGAGTTGGCGTGCCCAAAAGTGTTAGTTTTGAAAAAACAAACAAACAGTGTGAGTTTTAAAAATAGTTTAAAAAATGTTAAAAATAAAAAAAATTCTCACCCTGCACAATCACACCCGTGCTCTTCTCATTGGCTCCCGTGCCGCCACGCGTGCCATAGCCTATGTATCATCCTTGCCGTCGCTTCACTCATCGCTCGTAGTAGTCCGCGCCACCCTCGCGGCTGCCGCGCTCGCTGTTCACCACTAACACTGTTGCAACCGACCTCACTACTGTCGCACTTGAAAGCTGCCCTTGCCGCAAGTGCCGCATGCCGCTCACTATCAGCAAGCATGCTGCTATACAGGAAAGCACCGAGCACCGCCCTCACAGTCAACCATGTGCATCATTGTTGTGCCTACACGCATCCCAAGGTAGGCACACCATTGTCGTAGTTAGCCCCGCGTGCTGCCCTTGTGCCCTTCTTGCGATGTGGCTAGCTTCTTGCCTATGGTAGCAGCTCCAAGCCCGGCGGCCTACACCTGCTTGAGCAGCTCAAGTGTGCCAGACCTGAAAGAGATGATGAAGAATACGACAACCGTGCCGTGCAGGGCAGGTTCTTTGAGAAAGAGATGGTGTGCTCAGGTTGAAAGACCTGGAGACTCGGAGAGCTTGGTTGTTCTATGTGATTCATTGATTCATTTTAGCCTTGCAGGCGGCTCATTCGCGGCCGGCCGCTAACCCGCATCGCATGCCACAAAGTTTGTTAGTGGGCTTGCGGCTAGCCGCTAAGCTGTGGACCTTGCGGACAAGCGTTCCGTGGACACAACAAACTTAACTGTAAAACCGGCAAGACCCACAAGACGTACAGTGCAGTCTCTATGTATTGAAGATCAAAATAGAGTTGGCTAGAACAGAGAAACATACAGTAGGTACACATATAGTATTCATGAAAACAAAGTGATGGGATGGCCACATGTGATGATGATTAAGTGCTCCAACTTAGAAAAGAAGAAAGAGAAAAACAAAACTCTATTGAGACAAAGAGAAAGGTATAAATAGGGATTTTAGTTTGGTGATCAAGACACTATAGGGAGTGTGATCACATTTAGGATAAATGGCCGTACATTTAAGAGGGGATCTCAACTGGACAATTTGGTCATCTAGTGCCAATAGGAATTGGACTTCATCCATTACATTTAGGCCTAGTGCGCATTCAGAAAACAAGCAAAAATATTTATCTAAAATGTTCTTAGAAATGCTAACTTGGCTCTAACATGTTTTGAGAAAACACTTTGAGAGTTAGCAACTGTAGCACCCGGTTTTAAAGACAAAACCAGATACACACTATATGTGAGCCCAGGAAGTCAAATCTCACATATAGCCACAAATAAGGGTAATATCAAAAGACAATACTTATTACATAACGTATTAGTAAAAAAAGTACTCTCAAAGTATAGACAGCGGAAAGTTGACTCTGATCTTCTGGCGAAGACTCCAAAATCCACAGGGACGACTGACTGGTTGACCACAAGCCTAACTCCTCCAAACCAGCAATCTGGTACCAATCTGGGATTTTTATCCAATGTATAGAAAAGTAAAACAAGCATAAGTACATGTCGTACTTAACAATTATATCATGGGGTTCATGAGGCTCAAAAGGGCTGACACTAGTTTACTGCGATTAGCTTTAATAGATCATCTTATTAGCAATTAGTTGGCAACAAGTTTATCCATAAGCCCATAAACTCATGATCAAGTAAACATGAATAATGTATAGCATAAACGATTAATTATTAGCATCATCGTCCATTAGTGATCATCTCTATTCCATAAGGGTCCAAGGCCGCTCGTGTCCATGAGCATGGCTGTTATAACAGTTTTATACCCTGCAGAGTTTGTACACGTTCACTGTGAGTCATGATTTACCCTTTCGCCCAAGGTGATCAGCCTCTTGACCCACTACCAAGGAAGGTCGGTAGGGTTCACTATGAAGCCTTTCAAAAGATTTGTCTAACAAGTTAGGGCCGCCAGGCGTACGTGGCCCATCTCTAGGAGTGGCATGCGTGGGCATCGCAGCACGGTACACACTTCCTAGCAGCAAAGGAAACATACCCCGTGCCTAAAAGGTAACCACTAACAAGCTAGAAAAGATCCTCATACTAAGCTAAAGCCAGAGCCATATGGCCCTCACAGCTGTACTGTAAGTCCCAGATGATCGCTTACATATAAGTCCTTAGGGAGAGAAATCTAAAGCATATAAACACTCCAGCCCCCTGGTTCCATGTTACTAAAAAGTCATGTTTTAATGTTTATTGCATATACCATTAGTCAAGTTATAGGATCATGGTTTTGATTAAGCACTAGCAAAAACTATCCCATGCAATATCCCAAAGGTTTCAAGGTGCAAGATATCAAATATCTAGGATATCCTTAATGGTAACAAGGGAGACACATGCAATATGAATTTAGTGATTAAATGTGAATAGGTAACAAGGATAATCCCATGCTATACTTGCCTTACACACCGATCCTTCGGTAAGCTTTATTCTTCGATGTCCTTCTTCTTCTTCTTCTTAGATCACCACATGTATCTCACCGACTGGACAATCATAGAACACCACACAAACATCCATACACATACATGCATAGCATACAATTGCATCTATATCAGAGCAGTACACCAATCATAGAAAAAATTAAGTAAAAGAGATTGATATACGATCCTACGTATCACTACGAACACACAGTCGCGAGAGGCACGCTAATCGGAGCTACAGTTGAAAAGTTACAACTACCGAGAGATTTGCTTAACACATGGAAAAGAAACTATAGGCTTCGTTTATGTTAACTATATGAATTCATATACAAAAGATATTTTATAAACAATATGGATTGAATTAAGTCAATTTTAGATTTAGATTATAAAACAAAAGTAAAACAAATCATATTTTATGTATAAAACCTAGTTGCATAATCTTTAATTAAGATATGATTTAAACTATGATTTTTATGAAATATCAATATAGTAAAAGCTATTACTAACGCGTAGATCTCGTCGTTACGAAACAAACGCAACTTGAACGGACTATTTCGGAGTTGAAATGGATAAGTTATGATTTAAACAAGTTTTCCTTTAATTGAATAATAGATTAAATCTACTCATAAATTTCAAGTGTTGAAAACATGCCTAACAGTTGTATAAACATGTAGATAATGTAAATATGATCCTAACGCAATTTGAACCGGTCAAAACGGACTTAAAACGCAAAAGTTACGCATAAAATAAGGTTCAGTGGCATTCCTGTAAATATTTGAACTCAAATTTGAATTAAAACAATTAAAAATCTGAATTTAAATGTATTTTGGACTGGGCATACTATTTTTGGAATTTACAGGGTCCTAAACGAATAAAACCAGGGCCGAAAAATAATTATTTTGAACTAATTAGGACTGCGGGTTGATTCACTAAAAACCGAGGGGCTATTTTGTAAAACAGGCGTGGCTTTGACTGCGGTTGACCCTGCTGCTGACTGGGCTGACACGTGGTGGTATAGGGTTGGTGCGGTTCACCACATGGTGGTGGACCAGTGCTGACGCGGTGGGGTGGACCGAGTCTACGGCTCGTTGTGAACCGATTATGATCCGAAAAGGTAAGATCTAATCGTGGCCGCTCAAATCATATCCGATGGCGCAGGTGAACGAGTCAACCTTTGACGACAGCATGGCACCTCCGGTGAACTTGCCATTGCCAGCAGTGAACCGAGCACGGCGGCGGGTGTCGAGGGCGTTCTGGACTTCCTCGGTCGAAGCCGAAAGCACGTACGTGAAGCGCAGGACCTCGCGAACTCAACGGAGCGCCAAAAATGAGGACCGAGAACAAGCCGAAGCGGCTTCCCGTGGTGGCGCCATGGCTGGCGGCGTTGGGGCTTGCGGTTGCGGTGTTCTAGCGCACTAGTTGACGAACGGAGGGCAGAGAAAGGATGAGGAGCTCACCGAGACTCGTATTGGGGTGGTCGTGGCGTCCGGGGAGGTCTCCAAGGCACGGTTCATCGTCGTCGACGGCTAAAGAGAGAAAGAGAGGGCGGGTGAGGAGAAATATGGGAAAATCGAGGCCAAAACGATGAACCGATAGTACCAACGGTCGCGGGGGAGTATGGTGGAGCTGCAGGTGGCGTCGGAGACGGCGATTGAGCTCGAGACCGGTGGATTGTCGTGTGGCGGTGGCGACTGGGGCGGCGAACGGAGAAAGGAGAAAGGAAGGCGCTCGGTTGGGGGCTTTATAGGCTGGGGGTGCTACGGCGTAGAAGGAAGGAGGAGCGAGGCATGGCGATTACCTGCCGTATGGGCGCGGTGGCTTACCATCCGAACAGCGCCATCAACAGTGGCGAGAAAAGGAAGGAGGCGCTCGGGAATGGAAGGAAAGAAACGGGGAAGAAGAAAGGAAGAGGAGGCGCTGACACGCGGGGCTAGGTTGCCAGAGAAAGGGAAGGGAGCGGGCGCATGCGGCCGTGGGCGCTGAAGACCAAGTGCGTGCGGGTGAAGGCCAAGCGGGCCACAGCCTTGCGCGTGCGAGCGGTGCGGAGGAAGGGCTAGCGCGCTGAGCGGGCCACAGCGCCAAGTAGCGGGCCGCCAAGCAGTGGGCCGCGCAGGCGAGAAGGGAAGGGAGACGCGCGCTGGGCCAGCCCGGCAGCGGGCCGAGGCCAGGAAGAGAAGGGAAGAAGTGGGCCGAGCGCGTGAGGGAGGGAAGAGAGGCTGCTGGGCTGGTTCCGAGGTTGGGCCAAAAAGGGCAGAAAAGAATATTTTTCAAATAAAAATCCTTTTCTATTTCTGAATTCTATTTCTTTTCTTAATTCAAAACCATTTCAAATATGAACCAAATCAAGCACAAATATGATTTCAATGTACTTTATAATTCCAACATAGACGAACCAATTTTTGGGTATGTTTCCAAAAATAACTTTTTAAGTTCTTACATTTTCTAATTCCTTTTCTTTTTCTCATCTTCCAATTCTAAGCTAAATTCAAATCCAATTCGAGTATGGTTTCAAATATTCTGTCCCATTCAATAAAAATGGTCAATTCTATTAGGCTTTCCAAGATAAACTTTACAACTTTAAAAATACTTTTATTTTCTAATTTTCTTTTCTTTCTTTTCTTTTATTTCAAAGCCATTTTCAAACTCTTTTCAAAAGCATTTTAACCATTTTGACTTTTAAACTAAAACCACTCAACTAATAAAATTAAATGCAATAGCATGTATGCATCAAACATATTGCTACCTTATAATGTATTTTAATTTAATGAAATTTTTTATTTTGCTAGATTTCATGTGCACAAAAATTCATAAATGAATCATTTTAGCTCTATTTTAAAAGAGGTAAATTTTAGGGTGTTACAGCAACGCTTGTGAAAAGTTGCTCGAGTTGCCATGGATTGAAACACGACAAAGTTTGCAGCTTGGAGAGCAAGTGGTGGTGCCTGGGTGGCACCACCACCCCCCCCATAGGGTGGTGCCCACCTAGACTTGGTTTTGAGCGGCAGCAGTGGGGTGGTCACCGAATGTGGTTGTGTTTACTGCCATGGGCACGGCGGTGCACCGCCCCTGGCTGTCCGGTGCCACCGCCCTATTTTGGCACGGCGCTGCACCGCTCCTGGCTATCCGGTGCCACCGCCCAATTTTTCCAGAGACCGGGGAAAACATGTTTTGGGGCAAGGGGGCACTGCCCTGGCAACCACCATGGGCACAGCGGTGCACCACCCTAATTTTCTAGAGAGATGGGTTTTCGGAGGGTTGGCCTAGGTGGTCACTGCCACCCCTAGGGTGGTGCCACCATCACCCCTGTCCGGTGCCCAATGGCTAGTCAAACTAGCCTTTGGAAGACCATTGGAGTGGCACTACCACCCTAGGGCGGTGGCACACCGCCCTATCTGGTGCCCACGCAGAATCTGCTCTAAAGGGCTAATGGCTCTATTTGCTTGTGTGGCTATAAATAGTGGAGGTGGCTGGCCTTGGCCACTCTCTTGGCACCTTGTACACTTGTGCACATCCTTTGGGAGCTGAGCAAACACAATTCACTCACTTGCACACTTGATTTTATCATTGGAGTGAGATTGGTGAGCCTCTAGTGTATTGCATTGAGTTGCATCATCTTGTGACACTAGTGGAACGTATTGGGATGGTCGTGATCTTGTTACTCTTAGTGTTTGCTGACACCTAGATGGCCTAGTGATTGGAGGATCATCGAGCGGAGTTGGTGATTGTCTCCAGCTCCGATCGGTTGTTTGTGTGGGGTGTTGTGCCTTCCCCGACGAAGAGCCAAAAGGTAACTCTAGTAAATTGCTCGTGTCATCGAGTTACCTCACTTGTGGGTAGGTTCTTGCGGCGCCCAAGTGGTGGGATAGGTGTGTGATACCTATTAGCCATCAAACCACCAAGTGTTGGTTGACACAACGAAGACTAGCGTGCTGGCAAGCATGTGAACCTCGGAAATAAAATCATTATGTCATTTGTCTCCTTGGATCACTTGGTATTCATTATTTGATTGATTGATCATCGCTTGGCAAGATTGGTAACCTTCTCTATCACTTGCATTTACATTTTTATATACTTGTGTAGTGGTAGAAGTAACTAGAATTGCCTAGTTGAGTAGCTAGAAGTAATTAGTAGTTATTCTTGTACTAACTTGCTCACTAGTGTAGAAATAGCGACATAGTCCGTTGTGTGCCATAGAGACTATAATTCACTAGAATTGGTTGGATAGGTGGCTTGCATTATTTTGTAGATCTAGTGCAAAACTTGCTATCGCCATTTGTTGTACTAATCATTTGCTCTAGTGATTTGTAGATTTTCAATTTGGCTATTCACCCTCCTCTGACCATTTATGACCTTTCAACCCAGCATATGAATATAGAGAAGCAACATCACCCCCAACTGGACTAGGGCACCACGTGCTTGAGCTAGTATAAATCTTGTGTCTCATGTGCTACCATCTGATTCATCTTACGCGATTAGCTACTAGGTATTGCCGGAGCTAAATCTTACAATACTATCAAAGGCCGTGTTGCCTACCATCAAAAGAATAACATAGTTAGATTCTAAAATAGTTATAAAAATGTTAAATCGAGAACTTAAATTTAGATAAACTAATTCTATAAAGAATCTAACTAGCTGGCTATAAGATATGCTTCGTTTGTAGCCTCTGAGCTATTCTTTTCTTCTATGTTTTATATCCACCTGCTGACGATGCATCTACTTCATCTCATTGTTGATTTTTACATGTATACTCAGCTTTAGTTTTTTTCTTCAAAAAAGCCCTAGCTAGACATGATGAGCTGATCAGCGAGGCGGGCCTTGTTGAGCTTGACCTGCTGACTCTGACGCCATACATGGACTCCACACTTGACCACGACATCATGGAGGACTAGATGCTGGTGGAGCTCGCTACTTCACTCGCTAGCAGTCGGATCATCAAGTGGCCTCCACTTGGGCACCAAGCTCCGGTGGTCACCCAGCCAGAGGATGAGGCCCCGGCGGTGGTCACCGGGGTCTACACCTATGGGCAGTAGGCATCATCCTAGCATGCTGACTCGACATTGTGAACACCACCCCCACCCCCCTCGCCCCCGGTGTCGCCTTAGTAATCGCAGACACAGGTCATGCCAAAGCGGTTGGTGTTCAACGACCCCTCGGGCATCGATGCGCCCACGGTGGGCGAAGAGGACTACCCTCCAGGCTTCAGTCTGGTCCACCTCTTTATGGATCCTAGTACATCGCTGGGGGATGGCCTCCAGACCGTTGACAATGATGGCTCCTTCAAGCGTCGCCTCGGCCACTTCACCAAGGTAGTGGTGCGTAAGAGGGCCTTCTCGCTGATTCATGTGTCGCCCAAGCCGTCGCCTACTAAGGTGGTGCTATCACTACGGAGCAAGCGTCTAGCTGCTCAAAGCCTTTCTCAGGTGTGAAACGTCCTAATGGCTAGAGGGGGGTGAATAGCCTATTAAAAATTTCTACAACAACACTTAGGAAACTGGTTAGACAAATATGAGGCGAAGCGAGTGTTGCGCTAGCCTATTAAAATGCAAGCCACCTACCACAATTATAGTTTATATAGTCTCTATCCACACAATGGCTATATCACTACACTAAGTTAGTGTGCTCTCAAAGGTTAACTCAAGAGCCACACTAACCAAACTAACAAGCTCTCACGACTAGCTACACTAAAGAGCTTGACAACTAGTTTGCGGTAATGTAAAGAGAGAGAACAAGATGGTTATACCACCGAGTCAAGGAATAAACCAATCAATCATAAGAATGAATACCAATGAAGACCAATCACCTCAGAATCAAATGATGACACAATGATTTTTTACCGAGGTTCACTTGCTTGCCGGTAAGCTAGTCCTCATTGTGGCGATTCACTCACTTGGAGGTTCACATGCTAATTGGCATCACATGCCAAACCTTCAATAGGGTGCCGCACAACCAACACAAGATGAGGATCACATAAGCCAAGAGCAATTTACTAGAGTATCTTTTGGCTCTTCACCGGGGAAAGGTCAAGAACCCCTTACAATCACCATGATCAGAGCCGGAGACAATCACCAACCTCCACTCGATGATCCTCATTGCTCCAAGCTATCTAGGTGGTGGCAACCACCAAGAGTAAGAAGCGAATCTCGTAGCAAAACACGAACACCAAGTGCCTCTAGATGCAATCACTCAAGCAATGCACTTGGATTCTCTCCCAATCTCACAAAGATGATGAATCAATGATGGAGATGAGTGAGAGGGCTTTGGCTAAGCTCACAAGGTTGCTATGTCAATGCAAATGGCTAAAGAGAGTGAGCTAGAGCCAGCCAAACGATATTTGTAGACACCCAAAACAATAGAGCCGTTGGCTCAATTATTGGGCTAACTACGGGACAACCGGACACACCAGTCGTGTGCACCGGACGCGTCCAGTGTGGCGACCAGACACGTCCAGTCGCTACATTCGGTCACTGCTTGACCGCCATGTGTCCCATCCAAACAAAGTAACTGTTGCCACCCAATGGCCCTCTCTGACATGCTCTGATGCGATGCATCAGATGCACTCTAGTGGCCGACCGGACGTAGGAGGGGCGGCATCCGAGTTAGTCTAGAGAGCTCCTAGAGCCGCTCAACTGCGACCGGACGTGTTTGGTGTGTATGACCAGACATAGGAGGGGCAGTGTCCAATTGAGTCTAGAGAGCTCCCAGAGCCTCTCAAGTGTGACCAGACGTGTCCGGTGTGGCCAACTGGACGTAGAAGGGGTAGCGTCCGATCGAGTCCAGAGAGCTCCCAGAGCTGCTAAACTATGACCGGATGCATCCAGTGTAGATGACCGGATGCAGGAGATGTAGCATCCGGTCCAGTCCAGAGAGCTTATAGAGCCTCTCAACTGCAACCAGACGCATCTGGTGTGGCTGACCGGACGCAGGAGGGGCAGCATCCTATCGAGTCTAGAGAGCTCATAGAGCCGCTCAACTACAACTGGACGCATCCGGTGTGGCCGATCGGACACGCCCCCACATCCGGTCCTCTTTGGACCAACACTCATGCCCCACATCACCATGACCTAATGCTAAATAGTGATTGCTCAACATCCAGTCACTGCTATGAGCCAAAGTCCGGTCACCATGACAACTCTGCCCATGCCTGGCTAGAATACCGAATGTGTCCAGTCATGTCGGTAATACAGCCACTGAGACAGTGTCCGATACGCATGTCGGACGCGTCCAGTCACCTCGTGACCAGCGCATTCAACTCCTTTTCAACTCTATCTTCTTTACCCTTGCTCAAATGTGCCAACCACCAAGTGTATCACCTTGTGCACATGTGTTAGCATATTTTCACAAATGTTTTCAAGGGTGTTAGCAATGCACTAGATCCTAAATGCATATGCAATGAGTTAGAACATCTAGTGGCACTTTGATAACCGCATTTCGATACAAGTTTCACCCTCTTAATAGTACGGCTATCGATCCTAAATGTGAGCTTGCCTACTTCGTGTGGCCCTGCCACATCACCGCCTCTGCTACCGAATCTAGCCGCACCACCACTAGATCCACACCTCTAGAACTAGATCTGCCGTCGTGGGAGCATGAGCGGCCAGATCCGGCCGCTCCACCTCTAGATCAGGTGCGCTAGGGAGGAGCACCATCACGAAGAAGCACCATCACGGAGGAGGGCATGGGAGAGGAGGGGCGCCACCATGAGGAAGGAGGGGTGAGGCTAGGTGAGGATATCCTAACATATAGGTATGTTAAGCCTTGGGTCTAATGATTCCCGAACGAAGAAGACCCCTCAATCGACCCCTTGAGGATCACCCAGGGGCTATGCCCATCAGGCACGCTCGCGCGCACCATTTGGCAAAGAGATTTGGCCAAGCCTGACTCAACTATAGCATCAACCAGGGGCTCGGGGGCTTCCCCAAGCCTTAGGCTCCCGATCTATGGCACGACCAAGCTCGGTCCTTAGCTCCTGCCCGGCTCACGACGCTAGCCTAGGCCCGGGCACAAGAAGACAGGCCCCGAGCTACCTATGCTCGGGGGTTCCTCAGCTTCGTGCCCCAAGTGTGGCCCTACCAACTGCTCCTCCAATAGGGTCACATCTAGGGCATGACACAAGAAGACAAAGCTTTCCATGGCCTCTGGTGCTCGCGGGCTTCTAAGCCCGTGCATCAGCCCCAAGAGCCGACCTCCTTCGCCACCAAGAAGACTCCAGAAGGTCTCATCCGAGGGAGGCTAGTCCAAGCTGACACCGCCTGACATGCAAAGTGTCAGAATAGAGTAGGCAGACGACGCCCAAGGCTTCTTTGGCTCCAAGACACCGTGATGGTCCACAGCGCACCACTACAAGACCCTACTAGACTCTGGCACATGTAGACCATAAACTAAACCCCCAAACAACCATGTACCTGACCTATCTCATTATATAAGGGATAAGGTCAGACCTAGGGGGGACGATCCCACTTGCGATCACCAGACACTCCATTCCATCAGCCTTCGCCCAGCATAGAGGGCAAGGCAACCTGGAGAGGGACACCGAGAGCCTCTCCTCCACCGCATCTCATCATCTTCCTCCTCTCCTATGAGGGGGAAGGCTCCACCGGCGGTGAGACAACCTTAGGATTAGCACTGAGCTAACCCCCTACCAAATCTTCTTCCTTTACACTCTGTTGTAACCCTCTGATTTTGGGTGCTCTTGAGTAAAAGGATGATCCGCTGCTGGATGTAGGGACCGAATTGGCTCGAACCAGGATAAACTGTTGCATCTCCTCTGCATGATTCTTGTGTTCCTAAGTCCACTGGAGCCCTGAAGACCTGTACTCTGACACCAACTCGAACAACATGCTTGCGGTGGTTTTGACCCCACGATAGCTGGCGTGCCAGGCAGGGGCAGCGTTAAGTGCGATTCTGGCTCTACAGTGACTGGGGCCACCCGTGTCACAGAACCGACCAATTTATAAGAGCACAAGTACAAAAACAATCGCCGAAACGATCAAATTCTCGAACTTGAGCCCATATAAACCCGGTAGTCAACTGAAATCTTGAAGGATTTCAAACCAACTTGCATACAACCAAGATCACAGTAATTCAACATAACATATCATACGTTACAACATTTCGCAGACGTTCACAAATAGATTACATCATCACAGAGTCATCGTTATTACAAAACAAGTCTTGTAAAACGTGTGGAAGCAAATAGTTTAACTTACACACCCGAGTTCAAATACACATACTGGTTTGCTGATCATAGCCCGCAAAAGCATTCAGATAAGAGAACAGAGATCATGCCCATGATCTAGTCTTCATCACCCACTGGGTGGAGACAATACTTACAGAATCCTTGATATAGGAGGTCATCTACAATAAGAGGGAATAAACCCTGAGTACGGGAATGTACTCAGCTAGACTTACTCATCGAAAACCAAACAAATGACACCAAGGATTATGCATAGCTTAATATAGTGGATCTGGCCGACACTTTCTTTTTGCGGAAAAGCATAAGTAATAAGATCAACTCTTAACCTGAACTAGCAGTGACTTTTAGCCATTAACCTGTCAACTATATTAGCACCTGTACTAAGCAATCATTTTATTAGGGTGCAAACATTAATAACCATATCAGGTATTCATTGTGGCAACCTTATCATCATCTTCCATTTAACCATATCGTTAAATTAATTGAATCTACGTTGCCACTGCTCAGTCAAGTTCTCACTATCCGGGAGAGACGGCGATTCGAATCGATTCCTATCCAGCTGGAGGGTTATTCCTAACACAAACCCTGCTTCCCCCGTCAGGGTCACAAACAAGTCACCTTTGGTACAACTTAGGAGAAAAATGAAAGAAAAGACGCGGGTCCGGGCCGCCCTGCATTTTCAGAGAACCACTCTGCCAGGAAGTGTAGGATTTTAAACACCTGACTCCCCTTGGACTTATGCCAATGGTTCTCCGCACATCCTTACTACCTCCAAAATGCATCCAACCCCCATAGTTCCTGGCCTGAGTTGAGCTACTCGGCTTCACGATCGGAACGACTTATCTAGCCAGCTAAGTGTTAGGCTGCGTTCAACATGACATGAGGACGTACAACGTATCGGTCCTTAAACGACTCAGACGGAGTCACTATGTCCAAACCTACACAAGACTCCGCCTGGTCTTAATTCATTATTAACATAGTTCTTTTCCATGATAGCAAATATAGCCAACCGTGATCCACCTCATCCTAAAGCTCGCAGGTGATTGGAAATCACCTGACTTCTACCGCACTAAGCATGGCTAAGCATTTAACCCGTTCCTGAACTTAAATAGGATTCCAGTGCGATATCTAGACAAGGAGGGATATATAATGCAGCAATTGGTTCCAACCAATTCCTATACTTAATGCATCATCAATGAATAAAAGATACTCAATGTATTTATGAAAACATGGGAGGCTTAATATGCTCTGGGGCTTGCCTTTCAGGAAAGAGGAAGGCTGGTGGTCAGGGCACTCGGGCAACTCCTCCACGGCGGCTGCTTCGTCGGCTTCCTGCACCTCGGGCTCCTCCTCCTGGTTGGCTCCCTTGAACTCCAGCAACGTCACTACCTCCGGCACACCTATTGCATGAATGCGCAAGATAAATATCATGGATGCACATGAACGAATGTCAGGGATGCTCAGGGAATGCACATGTTCGCTGTAGTTTGCATATTCCAACTTAAGCCCTATTCAAATCACTTTTACTTACCAAGTTTATACAACTAAATGTATAATTGCTCATCTTCAGTTAATGACCTAGCACCTGCACCTAAGCATATTCTCAAGTTAGGCTAACCCCTAAACAATCAATGAGAACATTGCATCAAGCCTACACTCAAGCATTTGTATTTCAGAAAAATGAAGACTATGTAGCGGTACAGTAAACTAGCCATAACTAGAGATTTATAAATCCAAATGACATGCAACAAGACAATCTAGAAAGCTTATGAAATTTTCTACAATTCATTTGCAGACCTCAAAGCATGATTCAACACTTTACCAAGTCGAATTCTTTGATCAACAGAACTCTATCCTCACTAGACAGAGAGTAAGCAAAACTGGAACCTAACTTTAAACAGCTGTAGTTTCTAAAATACTAGGCCAAATGCCCTCAAATTTTGATAGGAGCTAGATACATAAATTGTCCACAACTTTTGTATTCATCACATTCACAGAAAACCAAAATATCATGGGGAACTTTCTAAAGTCCCTAGATCTGTCCAGAGGGACATAATGCAAACGAAATAATTATTAACTTATGATGTAAACAAATAATTGGACAAAACTAACTCTACTCACTTATCACTCATATCACAAGAACACCAGGAAGTAGGGTGTTCATCACCAAAACATTTCTTTTAATACCTTTCTTAATTTATTTAATTAATTAGAGGAAATGGTAAACATATATGAAAACTACACAATTAAATCTACAAAAATTACAGTAGATACTACATGCTCTAAGTAGACTACCATAAAAATTTCACACCATTTGAGTAAGTATAACAGCCTACACAAAAATGGTAAGGCATAATGGCTTAAAATGACATAATTAGGAAACCTTAGTGAAAAGTGTCAAGCAACTGATTTCATATTTTTCCTAGCATTCTTAAGGTACTAAGATACTACCCACCAAGTTTCATGGTCATAGGATTCCTAGATAATTTACAAAAATTCATACAAGTATCCATCAATGATAAAAGGAAAATCTGTAACTCAAAAACTATACATGCAATGACTCTCAAATTTTAACCAGAGCTTCTACTAAGCAAGACTAGCTTACCCACAAAATTTCATAATTTTTGGATCACAGAAACTCAAGATATGATTTAAACAATTTTGCATGCATTCAAAAATACCTTTCAAGTTCCTATTTAATTCATCCAAAATTTCTACATCATGTGCTCAAGACATATTTTTCTTAAATACTAGACCTCACTGTGAGTCTAACAAAATTTGAATCACACCATTTGGATCTACACATTTGGAGTTACAAAATTTACAAAACAGCATTCAAAACTAGAAATTTGAACTATCCTATAGAACAAGCAGTCACTGACGTGTGGGACCCGGTTGTCAGCCGGACCCGCTTGTCAGTGAGACAGAACAGGGGAGGCGGCTTCGACGGCGCGGAACACAGCGAAGCTCGCCGACGACGAGGACTCCGGTGAAATGGAGGACACCTACATGATCTACGTGACGAGACGCGTCGATCAATGCTACTAGTGGGACCTAGGTGTAACCGAAGGTAGCTCGTCGCCGGTGATGGCGGCACGGCAAAGCTCCGGCGCGAGCTGCCGGCGACGGCAAGCCATGGCTGGCTCAACCGAGCATGGTATGAGCTATAGGAGGTCGCCACGGTGCTATCCCAGCAAAGAGAAGAGGCGGGAAGGTTCCTAGCTACCCCGACCACGGCGGCCTCAACTCCGGCGAGGACACGCTCATGGCGGTAGTGGCTGGAAAGGTCAATGCGCCCTTACCAAAGCTCAAACGGCTCAGCTAGGAGGTGGAGGAGGTAGAGGAGAACACGGCAGAGCTATTGATGAGCTGGCCGACGCGTTTTTGTGGCGGCAAGCGAGCTAGGCGACGGCAAAGCTTGGTCGGCAATGGCGGAGCTGCTGCGGCTCTGTTGCTGCGCACGGTGGAGGCGAAGGAGAACGGGAAACTGAAATGTGAGCGCGGTGGAGTCACATGCGTGCGCTGTGGCTTCAATTGATGCGCTCTGGCCTGACGTGGCCTGGCCGATCAGACCGGCGGCGACGCGCGGCGCCACGCGGCCATCAAACTCTGAACTAGTCAAAACACTGTAGCGCCAATTCAGTTAACCTTATCGAGCCTGACAGCGTACCTTCATCGAGTTGCAACTCCTCAACCGTGATGATCCAGCTCATGGTGTAATTGACAAAGTTCGAGATCCAAGTGAGTACTACAAGTTTGCCAATTGGAGTACGAGCTAAATCGGCTTGATTTGGGAGCTACAAGGTGAATAAGTTGGGTACATGAAACTGAAATCCAGCCCTTATACTTAGAAAATTTCTAAGTGTCAAATACAACCCCAAAACTGACTTGTGGGTCCTTTTTGAACATGTTGTGCCCATTTTCATGACTTGGCTTCTAAACAAAGTTTGTTCCTTATCAAATTTTCTACAACTTTGTTTTAGGTTGCTTAGACATGCAAACATCCTAAGCTACACTTTTTAAACAGTCAAACAAAAGGGTTTAGGGGTCAAAACAAGTCAAACCACTTTTTGAAATCCTATTTAGGCAACATGATCAATATGAACAATGTTCCAAATGGCCTTCTAGGTGTCACTAAGTTGTTTAAGAGAATTATTAGCCACACCACACCTTGGTCACACAAGAATCAAGCATCGTATGTACTGAAACAATGAAAAACACATGAAATGTTACAAATGTTTCATAGTCATGCTTCACATGTTTCATGATCTTATTGCATAGTATTAACTAACTTTGTTTCACTAAAGTGAGTTGCACATGTTGCACTTAAGTATTGCACACTTTTCATTTCATAAAAGAAACAACACACATGAAATATAACGATACGTTGCAATGTTTCAAAAACATGTTTCAGGCAACACAAGCTCATGAATGGATGAATGATGCTCATGTTCATGAAATGCAAGTGCAAATGTGGAAGGCAAACACCTGGGGTGTTATAGCCCTCTCCCCTTATAAAAATCTCGTCCTGAGATTTGAAAAGCGTACCATTGTTGATAGAATTCCTTATAATCATCCCTCAAATAATCTTCTCTTTCCTATGTTGCATCGCGTTCACTACCCTGATTACTCCACATGACTTTGTAAAACTTGACTACCCAACTCCGAGTCACTCGCTCACGAGTGTCAATCACTCGGACCGGCTTTTCTTCAAAGGTCAAATCTGATTTTAACTCGATATCCCCTAATGGAACTCTCTCTTCAGGGACACGAAGACATTTCTTCAATTGGGATACATGAAAGACATTTTAGATAGCACTCATCTCAGGAGGTAATTGAATCTTGTACGCCACCTTACCACTTTGTCCAATGATTTCAAACGGACCAACATATCTCGGCGCAAGCTTTCGCTTCACACCAAAGCATTGGACACTCTTCATGGGTGAGACTTTCAGATAAACGAAGTCTCCAACTTCAAACTCAATAGGTTTTCTACGTCGATCAGCATAACTTTTCTGCCTAGCTTGAGCTGCGGCCATGTGGGTTTGGATAGTACGGACTTGTTCTTCGGCTTCTTGAACAAAATCAATTCCATAATATCTCCTTTCACCGGCTTCTACTCAGTTCAATGGGGTTCTACATTTCTGGCTATACAAAGCTTCAAACGGTGCCATCTTGATACTCTCTTGATAACTGTTATTGTACGAGAATTCAGCTAGGGGCAACCATTTTTCCCATGAACCCTTAACCGAGATGACACATGCTCTCAACATATCTTCTAAGATTTGATTCACTCGTTCAGTTTGCCCATTGGTTTGCGGATGATAGGCAGAACTTCTTACTAGCTTAGTTCCTAATAATCCATGTAAGTGCTCCCAAAAGCGAGCAGTGAACTGTGGTCCTCTATCCGAGACAATAGTACGAGGGATCCCATGAAGTCGGACTATCTGATTAAAGTACAACTCCACATAGTCGGTTGGACAGAAATCTATGCGACAGGAATGAAGTGTGCAGACTTGGTCAGACGGTCTACAATCACCCAAATGGAGTTAAAATTCCTCTAAGTAGTAGGGAGTCCCACAATAAAATCCATACTTATCTCCTCCCATTTCCAACCTGGAATAGACAGTGGCTGAAGTAATCCAGCTTTCATGTGCACAGCCTTGACTCGACAACAAGTGTCACACCTAGCCACATAAGCGGCTATCTCTTTCTTCATTTTGGTCCACCAAAATCGAGGCTTCAAATCATGATACATTTTGCTACTACCAGGATGAATAGATAATTTAGAAGAATGGGCTTCGGATATGATTTGATTTCTAAGGTCTCTATCCTTCGGAACTACCAACCTATCCTTGAACCATAACACGCCTTCCTCATCTACTCGAAAATGTTTGGTTTATTGCTCTTTCATCCTGTGCTTGATGTGGAACACACCTGGATCTATCTTCTGTAGCTTGATAATTTGACTCTATAGAGTACAACTGACTGCGATGCTGTGAAGGACTGTAGGATGAAGGAGCTTTGACAAATGGACATCACTTTCAATCAATGAGTGGCAATGAGACTTCCTGCTTAAGGCATCCGCTACGACGTTTGCCTTGCCAGGGTGATAGTGCACTTGAAGGTTATAATCCTTGATCAACTTGAGCCATCTTCTCTGACGCATATTCAACTCTGGTTGAGTGAAGATGTACTTGAGACTTTTATAATTAGTGTAGATGTTGCACACATTGCCAAGTAAATAATGTCTCCAGGCCTTCAAAGCATGAACAACAACAGCGAGTTCTAAGTCATGCGTTGGATAATTCACTTCATGCTTTCAAATTTGGTGAGAGGTATAAGCAATGACTCTACCCTCTTGCATAAGAACACCTATTGAGTTTTTAAACACCTATTAAGCAATGACGCTACACTTTTTAAACAGTCAAACAAAAGGGTTTAGGGGTCAAAACAAGTCAAACCACTTTTTGAAATCCTATTTAGGCAACATGATCAATATGAACAATGTTCCAAATGGCCTTCTAGGTGTCACTAAGTTGTTTAAGAGAATTATTAGCCACACCACACCTTGGTCACACAAGAATCAAGCATCGTATGTACTGAAACAATGAAAAACACATGAAATGTTACAAATGTTTCATAGTCATGTTTCACATGTTTCATGATCTTGTTGCATAGTATTAACTAACTTTGTTTCACTAAAGTGAGTTTCACATGTTGCACTTAAGTGTTGCACACTTTTCATTTCATAAAAGAAACAGCACACATGAAATATAACAATACGTTGCAATGTTTCAAAAACATATTTCAGGCAAC
Source organism: Miscanthus floridulus (assembly GCF_019320115.1). Taxonomy (NCBI): domain Eukaryota; kingdom Viridiplantae; phylum Streptophyta; class Magnoliopsida; order Poales; family Poaceae; genus Miscanthus; species Miscanthus floridulus. Next base: position 101,028,835 of record NC_089584.1, read on the forward strand.
ACAAACTCATGAATGGATGAATGATGCTCATGTTCATGAAATGCAAGTGCAAATGTGGAAGGCAAACACCTGGGGTGTTATAACCCACCTCATCATCGAAACAGGCAGCACCGCCCCAGATGGTGGTGTTCGCTTCCTTAGCGAGATCTCTGTCATGCCTGGCGCCTTCGCTTTGGGCTAGGTCCACAACTTTGGGACCCTAGCCTACGTCGCCGACTCCTACGATGAGCTTCATCCACTCTATGGGGCTAGGTCGGTGGGCAATGAGTCCCTGGTGTCGCCTCCTCCACCAGGACTCTTGGGAGTAGATCTCATGGTCCTGGCCCACTAGATCTAGCACGGTCTGGGTCTGAACCCCACTATCGACGAAATATGGTCGGCGGTCTACCTAGGGGTATGCCCAAGGTAGTAGATTATCGACAGACAGATGCACAAGCTACAAACAAGATGGTGACGCAAGACAGACACGAGGTTTTATCTAGGTTCGGCCACCGTGAAGGCGTAATACCTACGTCCTGCGTCTGATTGTATTGCTGTATGTCAATGAGAGATGTTTTGAGAGGGGTCCCCTGTCCACCTTACATAGTCTGGGGAGCAGGGTTACAGATCTAGAAACTAATCCTAACCAGTTATAATTGCCATAGGTAGCCGGATAATGATTCCTATTCTAACCAACCAGGATCTTGCTTGATCTCTAAGTCTGCCTTGATTCCTTGCGCGAGACTCCGAGCAGATTGGTCGGGCCACATGTCATCTTCTAGTGGGCCAGACCCCGTGGTCCAGGCCGACCCAAGCCTAGCCGTAAGGGTATAGGGGTTAATACCCCCACAGCTGGTCCCCGAGCACCATGTATTATGCTGCGACACGCCGCTCGATCTCCTTCGGCTAATGCGATCCGTCTTCATGCCATCTCCAACTGGTTGAAACATTGACCAAGCGAACATGCTAGTATTCTGGTCAGAACAGAGAGCAGTAGACCAGAATTATAGCTGAAGATTCCGGTTGTCCGAAGAATGCATGGTGCTCAAAAGAAAAAAGAAAAAGATTTCTTTCCTGATCAAGTGTGCCCACTTGTATTTCTGAAAAGAAATGTAAGTGACCCTTGCACAGTAGTAGTTATGACCAACAGTCAGAGTGTTGGGGTCAATAAAATAAGCATATTCACCGCAAGGTGAAGTGTGCCCACTTAGTCCCCGAGCCTGGTAGTAGGTGACGTAGGCACGTGGTGCCAGGGTCTAAAAAGAATTCCTAATTAAGTTGAGAATCCAATCGTCATACAAGCGATACGAGATGCACCGGCAGGTGCATCGTACCGATGTAGTCCCCGAGCTTGCTGAAAGGCGAGGTATCAGCCATGTAGCAAGGTCTAAATGAGAAAAAATAAATGCCTCTCAACTGTATGTGAGTATAAATCACATGTAGTCGAGGAGAGCGGTCTCCGAGCAATGGTCGGAGAGTTGTTGGGGCAGTCCCCTACCACGAGAGTGGTCGGAGCAGTCCCCGAGCATGATGGTGGTCTGGATAGTTCCCGAGCAGGATGGTGGTCTGGATAGTTCCCAAGCACGATGGTGGTCTAGACAGTCCCCGAGCACGATGGTGGTCTAGACAGTCCCTGAGCACAAAAAGTGTGGCAAAAAACCATATGCCACTTGTACTATTATTTTATGTATTTATTTATTTACTTGTTCTATCAAGTCCAGTCTAACACGTCTGGTCAAAAAAGTAGACGGGTATAGCACGTCATACTGCCTTTTTGTCTTGTCAAGCAAACAGTTGCGTGACACCTGTCAGTAGGTGCGTCAGCGTGGGCCCTCCCACATTGGCAACGAAGAGGCACATATATTGGCGTAGATCTCGAGGGTGTGAAAACAACCGTCTGCGGCACATGCGCACGTCCCCCAAGAATCCTGGGCAGACGAAGCAGCATAACTCTTGGGTTAAATACGGTATATGATAGGCTAGTTACTATTTACCGAACCCCATTGCCATTCGCAACCGCAGCTTTCGTCTTCCTCTCACCAACCCTAATACATCTGAAATCGCCACCAATCAATCCGCCATCATTTCCCCGTTCACCTACAAGGCCAGAGTCATGGCGAAAGGTGATGCGCAGAAGAAAGCAGGGGTCATGGCAAAGGAGTGGTGGAAATCAAAAAGCAACGTGCAGACCATTGAAGACCTCATCACCATAGGGGTACTCCACAACAAGGAGCTCGTAGGATGGCATGCGCCGGAGGGCGAGGGGTACCCTAATCCACAACCAGGTGAGATCATGGTGTTCGAGGATTTCTTTAAATGGGGATTTGGGGTTCCGGTACATCCGTTTCTTCAGGGGCTATGTCTTTACTACGAGATTGGGATTTGCAATCTGCATCCCAACTCGATCCTCCTTGTCACCACTTTTATACATCTCTGTGAAGAATATGGCGGCTTCCAGTCCCATTTCGATTTTTTCCACCATCTTTTCTGCCTACGGAAGAAAGGAAGCGGTGGTTCGAAGATAGCCGGGGGTGTGTACCTCAACCTCCATGATGGCATGAAAGCCTAGTACCTACATGTCGACGAAATATGGTCGGCAGTCTACCTAGGGGTATGCCCAAGGTAGTAGATTGTCGGCAGACAGATGCGCAAGCTACAAACAAGACGGTGACGCAAGACAGACATGAGGTTTTATCTAGGTTCAGCCGCCAAGAAGGCGTAATACCTACGTTCTGCGTCTGATTGTATTGCTGTATGTCAATGAGAGAGATGTTTTTTAGAGGGGTCCCCTGCCCACCTTATATAGTCCGGGGGCAAGGTTACAGATCTGGAAACTAATCCTAGTCAGTTACAATTGCCATAGGTGGCCGGATAAGGTTTCCTATTCTAACCGACCAAGATCTTGCTTGATCGCCAAATCTATCTTGACTCCTTGCGTGGGACTCCGAATAGGTTGGCCAGGCCGCGCGTCATCTTTTGGTGGACCGGACCCACTGATCTGGGCTAGCCCAATCTTAGCCGTAAGGGTATAGGGGTTAATACCCCCACAGCTAGTCCCCGAGCTCCATGTATTATGCTGCGACACGCCATTTTAACCTTCTCCAAATAGTGAGGCTTGAATTCTTGACATCTCTGACCACCGTTGTCGCCGAAGAAGTAAGTTGTCCGAAAGAATGTATGGTGCTCTTAAGAAAAAAGAAAAAGATTTTCGTCCTGGGAAGTGTGCCCACTTGTATTTCTGAAAAGAAATGTAAGTGCGTCTTGAAGCGTAGCGTCCTTGATCATCAGAGGCATAGTGGTCGAAAAACAAACACATTCACCGCTAGGTGAAGTGTGCCCACTTAGTCCCCGAGCCTGGTAGTAGGTGATGTAGGCTCGTGGGGCCAAGGTCCAAAAAGAATTCCCAGTTAAGTTGAGAACCCAATCGTCGAACAGGCGATACGAGATGCACCGGTAGGTGCATCGTACCGATGTAGTCCCTAAGCTTGCTGGAAGGCAAAGTATGAGCCTTGTAGCAAGGTCTAAATAGATGTCTCTCAACTGTATGTGAGTACAAATCACATGTAGCCGAGGAGAGCGGTCTCCGAGCAGTGGTCAGGACAGTTCCCGAGCATGATAGTAATCCTTACAATCAGTCAAAGCATAGGGGTCGATTAAATAAACACATTCGCCGTAAGGTGAAGTGTGCCCACTTAGTCCCTGAGCCTGGTAGTAGGTGACGCAGGCACATGGTGCCAGGGTCTAAAAAGAATTTCCACTGGAGTTAAGAATCCAATCGTCGTACAGGCGATACGAGATGCACCGGCAGGTGTATCGTACCGATGTAGTCTCCAAGCTTGCTGGAAGGCGAAGTATGAGCCTTGTAGCAAGGTCTAAATAAATGTCTCTCAACTGTATGTGAGTACAAATCACATGTAGCTGAGGAGAGCAGTCTTCAAGCAGTGGTTGGGACACTCCCCGAGCACATTAGTGGTCGGAGTAGTCCCCGAGCACGGTAGTGGTCGTAGCAGTCCCCGAGCACGATAGTGGTCATAGCAGTCCCCGAGCACGACAGTGGACGTAGCAGTCTCTGAGCACGGCAGTGGTCTAGGCAGTCCCCGAGCATGGTAGTGGTCTGGGCAGTCCTCGAGCATGGGAGCGGTCTAGGCAGTCCCCGAGCACGGCAGTGGTCTAGACCATCCTTGAGCACAAGACATGCAACGAAAAAACGAACGCCGCTTGTACTATTATTTGGTGTATTTATTTATCTTCTTATTCTGTCAAGTCCAATCGTTCATGTCTGGTCAAAAAAGCAGATAGGTATAGCACGTCATACTGTCTTCTTGCCCTTTCTAGCAAACAGTCGCTTGGCACCTGTAAAGAGGTGCATCAGTGTGGGCCCTCTCACACTAGCAATGAAGAGGCACGTACACTGGTAACGAAGGGGCGTGTTTATTGGCGTAGATCTCAAGGTTGTGAAAACAACCGTCTACGGCGCGTGCGCACGTCTCCCAAGAATCTCGGGCGGATGAAACGACGGAACTCTTGGTTATTTATAATATAGAATTGGTAAGTTACTTTTTATTGATCCCCATTATCATTCGCCGCCGCAGCCTTCTTCTTCCTCTTGCCAAACCCTATACCTCTGAAATCATCACCAATCACCCCTCCACCGTAGCCACCCCTTTAGCAAGGACAGATTAATGGCGAAGAGGGACGCCCAGAAGAAAGCCGGAGTCATGGCGAAGGAGTGGTGGAAGTCAAGGAGCAATGAGCAGACCATCGAAGACCTCATCACCATGGGAGTGCTCCACAATAAGGCACTCGCGGGATGGCGCGCACCGGAAGGAGAAAGCTACCCCGATCCACAACCAGGTGAGATTGTGGTTTTCGAGGATTTCTTCAAGTGGGGTTTTGGGGTTCCAGTGCACCCTTTCCTTCAAGGGCTCTGTTTGTATTACGAGGTTGAGATTTGCAATCTGCATCCCAACTCGATTCTTCTTGTCTCCACCTTCATCCATCTTTGCGAAGCATATGGTGGCTTCCAGCCCTATTTCGACCTCTTTCGCCATCTGTTCTGTCTGTGGAAGAAAGGGAGCGGTGGCTCAAAGATAGCCGAAGGCGTATACCTCAATCTGCATGACAGGATGAAGGCCCAGTACCTACACTGCCCTTGGAACACATCTTTGGACGACTGGTACAAGAAGTGGTTCTACATCCATGAGGAGCCAAACACGATCACATTGTGCGACGTGGGGTTCATTCCTGAGAAGAAGAACAGCTGGTCGGAGAAGCCTGAGCACTTGGAGCAGATCTCAGAACTTTTTGAGATGATCCCATGGAAGAAACTGGATGGTCCGAGCGTGGTCAGGAACTTCATCAGCCGAAGGATCTAGCCTTACTAGAGGAGGGTACATCCCGGCTACGAGTACCAAGGTAGCGCGGACCCAACTAGGACCAGGCAAGAGGCACTTGACAAGATAGAAGTCAAAGCCAGGATTGGAGAGCTATTCAACTTAGCTAATCCAAATTATGTTAGGTTGAGCGACATCGAGCACGCCTTCAAGCTGGCCCGTCCTCCCCCAAAGGTAAATTATGCTGCCTTGTACCCGTAGAGTTATGTTGTAACAAAAACTTACTGTGTTGTCGCCTTTATGTTTCCTAGAGTAATGGTTGTGATAGAGCAGCAGTGTTCGTGTCTTCACCCCCTGTTGTGGATTGGCCACAAGTTGCCAGCCCAGCTGTAACACCCTAGGTGTTTAGTTTCCACATTTGCACTGCATTTCATGAACACGAGCATCATGCATCCATTCGTGAACTTATATCACATGAAACATGATTTCGAAACATTGCAACATGTTGTATATTTCATGTGTGTTGTTCTTTTATGAAATGTAAAGTGTGCAACACTTAAGTGCAACATGTGACACTCACTTAGTGAAACCAGATTAGTTAATACTATGCAACAAGATCATGAAACATGTGAAACATGACTATGAAACATTGCAACATTTCTTGTGTTTTTCATTGCTTCAGTATATATCTTGCTTGACTCTTGTGTGACCAATGCATGGTGTGGCTAGAAATGCTTGTAAGTAACTTAGTTACACATAGAATGTCTTTTGGAACATTGTTCATGTTGGTCACTTTGACTAATTAGGTTTCCAAGTCATGGTTTGACCAAATTTGACCCATGAACCCTTTTGTTTGACTGTTTAAAAAGTGTGGCTTAGGATGTTTGCATGTCTGAGCAACCTAAAGCAAAGATGTAGAGAATTATGTAAGGAACAAAAGTTATTTTGTGACCAACTCATGAAAATGTGCACAACATGCTCAAAAGGGTCCCACAAGCCAGTTTTGAGGTTGGATTCGACACTTAGAAAATTTCTAAGTATGAAACTGAGTTTTCAGTTTCATGAGCTCAACTTTGGCATGATTTTACTCTCTATACTTTTCGAATTAGACTTTGAACTCTAAAGGAGTTTTGTAGCTGGTACATAGGGCTTGCACTTTTGTTTAGGAGGTTTGCGATAATGAGCAAAGGATTATGAAATACATTGACTCCTAAATGTGTCATCAGTCGGACTCGATGAACACTGAAACGAAAGTTTCAGTTCGGTCATGGCCGACCGGCAACAGAGGTCATCCGCCGCGTGGCGCCGCGCGTCACCGCCGGCCTGAGCGGCCAGGCCACGTCGGGCCTGAGAGCGCCAGTACAAGCCGCAGCACGCCACCGAGAGCCCCCCCTGTGCCTCAGTTCATTTCTTCGCTTCCTCCCTTCTCCTCCGCAGCCGAAGCAGCGGAACCACCGCTCCCCATTGCCGCCGTGAGCTTCGGCAAGCTCCCGCGCACTCACCACCGCAAAAACGCACACTACACCTTCACCGAAGCTCTGTCGAGATCTCCTCTTGCTCGTCGTCATCTCCGCGCGGTCATTCGACCTCAGGTGAGGCCGCTGTCGGCGTTCCCGCACCGTCGCACCCTCGCCGGAGATGGCGCTCACCGCGGCCAGCGCACCACCGCACCACTCCTCCATCCTTAGCCCGCGTCTCGTCTTCCCCGTCATGCGCTGATGCTCGGGTGATGATGTCACCACCCACGCCGGTCCAGCCAAGCCGGAACACGGCCGCGCGCCGCCGTGCGCCATGGCCGAGCCGCCGAGCTCCGTGGCCGGGGTACCTAGAGGTCGGTAGGGTTTGCGGTTAGGGTACCAATCGACGCAGTAGGTCTAGGCGGTCACGTTGGTGCCGTTCTCGTCGCCGGTGAGGTCACCGTCGGCGAGCTACGCCGTCTTCCGCGCGTCGCAGCCGCCTCCTCTGCTTTGCTGCCGCTGACTAGTGGGGTCGGCTGTCAGCCGGGTCCCACACGTCAGTGGCTAGGGATTCTTAAGCTAGTTCAAAAATACAGTTTTGATTGCTTATTTGATATTTTTGTATCTCCTGTTATGTAGATCCAAATTGGATGGTTCCAATTTTGTTAGACTCACTGTTAGGTCTAGTATTTAAGAAAAATATATCTTGAGCATATTATGTAGAAATTTTGGGTGAATTAAATAGGAACTTGAAAAGTGTTTTTGAATGCATGCAAACTTGTTTAAATCATATCTTGAGTTTCTGTGATCCAAAAATTATGAAATTTTGTGGGTAAGCTAGTCTTGTATAGTAGAAGCTCTGGTTAAAATTTAAGAGTCATTGCATGTGTAGTTTTTGAGTTATAGATTTTCCTTTTATCATTGGATGATTCTTGTGTAAATTTTAGTAATTAATCTATGAATCCAATGGCCATGAAACTTGGTAGGTAGTATCTTGGTACCTTATAGATGCTAGGAAAAATATGAAATCTGTTGCTTGACACTTTTCACTAAGGTTTCCTAATTATGCCATTTTAAGCCATTCTGCCTTACCATTTTTGGGTAGACTGTTGTACTTACTAAAATGGTGTGAAATTTTTATGGTAATCTACTTAGGGCATGTATTGTCTACTGTAATTTTTGTAGAATTAATGGTGTAGTTTTCATATATGTTTACTATTTCCACTAATTAATTAAATAAATTAAGAAAGGTATTAAAAGAAATGTTTTGGGAATGAACACCCTACTTTCTGGTGTTCTTGTGAGATGTGTGACATGTGAGTAGATTTAGTTTTGTCCAATTATATGTTTACATCATGAGTTACTAATTATTTCGTTTGCATTATGTCCCTCTGGACAGATCTGGGGACTTGAGAAAGCTCCCCATGATAATTTGGTTTTCTAAGATTGTGATGAATACAAAAGTTGTATATAATTTATGTGTCTAGTTCCTGTCAAAATTTGAGGGCATTTGGCCTAGTAGTTTAGAAACTACAGCTGTTTAAAGTTAGGTTCCAGTCTTTGCTTATTCTCTGCCTTGTGAGGACAAAGTTCTGTTGATTTATGAGTTCGACCTGGTAAGGGTTTGAATCATGCTTTGAGGTCTGAAAATGTTTTGTAGACAATTTTATAAGCTTTCCAGATTGTCTTGTTGCATATCAATTGGATTTATAAATCTCCAGTTATAGCTAGTTTACCGCGCCGCTACATAGTATTCATTTTTGCTGAAATACAATTGCTTGAGTGTATGTGGTTGCAATGTTCTCGTTGATTGTTAGGGGTTAGCCTAACTTGAGAATATGCTTAGGTGCAAGTGTTAGGTCATTAACTGAAGATGAGCAATTATACATTAGGTTGTATAAACTTGGTAAGTAAAGTGATTTGAATAGGGCTTAAGTTGGAATATGCAAACTACAGCGAACATGTGCATTCCCCGAGCATCCCTGACGTTCGTTCATGTGCATCCATGATATTTATCTTGCGCATTCATGCAATAGGTGTGCCGGAGGGAGTGACGTTGCTGGAGTTCGAGGGAGCCAACCAGGAGGAGGAACCCGAGGTGCAGGAAGCCGACGAAGCAGTCGCCGCGGAGGAATTGCCCGAGTGCCCTGACCACCAGCCTTCCTCGTTTCTGAAAGGCAAGCCCCGGAGCATATTAAGCCTCCTATGTTTTCACAAATACATTGAGTATCTTTTATTGTTGATGATGCATTAAGTATAGGAATTGGTTGGAACCAATTGCTGCATTATATATCCTTCCTTGTCCAGATATTGCACTGGAATCCTAATTAAGTTCAGGAACGGGTTAAATGCTTAGCCATGCTTAGTGCGGTAGAAGTCAGGTGATTTCCTGTCACCTGCGAGCTTTAGGATGAGGTGGATCACGGTTGGCTATATTTGCTATCGTGGAAAAGAACCATGTGAATAATGAATTAAGACCGGGCGGGGTCTTGTGTAGGTTTGAACATAGTGACTCCGTCTGAGTCGTTTAAGGACCGATACGCTGTACGTCCTCATGTCATGTTGAACGCAGCCTAACACTTAGCTGGCCGGATAAGTCGTTCCGACCGCGAAGCCTAGTAGCTCGACTCAGGCCGGGGACGCGAGCAGTGGCGACATTCTGGAGGTAGTAAGGATGTGCGGAGAGCCATTGGCATAAGTCCAAGGCGGGTTAGAGTCCCGAACAACCTTGGCAGAGTGGGTCTCTGAGAATGTCGATCTGTTCGGACTCGCGACTCCTGAATCGTACCAAAGGTGACTTGTTTGCGACCCTGACGGGGGAAGCAGGGTTTGTGTTTAGGAATACCCCTCCAGCTAGATAGGAATCGATTCGAATCGCCGTCTCTCCCGGATAGTGAGAACTTGACTGAGCAGCGGCAACGTAGATTCAATTAATTTAACGATATGGTTAAATGGATGATGATAAGGTTGCCACAATGAATACCTGATATGGTTATTAATGTTTGCACCCTAATAAAATGATTGCTTAGTACAGGTGCTAATATAGATGACAGGTTAATGGCTAAAAAGTTACTGCTAGTTCAGGTTAAGAGTTGATCATTATTACCTATGCTTTTCTGCAAAAAGAAAGTGTCAGCCAGCTCCACTACATTAAGCTATGCATAATCCTTGGTGTCATTTGTTTGGTTTTCGACGGGTAAGTCTAGCTGAGTACATTCCCGTACTCAGGGTTTATTCCCTCTTGTTGCAGATGACCTTCTATATCAGGGATTCTGCAAGTACTGTCTCCACCCGGCGGGTGATGAGGACTAGATCATGGGCATGATCTCCTTTCTCTTATCTGAATGCTTTTGCGGTCTGTGATCAACCAACCAGTATGTGTATTTGAACTCGGTGTGTGAGTTAAACTATTTGCTTCCGCATGTTTTACAAGACTTGTTTTGTAATAACAATGACTCTGTGATGATGTAATCTATTTGTGAACATCTGCGAAATGTTGTAACGTACGATATGTTATGTTGGATTACTGTGATCTTGGTTGTATGCAAGTTGGTTCGAAATCCTTCGAGATTTCGGTTGACTACCGGGTTTATATGGGCTCAAGTTCGAGAATTTGATCGTTTCAGCGATTGTTTTTGTACTTGTGCTCTTATAAATTGGTCGGTTCTGTGATAGCCGTCCAGACAAGCGCCAGGGCCGAAGACGTCGACTGGGCTATACTCGGGGTTGAGGAGGAGGCAACGGCTAGGGCTGCTGGCAAACGACCAGCGGCCAGCAAGCGTCGTCAGGCCATCTTCCCACTCTCAGATGATGAAACAGAGGATGCAGACATCTTCTGACTTGTCCCTCAAAAGAGGAGGAGACAACTAGGGTCGACGGAGTAGGGTGGCTCCTCCGTGCCGGAAGGGATCACATCACCGACCACTGCAACGCAGAGGACAAGCGGCAAAGGGGTCGAGCACCAAGCCCCGACGCCGGTTCTGGTCGTGGAAAAAGACCCGATGGCGCCCACAGTGCACGTGGAGCAGGCACGGACGAAGAGACGCACCTTCGCCACATCATTCCGTGCTTCCAAGCTGTAAGTATTTGTAACCTTGCTGAAAGCTTTCTATTTATATTGAATACTGTTGTCTTTTGAACTTATCTCTAATATATTAGGTTGGCATCCACCGAAAATCCCGACCAACTAGCCGGGTGCGGCTTGGCTTCGCCAGCAATGGTGGAGGGAACTACCCAGCAGCCGGCTATGGAGGAACCTATAGAACAAAATCCACCGGAGCCTCAGTAGACGAGCGGCCAAACGACAGTCCTCGAGCAGCTGGTCGAGAAGAGAGCCGAGCCAAGCACAAGTGCTCCGAGCACTAACCTTGCTAAGGGGGATACTTCGGTGCCAAGGGAATCAAACCAAGCCGAGGAGCAGCAGCCGGAGGTGGCACAGAGCACGCTTGTCAATGCTATGGCTCGTGGGAAAGCCATAGTGGTCACAGAGACTACAAACTCTAGACAAGCGCCGCTACCTGAATAAGAGGCCGAAGAGGATGAAGTAGAAGAGGTCCTAGGCCATCCCCAAGACAAGCGACAACATGTATATGTGTCGCGCTGGCGGAACGACCAGTGGGTTATGCACGAGGAAATCCCAGAGGTCGAAGAGACCATGAAAGTTGAACGAGCGGCAAAACTTCTAGTGACGGAAGTCCAGGTATGTTTAGCTTGACCACTTGATCCTGCTGTCCAGTCGAATTGTCTGACTTAGCTTTTTTACATGCAGGACTTGATGAAGACCGCAAGGTACCAAAAAATATGCTTTGACCAGATTGAGGGGATCACCGCAAGCAATAGAGAACTGGCGGCTGAGGTGGAATGCTTGCACCAACAACTTGAAGCCGCCGACCAGGAGAGGACGGAGCAAGAAGTACAGAACCAGAATCTGGTCGTCTAGCTCAATAACAAAGAGCAGGAAAAAACAAGTAAGTTGTCATTTTATGGCAGCAAGTGCATGACACGTGTTGTTGCATTGTTGGTAGTAACAGCTGTAGTGCAGGCTTAGAAGCCAAAGTAGTCCGTCTCTAAGAGGAGAATAGCCGTGTGGCCACAGAGTGTGGTCGCCTAAAGGAGGACAGCGAGAAACTAGCGCAAGACCAGTTGCAACTCTGGGACTGCACAACTAAGATGAAGGAGGAACTGAAAAGTAAGTGTTCTAGACCACCTTGCTCATTCTGTTGCCTGCCTTATCTTGTCATGGCGTGACATTTTAATGTCTTGTGCGGTTTGCAGTTTTAAAAGTCAATGCCAAGAAACATCTAGAAGCCATGATTAAAGATCGTGACGGCTGGAAGGCGTGATGCCTAGAGATCACCAAAGATCGGGACACATGGAAGAACCGGTGCCAGGAGGTGGCAACTGGCATCATGCCCGTCCTCGACCTTATTGACCCAGCGCTTACAGAGGAAGTGCCGAGGACGCCGCAGCTCGGACTGGTCGAGAGATGCCGAAAGGCATGGGGATGGTTCCAAGAGTTCGTGAAGGAGGCAGGTGAGTACATAGGTGCACATGTGCTAAGCATGGTGCGTGCCCACTACCCCCTAATCGATCTCAAGCACCTGGAGGCTGGGTACCCGAAGGAGGTGGACCCAGACAAGGCTGAGGAGCTTCGGATGACCCAGCTAGACCTATCTTCAAAGATAATTGGTGACATTAACCTATGTGGAGGTGGGATAGCACCTGTACAGGGTACGCCATCGACAAGTTAGCTAGAAATGCCATTAGTTGCGAGCCAACCGATGAAACCTACGGTCTCGACCAGCCAGGCATCGACGGGGCCATCCTCTTCAGCTTGACCAGTACAAGAGTCCCCGAGACTCGAGCAGGATATCGAAAGTAGCGAGCAACCGGTGCCGCGTGCTCTGACCAGCTAATAGAATAGGCTAGAGCTGTAGAAGAAGGACGTAGTTGTGTTATTGTAAACTTGGTCCTCTTTAGGCAAGCTTGTAATAACGTAACTGTATATCATCATAAGCTTGTTTGCTTTGTATAAAACGTATTTAAGCTTGAAACTCATGTTGGTGTAACTAAGTGAGAACATGTTAACGTTCTGTTTAGTTGTACCATTGTACTCGACACGTCATCCCAAAAAGTTTGTGCGGCCCTAGTTTGCCATGTGGTCGGAGTGTGAGGTGTGTGACCTGTGCACACGTAGACGTGGACAAGTCAAACTAGGGGGACCTGCCGATCACCCGTAGCGTAGAGAGCGGGTCCCATGCACGCATTGGGAGGAACTGGAGACAGGGCCTGCTCCAAAAACCGTAGAAGGAATGGTGGTCGGCTATTACTGGCTAAGTTAGAATAACTGTAAAATTCGAAGTGACACATTAGAGTGGTCGGAGAAATCATAATAGCTTTATTGAATTAAATCGAAAGTACAAGAGGAGTACATATCTCAGTAGTTAAGCATAGAAACGTCTAAGCTTGTCGATATGCCATGAATTTGGTACGTCCGTACCGTCCAGGTGAGCTAACCTATAAGACGTTGGTCGTGTGACTTCCTTAATCATGAAGGGCCCCTCCCATGGGGTTGTGAGTTTATGGACACCAGCCTAATTTGTCTTCCACTTCAGGACCAGGTCCCTGACCACGAAGAACGGCTCTTTAACATTCTTGTTGTAGTACCTACGCAAAACAGCAAGGTATTTGGCTGTACGTACATAAGAATCGAGCCACTTCTCTTTTGCACTATTCACTTCTAGCTCCCATACTTCATTGATCTTGCCCTCGTCGAAGTTCTCTACCCGTGCTGATCTGAAAGCTATATCTACTGGGAGGACTGCCTCAGTGCCGTAAACCATGAAGTATGGTGAGACGCCGGTGTTACGACTAGGCTGAGTTCTAAGGCCCCAGACCACGGCTGGCAACTCTTTGAGCCATCTTTCGGGAGCTTTATCATTTTCTCTGTACATCCTCTTCTTCAATGCATCCAAGATCGTGCCGTTTGCCCGCTTGACTTTCCCATTAGCTCTAGGGTGCACCACCGAGACGTATTTTACTACTATGCTCCTTTTATCGCAGAAGTCCCAAAAAGCGTTCCCGATGAACTAAGTACCTAGATCAGTGATGATGCTGTTGGGTATGCTGAAATGGTGGGTGACCTGGTCGAGGAATGTGATAGCCTTTTCTGAGGATGCCTGTACCAGAGGCATGTATTCTATCCACTTAGAAAATTTGTCGATCAGCACAAAGACGCATGTAAATTTCCCAGGAGCCAGTTCGAAGGGCCCGATCATATCTAGTCCCTAGCTTGCAAAGGGCCAAGAGGCTGGTATTGTCTAGATCTCATGTGCTGGTATGTGGATTCTCTTGGCGAAGAACTGGCAACCCTCACAGTGGCGAACTAGCTTCTCTACGTCGGCTACTACTAATGGCCAATAGAACCCTGCTCGGAAAGCCTTACCGACCAGCGTTCTTGAGGTTGCATGATTGCCGCAGGAGCCAGAGTGGATTTGGTCTAGGAGATGTTCGCCATCCTCCTGGGTTATACACTTCATCAAGATTTCCTCCTTTGCGTTCTTGCGCCATAACTTGCCATCGATGAGCAGGTACTGCTTACTGCGACGCATCAGGCGCTCGTTTTCTGTCCGATCAGTGTATCCGCTGCCATCTATTAGGTACTTGATGAAAGGTATTCTCTAGTCAGGCTCATGAGTGGTCGGAGGCGGCTCGGTGGTAGTCGATGCCGGAACCGTAGTCACCAATTGCTGGTCTGGAGGCTTGTTGACCGTGGAATCTTCCTCTTCGATGGAAGGCGTGAGCAGGTCTTGGACGAATATGCCATGTGGGACTTTAGCTCAGGATGATCCTAACTTTGACAGCGCATCCGCTGCTTGATTTTTGTCCCAGACCATGTGTATGTACTCGATGCCATAGAACCTGCCTTCTAGCTTTCTGATCGATTTGCAGTATGCATCCATCTTTTCGCTGGTCGTGTCCCAGTCCTTGTTGAGTTGGTTGATGACCAGGGCCGAGTCTCCATAGACATAGAGACATTTAACGCTGAGCTCAACCGCAATGCGCAAACCATGTAGGCATGCTTCATACTCGGCGGCATTAATAGATGCTGGGAAATAAATCCTGAGGACGTACTGGAGCTGCTCCTTGGATGGTGACACAAAAAGGACTCCTGCTCCCACGCCGTCAATGTTGAGAGAGCCATTGAAGTACATCGTCCAATACTCATCGGACCCTAGAGAGGTAGGCGCACTTAAGTCTGTCCACTCGACGATGAAATCGACGAGTGCTTGAGACTTGATTGTAGTACGGCTTGCAAATTCCAAGGAGAAGGGGCATAGCTCCATTGCCCATTTGACGATGCGCCCGTTCGCATCCTTGTTGCTAATGATGTCTTGCAGAGGGTACTCGGTCATGACCACCACACGATATCTGTCGAAGTAATGTTTCAACTTTTGGGATGTTATTAGTATGGCGTAGATCAACTTCTGAATTTGTGGATACCTGGTCTTGGATTCATTGAGTACCTCACTGATAAAATAGATTGGTCGCTGTACCTTGTAGACATGGTCGGGCTCATCGTGCTCGACCACCATGGCCATGGAGACCACTCGATTAGTAGCCGCAATGTAAAGCAGGAGTGTTTCGTCTTCTCTAGGAGCAGTGAGGACCGGAGGTGACGTAAGGTATTGTTTCAGCTGTGTGACAGCAGCGTCTGCTTCCTCTGACCACTCAAACTTTTTGGATGCTTTGAGCAGTTTAAAGAACGGTAATCCTTTTTCGCCTAATCTTGATATGAAATGGCTGAGGGCGGCCATGCATCTGATAAGCTTCTGAATATCCTTCACCTTTTTGGGCGGCTTCATGTCCAAGACAGCTTTGACTTTCTCCGAGTTAGGGCGTATGCAGTAATGACTAACGACGTTGCCAAGTAGTATGCCAGAAGGAACACCAAAGATGCACTTTTTTAGGTTTAATTTCCACTAGAATGTGTTAAGGGCTGCAAAGGTGCGTTCCAAGTTGTCAACAAGGGTATGTGCTTCCTTGGTTTTGACAACTATATCATCAACATAAGCCTCGACGAGGTCGTCTTTTATCTCGTCTTTGAGGCAGGCCTGTATAGCGCGTTGGTAGGTAGCCCAGGTGTTCTTGAGCCCGAACGACATTGTCGTGTAGCAGTAGGCGTCAAAAGGCATGATAAAAGATGTCTTGATCTGGTCGTCCTTTTTGAGAGCGATCTGGTGATAACCAGAGTAGCAATCGAGAAAGGAAAGTAGCTCACAACCGGCGGTTGAATCTACGACCTCGTCTATGCGAGGTAAGCAAAAGGGGTCCTTAGGGTAGTGTTTGTTGAGATTAGTGTAATCAACGCACATTCTCCATTCATTATTCTTTTTGCGTACAAGAACCGGGTTGGCTAACCACACCGGATGATACACTTCTTTGATAAATCCGGCTGCCAAAAGCCGTGTAACTTCTACCCTAATCGCCTCTTTTTTGTCGTGAGCGAACCATCGTAGCTTCTGCTTGATAGGTTTGGCCTTGCCGTTGACATTCAAGGAGTGCTCGATCAAGTTCTGAGGTACACCGGGCATGTCAGTAGGTTTCCATGCGAACACATCCTTGTTGCTCCTCAAGAACCTGACGAGTGCATCTTCCTATTTGGGATCCAGGTTGGCCCCGATAAGGGCCGTTCTACTGGGATCACCATCGACCAGCTAGATCACCTTGTGCTCCTTGGACTTGTTGTTCTTGCGTGGAGCCTCGAGCTCTAGGATCTCCAAGTGGTCGGCTGAGGTCTTCTTGGCATCGACCATGGTCTCGGCCATGCGAATAGAGAGGTCGTGAGCCTCTGCTATTTTGAAACTGTCGTCCTCGCAGGTATAAGCTACGTACACGTTGCCTCAGAGGGTTAGAACTCCTTTCTCGGTAGGCATCTTGAGCACCAGATACCTATAATGAGGTATGGCCATGAACTTGGTGAGCGATGGTCGACCAAGAATAGCATGGTAGGTGCCATCGAAGTCACCGACCACGAAGTTGACGTAGTCAGTGCGGAAGTGGTTCGGGGTCCCAAATTGCACAGGTAGCGTGATCTACCCGAGAGGTGTAGAGCTCTGTCCGGGGAGAACACCCTAGAATTGTGCCTCGTATGGCTTGAGGTCCGCCTGGGTTATCTTCAGGGCGGGCAGACTATTCTTGAACAGTATATCGATGGAACTGCCGTCGTCGATCAGTACTCTATCGAACAGAACCTTGTTGATACAAGGATCGAGGACCAGGGGAAAATGTCCTGGCTCAGGTATTGTGGCCCATTGGTCCTTTCTGCTGAAGGAGATTTCACGGTGAGACCACGGAGGGAGCCATGGATCGGTGAGGAGGTTGTCGGTGTTGGCCACGTTCAAGCAAGCGTGGGCGAGCAACTTGCGTTCTCATTTGGTCTCGATGGACACCTTGCCTCCGATGATGGTGTGCACGCGATCGGTTGGCTTGACGTACTCGTGACGAGGATCAGCGTCTTCGTCGTTGTTGTCCTCGTTGCACTGCTCCCC
Organism: Miscanthus floridulus; assembly: GCF_019320115.1. Taxonomy (NCBI): domain Eukaryota; kingdom Viridiplantae; phylum Streptophyta; class Magnoliopsida; order Poales; family Poaceae; genus Miscanthus; species Miscanthus floridulus. The sequence goes on from NC_089584.1 coordinate 101,046,154, forward strand.
TACGTCGTTAGGCTTGTCGGATGTATCCAGAGCCTGTTGACACATGTAGATAGACTTGAGAACGCGGCAATTCTCCATGGTGTGGTTTGACTTAGCATGGAGCTGGCAAGGCCCTTTCAATGCTTTGGCGTAGTCATCTTCGTAGTTACGACGTCCACCACCTTTTTTAACGGTATTGACCTCGCCATCATCTTCCCGAGCACGCTTGCCCCTGTAATTGTCACGGTGGTTACACCGCTGTTTACGTTGGTCGCGGTGGTCGTGGGAGTCATTGCGCTGGTTGCGGCGGTCAAAATTGTCGTTCCGACCATGGTTACCGTGGTAGTCATCATGGTGTGGGGGGTGGTCGGAGCGTGGGACCCTTGCTGCTTCTTCGATAATTATCTTTTTAGCGTTGTCGGCGTCCGCATATTTCTTAGCGGTGGCCAGGAGCGCTGTGACCGATTCAGGTCTCTTGCGGAGGAGATTGTCCCTTAGGGCATCGTGGAAGCAGAGGCCAGTGATGAAAGCCTCGATTGCCTCGTTGTCGGAGATTGATGGGACCTTGATGTGCATCTCCGAGAAACGTCGGACGTACTCGCGCAGTGGCTCATCTTTTCGATCCCAAATCCGTTGCAGATCATATTTGTTGCTAGGTTGCTCGCAAGTAGCAATGAAGTTGTCGATGAAGGCTTGCTTGAGCTCTTGCCAAGAATCAAAGTAGTTCGCCGGCAAGCTGACCAGCCATTGGTGACCTGCATGGCCAACAACGACTGGAAAGTAGTTAGACATGACATGCTCGTCAGCCATGGCTGATCTGCATGCAGTTTCGTAGAGCATGACCCATAATTCGGGGTTCTCCTTGTCATCGTACTTATGAAGTTTCTCAAGCTTGAAGTTCTTGGGCCATATGACTTAGCAAAGGTGTGGAGTAAACTGCTTCAAACCCGGTGGGCCATGGGCAGTGTCATATTCCATACAGCGATAGCTTTCATGGGATGCACGATCGTTGGCTCTCTGGTTGATGCGAGCACGCAGGTCATGTCCTCTGAGGTAATGGCGGAGATCGTTATTGGCATCGTGGCGATCTCGGTTGCCATCTAGATTAGCCCTACGACCATGGTTATCGCGGCAATTGTTGCGGTTGTCTCGGCGATTATCGTCCCGGACATCGCGGTGGTTGTCATCCCGACCACCATCATGGCCACCGTTTCCACCTTGACGGTTGTCTGATGGGTCGTTGTTGCACGAGCCACGTTGGTTGAGTGGCTATGAGCGACTTGAGTACTGGTGGCTGTGGCTTGACTCGACTGAGATAGATGGAGCCTGAGCTTAATTTACAATCTCTGCGGTCTGGGCCATAGCAGCCGTCAGATAGGCTTGTATTTCATCATGCACTGCTTGGGTTTCCAGGGTATTGGGTAGCCATTGCATCGTTGCCATAGCAACGGCTACATTGGCGCTTGGAGTCCTGAAGACCTGTTTGTCCCCCACCCTGTCAAAAGCATTGTTGAGGTCACGTGGCTGGACCCTTATGCGTCGTGCCTCCTCTTCTGCTTTAGCTTTGATTTGCCAGCGATTAAACCGGTCAATATTGCGTGCCTCGCGTGCAGTCCTTTCTTATTCTATTTCGCCAACTGCTGGTGGTTTGTCATTGCTGACAACATTGATCAAATCCCCTCACCTTGGCGGGAAAGACGGGAATTGTGGGAACCCCGGAGCATGGTCTGGGATATCCAGATCGTATTCGATGCCTTCATCATCGTGATGCTGGAGCTCGGTGTGGACGGAGGCCTTAGATCCGATGCCGAACGAGGAGCTAGAGTCACCCTCTTGGACCGTGTGGACGGATCCTTCTTGATAATCCTCAATCCGGATCATGTTGATGAAGTTGCATGGCTTCGGCCGAGGTCGATGTATAAGACATAGATCTAAGCAGCGCTGTATATTATACGCATAGTTGGAGGCAGCATTTCGCAGGCCGTAGGGCTGGGCCTGGTAGTTCTCCGTCGAGGCTTCACACTCATAGAGCTGGAGTTCCGCCATGGAGGCTGGCCGACGACGAGCGGAGCACCCTTCAGGAGTAGATATGACCACGAGATATGTACCAAGTCATGTAGGACGACTGGCCTGAGCGAGTCGGGTAGATCTGTTGTGGGGAGCATTTACCTACTCATTAGGTCGACTTTGAATTGCACTTACTAGAGCTAGGGTTTCGGCGAGTTTGGTGCCGACCTGATCGATGGAGTCAAGCAGGTCGGTGTTACCGATCTGCTTCCCTTTGTAGCGGGGAAGCGGATGACGAGTGGTCGGCGTGGCTGAAGATGATGTAGGCATGGTCGGAGCCAGATGTACCGTGGTCGGAGCCAGATCCATCGTGGTTGGAGCCGTATCCATCGTGGTCGGAGCCGTATCCACCGTGGTCGGAGCCATAGCCGATGCAGGTGAAGCAGTGGTCGGCGCAGACTGAATCCACACCTCCTCCGTGGTCATGGTGATGAAGTCGTCAGAGCCAGTGGTCCAGGTGATCTGGCTGACGGTAAATGTGAGGTCGTTCGGCGTAGCCATGGAGCCGGAGATGAAGACCATCTTGTTTGCTTGGAGAGCAGTACGCACACCCCCTACCTGGCGTGCCACTGTCGATGAAATATGGTCGGCAGCCTACCTAGGGGTATGCCCAAGGTAGTAGATTGTTGGCTGACAGATGCGCAAGCTACAAACAAGACGGTGACGCAAGACAGACACGAGGTTTTATCTAGGTTCGGCCACCAAGAAGGTGTAATACCTACGTCCTGCATCTGATTATATTGCTGTATGTCAATGAGAGAGATGTTTTTTAGAGGGGTCCCCTGCCCGCCTTATATAGTCTGGGGGGCAAGGTTATAGATCTAGAAACTAATCCTAGTCAGTTATAATTGCCATAGGTGGCCGGATAAGGTTTCCTATTCTAACCGACCAAGATCTTGCTTGATCGCCAAATCTATCTTGACTCCTTGCGCGGGACTCCGAACAGGTTGGCCGGGCCACGCGTCATCTTTTGGTGGACTGGACCCACTGATCCAGGCCAGCCCAAGCTTAGCTGTAAGGGTATAGGGGTTAATACCCCCACACTGCACTGCCCATGGAACACGTCGCTCGACGACTAGTACAAGAAATGGTTCTACATCCGCGAAGAGCCGAACACGATCACGCTGTGCGACGTGGGCTACATTTCGGAGAAGAGGACAAGCTAGTCGGAGAAACCCGAGCACCTAGAACAGATTCCAGAAATATTTGGAATGATCCCGTGGAAAAAACTGGATGGTCCAAGCATGGTCGAGAGCTTCATTAGCCGACAGATCCAGCCCTGCCAGAGGAGAGTACATCCTGGCTATGAGTATCAAGGGAGTGTGGACCCGACGAGGATGAGGCAGGGGGCGCTTGACAAAATCGAAGTCAAAGCTAGAATTGGCGAGCTATTTAACTTAGCCGATCCAAATTATGCCAGATTGAGTGACATCGAGCATGCTTTCAAGCTTGCCCGACCTCCCCCAAAGGTAACTCATCTTGCCCTGTACCCGTAGTCTTATATTGTGGTAGGATAAGTGGAAACTTACTGTGTTCACTCATTTTTGTTACCCAGGTTAATGGTCGAGATAGAGCGATAGTGTTTGTGTCGCCACCCCCCGGAGTGGAGTGGCCACAAGGAGCTGTTCCCACCACCCAGACCAGCATTGAGATTGAAGACGAGGACATCGACTGGGTGGTGCTCGGAGCTGGAGAGGAGGCAACAGCCCTAGCCATTGGTAAGCAGCTAGCTGCCCCCAAACAGTCGAAGAAGAGATCAGCAACCACCCTGCTCACCGGGGGGGGCTAAATATCGAGAAGCCCGAGGGGGGCTCGGAGGAGAACCCGGCAGCAAGCGTCGACAGGCGATTTTTGCTTGGTCGGACGATGACACAGAGGAGGGAGAGGATGCAGACACCTTTCGACTTGTCCCTCGAAAGAGGAGGAAGCAACTGGAGTCGATGGAGCAAGGTGTCTCCTCCACGCCTATGGGACCCACATCACCGACGGCGGTGAAGGATGCAGCCGGGTCGACCTCGGGAGTACCTGGGCAAGGAACATGACCGACGACGGAAGCGACAACTCGACCGAGCACACCACCGACCACTGCAACACAAAGGACAAGCGGCGGAGGGGTCGAGCACCAAGTCCTAGCGATAGTGCTGGATGTAGAAAGAGACTAGGAGTCACCCGCACAACACGTGGAGCAAGTACGGCCGAAGAGACGCGCCTTCTCCACATCATTCTGCGCTTACAACATGTAAGTATTTGTAACCTTATTATAAGTTAGCAATTTGCATTTAATATGGTTGCTTTCTGAACTTATCTCGGATGTACTAGCTCGGCGTCCACTGAAAGTCCAGACCAGCTAGCCGGAAGTGGCGTGGCGCCGCCAATAAGTGTAGAGCAGACTGCCCAATAGCCGACCACCGAGGAATCCATAGTAGAAGATCCGTTGGGGCCTCAGCAAGCAAACAGGCAGACAACAGTCATCCAGCAGGTGGTTGAGCGAACAGCTGAGCCGGGCACGAGTGCTCTGAGCACTAAACTTGCTGAGGGCAACACCTTAGCGTCGAGGGTAGTAGAGTAGACCGAGGAGCAGTGGTCGGAGGTGAGAGCACATACCACATTTATCAACGCTGTAGCCCGTGGGAAGGCTATGGTGATCACAGATGCTGCTGACGCCAGACCAGCACCGGGACCCGAAGAGCCCGAAGAGGACGAAGTGGAGGAGGTCCTGGGCCATCCGCAAGACAAGTGACAACATGTGTATGTGTCGCATTGGTGAAACGACCAATGGGTTGTCCATGAGGAAATCCCGAAGGTCGAAGAAACCAAGAAAGTTGAACGGGCAGCGAAACGGCTTGTGACGGAGGTGCAGGTAAGCTTTGCTTCACCCCCTGATCTTGCTGTCTAGTCATAGCTGTCTTACTTAGCTATCTACACATAGGACTTAATGAAGACTGCAAGGTACCGCAAGAGATGCTTCGACCAGATCGAGGGGATCGCTGCAAGCAACAAGGAGCTGACAGTGGAGGTGGAACGCTTATGCCAGCGACTTGAAGCCACCAATCATGAAAAGACATTGCAAGAGTCCTAGAACCAGAACCTAGTCATCCAGCTCAGTAATAAAGAGCGGGAAAGAACAAGTAAGTAGCCATTTTATCATACCTACTACTGACAAGTGCTGTTGCGTTGTTGGTAGTAACAGCTGTAGTGCAGGCTTAGAAGCTGAAGTGATCCGTCTCTGAGAGGAGAACAGTCGTGTGGTTAGGGAGTGTGATCGCCTAAATGAGGACAACAAAAAACTGGCGCAAGACCAGTCGTAGCTTCGAGACCACATGACCAAGATGATAGAGGAGCTGAAAGGTAAGTTGTCCAACCACCTTTGCTCATTTTTGTTGCCTACCGTAGTTTGGCGTAATATAGCGTCTTAACAGCATGTGCGGTTTGCAGTTATAAAAATCAATGCAAAGAAGCATCTAGAGGCCATGATGAAAGACCGTGACGGCTAGAAGGCGTAGTGCCAAGAGATCACCAAAGACCGTGACACCTAGAGAAGTCGGTGCCAGGAGGTGGCAAAGGGCATTTTGCCAGTCCTTAACCTCATCGATCCGGCGCTAGCAGAAGATGTGCCAAGAACGCCGTAGCTAGGATTGATCGAGAGATGCCAAAAGGCATGGGGGTGGTTCTAGGAGTTCATGAAGGAGGCGGGAGAGTACGCAGGTGCACATGTGCTAAGCATGGTACGTGCTCACTACCCCTTGATCGATCTCAAGCGCCTAGAGGCTGGATACCTAAAGGAGGTAGATCCAGACAAGGCCGAGGAGCTACGGATGACCCAGCTAGACTTGTCGGTGAAAATAATTGGCGATATTAACCTATGTGGAGGTGCGACACCACCCATACAAGGAACTCCGTCAACAAGTCAGCTGGGAGCACCGTCATTTTCAAGCCAACCGGTGAAGCATGCGGTATCGACCAGCCAGGCATCAGCGGGGCCATCTTCTTCAGCTCGATCAGTGTAAGAGTCCCCAAGACCCTTGTATGATGTTAGGCCCGGCGAGCAGCAGGTGCCGCGTGCCCCAACCAGCCAATAGTATAGGCTATGGCTATAGAAGAAGATGTAGTTGTGTTATTGTAAACTTGGACCTTTTTAGGCAAGCTTGTAATAACGTAACTGTATATCAACATAAGCTTGTTTGTTTTGTAGAAAACGTGTTTAAGCTCGGATATCGTGTTGATGTAACTAAGTTAGAATGTGTTGGCGTTCTGTTTAGTTGTACTAGTTTAGTCAACACGTCATCCTGAAAGGTTTGTATGGCCCTAGTTTGTCTTGTGGTCGGAGTGTAAGGTGCGTAGCTTGTGCACATGTAGAAACACACAAGTCAAACCAGAGAGCACCTACCGATCACCCGTAGCGTAGAGAGCGGATCCTGTGCACGCGTTGGGAGGAACCGGAGATAGGGCCTGCTCTGAGAACCCAAGAAGGAATGGTGGTCGGTTTTAACTGGTAGAGTTAGAATAACAAAAGACTTCAAAGTGACACATTAGAGTGGTCAAAGAAATCATAATAGCTTTATTGAAATAAATCAAAAGTACAAGAGGGGTACATATCTTAGTAGTTAAGCATAGAAATGCCTAAGCCTATCAATGTGCCATGAATTGGGTATGTCTGTACCATCTAGGTGAGCTAACCTGTAAGATGTAGGGCGTGTAACCTCCTTGATCATGAAGGGCCCTTCCCATGGGGTTGCGAGTTTGTGGATGCCAGCCTGATTCGTCTTCCACTTCAGGACCAGGTCCCCAACCACGAAAAAACGCTCCTTGACATTCTTGTTGTAGTACCTGCGCAACACAGCAAGGTATTTGGCTGTACGTACACAAGAATCGAGCCGCTTCTCTTCTACACTATTCACTTCTAGCTCTCATACTTCATTGGCCTTGTCTTCATCGAAGTTCTCTACCCATGCTGATCTGAAGGCTATATCTACTGGGAGCACTGCCTCAGCGCCATAAACCATAAAGTATGGTGATACGCCGGTATTGCGACTGGGCTAGGTTCTGAGACCCTAGACTACGGCTGGTAACTCTTTGAGCCATCTTCCGAGAGCTTTGTCATTCTCTCTGTACATCCTCTTCTTAAGTGCATCCAGGATCATACCATTTGCCCGCTCGACCTGTCCATTAGCTCTAGGGTGTGCCACCGACACATATTTTACTACTATGCTCCTTTCATCGCAGAAGTCCCAAAAAGCATTCTCGGTGAACTAAGTACCTAGATCAGTGATGATGCTATTGGGTATGCCAAAGCGATGGATGACCTAGTCGAGGAACGCGATAGCCTTTTCTGAAGATGCCTTGACCAGGGGCATGTACTCTATCCACTTAGAGAATTTGTCAATCAGCACAAAGACGCATGTAAATTTCCCAGAGGCTGGTTTGAAAGGCCCGATCATATCCAGTCCCTAGCATGCGAAGGGCCAAGAGGCTGGTATAGTCTGAATCTCATGTGCTAGTATGTGGATTCTCTTGGCGAAGAACTGACAACCTTCACAATGGCGGACTAGCCTCTCTGCATCGGCTATGGCTGATGGCCAATAGAACCCTGCTCGGAAAGCTTTGCCCACCAGCATTCTTGAGGCTGCATGATTGCCGTAGGAGCCAGAGTGGATTTTGTCTAGGAGATGTTCACCATCCTCTTGGGTTATACACTTCATCAAGATTTCCTCCTTTGCATTCTTGCGCCATAATTTGCCATCGACGAGCAGATACTGCTTACTACGATGCATCAGGTGTTCGTTTTCTGTCCGATCGGTGTAACAGCTGCCATCTGTTAGGTATTTGATGAAAGGTACTCTCCAGTTGGGCTCCTTAGCAGTCGAAGGTGATTTGGTGGTGTTTAACGCTAGAACCGTAGCCACCAATAGCTGGTCTGGAGGCTTGTCGACCGTGAGATCCTCTTCTTTGATGGAGGGTGTGAGCAGGTCTTGAACAAATACGCCATGTGGTACTTTGGCTTGGGATGATCCTAACTTTGATAGTGCATCTGTTGCTTGGTTTTTGTCCTAGACCACATGTGTGTACTCGATGCCATAGAACTTGCCTTCCAGCTTTCTGATCGCTTTGCAGTATGCGTCCATCTTTTCACTAGTCATATCCTAGTCCTTGTTGAGTTGGTTGATGACCAGAGCCGAGTCTCTATAGACATAGAGATGTTTGACACCGAGCTCGACCGCAATGCGCAGACCATGTAGGCATGCTTCGTACTCGACGGCGTTATTAGACGCTGGGAAATGAATCTTGAGGACATATTGGAGCTGCTCCTTGGATAGTGATACGAAAAGGATTCCTGCTCCTATGCCATCGATGTTGAGAGAGCCATCGAAGTACATCTTCCAATACTCATTGGGCCCCTGAGAGGCAGGTGTGCTTAAGTCTGTCCACTCGACGATGAAATCGACAAGTGCCTGAGACTTGATTGTAGTGCGGCTTGCAAATTCCAAGGAGAAAGGGCATAGCTCCATTGCCCATTTGACGATGCACCCATTTGCATCCTTGTTGCGAATGATGTCTCCCAGAGGGTACTCAGTCATGACCACCACATGATATCCGTCAAAGTAGTGTTTCAACTTTCAGGATGTAATTAGTATGGCATAGATCAGTTTTTGAATCTGTGGGTACCTGGTCTTGGATTCATTGAGCACCTCACTGATGAAATAAATTGGTCACTATACCTTGTAAACATGATCGGGCTCGTCCCGCTCGACCACTATGGCAGTGGAGACCACTCAATTAGTTGCCACAATGTAAAGCAGGAGGGTTTCATCTTCTCCGGGAGTAGTGAGGACCAAAGGTGATGTAAGGAATTGTTTCAGCTGTGTAAAGGCAGCGTCTACTTCCTTCGACCACTCAAACTTCTCAGATGCTTTGAGCAGCTTGAAAAACGGTAGTCCCTTTTCGCCTAATCTTGATATAAAACAACTGAGGGCAGCCATGCATCCAGTAAGCTTCTGAACATCCTTCACCTTTTTGGGTGGCTTCATGTCCAAGACAGCCTTTACCTTCTCTGGGTTAGGGCATATGTCGTCGTGACTGATGACGTTGCCGAGCAATATACCAGATGGAACACCAAAGATGCACTTCCTTGGGTTTAATTTCCATTGGAATGTGTTAAGGGCTGCAAAGGTATGTTCCAAGTTGTCAACAAGGGTGTATGCTTCCTTGGTTTTAACAACTACATCGTCAACATAAGCCTCAATGAGGTCATCTTTTATCTCATCTTTGAGGCAAGCCTATATGGCGCGTTGGTAGGTAGCCCCGGTGTTCTTGAGCCTGAACGACATGGTTGTGTAGCAGTAGCCGCCGAAGGGCGTGATGAAGGATGTCTTGATCTGGTCATCCTTTTTGAGAGCGATCTGGTGATAACCAGAGTAGCAATCGAGAAAGGAAAGCAACTCACAACCGGCAGTTGAATCTATGACCTTGTCTATGCGAGGTAAGCCGAAGGGGTCTTTAGGGCAGTGTTTGTTGAGATCAGTGTAATCAACGCACATTCTCCATTCATTATTCTTTTTGCATACAAGAACCGGGTTGGCTAACCACTCCGAATGATACACTTCTTTGATAAATTCGGCTGCCAAAAGCCATGTAACTTCTACCCTAATAGCCTCCTTTTTGTCATGAGCAAACTGAACCTTGTTGATACAAGGATCAAGAACCAGAGGAAAATGCCCTGGCTCAGGTATTGTAGCCCATTAGTCCTTTCTGCTGAAGGAGATCTCGCAGTGAGACCAAGGAGGGAGCCGCGGATCAGCGATGAGGTTGTCAGCGTTGGCCATGTTCAAGCAAGCACGGGTGAGCTGCTTGCATTCTCGTTTGGTCTTGATGGACACTTTGCCCCCAATTATGGTGTGGACACAGTCGGTTGGCTTGATGTACTTGTGACGAGGATCTATGTCTTCATCATCGTTGTCCTCGTTACACTGCTCCCCTGCGTCGTTAGGCTTGTCAGATGTATCCAGAGCCTATTGGCGCGTGTAGATAGATTTGAGAACATGGCAATTCTCCATGGTATGGTTTGACTTGGGATGGAGCTGGCAGGGTCCTTTCAATGCTTTGGCATAGTCTTCTTCGTAGTTGCGACGTCCACCACCTTTTTTAACGGTGTTGACTTCGTCATCATCTTCCTGAGCACGCTTGCCCCTATAATCGTCATGGCGATTACGTCGCTGATTACGCTGGTCGCGGTGGTCGCAGGAATCGTTGCGCTGGTTGCGGCGATCAAAATTGTCGTTTCGACCACGGTTGCTGCGGTAGTCGTCGCGGTGTGAGGGGTGGTTGGAGCATGGAACCCTTGCTGCTTCTTCGATGATTATCTTTTTAGCATCATCGGCATCCGCATATTTTTTAGCAGTGGCTAGGAGCGCTGTGATCGATTTAGGTCTTTTGTGGAGGAGCTTGTCCCTTAGGGCATTGTGGAAGCAGAGACCAGTGATGAAAGCTTCAATTGCCTCGTTGTCGGAGATTGATGGGACCTTGATGCGCATCTCCGAGAAGCGTCGGACATACTCATGCAGTGGCTCATCTTTGCGATCTCGAATCCGCTGTAGATCATATTTGTTGCCGGGTTGTTCGCAAGTAGCAATGAAGTTGTCGATGAATGCTTGCTTGAGCTCTTGCCAAGAATCAAAGTAGTTCGCCAGCAAGCTGACCAGCCATTGGTGGCCTGCATGGCCGATGGCAACTGGGAAGTAATTAGACATGACGTGCTCGTCAGCCATGGCTGATCTACACACGGTTTCGTAGAGCATGACCCATAACTCAGGGTTCTCCTTGCCGTTGTACTTCTGGAGTTTTTTGAGCTTGAAGTTTTTGGGCCATATGACTTGGCGAAGGTGAGGAGTAAACTGCTTCAAACCCAGAGGGCCGTGGGTAGTATCATATTCCATACGGCGATAGCTTTCGTGGGACGCACGATCGTTGGCCCTTTGGTTAATGTGATCATGCAGATCACGTTCTCCGAGGGAATGGCGGAGATCGTTATTGCCATCATGGCGATCCCAATTGCCACGCTGGTTGACCCTGCGACCATGGTTATCATGGCAATTGTCGCGGTTGTCTCGTTGATTATCATCCTAGTTGTTGCAGCGGTTGTCATCCCGACCACCATTATGACCACCATTTCTGCCTTGACGGTTGTCTGATGGGTCGTTGTTGCGCGAGCCACGTTGGTTGGGTGACTATGGGCGACTTGAATACTAGCGACTGTGGCTTGATTCGACTGAGATGGACGGAGCCTGGGCTTGGTTTGCAATCTCTACGGTCTAGGCTATAGCAGCCATCAGGTAGGCTTGTACATCATCACGAATAGCCTGGATTTCTGGGGTTTTGGGTAGTCGTTGCATTATCACCATAGCAACAGCTACATTGGCGCTTGGAGTCCTGAAGACATGCTTTTCCCCTATCCTATCAAAGGCATTGTTGAGATCACGTGGCTGGAACCTTATGCGTCGTGCCTCCTCTTCTGCCTCGGCTTTGGCTTGTCTATGATTAAACCAGTCAATATTGCGTGCTTCGCGTGCTAGCCTTTCTTGTTCTGTTTCACCAACTACCGGTGGTTCATCATTACTGACAATGTTGATCAAGTCTCCTCGCCTTGGTGGGAAGGATGGGAATCGTGGGAACCCTGGGGCATGGTCTAGGATATCCAGATCGTATTCAACTCCTTCGTTGTCATGATGATGGAGCTCGGTGTAGATGGAGCCATTAGATGTGATGCCGAATGGGGAGCTTGAGCCACCCTCTTGAACTATGTGGACCGATCCTTCTTGATACTCCTCAATTTGAACCATGTTGACAAAGTTGTGCAGGCCGTAGGGCTGAGCCTGGTAATTCTCCATCAAGGCTTCACACTCGGAGAGCCAGAGACCCATCACGGGGGCTGGTCGGCGGTGAACGGAGCACCCTTCAGGAGTAGACATGACCACAAGATCTATACCGAGTCGTGCAGGACGACTGGCCTGAGCTGGTTGGGTAGATCTGTTGTGGGTAGTGGTTACCAGCTTGGTAGGTTGATTTTGAATCGAATCTACCAGAGCTAGGGTTTCAGCATGCTTGGTGCCGACCCGATCGATGGAGTCGAGCAGGTCGGTGTTGTCGATCTGCCTCCCTTTGTAGCGAGGAAGCGGACGACGGGTTGTCGGTGTGGCTGAAGACGATGCTGGTGTGGCCGGATCCAGATCCAACATGGTCAGAGCCATAGTCGATGCTGGTGAAGCAGTGGTCGATGCAGATTGGATCCGCGCCTCCTCCATGGTCATGGCAATGAAGTTGTCGGAGCTAGTGGTCCAGGTGATCTGGCCGATGGTGAACGTGAGGCCGTTCGGCATAGCCATGGAACCAGGGATGATGACCATCTAGTTCATTTGGAGAGCAGTATGCACACCCCCTACCTAGCGTGCCACTATCGACGAAATATGGTCGGCAGTCTACCTAGGGGTATGCCCAAGGTAGTAGATTATTGGTAGACAGATGTGCAAGCTACAAACAAGATGGTGACGTAAGACAGACACGAGGTTTTATCTAGGTTTGGCCACCGTGAAGGCGTAATACCTACGTCCTGCATCTTATTGTATTACTGTATGTCAATGAGAGATGTTTTGAGAGGGGTCCCTTGCCTGCCTTATATAGTCTGGGGAGCAGGGTTACAGATCTAGAAACTAATCCTAACTAGTTACAATTGCCATAGGTAGTCAAATAAGGATTCCTATTCTAACCGACCAGGATCTTGCTTGATCTCCAAGTCTGCCTTGATTCCTTGCGCGGGACTCTATGGGGGTATTAACTCCTATACCCTTATGGCTAAGCTTGGGCCGGCCCGGATTGGTGGATCCGGTCCACCAATATCGGACGTGCGGCCCGGCTAACCTGATCGAAGTCCCACGCAAGGAGTCAAGGCGGATTTGGCAATCAATCAAGATCCTGGTCGGTTAGAATAGGAATCCTTATCTGGCCACATATGGCAATTGTAACTAGCTAGGATTAGTTTCCAGATCTGTAACCCTGCCACTCGGACTATATAAGGCGGGCAGGGGACCCCTATAAAAAACATCTCTCATTGACATACAACAATACAAATCAGACGCAGGACATAGGTATTACGCCTTCTTGGCGGCCGAACCTGGATAAAACCTCGTGTCTGTCTTGCGTCACTGTCTTGTTTGTGGCTTGCGCATCTGTCTGCCGACAATCTACTACCTTGGGCATACCCCTAGGTAGACTACTGACCATATTTCGTCAACAGTGGCACGCCAGGTAGGGGGTGTGCGTACTGCTCTCCAAGCAAATAAGATGGTCATCATCTCCGGCTCCATGGCTATGCCGAACGGCCTCATGTTCACCGTTGGCCAGATCACCTAGACCACCGACTCCGACGACTTCATCGCCATGACCCCAGAGGAGGCGTGGATTCAGTCTGCGCCGACCACTGCTTCACCTGCATCGGCTATGGCTCCGACCATGGTGGATACGGCTCCAACCACGATGGATACGGCTCCGACCACGACGGATATGGCTCCGACCATGATGGATACGGCTCTGACCACGGTACATCTGGCTCCGACCACGCCTGCATCACCTTCAGCCACGCTGACAACTCGTCATCTGCTTCTCCACTACAAAGGGAAGCAGATCGACAACACTGACCTGCTTGACTCCATCGATCGGGTCGGCACCAAACTCGCTGAAACCCTAGCTCTGGTAAGTACGATTCAAAGTCAACCTAATGAGCAGGTAACTACTCCCCACAACAGATCTACCCGACCAGCTCGGACCAATTGTCCTACACGACTTGGTACAGATCTCGTGGTCACATCTACTCCTGAAGGGTGCTCTGCTCGTCGCTGGCCAGCCTTCGCAACGGGTCTCCGGCTCTCCAAGTACAAAGCCTTGATGGAGAACCACCAGGTCCAGCCCTATGGCCTGCCAAATGCTACCTCCAGCTATGCCTACAACCTACAACGCCGCTTGGATCTGTGTTTTATGCACCGACCTCGGCCAAAGCCACGCAACTTCGTCAACATGGTCCGGATTGAAGATTATCAAGAAGGGTCCATCCAGACAGTCCAAGAGAGCGACTCTAGCTCCTTGTCTGGCACCGCATCTAATGTATCTGTCCACACCAAGCTTCAGCATCACAAAGATGAAGGCGTCAAGTACGATCTGGATATCCCAGACCATGCCCTGGGGTTCTCACAATTCTCGTCTTTCCCGCCAAGACGAGGGGATTTGATCCATGTTGTCAGCAATGACGAACCGCCAGCAGTTAGCAAAACAGAACAAGAAAGGACTGCATGCGAAGCACACAATATTGACCGGTTTAATTGTCGACAAATCGAAGCCGAAGCAGACCAGGAGGCACGACGCATAAGGGTCCAGCCAGGTGACCTCAACGATGCTTTCGACAGGGTAGGGGACAAACAGGTCTTCAGGACTCCAAGTGCCAACATAGCCATCGCCATGGCGATAATGCAATGGCTACCCAACACCTCGGAAACCCAAGCAGTTCACGATGAAATACAAGCCTATCTAACGGCTGCTATGGCCCAGACCGTGGAGATTGTAAACCAAGCTCGGGCTCCATCCATTTCAGTCGAGTCAAGCCACAGCCGCCAGCACCCAAGTCGCTCACAGCCACTCAACCAACATGGCTCGCGCAACAACGACCCATCAGACAACTATTAAGGTGGAAATGGTGGCCATGATGGTGGCCAGGATGACAACCGCCGTCGGGACGACAACCGCCGCGATGTCCGGGATGATAACCGCTGGGACAACCGTGACAATCGCCGCGATAACCACGGTCGCAAGGCTAATCCAGATGGTAATCGAGATCACCGCGATGGCAATAACGATCTCCGCCATTACCTCGGTGGACGCGATCTGCGCGCTCGCATCAACCAGAGAGCCGACGATCGAGCATCCCACGAAAGTTATCGCCATATGGAATATGACACTGCCCACGGCCCACCGGGTTTGAAATAGTTTACTCCACACCTTCGCCAAGTCATATGGCCCAAGAATTTCAAGCTCGAGAAACTTTAGAAGTATGACGGCAAGGAAAACCCCGAATTATGGGTCATGCTTTACGAGACTGCATGCAGATCAGCCATGGCTGACGAGCACGTCATGTCTAACTATTTCCCAGTCGCTGTTGGCCATGCGGGTCACCAATGGCTGGTCAGCTTGCCGGCGAACTATTTTGACTCTTGGCAGGAGCTCAAGCAAGCTTTCATCGACAACTTCATTGCTACTTGTGAACAACCAGGCAACAAATACGATCTACAACGGATTCGAGATCGAAAAGATGAGCCACTGCGCGAGTACGTCCGGCGTTTCTCAGAGATGCGCATCAAGGTCCCATCAATCTTCGACAACGAGGCAATCGAGGCTTTCATCACTGGCCTCCGCTTCCACGATGCCCTAAGGGACAAGCTTCTCCGCAAGAGACCTGATTTAGTCACAGCGCTCCTGGCCACCGCTAAGAAATATGCGGACGCCGACGATGCTAAAAAGATAATTATTGAAGAAGCAGCGAGGGTTCCACGCTCCGACCACCCCCCACATCGCGACGACTACCACGGCAACCGTGGTTGGAACGACAATTTTGACCGCCACAACCAGCGCAATGACTCTCGCGACCACCGTGACCAACGTAATCAGCGGCGTAACCATCGTGATGATTACAGGAGCAAGCGTGCTCAGGAAGACGACGGCGAGGTCAACACCATTAAAAAGGGTGGTGGACGTCGTAACTATGAAGACGACTACGCCAAAGCATTAAAAGGGCCCTGCCAGCTCCATCCTAAGTCAAACCATACCATGGAGAATTGCCGCATCCTTAAGTCTATCTACACGCGTCAACAGGCTCCAGATACGTCTGACAAGCCTAACGACGCAGGGGAACAGCGCAACGAGGATAACGACAACGATGATGCAGACCCTCGTCACAAGTATGTCAAGCCAACCGATCGTGTTCACACCATCATCGGAGGCAAAGTGTCCATCGAGACCAAACAAGAACGCAAGCTGCTCGCCCACGCTTGCTTGAACGTGGCCAACACCGACAATCTCCTCATCGATCCGCGGCTCCCTCCATGGTCTCACCGTGAAATCTCCTTCAGCAGAAAGGACCAATGGGCCGCAATATCTGAGCCAGGGCGTTTTCCCCTAGTCCTTGATCCTTGTATCAACAAGGTTTAGTTCGACAGAGTACTGATCGACGGCGGCAGCTCTATCGATATATTGTTCAAGAACAGTCTGCCTGCCCTGAAGATAGCTCAGGCGGACCTCAAGCCGTACGAGGCACAGTTCTAGGGTGTTCTCCCTGGACAGAGCTCTACACCTCTCAGGCAGATCATGCTACCTGTGTAGTTTGGGACCCCGGACCACTTCCGCACCGACTACGTCAACTTTGTGGTCGCCGACTTCGACGGCACCTACCATACTATTCTTGGTCGACCATCGCTGACCAAGTTCATGGCCATACCTCATTACAGGTATCTGGTGCTCAAGATGCCTACCGAGAAAGGAGTTCTAACCCTCCGAGGCAACGTGTACGCAGCTTATACCTACAAAGATGACAGTTTCAAAATAGCAGAGGCTCACGACCCCTCTATTCGCATGGCCTAGACTGTGCTCAACGCCAAGAAGACCTCGACTGACCACCAGGAGATCCCGGAGCTCGAGGCTCCACGCAAGAACATCAAGTCCAAGGAGCACAAGGTGATCCAACTGGTCGACGGTGATCCCAGCAAAACGGCCCTTATCGGGGCCAACCTGGATCCCAAATAGGAAGACGCGCTCGTTAGGTTCTTGAGGAGCAACGTGGATGTGTTCGCATGGAAACCTACTGACATGCCCGGTGTACCTCGGAACTTGATCGAGCACTCCTTGAATGTCAATGGCAAGGCCAAACCTATCAAGCAGAAGCTACGACGGTTCGCTCACGACAAAAAGAGGCGATTAGGGTAGAAGTTACACAGCTTTTGGCAGCCTGATTTATCAAAGAAGTGTATCATCCGAAGTGGTTAGCCAACCCGGTTCTTGTATGCAAAAAGAATAATGAATGGAGAATGTGCGTTGATTACACTGATCTCAACAAACACTACCCTAAGGACCCCTTTGGCTTACCTCGCATAGACGAGGTTGTAGATTCAACCGCCGGTTGTGAGCTCCTTTCCTTTCTCGATTGCTACTCTGGTTATCACCAGATCGCTCTCAAAAAGGATGACCAGATCAAGACATCTTTTATCACGCCCTTCGGCGCCTACTACTACATGACCATGTCGTTTAGGCTCAAGAACACCAGGGCTACCTACCAACGCGCTATACAAGCTTACCTCAAAGACGATATAAAAGATGACCTCGTTGAGGCTTATGTTGATGATATAGTTGTCAAAACCAAGGAAGCTCATACCCTTGTTGACAACCTGGAACGCACCTTTGCATCCCTTAATACATTCCAGTGGAAGTTAAACCCAAAGAAGTGCATCTTTGGTGTTCCTTCTGGCATACTACTCGGCAACATCGTCAGTCACGACGGCATACGCCCTAACCCAGAGAAAGTCAAAGCTGTCTTGGACATGAAGCCGCCCAAAAAGGTGAAGGATGTTTAGAAGCTTACCGAATGCATGGCCGCCCTCAGCCGTTTCATATCAAGATTAGGCGAAAAAGGATTACCGTTCTTTAAACTACTCAAAGCATCCAAAAAGTTTGAGTGGTCGGAAGAAGCAGACGCTGCCTTCACACAGCTAAAACAATACCTTACATCACCTCCGGTCCTCACTGCTCCAAGAGAAGACGAAATACTCCTGCTATATATTGCGGCTACTAATCGAGTTGTCTCCACAGCCATGGTGGTCGAGCGAGATGAGCCTAGCCACATCTACAAGGTACAGCGATCAATCTATTTCATTAGTGAGGTACTCAATGAGTCCAAGACCAGGTACCCATAGATTCAGAAGTTGATCTACGCCATACTGATAACATCCCAAAAGTTGAAACACTACTTCGACGGATATCGTGTGGTGGTCATGACTGAGTACCCTCTGCGAGACATCATTAGCAACAAGGATGCGAATGGGCGCATCATCAAATGGGCAATGGAGCTATGCCCCTTTTCCTTGGAGTTTGCAAGCCGCACTACAATCAAGTCTCAGGCACTTGTCGATTTCATCGTCGAGTGGACAGACTTAAGCATGCCTGACTCTCTTGGATCCGACGAATATTGGATGATGTACTTTGACGGCTCTCTCAACATTAACGGTGCAGGAGCAGGAGTCCTTTTCATGTCACCATCCAAAGAGCAGCTCCGGTACGTCCTTAGGATTTATTTCCTAGCATCTAATAATGCCGCCGAGTACGAAGCATGCCTACATGGTTTGCGCATTGCGGTTGAGCTTGGCGTTAAACGTCTCTACATCTATGGAGACTCTACTCTGGTCATCAACCAACTCAACAAGGACTGGGACACAACCAGTGAAAAGATGGATGCATACTGCAAATTGATCAGAAAGTTGAAAGGCAGGTTCTATGGCATCGAGTACATACACGTGGTCCGAGACAAGAATCAAGTAGTGGATGCACTGTCAAAGTTAGGATCATCCCAAGCAAAAATCCCACATGGTGTATTCATCCAAGACCTGCTCACGCCTTCCATCGAAGAGGAAGATTCCACGGCAGACAAGCCTCCAGACCAGCAATTGGTGGCTACGGTTCCGGCGTCAAGCACCGTCGAGCCCCCTCTGACCACTCATGAGCCCGACTAGAGAATACCTTTCATCAAGTACCTAACAGATGGCAGCGGTTACACTAATTGGATAGAGAACGAGCGCCTGATGCGTCGCAGTAAGCAGTACCTGCTCGTCGATGGCAAGCTATGGCGCAAGAATGCAAAGGAGGAAATCTTGATGAAGTGTATAACCCAGGAGGATGGCGAACATCTCCTGGACTAGATCCACTCTGGCTCCTAAGGCAACCACGCGGCCTCAAGAACGCTGGTCGGCAAGGCTTTCCGAGCAAGGATCTATTGCTCGTCAGCAGTAGTCAACGCAGAGAAGCTAGTCCGCCACTGTGAGGGTTGTCAGTTCTTCGCCAAGAGAATCCATGTACCAGCACATGAGATCCAGACAATACCAGCCTCCTGGCCCTTCGCATGCTGGGGACTGGATATGATCGGGCCCTTCAACCGGCTCTAGGGAAATTTACATGCGTCTTTGTGCTGATCGACAAATTTTCTAAGTGGATAGAATACATGCCTTTGGTACAGGCATCCTCAGAAAAGGCTGTCACGTTCCTCGACCAGGTCATCTATCGTTTTGGCATACCCAACAGCATCATCACCGATCTGGGTACTCAGTTCACCGGGAACGCTTTTTGGGACTTCTACGATGAAAGGAGCATAGTAGTAAAATACGTCTCGGTGGCGCACCCTAGAGCTAATGGACAAGTCGAGCGGGCAAATGGCATGATCTTGGACGCGTTGAAGAAGAGGATGTATAGAGAAAATGACAAAGCTCCCGGAAGATGGCTCAAAGAGTTACCAACCATAGTCTGGGGACTCAGAACTCAGCCTAGTCGTAACACCGGCGTCTCGCCATACTTTATGGTTTACGGCGCTGAGGCAGTCCTCCCTGCAGATATAGCTTTCAGATCAGCACAGGTAGAGAACTTCGATGAAGGCAAGGCCAATGAAGTACGGGAGCTAGAAGTGAATAGCGCAGAAGAGAAGCGGATCAATTCTTGTGTACGTACGGCCAAATACCTTACTGTTTTGCGTAGGTACTACAACAAGAACGTTAAAGAGCGGTTCTTTGTGGTCGGGGACCTGGTCCTGAAGTGGAAGACGAACTAGGCTAGTGTCCATAAACTCACAACCCCATGGGAGGGGGCCCTTCATGATCAAGGAGGTTACACGACCAACGTCTTATAGGTTAGCTCACCTGGACGGTACGAACGTACCAAACTCGTGGCACATCGACAAGCTTAGACGTTTCTATGCTTAACTACTGAGATATGTACCCCTCTTGTACTTTTGATTTACTTCAATAAAGCTATTATGATTTCTCTGACCACTCTAATGTGTCACTTCAACTTTTATGGTTATTCTAACTTAGCCAGTAAAAGCCGACCACCACTCCTTCTACGGTTTTCGGAGCAGGACCTCTCTCCGGTTCCTCCCAACATGTGCACGGGATCCGCTCTCTACGTTACGGGTGATCGGTAGGTCCCCCTTGGTTTGACTTGTCCGCGTCTGCGTGTGCACAGGTCATGCACCTCACACTCCGACCACATGGCAAACTAGGGCCGCACAAACTTTTCAGGATGATGTGTCGAGCAAAATGGTACAACTAAATAGAACGTTATCATGTTCTCATTCAGTTACACCAACATAAGTTTCAAGCTTAAATACGTTTTACACAAAGCAAACAAGCTTATAATGATATATAGTTACGTTATTACAAGCTTGCCTGAAGAGGCCTAAGTTTACAATAACACAACTATGTCCTCCTTCTACAGCTCTAAGCCTATTACATTGGCTGGTCGGGGCGCGCGGCACCTACTGCTCGCTGCTTCCGATATCCTACTTGAGTCTTGGGGACTCTTGTGCTAGTCGAGCTGAAGGGGATGGCCCCACCGATGCCTGGCTGGTCGAGGCCATAGGCTTCATCGGTTGGCTTGCAACTAATGGCGTTTCCAGCTGACTTGTCGATGGCGTACCCTGTACAGTTGTTGTCCCACCTCCACACAGGTTAATGTCGCCAATTATCTTTGATGATAGGTCTAGCTGGGCCATCCGAAGCTCCTTCGCCTTGTCTGGGTCTACCTCCTTCGGGTATCTAGCCTCTAGGCGCTTGAGATCGATCAAGGGGTAGTGGGCACGCACCATGCTTAGCACATGGGCACCCGTGTACTCACCCGCCTCCTTCACGAACTCTTGGAACTATCCCCATGCTTGTCTGCATCTCTCGACTAGTCCGAGCTGGGGCGTCCTTGGCTCTTCCTCTGTGAGCGCCGGGTCGACAAGGTCGAGGATGGGCAAAATGCCAGTCACCACCTCCTGGCACCGGTTCTTCCATGTGTCCCAATCCTAGGTGGCCTCGAGGCATCGTGCTTTCTAGCCGTCACGCTCTTTCATCACGGCTTCTAGATGCCTCTTGGCATTGACTTTTAAAACTGCACACCGTACAAGACATCAAATGTAAAGGCACGACAAGATAAGCGAGCAACAGAATGAGAACGGTGGTCTAGAATACTTACTCTTCAGTTCCTCCTTCATTTTGGTGGTGTGGTCCAGGAGTTGAGATTAGCTGCGCGCTAGTTTCTCATTGTCCTCCTTCAAGCGACCACACTCTACGGTCACGTGGCTATTCTCCTCTTGGAGGCGGGTTACCTCAGCTTCTAAGCCTGCATTACAGCTATCATTACCAACAACGCAACAACACGTGTCATACACTTGCTGTGATAAAATGACAACTTACTTGTTTTTTTCTGCTCTTTGTCATTGAGCTGGCCGACCAGGTTCTGGTTCTATGCTTCTTGCTCTGTCCTCTCCTGGTCGGCGGCTTCAAGTTGGCGGCGCAAGCGTTCCACCTCAACCGCCAGTTCTCTATTGTTCGCCGTGATTCCCTCAATCTGGTCGAAGCACCTCTTTCGGTACTTTGCGGTCTTCATCAAGTCCTGCATATAAATAAGCTAAGTCAGACAGTTCGACTACATAACAGGGTCAAGTGGTCAAGCCAAACATACCTGGACTTCTGTCACCAAACGCTTTGCCGCTCATTCAACTTTTAGGGTCTCTTCGACCTCTAGGATTTCTTCATGCATAACCCACTCGTAGTCGGAATTTCTTCTACATGTTCCTCCGTAGTCGGCTGTTGAGCAGTTCTTTTTGCCATTACTGGTGAAGCTGTGCCACACTCGGCAAGCTGGTCAGGATTTTCGGTGGACGCCGACCTAATATACCAGAGAAAAGTTCAGAAGACAATAGTATTCAATACAAATTATAAGATTACATCAAAGTTACAGATACTTACAGCTTGGCGTTTCTTCGACCGCGCCTGCTCCACATGCTCGGCGGGTTCCACCAGGTCTTTTTCCACCACCGGTACTGGCGCTGGGGTTTGGTGCTCGACACTTCCCCCGCTTGTCCTCTATGTTGCAGTGGTCGGTGATGCGATCACTGCTGGCACAGAGGAGCCACCCTGCTCTGTTGACCCCATTTGTCTCCTCCTCTTTCGAGGGATGAGTCGGAAGATGTCCGCATCCTCTGTTTCATCGTCTGAAAGGGGGAAGATGGCCTGGCGACGTTTGTTGGCAGCCGGCCGCTTGCCAACAGCCCTGGCCGTTGCATCCTCCCCAACCCTGAGTGCCGCCCAGTCGATGTCTTCGGTCCTGGCACTAGTCTGGGCGGTTGAGCCAGCAATTTGCGGCCAATCCACACCAGGGGGCGGAGACATGAACACTGCAGCCCGGTCATGACCATTACTCTGGGAAACATAAAGGAGACAACAGTCAATTTTTTGTTACAACATAATTCTACAGGTACAAGGAAGCATCATTTACCTTTGGGGGAGGTCGGGCCAGCTTGAAGGCATGCTCGATGTCGTTTAACCTGACATAATTGGGATTGGCTAGGTTGAATAGCTCCCCAATTCTGGCCTTGATTTCTATCTTGTCGAGCGCCTCTTTTCTAGTCCTCGTTGAATCTGCGCTCCCCTGGTACTCGAAGCCAGGATGTACCCTCTTCTGGTAGGGCTAGATCCTTTGGCTGATGAAGTTCCCGACCACGCTTGGGCCATCCAGCTTTCCCCATGGGATCATCCTGAGCAGTTCTGCGATCTGCTCCAAGTGCTCGGGCTTCTCTGACCAGCTGTTCTTCTTCTCTGGAATCAACCCCACGTCGCACAGGGTGATCGTGTTCGGCTCTTTGTGGATGTAGAACCACTTCTTGTACCATTCGTCCAGTGAGGTGTTCTAGGGGCAGTGCAGGTACTGGGCCTTCATACCGTCATGCAGATTGAGGTATACGTCTCCGGCTATCTTCGAGCCGCCGCTCCCTTTCTTCCGCAGACAAAACAGATGGCGAAAGAGGTCGAAATGGGGCTGGAAGCCACCATAAGCTTCGCAAAGATGGATGAAGGTGGAGACAAGAAGAATCGAGTTGGGATGCAGATTGCAAATCCCAATCTTGTAATACAAGCAGAGCCCCTGAAGGAAAGGGTGCACTAGAACCCCAAAACCCCGCTTGAAGAAATCCTCAAAAACCACAATCTCACCTGGTTGTGGATCGGGGAAACTTTCTCCTTCCGGCGCACGCCATCCCGCGAGTGCCTTGTTGTGGAGCACTCCCATGGCGACGAGGTCTTCGATGGTCTGCTCATTGCTCCTTGACTTCCACCACTCCTTCGCCATGATTCCACCTTTCTTCTGGGCGTCTCTCTTCGCCATTAATCTGCCCTTGCTAAGGGGGTGGATGCGGTGGAGGGGGGATTGGTGGTGATTTTCGGAGGAGTAGGGTTCGGCAAGAGGAAGAAGAAGGTTGCGGCGGTGAATGACAATGGGGATCGGTAAAAAGTAACTTACCAGCTCTATATTATAAATAACCAAGAGCTTCGTCATTTCGTTCGCCTGAGATTCTTAGGAGGCGTGCGCATGCGCCGCAGACGGTTGTTTTCACAACCTCGAGATCTATGCCAATAAACGTGCCTCTTCGTTTCCAGTGTACGCACCTCTTCATTGATAATGTGAGAGGGCCTACACTGACGCACCTCCATACAGGCGCCAAGCGACTGTTTGCCAGAAAGAGTAAGAAGGCAGAGTGATATGTTATATCCGTCTGCTTTTTTTGACCAGACGTGGCAGATTGGACTTGACAGAGTAAGGAAATAAATAAATACACCAAATAATAATACAAGCGGCGTTCATTTTTTTTCGCTGCATGTCTTGAGCTCAATGATGGACCAGATCACTACCATGCTCGGGGACTGCCCAGACCACTGCCGTGCTTGGGGACTGCCCAGACCACTGCCGTGCTCGAGGACTGCTCCGACCACTGCCATGCTCAGGGACTGCTCCGGCTACTAATGTGCTCGGGGACTGTCCCGACCATTGCTCGGAGATCGTTCTTCTCGGCTACATGTGATTTGTACTCACATACAGTTGAGAGACATTTATTTAGACCTTGCTACAAGGCTCATACTTCACCTTCCAGCAAGCTCGGGGATTACATCGGTACGATGCACCTGCCGGTGCATCTCGTATTGCTTGTACGACGATTGGATTCTTAACTTATCGTATCCGATGCCACACACTGGATGGCGTTCGGCCGACGATGAGCCCTATCTGATGCCACACACCGACAAACTTGTCGTATTCGAAGATTACTTCTAGCATGGATTAGGGCTTCTGGTACATCCTTTCTTGTGGGATCTATTGGAGTATTAGGGAGTGAGCTTATGTAATCTTCATCCAAACACTATTTAGCACATTTTTGTGTTTATCTACTTCTATGAGGTTTATCTTGGCATTCTTCCCTGTTTCAATCTCTTCCGACACCTTTTCTGGCTTAATAAGAAAGGAGGGGGCGGTTCCAAAGTTGTCGGCGGTGTGTATCTATAGCTACACGATGGGATGGCGAGGGAATACATTCCTATGCCACTAAATACATCGCTAAAGGGGTGGAATACTAGATAGTTCTATATGAAGCAAAGTGATCCTGTCATTCGATGCGATGTCGACCAGATTTCAGAGAATCAAAGGAGCTGGTTAGAGAAACCGACTAGTGCCGATATGGAGCAAATGAAGGAGCTCCTCGAGCTATTAAGGGGCATGAAGATGAGTGGAGTGGTGGTGACGGTAAACTTCATACTGCATCGTGTCTAGCCCTGCAATGAGAAGGCTCATGCGGGTTTTGACTTCAAAGGAGATACAGATAGCACCCGAGAGAGGACGGAGAACTGGATGAAGGAGGCTGTGCTACACTGGACCATCGAACTATTCACTCCAAACATGTCATACACCGTGCCGGGGCAGCCAAAACCCTTCAACTGCATGAACCCACCTTCTTAGGTAAAAATCTCGACTGTTGTTCCTGGTGCTTTTTATCCCGTGCCAGCGCTGAGCAGTGGACTTATTCACTTGTGGAAAGATCCATTGGTAGGAATGAGCGGCGTACTTTTCAGGTGTGTCGAGGAGCGATTGGCCAAATGTAGTGGACGCCAGGCCTACCACTCAGCTGAAGGAAGGTGTCGTCAGCACCTCGTCCAAATCTCAAGGCAAAGGTGCTGGTCAAAAGGAGAGTCCCCCCGGCATGAGAGAAAGTTCAAGGGAAAAGGGCAGCGAAAGATGACTCGGCCTAAAAGAAGAGAAGAACGGCGGATGTAGCTCCCCGCAAGCCAGTTGGCATCTCACTTGGTGGTGATTGGACCGCTTGGATAGAGAGTGCAGCGATATTCGAGTGGTCGGATGATGATGGGGCTCTAGTAGCTCCCCCTCCGAGCACTAAAGCGTCATCACGCAACATGCGCATGGAGGTGCCATCGAAGGGAGGGAAAGGAGTCCCCAAGCAACAGGAAGAGAAGACGGTGATGGCGGGGGCCGCAAGACCTCTAGCCCAGGACACACGGGTTGACCCCTAAGTAGTGCCTAGGTGCTCAGGGAGGCAGCGTCGGTTCAGAACCATTTACCGGGAAGCCGACGTGTAAGTATCTTTGCCTTAGGATTGGTATCTATCCTATTTTTATAGTTGCGGTGATCGATCGGCTAATCTGATGCAGAACAGGGCACACAGAGGATCTAAATCCTTTAGGCCAGACTACCAAGTAGCCAGGGGCTGGTCCTAGCTAAAAGCTCTAGTTTGGTTTTGGTGAATTGATGAAACCCTAAGTGCTAACCTAGTTTATCAAGTGATCATGAGATAGGTAGCACATTCCAAGTGATGAAGCAAATGAAGACCATGACATGATGATGGTGATGCCATGGTGATGATCAAGCACTTGGACTTGAAAAGAAGAAAGAGAAAAACAAAAGACTCATGGCAAAGGTATAAATCATAGGAGCTATTTTATTTTAGTGATCAAGACACTTAGAGAGTGTGATCACATTTAGGTTCGATAGCCATACTATTAAGAGGTGTGAAACTCATATCAAAATGTGGTTATCAAAGTGCCACTAGATGCTCTAACTCATTGCATATGCATTTAGGATCTAGTGGAGTGCTAACACCCTTGAAAATGTTTGTGAAAATACCTAACATATGTGCACAAGGTGATACACTTGGTGGTTGGCACATTTGAGCAAGGGTGAAGAAGATAGAGGTGAAAAGGAGTTAGTCACTGGTCACATAGTGACCGGACGCTAGGTCACAAACTAACCGGACGCTAGAAGGCTACGCCCGGTCCTGTTGACATGGCAACACACAGTGTTGAGGGTGACTGACCGGATGCTGGCTGTGTCTAGTCAAGCATGACCGGACGCATCTGGTCGTGAAAAGTCATCTCTAGATGCTTACTGGAAATGACCGGACGTTGGGGTTTAGCGTTCGGTCACTTTGAGCTGTTGCGTCCGGTCATCACTTGACTATTGAGATTGGGCGATCAATATTTGAAGAGAGGGGACACGTGGCACGCATCATGTGACCGGACGCTGAGGTCCAGCGTCCAATCACCCCGTGTTGTGCCTAGTGAAGGGGTACAATGGCTCTATTTTGTGGGGGCTTCTATTTAAGCCCCATGACCGGCTCAAGCTCACTCTCTTTGGCCATTTGCATTGACATAGCAACCTTGTGAGCTTAGCCAAAGCCCTCCCACTCATCTCCATCATTGATTCATCATCTTTGTGAGATTGGAAGAGAATCCAAGTGCATTGCTTGAGTGTTTAAATCTAGAGGCACTTGGTGTTCGTGTTTCGCTGCGAGATTTGCTTGTTACTCTTGGTGGTTGCCGCCACCTAGATGGCTTGGAGCAGCGAGGATCGTTGAGCGGAGGTCGGTGATTGTCTTTGGCTTCGATCGTGGTGATTGTGAGGGGTTCTCGACCTTTCCCCGGTAGAGAGCCAAAAGGTACTCTAGTGGATTGCTCGTGGCTTGTGTGATCCTCATCTTGTGTTGGTTGTGCGGCACCCTATTGAGGGTTTGGCGTGTGATGCCAATTAGCGCATGAACCTCCAAGTGAGTGAATTGCCACAACGAGGAGTAGCTTGCTGGCAAGCAAGTGAACCTCAGTAAAAAATCGTTGTGTTCATCATTTGATTCCAAGGTGATTGGACTTCATTGATATTGATTCTTGTGATTGATTGGTTCATTCCTCGACATGGTGGTATAAACAAATTGCTCACTCTCTTTACATTACCGTAAACTAGTTGTCAAGCTCTTTAGTGTAGCTAGTTGTGAGAGCTTGTTAGTTTGGTTAGTGTGGCTCTTTAGTTAGCTTTTGAGAGCACACTAACTTAGTGTAGTGTCATAGCTATTGTGTGGATAGAAACTATATAAACTAGAATTGTGGTAGGTGACTTGCATTTTTAGTAGGCTAGCGCAACACTTGTTTCACCTCATAATTGTCTAACCAGTTTGTTAAGTGTTGTTGTAGAAATTTTTAATAGGCTATTCACCCCCCTCTAGCCATTAGGACCTTTTAAGTGGTATCAGAGCCGAGGTCACCGTGATTTGAGGCTTAACAACCTTCGGTGTAAAAATGGCTCAAATCAACAACACCAAGAAGCCACCCCAATATGATGGCACAAATTATTCGTATTGGAAATCAAAGATGACCACACATATCTAGTCAATCAATAGAAAAGTGTGGAAGGTGGTAGAAACCAAAATTGAGATTGGTGATCCAAAGAATCCCACCGCGGTCGAAGAAGTGCTTCTCCAAAACAATGACATTGCTCTAAGTGCCATTCATGATGCAATTGATGAGAGAACATTTGAGCAAATCAAGAATATTGAGATGGCTCATGAGGCTTGGAAGAAGTTGGAAGAATCATTTGAAGGCACTCAAGTCGTGAAGGGTGCAAAGGCATACATTCTCAAAGAGAGACGCCCTATACAGAAAAGACAGAGGTCACTGTAAGTGACTGGACGCTGGTCTCAGCAGGACCGGTGCGTCCGGTTAGTGGTAGTGTGAAGACACTAGCATCGGTCTTTGACCGGACGCTGGGTCACTTAGTGATCGGATGCTGATGGGTTGCGTTTGGTCCTGCTGACAAGGCAGCGCATAGAGGAGACGCCGAGTGATCGGACGCTGGGAGAGTTCGGTCTAGCATGATCGGACGCATCCGGTCGTGATTTCTCACTTTTGGATGCTTACTAGAAATGACCGAACGCTGAGGTCCAGCGTTCGGTCAGCGTCTGGTCACTTCGCAGCAGCGTGTCCAGTCATCACTTGACCGTTGGTATCAGGCGCTCAGTTTTTGAAGAGAGGGGACACGTGGCGTGCATCGCATGATCGGACGCTGAGGTCCAGCGTCCAGTCAATATGACCAGAGTGTCCGGTCACCCCGTGTTATGCCCAGTGAAGGGGTACAACGGCTCTATTTCGTGGGGGCTTCTACTTAAGCCCCATGGCCGGCTCAAGCTCACTCTCTTGGCCATTTGCATTGACATAGCAACCTTGTGAGCTTAGCCAAAGCCCTCCCACTCATCTCCATCATTGATTCGTCACCTTTGTGAGATTGGGAGAGAATCCAAGTGCATTGCTTGAGTGTTTGCATCTAGAGGCACTTGGTGTTCATGTTTCATTGGGGGATTCGCTTGTTACTCTTGGTGGTTGCTGCCACCTGGACGGCTTGGAGTAGCGAGGATCGTCGAGCGGAGGTTGGTGATTGTCTCCGGCTCTGATCATTGTGATTGTGAGGGGTTCTTGACCTTTTCCCGGTGGAGAGCCAAAAGATACTCTAGTGGATTGCTCGTGGCTTGTGTGATCCCCATCTTGTGTTAGTTGTGCGGCACCCTATTGAGGGTTTGGTGTGTGATGCCAATTAGCGCGGGAACCTCCAAGTGAGTGAATCGCCACAACGAGGAGTAGCTTGCCGGCAAGCAAGTGAATCTTGATAAAAACCATTGTGTTCATCATTTGATTCTGAGGTGATTGGTATTCATTGATATTGATTCTTGTGATTGATTGGTTCACTCCTCGACATGGCGGTATAACTATCTTGCTCTCTCTCTCTTTACATTATCGCAAACTAGTTATCAAGCTCTTTAGTATAGCTAGTTGTGAGAGCATGTTAGTTTGGTTAGTGTGGCTCTTTAGTTAGTCTTTGAGAGCACACTTAGTGTAGTGCCATAGCTATTGTGTGGTTAGAGACAATAGAAACTAAAATTATGGTAGGTGGCTTACATTTTTAGTAGGCTAGCGCAACACTTGCTTCTCCTCATAATTGTCTAACTAGTTTGTTAAGTGTTGTTGTAGAAAATTTTATTAGGCTATTCACCCTCTCTAGCCATTAGGACCTTTCAAGTGGTATCAGAGCCGAGGTCACCGTGATTTGAGGCTTAACAACCTTTGGTGTAAAAATGGCTTAAATCAACAACACCAAGAAGCCACCCCAATTTGATGGCACAAATTATTCGTATTAGAAATAAAAGATGATCACACATATCAAGTCAATCAATAGAAAAGTATGGAAGGTGGTAGAAACCAAAATTGAGATCAATGATCTGGAGAGTCCCACCACGGCCGAAGAAGTGCTTCTCCAAAACAACGACATTGCTCTAAGTGTCATTCATGATGCAATTGATGAGAGAACATTTGAGCAAATCAAGAATATTGAGATGGCTCATGAGGCTTGAAAGAAGTTGGAAGAATCATTTGAGGGCACTCAAGTCATCAAGGGTGCAAAGGCATACATTCTCAAAGAGAAGTTTGCAAGCTTCAAGATGAAGGAGGATGAGAGTGTGCCGAAGATGTTCCATAGGCTTCAAGTGCTTGTCAATGATCTCAAAGCACTTGAAGAAGAGGTGAAGGACAAGGACTTCTCCCACAAGTTCTTGAGATGCTTACCTTCAAGATTTGGCACATTGGTCACTATTCTAGTGAGAAGTGGTTTGGACACCATGACACCAAACCAAGTGTTGGGAGATATAATGACCGATGATACATATAGAGATGATGATGAGAAGGAAGAAAAGAAGAAGAAGAAAGATGAGAAGAAGAAGAGTGTGGCATTCAAGGCCACATCATCCAAGGGCAAGGCAAAGCAAGAAACATCAAGTGAAGATGATGGTTCATGGGATGATGATGATGATGATGGGAAGATGGCTCTCTTTGTCAAGAAATTTGGCAAATTCATGATGAAGAAAGGGTACCATGCTAGAAGAAAGAAATCTTCATCCAAGAACAAGGAAGGGTCAAGAAGGTGCTTCAAATGTGGAAGTAAACATCATCTTGTTGTTCAATGTCCATACAATAGCGACAATGATGATAACAATAAGAAGAACAAGAAGAAGGACAAGAAGAAAAAGAAAGAGAAGAAGGACAAGATGACCTTCAAGAAGAAGAAGGGTGGTTCATATGTGGTCACTTGGGATAGTGATGCCTCCTCAAGTGATGATGATAGTGATGATGACAAGACCACCAAGAAGAAGGCACTTGCAAGCATTGCAATTAATGAGAAGCCTTCTCTCTTCGACACTCCATCATGCTTCATGGCTAAGGCCACTAAGGTACAAATTTGTGATGATGGAAGTGATGAGGAACATGATAATGAAAACGAAAATGAAAGTGATAGTGATGATGATGAACCTACTAAGGATGAACTATTTGACATGCTAGCAGATGCTAAAGAACACTTTGACATCAAGAGAAGGGAATGCAAAAGCTTGTGTAAGGAACTAAAAGCCCTTAAGCAAGCCTTTGATGAGCTCAATGCATCTCATGAGAGGCTAGAGGAAGCCCATGAGAAGCTTGGCAAGGCTCACAAAAAGCTTGAAAAGGCTCATTCCTCTTTGCTTAATGAGCAAAATAAAAAGAAGCATGTTGAAACTTGCAATGTAGGCTTAACTTGTGATATAATTGATGAATCATTATCTATGTCTATCATTGTTGCTCCCGCTAACCCTTCTTGTAGTACTTCTATTTCCACCTCATCTACTAGTGATGGTCTCAATTGTGATGCCTCACTAATGGTTGAGAATGAGAACCTCAAGAAGGAGGTCAATAAGCTCACTCACACCTTGGCTAAGGCCTATGGTGGTGAGGACCGCTTGCTTATGTGCTTGGGTAGCCAAAGAGCTTCTCTCTATAAAGAGGGATTGGGCTATACCCCCAAGAAAAGCAAGGCGGTCTTTGCTCCTCACAAGACTAGTTTTGTGAAGAACAATGGTCAGTTTTACACTAGTTGCAAGCAAGTTGGTCATAAAGAGCATGAGTGCAAGAACAAGAGCAAAAATGCTAATGTATCCTCAATTAAGATTAATTCTTTCTATGTGCTTACTAAGGGTACAAATGGTGTGAAGGCTAAGTTCATTGGTAAACCATGGATGGGCTCAAAGAAGAAAGCCATTTGGGTACCAAAGAGCTTAGTGACTAACCTTCAAGGACCCAAGCAAGTTTGGGTACCTAAAAGGAATTGATCTTCTTTTGTAGGTCAATTACAAAGCCAGTGGAAGGCATTGGGTTCTTGATAGTGGGTGCACTCAACACATGACCGGTGATGCAAGAATGTTCAACTCAATCAACACCAATGGCAATGATGGTTATGATAGTATCACATTTGGTGATAATGGCAAAGGCAAGGTCAAAGGGCATGGTAAGATTGCAATATCCAATGACATGAGCATATCCAATGTGTTGCTAGTAGAGAGCTTAAATTTCAACTTGCTATCCATGGCTCAATTGTGTGATCTTGGATTCAAATGCATATTTAGGGTAGATGATGTAGAGATCACAAGTGTAGATGGCTCTAATTTGATCTTCAAAGGCTTTAGATATGAGAATCTATGCTTGGTTGATTTTAATGCTAGTGAAGCTATATTATCCACATGTTTGTTCACTAAGTCTACCATGGGTTGGTTATGGCATAGAAGGCTTGGTCATGTTGGAATAAAATAATTGAATAGATTGGTTAAGCATGACTTGGTTAGAGGCTTGAAAGATGTGTTTGAAAAGGATAAGCTTTGTAGCTCTTGTCAAGCCGGCAAACAAGTTGGAAACACCCATCCTAAGAAAAGCATGATGAGCACTAGTAAATCATTTGAGTTATTGCACATGGATTTATTTGGGCCAACACAATACACTAGCATTAGTGGTAACAAATATGGCTTCGTGATAGTAGATGATTATACTAGATATACATGGGTATTCTTTCTATTGGACAAAAGTGATGTGTTCGCAACATTCAAATCATTTGTCAAGGGCATTCACAATGAGTTTGAAACAACCATCAAGAGAGTTAGAAGTGACAATGGTAGTGAGTTCAAGAACACTAGAATTGATGAGTTGTGTGATGAATTTGAAATTAGACATCAATTTTTGGCCAAATACACTCCACAATCAAATGGCCTTGTTGAGAGTAAGAATAGAACACTCATTGATATGGCAAGGTCTATGCTTAGTGAGTACAATGTGAGTCAATCTTTTTGGGCCAAAGCTATAAACATGGCTTGCTATTGTAGCAACCACCTCTATTGTCACCCATTGAAAGAGAAGACACCATAAGAGCTCTTGAATGGTAGAAAGCCCAACATTACATATTTTTGGGTCTTTGGTTGCAAATGCTATATCTTGAAGAAAGGCACAAGATTGGGCAAGTTTAAGAAATGTGATGAAGGATTCCTACTTGGATACTCAACCATTAGCAAAGC
This sequence comes from Miscanthus floridulus, assembly GCF_019320115.1. Classification (NCBI taxonomy): domain Eukaryota; kingdom Viridiplantae; phylum Streptophyta; class Magnoliopsida; order Poales; family Poaceae; genus Miscanthus; species Miscanthus floridulus. The sequence goes on from NC_089584.1 coordinate 101,079,044, forward strand.
ATATAGAGTATATGTTGGTTTGTGGTTACATCAATGAAGAAGTATATGTTGAGCAACCTCCCGGTTTTGAAGATGATAAGAAGCCCAACCATGTGTACAAGTTGAAGAAGGCCTTGTATGGCTTGAAACAAGCACCTAGAGCATGGTATGAGAGATTGAGAGACTTCCTACTCTCTAAATGGTTCATAATAGGCAAGGTTGACACCACTCTTTTCATCAAGAAGATTGGCAAAGACTTGTTTGTGTTGCAAATCTATGATGATGCATCATATTTGGATCAACCAATCAAGACTTTTGTGAAGAGTTTGGAAAGATGATAGCTAATGAGTTTGAGATGTCCATGATTGGAGAGTTAAGTAATTTCCTTAGTCTTCAAATCAAGCAATTGAAGAATGGTACATTTGTGAGTCAAGGCAAGTATATCAAGGACATGATCAAAAAGTTTGGCATGAGTGATAGTAAAGTCATTAGCACACCAATGGAAACAAATGGCAACTTGGATAGTGATACAAGTGGCAATATGGTGGATAAAAAATTGTATCGGTCTATGATTGGAAGCCTACTCTATGTGACCGCATCAAGGCCAGATGTCATGTTTAGTGTATGCATGTGCACAAGATTTTAAGCCTCACCAAGAGAAAGTCATTTGAAGGCTACTAAGAGAATATTAAGGTACTTGAAGCATACATAAAATGTTGGTTTGTGGTATCCCAAAGGAGTAAAGTTTGAGCTAGTTGGTTACTCTGACTCGGATTATGCGGGATGCAAGGTTCAAAGGAAGAGCACCTCGGGCACATGTCAATTGTTGGGAGATCACTTGTTTCATGGTCATCAAAGAAGCAAAATAGTGTTGCATTATCAACCGCCGAAGCCGAATACATATCCGCCGGTAGTTGTTGTGCACAAATACTTTGGATGAAGGCCACTTTAAGTGACTTTGGAATCAAGTTTAAGAAAGTGCCATTGCTATGTGACAATGAGAGTGCAATCAAGTTAACCAACAATCCGGTTCAACATGCAAGAACAAAGCATATTGATGTCCGCCACCATTTCATAAGAGATCACCAATAAAAAGGGGACACTTGCATTGAGAGTGTAGGCACCGAAGATCAACTTGCTGATATATTCACCAAGCCATTGGATGAGAAAAGGTTTTGCAAGCTAAGGAATGAGTTGAACATATTGGATTTCTCAAATATGTGTTGATGCACCCCCACTTATACGACATGCCTCTCATTCGAGCAATCCAAGGTAAAAGTTGATTGACATGGCATACATCCTTGCTAAGGACTTGTTTAGTGCATCTAGACATCTTTCACATTTAATAGGCTCATTCATAAAAATCAAATGAATTTGATGATTGTATGGTACCACTATTGCTTCTATGCTTATTTTGATCTAGTGGTAGCACATGACATGTTTGCGGGCTTGTAAACCTTGTGTTTAATCTAGAAAATGAGCTCTAAGTGTTTAACTCAACATGGTACAAGATAACCCTTATTTGGAGGTGTGAAGAAGCTTGTCCTTGGATCAAACCGAGTTAAATGTCTTTAGCAAGTATTCTAGATAGGACCAAATTTGGGAAAATGATCCTCACCCCATTGATTGACATTGATAATCTTAACCTATCTATATTTTGAACCTTTGTGGTCATTGATGACAAAGGGGGAGAAAAACAAAGATATTAGTGATATTAGTACATGGGGAGAAAAACAAAGATATTAGTGTACTAAGATAATGAAAAGACAACAAAGGGGGAGAATTTGACATAGGGGGAGAGATATGACAAAGGAAAGGGATCAATTAAAATTTTGAGCACACAAGTAGGGGGAGCAAGCTCATGAACTTGTATGGTGCATTTGAATGTGCATTTCATATGTTTGCTTGTATGGTACAAGTTTTAAATTTCAATATCCATGCTTGTGTGGTGTATGCTAGTTGTAGGTTTGAATGATGAAATGAAATTCTAGCATGCATAAGTTTATCTAGTGATTTCATTTCCTAGTGTTTTCAAGTGGTATTGAACAAACCATGGTGCTAAGGATGGTATAATGATGCACTCCGATTGGTATCACGCTTCAAAGGTCCATCTTTTATACCTTAGCATTATTTGGTAGACATTGTCTCCTATATTTCCTATCTAAGTATATGTGCAAGCTTCAATCCAAACTCTTAGCACATATGTAGGGGGAGCAATTGCTACCATTTGGGGTTCATGAAACTTGTCCATATCCTTTTACACATGGTAAATACGCTTGGGCAAGCAACATGGATCCAATTGAATTTTAATTCATATCTTTGTGAAAGGGTTATCATCAATTACCAAAAAGGGGGAGATTGAAAGCTCTAGTTTGGTTTTGGTGAATTGATGAAACCCTAAGTGCTAACCTAGTTTATCAAGTGATCATGAGATAGGTAGCACATTCCAAGTGATGAAGCAAATGAAGACCATGACATGATGATGGTGATGCCATGATGATCAAGCGCTTGGACTTGAAAAGAAGAAAGAGAAAAACAAAAGGCTCAAGGCAAAGGTATAAATAATAGGAGCTATTTTATTTTGGTGATCAAGACACTTAGAGAGTGTGATCATATTTAGGTTTGATAGCCATACTATTAAGAGACGTGAAACTCGTATCGAAATGCGGTTATCAAAGTGCCACTATGATGAGGACATGACACCATCGGATACGACCATTGTTTATAAGGTGAGCTCGTTTCTACATTTGCATAGTGATTTTTGGTACAATTCACTTGGTTCCACATGTACATGTCGTTATTTGAATGTAGGTACAAATATGTCTCAACGTGCAAGTTCATCAAAGTTGAATTTTTGGTTCATCGGCAGCTCGACAGTGCATCATTGGGAAGGCCATTACTCAGCCATCTGGAGTGCGATCGAGGTCAATGAGCACTTGATGGAAAGCTTGTTTGATAAGATTTCAAATGGATCTGGTCTCATCTCAATATCACATCAGCAAGGCCTCCAAACCATCAAGATATTTTGTCGTTGTTTCTGCTGGGAGTTACACTGTCGTTATGGGCTTGTTATTCATCCTTGGGACCCTGGCCCAAGTGAGAGCACACCCCAAGGACTTGGACAGCCCGCCAAGAAAGCCCTTGGACGTCCTCCTCCTTGGCCACCACCTTAGGAGGCCAGCAAGGATGTCCAAGTCAAGCCGGAGACCCAGTCCAACTTGAGTTCGAGTCCATCTCGGGCTCCAGGACCAGCGTGTAGTAAAACAGACGTCCAGGTCGCATATGAACTCTATTTTTTATGATCCACATATGGATGGAAAGATAATTTCATAAGGAAACCAATGGAAGTGGTCCCACATCAAAATTCCATCAGAATCAATGGAAATCGTCAAAACAAGTTGACGTCCAGAATCTGTCACGGCGCCACGTCGTCGTCTTTTGGGCCGTTGGGCCTTGTAACGTGTTGGGACACCTTTAGGACGTGAAGATGGATCCTTGGACGTCCCTTAGGCTATATAATCAGTAGCCACCACCTACATTAGGTTTTGGGGGGTTTTGTTTTAGATCAATCTATCATTGAACAGTCGCCGTTATCGGTTTGCAAGACCCCAACTTCGAGTGCTTAATCATTCATCTGCAATTGTCACTTTAATTGAGTTGCTTTTTATCTTGTTCTTGCCTGTGTTCTTCGATTCACAATAGGGATTAGCCTTCTTGGCGAGGTCAACCGGATTGTGACACGGTTGATAACCAGAGGAGACGTGGTGCTAAGGTTGCAGGGTTTTGGTCTTTGTGATCAGAAGCCGGATCGGTTTGTCGCTCTCTGAACAAATCGTTGTTTATCTTGAACTTGACGGAAGATCGGGATCCCTGTTCGCATTAAGTGGTAATCAGAGCTTCAGGTATACCGTCAAGTTCGCATCTTACCCTTAGTTCGAGTGTTTTTTCTTTTATCCCATAGTCCAATGCCATATTTGTTTCCTGTCCTATAACCATCCGCGCCACAGCCTTTGCATGATTCAGTTTCAGAGTCCACTTTATTGAGTTTATGTCCTAGGTCAAAGTCTTATTGCTGGTTTAGATTGTGTTCTTTTCTAGTTTGTGTTGATCCCTTCACCCGCCGCTATTCCGTATCACCATCGGTTTGCATCTTGTGTCCACTAAAACTCTGATTCGAGCAGCTTCCTTAAAATAGTCATAACTTTTGCATCTGAACTCGAAACGGGGAAAATTTTATATCTACGGAGAATGCCAGAAAATTTTAGATCTATTTCATCCCAGCAATGCTGGGTTTGCAAAAATTAGATTTGTGAAATTCGATTAGGAAAATTGAGTTTCTAAGCCCACAAGTTTTGGTATGCTTTTTAGAGCACAGTCCTAATTTTCTATAGGCCACATCTTTTATTCAATTGAGCTCAATTTTTTTTGGTTTATTCTTGTGTGCTCCTTGCTGAGAAAAAAATATCAAAAGAGCAAAAGCAAAAAAAAAGATTGGACAAAAAAATAAAAGAAAAAAATAGTAAAAGAGAATAGAAGATATCGAAAAGGAGCACATAAGGAACACTCAATAGCTCTATTGTTTGTGGTATCTTTTGCCTTATTCATATCCATTGCTACCTTTAATACTTGTTTCCTTTCATCCTTGTTTCCTCTCTTGTTTATCACAACTGGTGATAGAAACACGTATATGCTAGCAACTAGGACAAGTGCTCTGGATATTTATTCAATATTACTATCTGTCACTAACTTGTGTGCCACATATATATATATATATATATTTTTTTTTTTTGTGCCTCACAAGCTCCACATATACTTCAGATCGGTACAGAAAAAGACCCTTGCAATCTTGGTGTCACACCCTCACAGGTATCACGAACCAGCCACTGGTTGTACCGTCTACTGCTTTGCGTTGGTAAGAACCTTATAAGAACTTGGTAAGACGTGTGAGAGTGTGATTCCACTTACCCATAAATAGTTGATAGGGGATTTATATTAATTTCTAACAATATCAAACAACGATTTTCTGTTTAAGAGTGAATTGCAGGAAATCATGGACCAGAAGTTTGCAAGGATGAACCGAATAAAGAACAATGAGCCCTCACATATAGACTATAATCATCAAGGTATGAGAGGTAAATTGACCATACCATCCTTTTTGGGTCATTATGATGCTGAAGGATACCTTAATTGGGAGATAATGGTAGAACAAAAGTTTAGTGCCCACCTTGTACCTGAGCAATATAGAGTTCGACAAGCTACTAGTGAGTTTAAGGACTTTGCCATTATTTGGTGGTATGGGCTAGTTGTAGAGGATGTTTTACCTGGTACATGGGAAGAACTTAAGATAGCTATGCGTGATCGTTTTATTCCTCCTTCTTATAAACATGAATGGCATAACAAATTGCAGTGCTTAGAGCAGGGCAATATGTCTGTCCAAGAATATTATACACAGTTTCAAAAGTGTGCAATACGTTGTGGGATAGTAGAGGACATGGAAGATACCATTGTTTGTTTTTTTGGTGGTTTGAGGCATGAAATACAAGATATTGTTTTCCATATAGAATTTTATACTCTCAAACGTTTGTTCTAGCTTGCTATGCTTGCAGAAAAAGAATTGCAGGAATGTCAGCAAAAGAACCATACCAACATTGGTGACAACCTCAACCAGATTTTAGCAAGGGTGGAGCAACCATTTGCAAAGGTTGAGACTGCGATAAAAAGGCGAGTGGTTACTTTCGCCACTACAACAACATCTTCACCACCACCACCTCCCACACATACTTTGGAGTCTGGTAAAACTTTAAACCATGCTGAAAATGCACAAACTAATAGAGATAGAGCTGCTAATGAAAGGAAAGAATTGGATGTTAAATCTAAATTGCCTTTGTCAAAAAATAATTATTCTAATAATGCTAGTGATAAAGAAGAGCTGTGTGAAAATGCTTTTATTATACGTATGCCACAACTAGTGAATGAGTATGATGCTTTGGCTTTGGAACCAATTACTTATGCTGAACATAAAAATTTGCTTCCCATTGCTACCGAAAAAGATGAAAAGAAATTATTGTATTCTTCAAATACTTTGGGTTATATTGAGTTTGATACTTTATATGCTCTTAGTAGTTTAGAAGTGAAACTTAAATGTGTTGAATTGTCATGGTTGTCTACTTGTACATATCATTCTATTAGAAAATATAATTGTAAAGGAGAGTATATGGTGCATCGTGTTTATATTTGTTCAAATCTGAAATCTCCTTATATTGTGCAAAAGTATGATCAACCAAAGGATTGCAATTGCTATAATCTTGTCATGTCGAGTTCCCCTAGTTTTGTTATAAAGAAATATGTTAAATTTCAAGAAGGGGAGCAATGTTGGCTACTGCCAACAACGTTTTCTTCAGCTAATTCCAAACCGAGGATGGTTTATTGTCAAGAAGGGGAGGATGATGAGGACATGACACCATCGGATACGACCATTGTTTATAAGGTGAGCTCGTTCCTACATTTGCATAGTGATTTTTGGTACAATTCACTTGGTTCCACATGTGCATGTCGTTATTTGAATGTAGGTACAAATATGTCTCAACGTGCAAGTTCATCAAAGTTGAATTTTTGGTTCATCGGTAGCTCGACAGTGCATCATTGGGAAGGCCATAACTCAGCCATCTGGAGTGCGATCGAGGTCAATGAGCACTTGATGGAAAGCTTGTTTGATAAGATTTCAAATGGATCTGGTCTCATCTCACTATCACATCAGCAAGGCATCCAAACCATCAAGATATTCTGTCGTTGTTTCTGCTGGGAGCTACACTGTCGTTATGGGCTTATTATTCATCCTTAGGACCCTGGCCCAAGTGGGAGCACACCCCAAGGACTTGGAGAGCCCACCAAGAAAGCCCTTGGACGTCCTCCTCCTTGGCCACCACCTTAGGAGGCTAGCAAGGACGTCCAAGTCAAGCCGGAGACCCAGTCCAACTTGAGTTCGAGTCCATCTCGGGCTCCAGGACCAGCGTGTAGTAAAACGGACGTCCAGGTCACATACGAACTCTATTTTTTATGATCCATATATGGATGGAAAGATAATTTCATAAGGAAACCAATGGAAGTGGTCCCACATCAAAATTCCATCAGAATCAATGGGAATCGTCAAAACAAGTTGATGTCCAGAATCTATCACGGCGCTGCGTCGTCGTCTTTTGGGCCGTTGGGCCTTGTAACGTGTTGAGACACCTTTAGGACGTGAAGACGGATCCTTGGACGTCCCTTAGGCTATATAATCAGTAGCCACCACCTACATTAGGTTTTGGGGGGTTTTGTTTTAGATCAATCTATCATTGAATAGTCGTCGTTATCGGTTTACAAGACCCCAACTTCGAGTGCTTAATCATTCATCTGCAATTGTCACTTTAATTTAGTTGCTTTTTATCTTGTTCTTGCTTGTGTTCTTCGATTCGCAGCAGGGATTAGCCTTCTTGGCGAGGTCAACCGGATTGTGACATGGTTGATAACCAGAGGAGACGTGGTGCTAAGGTTGCAGGGTTTGGGTCTTTGTGATCTGAAGCCGGATCTGTTTGTCGCTCTCCGAACAAATCGTTGTTTATCTTGAACCTGACGGAAGATCGGGATCCCCGTTCACATTACACTAGATGATCTAACTCATTGCATATGCATTTAGGATCTAGTGGAGTGCTAACACCCTTGAAAATGTTTGTGAAAATATGCTAACACATATGCACAAGGTGATACACTTGGTGGTTGGCACATTTAAGAAGGGTGAAGAAGATAGAGGTGAAAAGGAGTTAGTCACTAGTCACGCAGTGACCGGACGCTGGGTCACAAACTGACCGGACGCTGGAAGGCTGTGTCCGGTCCTGCTGATGTGGCAACACACAATGTTGAGGGTGACTAACCAGACGCTGGCTAAGTTTGGTCAAGCATGACCGGATGCATTCGGTCGTGAAAAGTCGTCTTTGGATGCTTACTGGAAATGACCGGACGTTGGGGTTCAGCGTTCGGTCACTTTGCGCTGCTGCGTCCGGTCATCACTTGACTGTTGAGATTGGGCGATCAACATTTGAAGATAGGGGACACATGGCATGCATCGTGTGACCAGACGTTGAGGTCCAGCATCCGGTCAATATGACCAGAGCGTCCAGTCACCCCGTGTTGTGCCTAGTGAAGGGGTACAACGGCTCTATTTTGTGGGGACTTCTATTTAAGCCCCATGGCCGGCTCAACCTCGCTCTCTTTGGCCATTTGCATTGACATAGCAACCTTGTGAGCTCAGCCAAAGCCCTCCCACTCGTCTCCATCATTGATTCATCATCTTTGTGAGATTGGGAGAGAATCCAAGTGCATTTCTTGAGTGTTTGCATCTAGAGGCACTTGGTGTTCGTGTTTTGCTACGGGATTCGCTTGTTACTCTTGGTGGTTGCCGCCACCTAGACAACTTGGAGCAGCGAGGATCATTGAGCGGAGGTTGGTGATTGTCTCTGGCTCCAATCGTGGTGATTATGAGGGGTTCTTGACCTTTCCCCGGTGGAGAGCCAAAAGGTACTCTAGTGGATTGCTCGTGGCTTGCGTGATCCTCGTCTTGTGTTGGTTGTGTGGCACCCTATTGAGGGTTTGGCATGTGATGCCAATTAGCGCGTGAACCTCCAAGTGAGTGAATCGCCACAACGAGGAGTAGCTTGCCGGTAAGCAAGTGAACCTCGGTAAAAAATCATTGTGTTCATCATTTGATTCCGAGGTGATTGGTCTTCATTGATATTGATTCTTGTGATTGATTGGTTCATTCCTCGACACGGCGGTATAAACAAATTGCTCACTCTCTTTACATTACTACAAACTAGTTGTCAAGCTCTTTAGTGTAGCTAGTTGTGAGAGCTTGTTAGTTTGGTTAGTGTGGCTCTTTAGTTAGCTTTTGAGAGCACACTAACTTAGTGTAGTGTCATAGCTATTGTGTGGATAGAAACTATATAAACTAGAATTGTGGTAGGTGGCTTGCATTTTTAGTAGGCTAGCGCAACACTTGCTTCACCTCATAATTGTCTAACAGGTTTGTTAAGTGTTGTTATAGAAATTTTTAATAGGCTATTCACCCCCCTCTAGCCATTAGGACCTTTCACTAGCACAGAGACATTGCGGACATATTCTATCCCAGAGTCCCTGCTGATGGAGTTGGAGGTGGAGAGCGATCGGTGACAATGACGGGCGAGTCGATAGAGACGCCAGGAGCAACGGCGAGAGTGGGAGTGGGAGCTACCGACGATGTGCAGAATCAGGGGCTCGGAGGCTAGCAGCATTAGAGGAGCAAGCGGTGCGCCCTGAGATGCCGCAGGGCATGGTCGGTCGCTCTGTGCAGCCACCGAGCCCCAGGGAGCGCCACTAGCTGTGGAGGAAGAGGACGAGGTCGAGGAGATTGAGCATGAAGGATCACGATATCAAACCATCTGCATCTTCTGCAAGCAAGGGGAGGAAGTTGTGGTCGTGGAAGAGGAGGACACCACCAGGGAGGTGAAGAGGCTACGGTCCACCCTTTCCATAGCTATGAAGCAAATTGAGGTTAGTATTGTGTCAGTGGTGTCCGTCTTTGGCGTTGGAGACTATGGTCCTTTATAATCTTGGTGCTTTGTAGGGCATAGCGTGGACTACCGTACAACAGCAGTAGTTGATCAGGAGGATGGAGCCGCTTTCTGAGGAGAACGAGAAGCTGAAGGAGGTGATGAAACTAATGGAGAAGAACGTCCAGAGGGCCCAACACGAAAGGGATCTTGCTGAATCAAACACCAAGGACCTAGAGTACCAAAAGGGCATCTTATCCGAGTAGTTGAAGACCGTCTCCGGGCAGCTAGAGCACACCTCCGAGCAGCTAAAAAGCATCTCCAAACAGAAGAAAGGTACTACAGATTGGGGAATTTGTTCTGCATTGCCAAACAGTTTTGATGTTGCTGTCGACCGTTATGTTTGTAGAGCAAGATGCGAAGCTCGGCCGGTTGCGTCAAGTTGTCGGTCAACTCCAAGAGGAGAAGGAGAAAGCATCTAGGCGAGTGGAGAAACTGGCTAAGGATTTGGAAGGTGAGTAGTTCATGGTCGGAGATGTTGCTGATATGGTTCCTCTGTTTGACGAGTCCCTTTGGTGTCTACAGAATATCATCGAAGAACCAAGGCATAGTTCGACGTGCTGGAGCTAGAGGCAAAAATCCAGAGGGGAAAACTTGACGCCATGGTGGCCGGAGTCTAGCTGATGCTTGACTATATCGACATGGAGGTAGCTCCTTAGCCCGATGATAGGCCGCCCCATCCGGATGCCATCATTGACAGGTGCAAGGCCATGTGGAAGAACTTCAAAGGCTTCAACTAAGGCGCCGCTGTCTCCATCATGACATATGCCCTAGTTGTGGTCTGGTGTCACTACCCTACAATCAATCTTCGAGCGATAGGGGTCAGATTCGCTAGAGGGACGGGTGCGACGAAGGAGGAGCAGCTGAAAGATGAGGTGGAGGACGCGGCGAAGAGGCTAGGCAGCGATGTCGATTTGTTCGATGAGGTAGACGGTGAGGGCCAAGCTCAATAACCTAAGTGGAGAGGAACCTATATGGGACAACTGGAAAGGGGAGTTAAATGCACGAGGGCCTAAGCAAACATTTGTGTATTTGTATAAATGTTGTAAGTAGACGACATGTGCGTGTTCAAGCGGCTTGCTAGCGCTTCTGGTGAAAAAGAGACATGTTGTTAACCCTAACACATTTATACATGGTATAAGTAGCATTCAAGCAATTAGTTCGTTACTAGGCTCTTGGCCTTGGCTAGCCCATATTCCATAACGTCGAGCGCTAGAGCCCTTGCACATGTAGGAGGAACAGACGTGACTGAGGAACCATAGCCAACCACCCATAACACAGAGCGCTAGAGCCCGTAGCATGTGTAGGGAGAGATCGGAGATAGGGTTTTCTCCAAAGAACACAGAGCAGAACATGTGTTGCTCGATGGTTGGCAAAATATCTTAAAGATATTTTAGTATGGAGAAACGGGGCGGAGCATTTATGGAGATCATGTATAACTGTTAGAGTTTGTTAAGGAGTAGCTTGGAGCTAGTAATCGTAAATGGAGATTAAATAGGAGTGGAGAAATAATGAAAACAAATTATGGCGACAATAACTTCATTCATTATGGAGTGAAGAGTACATATCTAGAGCATTTCAAGGATAGAAATGTATAAGTTGCTCGATGTGCCACAAATTGGGGATATTGATTCCCTCCATGTCACATAACCGGTAAGACCCTGGTCGGGTAACCTCTTTGACCATGTACGGCCCTTCCCAGTGGGAGGAGAGCTTGTGCATCCCTTCAATTTTCTGCTTTCTACGGAGAACGAGGTCGCCGACCACAAATGAATGACCTTTGATATTGCGATTGTAGTATCTTCGTAGGCCTTCTAGGTATTTGGCTGTGCGGATGCAAGTGATAATGCATTCTTCTTTGGCTCTATCGACGTCCTCTGTTCGAATAGCTGTGGCTTGCTCTTCATTATAATGTTCCACCCTAGGTGCTCAGAAGGCAATGTCCGTAGGAAGTATGGCTTCTGAGCCATAGACCAAAAAATATGGAGATACACTAGTGTTGTGACTAGCTTGAGTGCGCAGTCCCCAGACCACAGCTGGGAGCTCTTTGAGCCATCTGCACGGATGCTTTTCTTCTTCTGGTATAGTCGCTTTTTGAGGGCATCGAGGATCATGACATTCGCCCATTTAACCTGGCCATTGGCTCTGGGATGGGTAATAGAGACATATTTGATGGAGATGCATCGGTCTTCGTAGAAGTCCCAAAAATGGTGACTAGTGAATGTAGTTCTGAGGTCAGTGATAATGCTATTCGGGAGACCGAATCTATGGAGGATATCTTCAAAGAGCCCGACTGCCTTCTTTGCAGTAGCCAAAACAAGTGGCTTGTATTTGATCCACTTGGAGAACTTGTCGATGGTGATGTATACGTACCGAAAAATGCCTAGCGTAGGCTTGAAAGGCCCGATCAAGTCAAGTCCCTAGCATACAAAAGGCCAAGAAGCTGGGATGGTCTGCAATTCCTGCGCCGGCACGTGTACTTGCTTGGCGAAAAACTAACACCCTTCACAATGTTGGATGAGGTCTTCCACGTCAGAGATGGCCGTGGGCCAGTAAAAGCTAGCTCAAAAAGCTTTGATGACCAGGTTTCTGGAGGCTGCATGATTGCCACAGGAACTAGAGTGAATTTCAAGGAGTAATTTTGCACCCTTTTCTCGGGTGATGTATTTCTGTAGTATTCCTTCCTTAGCACTTTTCCTCATCAACTTCCCGTCTACCAGCATGTAATGCTTGCTGCGATGGATAAGGCGTTCAGTTTTAGTCTTATCGGCGGGTACGTCGATGCTGGTTAGGTACTTGATAAACCATTCCCTCCAATCCACGGCCGGCGAAGGTAATACAAGTACTAGCTGCTCGGCGAGGGGGATTTCTTGAACTTCCTTCTCTTCCTTAATGGACGACGCAAAGAGGTCTTGAACCAATACCCCAGGTGAAATCATGACATGAGAAGAACCTATCTTAGATAGGTGGTCGGCAAGCTAATTTTGGTCTCGTACCACGTGGTGGTATTCGATACCGTAGAACTTTCCTTCGAGTTTTCTGATCTCGGCGTAGTATGCGTCCATCTTCTCACTAGAATAGGACCAATCTTTGTTGACTTGGTTGATGACCAGCATGGACTCTCCATATACCATGAGGCATTTGATGCCAAGCTCGATGGCTATACGAAGTCCATGGAGACATGCTTCGTACTCCATGGCGTTGTTGGAAACTGGAAAATGAATTCGGAGGATGTATCGGAGCTTGTCCTTAGTTGGAGTGATGAATAAAATGCTAGCACTAGCACCGTTGATGTTGAGGGCACTATTGAAATACATTATCCAGTGCTCGGGGCAAGTAGCGGAGATGGGCTCTTAGATCTTGGTCGACTCAGCGACGAAGTCAGCCAGCGCCTGTGACTTAATGGTCGGCCTACTTCTAAATTCTATGGAATAAGAGCTGAGCTCGACTACCCACTTGATGATGCAGCCATTGGCCTCTTTGTTATAGAGGATGTCCCCTAGAGGGAACTCGGTGACCATGATGATCTTGTAGTACTTGAAGTAATGGTGGAGCTTGCATGATGTGACTAGAATGGCATATAACAGCTTCTGAACCTGAGGGTAACAAGTTTTCGACTCATTAAGAACCTCACTGATGAAGTAGACCAGACGTTGCACCTTATAGGCGAGTCTAACCTCCTCGCGCTCAATGACGATAGCTATGCTGACGATGCGAGAGGTAGCGGCGATGTAGATCAATAGGGTTTCATCTGGTTGAGGCGCCTTCATGATCGGGGGATTCGTTAAAAACAACTTGAGCTGCTTGAAGGCTGTATCAGCCTCTTCTAACTAGGAGAAGCGCTTGGAGGCCTTGAGTTGTTTGAAGAATGGTAGTCCCTTTAAGCCAAGGCATGATATAAAGCAGCTGAGAGCAGCCATGCACCCTGTGAGCTTTTGTACATCCTTTATGTAGGTCGGCCATTTCATGTTGGTAATGGTGGAGATCTTGTCAGGGTTGGGTTCGATGCCTCAGGCACTAACGATGTAGCCTAGGAGTATGCCGGATGAAACTCCAAAGATGCACTTTGAAGGGTTCCACTTCCATCTGTATCTTTTCAGGTAGGCGAATGTTTCTTCGAGGTCGGCGATGAGATTGTCGGTGGTTTTAGATTTGACGACCACGTCGTCGATGTAAGCTTCGATGTTGCGGCCTATCTATTGGTCAAGGCACATCTGGATGGCCCTTTGGTAGGTCGCCCTAGTGTTTTTGAGTTTGAAAGACATGGTGGTATAGCAATATGCATTGAAAGGCGTGATGAATGATGTTTTGATCTGGTTATCCTCTTTGAGCGATATCTGGTGATAACCGGAGTAACAGTCGAGGAAGGAGAGGAGTTCATAGCTGGTGGTGGAGTCTACAACCTCATCTATCAAGGGTAGACCGAAGGGGTCTTTAGGGCAGTGTTTGTTGAGATCAGTGTAATCAACGCACATTCTTCATTCTTTATTCTTTTTTTGAACAAGAATTGGGTTTGCCAACCACTCAAGATGATACACTTCCTTAATAAATCTGGCTGCTTAGGAGCCATTTTATTTCTACCCTAATAGTCTCCTTCTTGTCTGGCATGAATCATCGGAGCTTCTGCTTGATCGGTTTGGCGGTCGGCGAGACATTCAAGGAGTGCTCGATCTTCTCCCGTGGTACCCCTGGCATGTCTGTAGGTTTCCAAGCAAACATGTCAGAGTTGGCACGTAGGAAGGAGAAGAGCGCGCTTTCCTATTTGGGGTAGAGATGAGCCCCAATCTTGATGGTCTTGGTAGGGTCATCGAGGCCGAGGCCGACCTCCTTTGTTTCCTTAGACTTGGTGGAGGCACAAGGAGGCTCCAGCGCTAGGATCTCCAAGTCGTTGACCATTCTGGCCATCTGGATGGAGAGGTCGGTGGCTTTGGTGAGGAAGAGACTCTCTATTTCATAGGCATAGGCGATGGAGAGGTTGGCCCACAGGGCCAGAACTCCTACAGGCGAGGGCATCTTCAATACCAGATAGGCATAGTGCGGTATGGCCATGAACTTGGACAGAGCTAGCTAGCCAAGTATGGCGTGGAAGGCGGTGTTGAAGTCAGCGACGTAGAAGTTGATGTGCTCGACACAGAAGTTGCTAGCCATGCCGAATTATACCGGGAGGGTGATCTCTCCAAGCGGTTTGGATGCCCTGCCAGGTACCACACCCTAGAAGGAGGAGTTGGAGGGAGTGAGGCCATCTACTCCAAGGCCTGGCTCCTTTAGGGCTCCAGCAAAGAAGAGGTTTAGGGCACTTCCACCGTCGATGAGTACTTTCCTAAAGAGTACTTTCTTGATGGTTGCATCGAGAACAAGGGGAAAATGCCCTGCGTAAGGGATGTCTACCCACTAGTTGACCCTGCTGAAGGTGATGGGGACTTCAGACCAGGGGCTGTAGCTAGGGTCGACGATAGCATCTTCTGTGTTGACGGAGAGCACCCGGCGGGCGATGAGTTTTTATCTCTTCTGCTCTCAGCGGCGGCGAGGCCCCTAAAGATAGTGGCGACCACTTTGTCATGATCCTAGAAGGTGTTATTGTTGTCCCTAGGTGGTCGGCGACCTCTAGCTCTATCAGCATTGTCATCGTCCTTCTTTTTGGCCTAGAACTCCTTAGCCAAGCCAAGGCAGTCCTTCATCTTGTGCTTGCTATTCTTGTGGAGGGGGCATGGGCCTTCGAGGATTTTCTTGTACTACTCATCATAGTTACGCTTGGTGCGAGGTTCGTCAATGGTGGTGACGATGTTGTCTGGCCGGCGACGGCGATATTGGCTAGCTTTAGAACCTTCCAGCCAATCATGGCCACTGTCATGATGGTGGCCGCGGTCGTCGTAGCGGCGGTCATTGTGGCATCGTTCATCGGGGTGATCGTCGCTGCGGCGAGTTGGGCGGTGAGTGCCCGCATCCTCGTTGAAGCGAACTTCAGCCTCTTCAACGTCGGCGTATTGATCGACGGGCGTGATCATCTCACCAATCCCCTTTGGTGGCTTATGATTGAATTTAGAGCTAAGGTCACGGTGATGGAGTCCTCTGACGAAGGCGGTGATGACTTCTAGTTTTGTGATGTTGGGAATAGAATTCCTCATCTTGAAAAATCATCTGATGTAACTACAGAGGAGCTCAGATGGCTTGTAATAAATGTGATTCAGATCATGCTTGGTGCCCGGCCTAGTACACATAGCCATGTAGTTATCGATGAAGACCTTCTTCAACTGTTCCCAAGATCTGATGGAATCCAGGGCGAGGCTCGTGAGCCAGTTCATTGCGATAGGCATGAGCATGATGGAAAGATAGTTCGCCATGACACTGGTATCTCCCCCAATGGCACACACGGTGGTGGCATAAGCTTGTAGCCACTGTGTGGGGTTCATCCATCCTTCATAGGGCTTGACCCCAATGATTTTGAAACCATGGGGCCACTAGAGTGTTTGGAGTGCTCTTGTGAATGCTTGGGGGCCTTCAAGATCATCACCATCAGGATCTGCAGCGTTGTCGGTGTTAAGTGGCTATAGGGCTGCATCTAGATTACCGAATTCTTGCTCGTATTCTTGAAGCCAGCATACTTCCTGTTCATGGCGAGAGAAACAACGCCCATTGATATGACATCGTGCATCCTGAAGATTATTGATGTGCACTCGGACATCTTGATCGACTTCTTGGTCGTATTGGCGAGGGTAGTTGATACGATTCCCCCTAGCTCCCCCTAGAAGGGTTGTCCATCATCATGATGTTGGTCGGTGAAACGGCTTCTACTGAGGTGGTGATTGGATCTTGGCATGGCAGATCAATGATTCGAGCTTGTCGAGTAGGAAGGTCCCTGATCCTGGCGGATCTCATTGACCTGGTAGTGCGCAGCTTTAAGCATTGCGACGACCTTGGTGACTTCTAGCATTTGCTTGAGCGGAGTGAGCTCATTAGCGGCCACGGCCAAGTTGGTGCTTGGGGTCTTGTAGACATCGTGGCCATCGACATGGACAAATTCGTCATCGAGGTTGCGGCGAAGTGGGCGTGGCCTCCCTTGCGAGTCAAGCAGTTCTCCATTGAGAGCAGCCTCGGCTAGCACAATGGTGGCCTCATTCGCTCGGCGCTGCGCACGGTTGGTGTTTCTGTTGACATGAGCTACGCGGTCCTTGTTAGTTTCCCCATCCTATGGAGGGCTGTTGATGCTGACATTAAAAATCCCACCTCCACGGAAGGGTAGGAAAGGAGGTTGGACGGTGGTGGTTTCGACGACGGTCTCCGTAGAGCCCTAGGACTCAGAGTCTAGATTTTTCTCTAGGATGGTGTGGAGGGATGCTTCGGGACATCGGCCGATTTGCAGCATATTGACACTTGGCGAGAGCTGGTCGGCGATCGGGTCGGCGAGAGGATAGATGTCTCCTACCTGGTCAGCAAATTTGCCCCTTAGGGCATCTTGATGGATGGCGGCCATAACCCCTGGAGTTTACTGATTAGCCTTTGATAGATCGGAATCGGAGGGTGGTCGGCACTGAACTAGAGTGGTCAGAGCCAATTCCACAAGGGAGAGGTAGTCGGCAAGCTTCTGGCTGACCTGATCGATGGATGCGATCAAATCATCGTTGTCGATATGCTTCCACGGATAGCGGGGGAGCCAGCAGTTGTTGGTGAAGATGACCTCGGAGGTGGTTCCGAGATTGGATCTGCTGTTGCAGGTGTTGGTGTGGTTGGCATAGAATCGATCTGCACTGGCTCAATGATCTCTCCGTCTCCATTAGCATTGATGACCTAGGAGATCGATCTGACCATAAAGATCCGGCCGGGCTTTAGAGAGGACGAAGAGCCTGCAAAACATACCATCTTGTTCATCATAGAAACAGCATGCACACCCCTACCTAGCGTGCCAACTTTTGATAGTTTATCATTGGTAGTCCTCCAAGGGGTATCCCACGAAGGTAGATTGATCGGCAGTGGTGCGTGTAATCAAGAATAAGAAAGCAACAGAGACACAAGAGTTAGACAAGTTTGGGTCGTCTACATGACGTAATACCCTACTCCTGTGGTCTGTTGGTTTGTATTGGCTATTGCAAGATATTGCATCTGTTTTGAGGGGGTCCCCTACCCACCTTATATAGCTGAGGGGTAGGGTTATAAGTTGGTTAGATCTAGGAGATAACTGGTAAGTAATAACAGATTATAGGAATCATGGGATTGAGCATATCCTAATAGATCTCATAGCATCTTTAGGATATCGCCCTTGATGTCCTACGGTACACGTCGAGCAGTATCGTGCACCGTAAGTCTTCGTCTTGTGGGTTGGACCGCCCCTAGTGGCACGGCCCATGTAGTCTACCATGGGTATCCGAGGTCGTACCCCCCATAGCGTGATAGATGCCTCTAGTGTCGAGTCGCCGCCCCTCCTTCGCTGGAGTCCTTCCACCCTCGAAGAAGCAGTCGCCCGGTGGACAACACCAAGCTCACTCGGAGGAAAGCGTCGCACTTCATCGCCATCGCCACCAAAGATGATGGATCTAAGGAAGAAGAGAGAAGACTGGAGGAAGGGATTAGAATCCTTGAGAGTAGATCTATGTACTAGAGTCATGTTATGACATGTGTTAGTAGAAGGTTTTGTTGTTTTTATTTGTCTATGTTAATTAGGGTTTTCTAAAAATAAATTCATATCTAAAGTTCTGTTGCTCCAATTGCTATGAAATTTTTATGGTAGGCTACTGATTCGATGTGTGTGCTTTGGTAAAAATTTCATGCTCATTGGAAGTAGTATGAGTGAGTTATTGATTTAACTTGTTTGGTGCTTGATAAATTATTTTGAACGGTTTATAAATAATTTATATATGCAAAAATATGAAATGTGGTTCCCTTGCCTTGGCATGGTGATATTGTGTCCTAAGAAACCCTAACATGGCTCTGTGTTTATGGAAAATGTTGATCTTTAGATTTATCCTGCCCTCACTTATTTTTCTTGCAATAACAATGTCTTTTTCATAGTAATTAATATATAAAACCTGAGCATATGAAATTTGTACAATAGCCATGTTTTGATAGAACCTACCACTCATAAAAATCTTAGCCCTAAACTAGTTTTTCTCATATATCACTAAAATAATATATATATATTTATTAGGAGAAAGGGTTAGTAGAAGCGTATTTATAGATAAAGCTAGTAAATGTATTTTGGTGATGCTTGAGTGCTGGGTGTTTCAATAAAGTGTTGTTAAGTATATTAGTGGTGGTAGAAGTTCTTTGAATGGCTCATGTGGGTATGCCCTTCGTTAGCAAAACCAGTGAAATCTCAAAGTGTTATATTCTGAAATGGCTGCATGTGCAATTTCTGTTGTGATGCTAACTTCGTGAATCAAATGATGTGAAGACATGGTAAATACCAAAGTTATAGATAATCTCCTTATCTTGCTTGTGTTAAAAATTTCTTGACCATAGGCCTAATAGTTTCGGAGCTACGCTCCTGACAAGCCCATTGTTAGATTTTGCTTATGCTCTGTACAGATTTGAATGATTGCTTTGGTTGACTTATTTAAACATGGAATCATGTATTGGTGATAATAGGAGAGTTGTAGTACTTTTCATAAGATTTCTAAAATGTCTAAGATCATTGCTTTTGGTGGTCTAGAACTCTAGTTATTGCTATTCAAAGTAGAATGACAGATTCTATCCAAATCTACACAGAGATGTCTTCTTTATGTTGTTGACCTTGTTGGCTGTGAAATCATCTTAATATGATAATAATAAAGTTATAGATAACTTAATAAGCTTTCTAGAAAGCTAAAGATTATGTTTGTTGGATGGATAGAACTCTAGATATGCATCACTAAAGTTACTGTCAGGTTTCGGTCCTTGTCTGTGTAGACTGGAAATATTGGCATGTTTGATCATGTTAACCTATGAATTAGCTTTTGGTATGAATAACAAAGTTGTATACAATTTTATTAGCTTTCTAGAAAGTTGAAGATCACATTTATTGAATGTTCGTAACTCTAGTTATGGTTAAAACAAGTGACTGTTGTGCTGTTGTCTAGATTTCTGTACATGTGTACTCTTGTTTGGCTAAACTTGTTAGTTCTTGATTGATAAATGCTTGCAATAGCTGAACTTAAGTTAATAGGTATATCATGCTCGATATGCTTGCCATATCCACCTGTTGTGCTTGAATAGTGTTTAGTTAAATCACTCTAGGTGCCTAGGTCGTGCATAATCTTGTGCTTGTCTTGAACGCTTTTATGTGATGCATTCGTATTACCATTCTTCGTATTCATGCACTTGTATTTTGTATCTCATCTAGGTATGCTAGATGCACCACGTGAAGGACATGATGTTGGAGCCTAACCCAAAGATGGTGTATGGTGGACCTATCTTGAAGATAGAAGGACTAAGCAAGTGCTAGGATCGGAGATGTCACTAAGACAGTGCGAGCTAACTGAACTAACTTGTGTCGGATCCCAGGCAAGCCCCGGAGCATTCTAAGTCTCCTACCCTCTCTTTTATAAATGCACATGAGTATAACTTTTATATGATGCATTAGGTGATAGGAGTTGGATCAAACCATTGGTGCATATTCCCTACCTTGTCCAATATACATCAATACATGTACTCTTACTAGATGAATAGGCCGATCTATGCTTAGCCATGCTTACACCGATAGAAGTCGGGTGATTTCCTGTCGCCTGTGAGATATAGGTGGATACTTGAGCACGGTGGGCTATAATTGCTATCATGAAAAATAACCATGTGATGATGAATAAATGGAGACCGGGCAGAATCTTATATGTTGGTGGTGTGATGACTTATAGTGATTCTATCTGTGTCGATTAAGGATCGGATCATTGAGGCCCTCTTGTCATGTTGAATGCATGCCTATCACTTAGCTGGCCGGATAAGTCGTTTCGACCACGAAGCTGAGTAGCGCAACTCAGGCCGGGAATCGTTCTATCAAAGTGCGCACACTAGAGGTAGTAAGGATGTGCGGAGAGCTGGTGTGAGGCCAAGGGTAGGTTAGAGTCCTGATCGACCTAGCATCTGATAGTGTCCCTGATTGTGCAGCGCTGATCGAACCCATGAATTGGACCTGAGTTGTACCAAAGGTGACCTAAGACTACCTTGGCGCAGGTATGTCTGAGTTTGTGTTAGGAATAAATTTTTAGCTGGTTGAAATTGATTCGAATCACCGTCTCTCCCGAATAGTGAGAACTTGACAGAGCTTCTTTCCTTGTAGTAATGGATGGAACATGATGGTTATGATAATGATATGATAAAGCAGATATGGTTACTATTGTGATGCTTATTAATTAAGTGATTGCTCTAGAATAGGTGCAAAGTTAGTCATGATAAGCTTCACTGAACTTGATGCTAAAACTTGAATAAAAGATTGAAAGTAAGGACTCATGATAATAATACTCTTTTTGCAAAGTTATGTTATCCAACCAGCTCCACTAAATAAGCCTTGCATATCCTTGAGAGTCTTTTTATTTCTCTCCTGTCGGGTAAGTCTTGTTGAGTACATTTGAGTACTCAGGGTTTATCCCACCATATTGCAGGTGAAGTTCTTGGCCTGCGGAGGAGGGTGGCTAACCACCGATGGGTTCAGTGACTCTATATTTATTTCTCATCTATATACTTTTTATCAGAGTATGCCACTTATGCTAGCAATGTATTTGAAACTTATATTAATGTAATCATTTGAAAGCTATGTTGTTTTCCTTAACCGGTTTTGAAATCCAAACTTGTACTATTATTTATGAACCCATTTATAATATTATTTCCGTTGTAACTCCGTGTATGTGATGTGTATTTGCTTAATCATGCGATCTTGATTGTGATGTTGATTTACCGAGGTCCTTCGTGACACTCGGCGGACTACCGGGTTTATATAAGTGAAAGTATGTGCGCGTCAACGTGTTAAACGGGGACAACCGTACTTGATCTTGTATAAATTGGATGGTTCTATCATAGATACGAGCTTTTGCTAGGCCTGGTCAAGATTTTCCGAGATGGGCAATGTAAAAGAACCACCTCGGTTAATGCCTATTAACCGAGGCGGTTGTATTAGGGCAACCGCCTCGGTTAATATATTAACGGAGGCGGTTGCGTTAGGTAACCACCTCGGTTAATAGGCATTAACCGAGGTGGTTCTCTTACATTGCCTGCCTCGGTTAAGCATTAACTGAGGCAGTTGCTGGGCCCTACCCTGCTATGAATAACCGAGGCCATTTTGAAAATGCATCGCAAAAGATTTTGTGTAGTAGTGATGTTTGTAATTCTGTAGACCTCCGAGGGCACTCGTCAGAAGCACGTTGTGTATCAAACTTTCTACCTTAATACAAAGATGCACAAATCTTTTACGTATTCAAGAAAAAAAAAGAAGCATATGTCTACACTCTCCACACAAAAATATACCCACTATTAGACGTAAGGGTTTTTTAGTTAAACCCGGGGTGGGGGTGGGGGGGACGAAGGCCCTGTTCACTTGTCTTATAATCCGTACTTTTTTGCTTATCTTTTTAGATGGAAGAGTGTTTTTCTCTCACAACAAATCAGTCAGAACAGTGTTTCAGTTTATTTTTTCAGCGAAGCGAACTGAGCCGAAAAGTACCCACCTGATCCATTTACCACAGATGCCGAGAAATCCAGGTGGGTGGACAGGGTTCTGGGAACCCAGAGTTTAAGGCCAAGAGGCCAGAGTTACATGATCAAAGCAATGAGAGGGGAGAGGGAGATTATATCAATTGGATAGAGCTCCAGAAATTATACAGGGAAGTAGACCTAGGAACTCTACACAGCCACAGCTGAACAGCGGCTTTGCAAGCTGCGATCAGGCGGTCGACGTTGGGCGCCATATGCCTAAAGACTACATCATGCGAATGCTTCCAAAGTTCCCAACAGAGGAGGAGGATGAGGCTTGGTTGCACGGTTGCACCTTTGGGGGTGTCTGGTGGTGCTCTAGACGTCCAAAGGTTCTCCACCTTAGCAATTTGGCTGCTATCCCACCCAATCTTTTTTTTGACCTCTCATCTTAAGTACAGCTATAGAATCTGTTCGGATACAGACACACACCACCACACATGCACACCTCACACACACACGGTATACGAACAAATCTACAACTATACCTAGACAACAAACGCAGCTATCCCACCCAATCTTGTCCCAGAAGCCTTTAGCGAAAGGGCATCCGGAAATGATATGATCTGCAACTTTAGTGCCGCTGTTGCATAGCTCACAAATGTCATCATCCAGGATATTCTTTTTCCTGAGGTTGGACTTGCACTGGATTCTGTTCTGAACCAACAACCACGTGAAAAACTTCACCCGATGAGGAGCGAAATTGTTCCAGACAAAAGAGAAGAAGGGAGATTTGTGTTATACTCTCTAGATTATCCAGCAGTAGATCTTAGGGTTTGTTTCTTTTGAATACGGGATGAACAGAGGGGGAGATAGGGGAGAGGTGTTGGTGTTGAACCTGAGCCCTCGGAGGGAGTCACGGATGAACTAGAGCTGGCCATCTCAGGTTCGGTGATGAAGGTCTGCGCACGGGCAGCAACGGGTGGAGTAGAGGTGGCACAGACGTCGATGCAGTGCAGACGGACGGTGTGGCAGTGATGACGGCGAAGTCAGTGGAGCTTCCCGTCGCTGGCTGCGCACCCTCTCAGATCGGTCTAGGGTTTGTCAGTGGGGTTTGCGGCTCACGGTGAACCTCGTACCTCGAGCCGCCGGCCCCCACCACTTTATATAGCGTAGTGCGATAGGGGCCCACCAACCATGTAGGGTTGGGCGCCCCCGATCAGGGCGCGTGACCAAGGCCCAATAGGCCGTTGGGCTTATTGGCTGAGAGATCAATCTAACATTCTCCCCCTTGATCTCACACTATTACTTTTATCTTTAAACTTTAAACTTCAATCCTTTTATCCTTACTCATTTCTTCACAGATGATGCATAGAGCATGTTTCATCGTCATGGTCAATCGTCGATAGATTTAACAGCTACAATGCACGTCTCTGATCTAAAATAGTTACTTTAACTTTTGGGCCCTTTATAGTCCAGGAATCATAGGCTTTCTCTTAAACCCATGCCGGCTACATGTTCTCTGAACATGTTGGGTGGTAAGCCTTTTGTAAGCGGATCCACGAGCATCTTTTTGGTACTTATATGCTCAAGACTTATCATTTGATCCTGAACTTTATCCTTCACAACATAATACTTTATGTCAATGTGTTTGGCAGCACCACTTGATCTATTGTTGTGAGCATACTGTACTGCTGGATTATTATCGTAGTATAACTTCAGTGGTCTATTGATGTCGTCAACCACCTTCAAACCGAGTATGAACTTCTTTAGCCATTTCATCTACCCCATTGCCTCATAACACGCTACAAACTCGGCATACATTGTGGACGATGTAGTGACGGTTTGCTTTGAGCTTTTCCATGAAATAGCTCCCCCTGCGAGAGTGAACACATATCCAGACGTGGATTTTCTATTATCTCCTGCATAATCAGAATCTGAATATCCCACTATATGGAGTGAATCAGATCTTCTATACGTCATCATGAGGCCTTTTGTTCCTTGCAAATAACGCAAGACTTTCTTTATCAATTTCTAGTGTTCTATTACAGGATTGCTCTAGAATCTGCCAATAACAAATGCCAAGTCAGGGCGCATACACACTTGAGCATATTGCAAGCTTCCGACAGCTGAAGCATATGGAACCACTTTCATTTGATCGATCTCATATTGGTTCCTAGGGCATTGAAAATCCCCATATTTGTCGCCCTTGACTATAGGAGCAGGTGAGGGACTACATTTGTGCATACTGAATTTCTTTAAGACTTTTTCTATGTATGCTTTTTGTGATAGTCCTAATACACCTTTACTTCTATCTCGGTGAATCTCGATCCCTAGAATGAACGAAGCTTCACCAAGATCTTTCATATCAAATTTTAAGGACAAAAACTTCTTTGTCTTCAGTGGTAGACTGACATCACTACTAGCAAGTAAGATATCATCCACATACAGGACAAGAAAGATATACTTCCCATTCTTAAACTTTGCGTAGACACAATTGTCCTCAACATTATCTTTAAACCCAAAATTCTTTATTGTCTGATCAAACTTCAAGTACCACTGTCTTGAAGCTTGTTTTAATTCATAAATGGATTTCTTTAGGCAGCATCCCAAACGTTCTTTTCCTTCCATGACAACCTTTCGGTTGTGCCATGTAAACATTTTCCTCTAAGTCTCCATTGAGAAATGTCGTCTTTACATCCATCTGATGTAATTCTAAATCGTAATGTGCCACTAATGCCATTATGATTCTGAAGGAATCCTTACATGAGACTGAAGAAAAGGTCTCATTGTAATCAATCCCTTCTCTTTGTGTAAAGCCTTTTGCCACAAGTCGTGCTTTATATCTCTCTATATTCCCTTGAGAGTCAAGTTTTGTTTTGTAGACCCATTTACAGCCTACTGTTTTGGCTCCTTTAGGAATTATCTCCAAATCCCAAACTTTATTTGCATTCATTGATCTCATTTCATCTTCCATGGCCTCAAGCCACTTTGATGAATGATCACTTTCATGGCTTCTTCAAATGAGGTGGGATCATCCTCCATTTGAAATTCTTCAGTGTTGTACACTTCATAATCAGCAGGAATAGCTGATTTTCTAACTCTTTGAGACCTTCTAGGGGCCTCCTCATTTGGCACATTTTCTGTTTGAGACTATTGTTGCTCCCCCTCATGTGTGGCAATAGGTTCTATAGGATCCTGAGGCACAGGTTCCTCATCATCATTCATTGTTGCCACAGGTGGGATAACAACAGGTGCTGGCACCACAGTGTCTTGTACTGTCGGTGCAGCAACAGCAGGTAGTGAGAAAAATGGCTCATGAATGATCGGAGTGGGTGCATACACCCGCTTCTCTTCAAGGTCAATTTCTCGAGCTACCATGCTCCCCCTAATCATTTCATCCTCTAGGAAGACAGCGTGTCTCGTTTCCACAAACTTTGTATGTCTGTTAGGATAGTAGAAACGAAAACCTTTTGACTTTTCTGGGTAGCCAATGAAATGGCAACTCACTGTTTTGGAATCTAGCTTCCCAATGTTTGGGTTAAAAACTTTAGCCTCAGCAGGGCTCCCCCACACACGCAAGTGGTTAAGTGAGGGTACTCTTCCTGTCCACAACTCATACGGTGTTTTGGGCACCGACTTACTTGGTACTCTATTGAGAATATGAATGGCGGTTTTTAACGCCTCCATCCATAGACTCATCGGTAAAGTGGAGTAACTTATCATACTATGCACCATATCCATCAGGGTACGGTTACGTCTTTCAGCTACTCCATTCTGCTGAGGTTCGCCCGGTGTTGAATACTGGGCGACTATACCATTCTCCTGTAAGAACCTTGCAAAAAGGTCCAGGAACTTGTCCATATGGGGTATGCCGACCATAGTACTCTCCCCCATGGTCAGACCTGACTATCTTAATCTTTAAATCATGCTGATTTTCAACTTCTGTTTTAAATATTTTGAATTTATCCAACGCTTCTGTTCTTTCTTTAATTGGATAAATATAGCCAAAACGAGAGTAATCGTCTGTGAATGTTATGAATGAATCATAACCATCCACACTTTTCATAGGAAAAGGACCACATATGTCTGTGTGAATAATCTGTAGAATTCCTGCGCTTCGTTTGGCATCTTTCTTAATTTTCTTTACATACTTTCCTTTTATGCAATCTCTATATTGTTCTAAATCTGAGAGCTCTAATAGAGGAAGAATATCATTCTTAACTAGTCTTTCTATTCTCCCCCTCGAAATATGGCCTAAACGACAGTGCCATAATTTCGACAACGCATCGTGAGCTCTCTTTCATTTTCTGTTTGCATTGTTCGATGAGGATACATTCTCATTCACATCACATATGGAATTCACATTTTCACGAAGTGATAACAAATAAAGCTCGTCTTGTCGGAAGGCAAGACCAATACATCTATTATTAAACAATATCTAACATTTGCCATTTCCAAAATGGCAATCATAACCATCATGGTCCAACTTTGATACACTAATCAAGTTTCTTTACAAACAAGGTACATAAAGAACATCTCTAAGAAAAAGTATGAAGCCATCAACAAGCTCTAGCGGAAGATCGCCAATGGCCTCAACATCTGCTTGTACTCCATTTGCGACTTTAATGAAACTTTCGCTTCTTTGCAAAGTTCTCATCGAACGGAATTCCTGTAATGAATTAGCAACATGAATAGTTGCACCTGAATCAATCCACCAAGTAGATTTTGAAAACTTTACATACAAGGATTCATTTACGAACGTAATAATGTTCTCACCTTTATTTTTCATAATCATCTTTAAGAAATCGGGACAATTCTTCTTATAATGTCCCGTCTTCTTACAGTAGAGACACTGGTCTTTATCCACTGGGAATTGCTTGTTCTGAGACTGTTGCATGGGACCCTTTCCAGATGACTTGGAGGAAGAGCTGTTATTATAGTTCTTTTTCTTATCTTTTAGGTAGTTGACAGTACCACCCTGTGAAACTTTTATTCTTTCCTCCTCCTGCACATACATGGCTATGAGCTTTTCTAAATCCCATTTTTCAGGCTGTATGTTGTAATTAACAACAAAGGTGTCAAATTCTTTGGGCAAAGAAGCAAAAATCAAATGAATAAGAAACTCATCCTTGAGTGTCAAATCCATTGGTTTGAGCTTAGATGCCAAATTGCTCATTCTCAGTATGTGCTCTCTAATGCCACTGCCACCACCAGAGTACCTTTCTGTGACCAGCTGCTTGATCAGCTGGGTTGCATATGTCTTTGAAGAGCCAGTAAACTGACTCTTTATTCTTTCTAGGTACTCTGTGACCGTGTCACAGTCTGGAATTGAGCCCACTATAGCAGGCTCAATTGTATTCTTTATCACAGCCAAACATTTCTTATTGGTTGTGACCCACTTTCTATATTCAAGGTCAAAAGATATCTTTACGGGAGCAAAGTCCCGCTCTCTGTTCTGCTATGCAGCATCAGTCTCATCTGTCTCCCTCACCGGTGCCACATGTTCTTTAGGACACGGTGTGGTGACTACCCAGTCCACCTCAGCCAATATGAAGGCCAAGTCGATCTTTTTCTTCCATTCAATGTAGTTATCCCCTTTTAGAGTAGGGATCTCTTTGATACAACTCATTAAGTTGTATCCGCCTGAAAACATAATTCAAATAGTGTGAGAACACAAATAATAACGACAACAATTGCATGCCTTAGTTCAACGTTGGTCAAAATTAAAACATACAATTATTTTATACATTAAATCTACATCACCGTTGGGTAGAAATAGAAATAATGCATAACAAAAAAAACCATAATAACATCAATATTATAATATTGCTATTAATCAACGTTGGTCAGAATAATAACAACATTATAATAACCGTAAAAATTATCTATGTTTCAAAATTAAATTCTCCCGTTGGTTCGAATTTAATAATGAAAGCAACAATTTTTTAAGTATGCAGCGGAAACTTTAATAAATCTTTTAATTCTATTTTCCAGAAACTGTTACAACACTTTACTATTCTCTGAACAAAATTGACGTTGGATCAAAATTGTACAGATTTCAACATCAAAATTCAATTCGAATTTATCAAATATGAATCAAATCAGTTTCTGGAAAAAAAATTATACTGTGCATTTGGCCCGGTCCAGCAGCATTGCTTGCGGCCCAGCGCCAAAAGCCCGTTCGCGCAGACGCGCGCGGCGCCTCCCCCGCGCCCAGGCCGCAACCTGGGCCTGGGCCAGGAATCCGGCCGAGCAGCATCGCCCGTCTGGGCCAAAAGAGGCCCGAGCCGCGGCGCGGTGAATCTTGATCGTCCAACGTGATCGGACGGTCGGCCTTCAATTTCGCTGGATCAAAACAAGCATACGCCGTCGCTCCCTGAACCCTAACCCTCATTTCTTTCTCTTTCTCTTCGCCTCACCCGAGTGACTGAGCACCAGCGTCAGCCGTCCATGGCGGCCGGAGAAAAGAGAGTATGGCGCCGCCGCGGGCCCCCTCGCCGGTGCGCGCGCTCCCCTTTGGGTGAGCGCGCCGCCGTCGAGCGGCCTCGCGTTGGTGCCCTGAGCGCGTCCGCCGGCGACCGTGCGCTGAGTAGCGGCTCGTCTTCTTCCTGCGTGCCAGCGTAGAGGCAGCGCGGTCCCCTTCCCGCACCATGGCGGTGACGACGGCGGGGAGAGGACCCGGGTAGGATCCCTTCCCCTCCATCCTTTCTCTGTTCATGCTAGGGTTAGGGTTTCGATTTTGGGATGGCCACTGTTGTCTTTTCCCGAATTGATTTCTTGACGGGTTTGATGTTCGGTTTTCGGATGAAACCATGTAATCATCTCTGTCCCAAAACCTGATCTAGGGTTTGGTTGTATCTTTTCTTTTCTTTTCCCGAACCCGATCTAGAGTTAGGGTTAGGTTTTCTTTCAACCTTTCTCAGATCCGAAGGGTCAAGGTTAGGGTTCAACCGAACCCTTTGTCGGCCGAAGCCCCTTTCTACATTCTAGATCCGCACTGGATTTCTATTTCTTAAGCCAGATCTATACCTAAACCGTGGCTCTGGTACCAATGTTATACTCTCTAGATTGTCCAGCAGTAGATCTTAGGGTTTGTTTCTTTTGAATACGGGATGAACAGAGGGGGAGATAGGAGAGAGGTGTTGGTGTTGAACCTGAGCCCTCGGAGGGAGTCGCGGATGAACTGGAGCCGGCCATCTCAGGTTCGGTGATGAAGGTCTGCGCACGGGCAGCGACGGGTGGAGTAGAGGTGGCACAGACGTCGATGCGGTGCAGACGGACGGTGTGGTAGTGACGACGGCGAAGTCAGTGGAGCTTTCCGTCGCTGGCTGCGCGCCCTCTCAGATCGGTCTAGGGTTTGTCAGTGGGGTTTGTGGCTCACGGTGAACCTCGTACCTCGAGCCGCCGGCCCCCACCACTTTATATAGCGCAGTGCGACGGGGGCCCACCAACCATGTAGGGTTGGGCGCCCCCGATCAGGACGCGTGACCAAGGCCCAATAGACCGTTGGGCTTATTAGCTGAGAGATCAATCTAACAATTTGTGGTCCCCTTGCACCGACGCCTTGTAGATGAGCCTTGTGAAGAGTTTGTGGTCACTGTTTTCGGCCCTGTTTGCTTGATCTATTTTTCAGTCCTAGAATGGTGTTTTTCTCTCACAACGTTCCAGCATAAACATCAGCATAAATCAAATTTTAGCATAAGCTAACAGGACCTTCTATCCCACACGTTCTCTCATCAGGGAGCACTGTCAGAGTGATGGACTGCAGCATATGCGACAGCTCTTGGAGTTCAGCAGCAGCCCGGGAAGTAAGCCGAGCTTGCAGCAAGTTGTCGAGGCCTGCCGCCATCACCTTCTGGACCGATTCCTGCCGACCGGCGAAGTGGCTGAACAAGGCCGGGAACCTGACGTATAGAGGCGATTCTGTCATCCAGTAATCCTGCCAGAAGGAGGCGGATGCCCCATCTCCAACCGGGCCTGTTTGGAACATAGGAATGTAAAACGTAGGAATCGGAGAAAACACAGTAATAGGAAAGAAATAGAGGTGTAAAACAGAGGATTGAAAAATACAAGATTTTTATAGGAATTGGTGTTTGGAACATAGGAATACTAATAACATAGGAATCTATTGGTTTGCAGTAAGAATAGTTGTTTAACATTGATCTCTCTTAAATATACTACAGTTTAGGCATCCACCATGGCACAAACGTGATAAGCTTGCGACCAACCTCAGATTCATCTCGTACTTGGTGAAGGAAACACAAACAAGAGGTTGTAGTGGATTTTTGTTTTCCTCCAAAACGTACAGGTGCAGGAAACTTTCCTACGGAAAGGAACGAAGCAATCCTGTGTTCCAAACACTTCTACAGGACTCAGAAGTATAGGAAAGCTGATTTCTTTGATATTCCTTTGAAAATCCTATGATCCAAACACAGCCTGAAAATGCTACGGTATGCAGGCAGGAGACCCCTCAGCGCCTCCCAGCGAGGCCCGTCCACATTAGACCTGAGCATTTTATGGGCTGGCCTAAAAAAAGGCTAGTTATTTTGGGCAAAAAAAGTCCCGCCCACGACCATCCCACTGGGCAGGTCGGGCCTAATTTTTTGGGCTGGGCTTTAACCGGACCCGGGCTTGGGCGAGCCATTCACATATTTTATAGTGTAAAATAGAAAAAAAACAGTATTTCAGGCCGAGCTTGGGCCAAGAAAATGTTTTCTAGGCATCGAGATCTCTGGCCATGCCCTGTCCAGTAAGGTTTGTGGGTGGGCTAAAACCCATCAGGCTCGGGCCGGGCTCATTTGCTCAGGTATAGACGTATAGTCCACATCGCCTTGCAGGTCGGACAGCCTGATGTGCTGACGCGCCCAGGACGCCCATGACAAGTCAGCCGGATGATGCAGTCTGTGGATCAGTTTCAAGAGCAGACAAGCGTTCTGGGTATCTAATCTTTTTATGCCAAGACCACCATCTTCCTTCATTGCACACACCTTCTCCCATGCCACAAAGACATTGTGCACCGGAGGCCTTGTCCGCTCCATTCCAGAGAAACGAGCGTCGCCTGGCATCTAGGGCTTCCTTGACGCCAACTGGGAGCATGAGGGCGCCCATGGCGTAGGTGGGGAGTCCATCGAGTACGGAGTTGATGAGCACCACCCTGCCTTCCAGGCTTAGCAGGGTAGCCTTCCAACCAGCGAGGTACTTGTCAACCTTGGCAATCATGGGGGCGAATGCTGACAATCTTAGTTTGGAATTGGACAGCGGGGGCCCCAGGTACGCGTCTGTGGGAATGTGTCCCGCTTGCATTGCAAGATGGTGACCAAGCTAGCAACAACATTCTCTGGAACGTGCATCGGAACCATGGTGCTCTTATGGAAGTTGATCTTCAATCCCGTCGCATCCGCAAACCGGTCAAGGCACAGCTTCAAGTGACCAACGTCATCTTCAGTTGCCCTCAGCAGGATCAGCGTGTCATCTGCATACTGCAGGACGGGGCACGCGCTGTCACTCAACGGGTGTCGTTATATATCATGGCCCCGGCATTCGTGATCATGGGTTGCAATACATCCGCTACGAGCAAGAACAGGTACGGCGACAGGGGGTCGCCTTGCCGCAGGCCACGCTTACAAGAAATCCAGGGCCCCGGGCAACCATTAACCAGCACAGCCGAGCGCGGTGACTGTAGCAGCTAATGCATCCAGTCTCGCCAGTTGCGAATCCTCTGACTTCCATCACCGACATCAGACCCACCCAATCAACGGAATCAAAGGCTTTTGCAAAATCCAGTTTGAGAACCACCGTCGGCGCTTTCCTCTTGTAGCAGCACTGCACTAATTCTGTAGTATACACAAAAAGTCATGTTCGCTCCTAAAATTCATGTTACATCAAATATTTAGACACATATATGGAGTATTAAATATATATTAATTATGAAACTAATTACACAACTTACGATTAATTTACGAGACGAATCTTTTAAGCCTAATTAGTTCATGATTTGACAACGTGGTGCTACAGTAAACATGTGCTAGATTAATTAGACTTAAAAATCGTCTCGTAAATTAGCCTCTATCTATGTAATTGGTTTTGTAATTAATTTATATTTAATGCTCTTTATTAGTATCTAAATATTTGATTTGACGTAAATTCTAGGAACGACCGAAGAACCAAACATCCCCGTATCTTGCAATGATGAAACAGTGGATGGGCTCGTCTTTTGAGACTGTAGCTATAAATAGCCCGAGAAGGCCATTACTGATGACTTTGGTGTAGAGGAAACGCCGAAACGGACGTATTTCAGCAGTATGACTTGTTATTCGAGTTCTTTTTTCCTTTTATTAGAATGTCGAGAGTCGAGTCCATGAATCTGCACAGCGTTGTGTACGGCTGTAAAGTGCAGGTATTCTGAACCGATCCATTGTACTTGTACATCTCCAAAAGCGCCGGCCGCGGAGTTTCAGTTTGTCCTTTCAAGAGCCGGAAGTCGAAGTCCCAAGTTTAGCAGGCCCGACTCCAGGAGAGGGAGGAGAGCTGCTATTTTTGGCGAACCCCCGCTTTTAAGCTTCACCGCAGCCTTACCAGTGAATCACCAGAGAGCGCGCGGTGCCGGTGCGGCAGTGGTGAACCCAGCCATCCGTCCAATCCAAGCACTACCAAGTCCCGAGCCCAAGCACAGCAGCCAGCACTGGGCGGCGGGCGGGCGGGCGGGCGGGCGACCCCGGGAAACCAGGGCGCACGGCGCAGGCAGCATCCCGGCCGGGTTGAGTTCAAAACAGGCGGGCGATTTGTCTCGGCGCCCACAGGGAATCCCGATGCCGCGCGGAGGCTGAAACGCATGCATGCCAGCCCGCGCCTCCCACCCGGCGCTTGCCACCTCGCGCCCGCCCGGTTGGCCGCGCCTGCGCGCCCTCGGCCTCGCCCCGACGGGGGGTCGTTTGCCTCCCCCGCCCGCCACTTGTCACCGCGCGCCCCCGCCTCCGCGTCTCCGCCCGCCCGCCCCATCCGGCTATAAAAGCCTCGCCCGCCCCAACCCTAGACGCCGTCGTCGCCGCCGCCGCCGCTGCCGCTACCTCCTCCTTCCTTCTCCGCCACCGGCATGGCCGGCATTAACAAGCGCCGCACCTCCCCGGTCTCCACCTCCTCTTCCTCCGCCGGTGACGTCCTGCCGCAGCGGGTCACCCGGAAGCGTAGGTCCGTCCGCTGCGGGCCTCGGAGCGCCGCCCGGAGGCCATCGGCGGCGCCACGACCTGTGAGTGCCTCGGAATTCACGGTCTCCTGCTGCTGTTGCGGTTTATATGTGCGATGGTGGGCCGTCGTGGTGCGTAGGTGCGGTGGGCTGGGGGCCCAGGGGGAGGCGATTGGCGACCCCCCTAGTCCCTTGTTGCCGGATTTTAAAATTTCCGTGCGGGATTTGGGACTCTGGTCCGTACGATCGCTGATTGATTAGTGGAATCGTTGTTTACTAGCAGTTGCTTGCAGGTTTAGTCTGGATTCCAGGATAAATTTGGGCGATCTAGTGTACTGGTGTGTGTTTGATTACCATGGTATAGGCGTGATCAATTGGACATGTAAGTGGTAGATACTGGCATTAACGGTAGGTTGCTTATTTGTTGATTTCGTAGTAGTGATGATATCTCACCCTGAGTGTGGCTTGGGTGGTAGTAAATGTGCAATCACCCAGGTTTTCGGATCAATTGGACTTTGGTTTTGCAGTTCGTCGATCGTGTGCATCACAGGTGGCACGTTCAAAACAGGCGGGCGATTTGTCTCGGCGGCTCGGCGCCCACAGGGAATCCCGATGCCGCGCGGAGGCTGAAACGCATGCATGCCAGCCCGCGCCTCCCACCCGGCGCTTGCCACCTCGCGCCCGCCCGGTTGGCCGCGCCTGCGCGCCCTCGGCCTCGCCCCGACGGGGGGTCGTTTGCCTCCCCCGCCCGCCACTTGTCACCGCGCGCCCCCGCCTCCGCGTCTCCGCCCGCCCGCCCCATCCGGCTATAAAATCCTCGCCCGCCCCAACCCTAGACGCCGTCGTCGCCGCCGCCGCCGCTGCCGCTACCTCCTCCTTCCTTCTCCGCCACCGGCATGGCCGGCATTAACAAGCGCCGCACCTCCCCGGTCTCCACCTCCTCTTCCTCCGCCGGTGAAGTCCTGCCGCAGCGGGTCACCCGGAAGCGTAGGTCCGTCCGCCGCGGGCCTCGGAGCGCCGCCCGGAGGCCATCGGCGGCGCCACGACCTGTGAGTGCCTCGGAATTCACGGTCTCCTGCTGCTGTTGCGGTTTATATGCGCGATGGTGGGCCGTCGTGGTGCGTAGGTGCGGTGGGCTGGGGGCCCAGGGGGAGGCGATTGGCGACCCCCCTAGTCCCTTGTTGCCGGATTTTAAAATTTCCGTGCGGGATTTGGGACTCTGGTCCGTACGATCACTGGTTGATTAGTGGAATCGTTGTTTACTAGCAGTTGCTTGCAGGTTTAGTCTGGATTCCAGGATAAATTTGGGCGATCTAGTGTACTGGTGTGTGTTTGATTACCATGGTATAGGCGTGATCAATTGGACATGTAAGTGGTAGATACTGGCATTAACGGTAGGTTGCTTAGTTTGGTTGCTTATTTGTTGATTTCGTAGTAGTGATGATATCTCACCCTGAGTGTGGTTTGGGTGGTAGTAAATGTGCAATCACCCAGGTTTTCGGATCAATTGGACTTTGGTTTTGCAGTTTGTCGATCGTGTGCATCACAGGTGGCACAATAAGCCTGTTCGTTTCGGCTTATACGATCGTGGATTATAAACTGGAACAATATTTTTCTCTCACACCAAACCAGCCAACAGTACTTCTGGCTTATAATCCACGATCGTTTCAGCCGAAACGAACAGGCTGAATGTTACAAGTTGTCACCATGTAGGCCTTGTATTGCCATTTCCGGGCGATAACTGAGTAATTGCAGGAGCATAATTTGGTAGCTAATGTGTGATTGTTTTGGTCTTCCCATTCTCGCTTGTTGTTAGCAGACATTTAAAAAAAAACAGAGTGACATTATTGGTTCGAGTTGTCAGTGTACATGTGTGTGTTCTCATCCCATAATTATATTGGTTGGAATTGGCTGTACCAGCGTGAATTATTGATAACAACACTGACACTAATTTGCGAGGAACTCCAAAAGTGACCGTACTGTTTGTACCATACTACCTGTATCATACAAGTTAACTGATATATTATATGTCATGGGCCAGTATTTTGATGGGCTGCACTTGGCCTGGCCACCATCTGGTACTGATGAGGGCTCATTGAACTTGGTGTTCTTGGCCCATAAGCAAAAGACAGTAGGTCTACTGATAGAACGCTCTACTTCTCCATGTTTTTTTTAGACCAAAGGACACTTTGGCCCAGCTTATTATATTGAAAACCAGAGTTTGATGCTGGGGAAACCAGCTTACACTGAGCGCGCTTGTCACAAGCTTAAACCAACATCCAGGAAATAAACCTCACCACCTCTCCTATCTTACAAATCCAGACTTTAATAGAAAAACATCAGCAC
The DNA here is from genome assembly GCF_019320115.1 of Miscanthus floridulus. Lineage (NCBI taxonomy): Eukaryota > Viridiplantae > Streptophyta > Magnoliopsida > Poales > Poaceae > Miscanthus > Miscanthus floridulus. The sequence goes on from NC_089584.1 coordinate 101,114,765, forward strand.
TCCCAGGCAACTAAGATAACAGACTAAACTTGGAACAGCAAAAAAACAGAATAGCCTAGAGACGCCCGAGCTTTCCAGCAGCTTCATATCACCACGCCCTCAAGCCTTCCTGCAGCTTCAGGATGATATCCTCCATCAGGGGCTTGTCCTTTTCCTTCTGCATCTTCGTCCACTGTGTTAGAAATCCAACAACTTTGTAAGCAATTTTTGTTTGAAGGAAACTTTGTAAGCAATTGATTTGGGGGACTTGATCAGAACATTATTAAACACCCAATCATTCCTGTATTTCCACAGGCTCCAAACTACTGCAGCTAAGATCACAAGAGCAAGAGATTTCTCCTGGATCACCTCTCTTATCCCCATCATGTCCTGAAAACTAGTAATCTAAATAGGTCTCACACTCCACCTCAAACTAATCCTGACCCAAACCCAAATGACTTGTGCAATGTTACAGTTAAAAAATAGATGATTTCTGGTTTCTAAAGCACCGCAATACTTGCATTTCTCTCCTTTACCCTTCCTCTTACTCAACTGTTCCCCTGTTTGCACTCTATCATGCCAAAGCATCCACAAGAAGATCTTGATCTTGAGTGGTAGTTTCTGTTCCCAGACTTGTTTCATCCTCAGATCAATTTCACCACTGTTAGTCATCAGCCTATATAATGATCTGATAGAAAATTTCCTGAGCTTTCCAGCACCCAAACTAAGAAGTCATCCCTCTCAGAAATCTGAACCACCTCTAACTCATGCAGAAGTGTATTCCATTCTGCCAACTCGTCTGGGCCAAGTCTTCTTCTTAGGTCCAGCTGCCACTCCACCTCATGCATATCAGCTACAGAAGCCTCCTGTCGTCTGCAAATTCTGTACAGTCTAGGGAAGCTAATCCTCAGATCAATTTGTTTCATATAAACAAATTGATACTGTGAGATCTCTTTCATGAAGAAGATGGGAGTTTTCTGCTGTGTTCTTGAAAAGGATCAGAAGATGTGGGAGCCATGAGCAAATTAGCAGAAATTATGTTTTTGGCAGTACCATTTCTATTACTGCTGATGAGTGACACAAGTATCAGTGTATTTTGGCATGAACAGTAGAAACCAGTAGAATGATTGTCTGCTTTGTAATCATGTGGACAAGTTATTAATCTGATTATATATGCTAGAAGGCAAATTAGTGAAATTGGTTGCAAATACAGAGAGTATTGCAAATAGCTTCCTTCCAATGTGAAAACTGTTGGTTTTTTGCTCTTCTTCCAGACTAGTCCATAAAATTATACATGTGCCATATGCTTGGTCTCTGAATGCATTTATCTTCTGATGCAGATAAATGAACTGGACTTGAATACAGCTGCTCTTGATCTGGATGTAAGGTTATGCAGAAAACTAGAGTAATTATTACTTTTTAGAAAACAAAGAGTTATCAGAATATAGTCCGTTCTTCTGGGTTAAGAGATTCTGCAATGTTTGTGTAGCATTATGCTACAGGATTGAGAGTTCTTCTTCAGAAGGAGCTCCGAAATAGCGATGTAAGCCAGCTTGGGAGAATTGTTCTCCCAAAGGTCAGTTACCAATGAAATTAAAATTTTATTTTCAAAAGTTCCTCTGCAAAATAATTGATGCCTGTTAATGTTGAATGGATTGGCTGGTTGGTGGTGATGTTGTGTTTTGTGTTTGTCGTTTTGTATTTCTCCTTCTTTATTAATACAAAGACTGGCAGTTATCCTGCCAGATTCTCTTCAAAAAATAATGTGGGATGGATTCTGCAGAAGGAGGCGGAGTCTTACCTCCCTATTCTGATGGCAAAGGATGGAAAGAGTTTATGTATGCATGACTTGCTAAATGCACGACTGTGGACCTTCAAGTATAGGTGCGAGCTTGTGAATTATTTGGCTTTAATGCTTGGTACATTGAGTACACCAAATCATTATATTTGCTAAACTTACTTAGGAAGAATACAATGTTATGCTGCCAGGAAGATTAAAGAAGTATCTGTGGATATTAGATTAATTAAAAAAGCAACACACATTAATCATTTTCATGCTTTATTGTTAATGTTATCTTAGCTTGAGTTAAATGCTATCAAAATTAAGATATCCAGAAGATGCAAACTGCAGACAAGATTGTGGCCTTCTTCTCTGATATTGTGCCCTGAGTAACAAGGAATAGTTAATTAGATCAGATTAGGTCTGTTTTTTACTTAGACGAGAAATCATTAGACCTACATCCTATTGATATGGATCCTTTTGGATATGTTACCAGTTATGAGTAACGGAGTTTTATTTTAATGTGGTTCTTCATGTGAATAAGAAGAAATTCAGTTATTCTGCATTATTTTTAGTAAGGTCTTGTTTATCCACTAGAATGACAGATTGCATAATGTCTAATGCAGATATTGGTTCAACAACAAAAGCAGGATGTATGTACTTGAAAATACTGGTGAGTAATTTTCACTTCCGTAAGGCACATTTTGATTTGAAATTGCCAAACTGAAACAAGTTTTTTGTTATCAACAGTTAATAAAATTATATTCATGTTTAGTGTATAAAAGTCGTACTGTTTAGATTCATGCTTCAAAGTGCTTTTAATATGATGCTGAATTTGCAGCAATTGCCAATATGTTATATCATAAAATAAATTAAATGCCAAAACCTTCTCTTACCAAAATACACCTTACATTAATGAACGAAGGGAGCAGTATTTTAGGCCAGTTCTCTTATGTTTTTCTGAACCTCTTTAAACATTTCAGGAGATTATGTAAAAGCTCATGACCTTCATCAAGGAGACTTCATTGTGATATACAAAGACGACGAGAACCACCGCTTTGTACTCACTCAGTTTCCTCATTAGCATTTAACAAAGCTGCACATTTTTTTTGTCATGCTGCAGTAGGTGCTTATTACTGTGTACTGTGTATTTGATGAAGGTCATAGGAGCAAAGAAGGCAGGAGATGAACAGACTGCCACTGTGCCCCAAGTCCATGAACATATGCACATCTCTGCCGCACTGCCAGCTCCACAAGCATTCCATGACTTTGCAGGCCCCGTTGCTGCAGAAGCTGATATGCTCGCGATCGTGCCACAAGCTGATGAGATATTCGACTGGCATACTGAACTCCCTGCCAGAGATACCAGTAGCGAACGTGAGGTACTCCGACTTCTTCGACCCGTTCGGTGACTCCATGGACATGGCAAACTCCCTGAGCTCCAATAACCCCTCGGTCAACCTGGCCACACATTTCCATGACGAGAAGATTGGGAGCTGTTCGTTCCCCTACCCAAAATCTGGGCCTCTGATGTGAGATCCAGGCAGAAAAATAAACTGCTGGGTCAAACCATCCCCCTGCATGGAACTCAGAGATCCCCTCGTTGACGCCATTGCTGTACATCCAAATAATTGGCGTCCTCATTTTGTATGTTTAGCTCAAACGGTTAGGTGACCCGGCGGCACTTCTCAGGTCCTCAGTTCGACTCCCCGTGGGAGTGAATTTCAGGCTAAAGTTAAAAAAATTCCCTTGTCCGTCCCCATAACTAAAGCGCTGGGGGGCACCAGCCCAATTCTCACTTGGGCGATGGAAAGCCACCGTGTAAGGGTGGGGCGGGGGTTTTCTCGGCTAGGGTGAGAAGGTCCTTCTTATTTGTAATGCTGCGGGGCAGTCTTAACCTCCCTGGTCGAGTTTTTTTTTTATGTTTACTAGTATATGATTGGGTAAGCGTGCTGTTTATGTGTAAAATGGTAACTCTGCAAAACTGAACTGAACATTACATCAGATGCAACGCTGGGACGAGGCTCTGGTGTTTCTCGCACCTCGTGAATTTGCAGGTATATACACGAAAGACATCCTGTGCATTACCTTCTTGTTGTGGTATGAGACTAACTTCCACGCACGTGGTTGGGGGGGCTCGTCTCAAGTGAGCGTGATAGATGCCGACCCTTGAGCCCCCTTGGCCCTTGTTGCGTTTCAGTTTCAGCAACTCATCTCCACGACAACGACGGTTACGGGACTGGTGTAGTTCATTGGCTTGAAACACGTCTCCGATGTGATACGCCAGGTCAGGTTTCTTCGAAAGCTCAATGGATTGATCCATGGATTGCAGAGTCTGCTGCGGTCTTCTTGGTTTCTGACTAACGTCCATGTGGTTTTCCCTTATTTAGATTCAGATTTTATATAGGCGAACCCTTTTCTCCGTTTCAGTAACTTCTCTCGGATGCACCCGTCACCATCACACAGTCACACACTCACACTCCAGCTGGAGCTTGTTTCTTGGCTTGCTACAACACTTGATTGTTCGGTTTTACGGGCCTTTGTGCACAGCGGTTTACGAAAGCATAGATGCATCATGCATGCATGCACAGCTGTTAAGCGGTCTGTTGGCGGAACTGCTCTTAGCACTCCATGAATATCATCGATTGCGCGTGTTACTTTCCCCAATTGCATGAAACGTTATACCGGCTGGTTAGTGTCCTTATCGCTCTCATTATTGCAGTTCGGCATCTGGTTAGTGTCCTTATCTCTTTAACTTTTTTCCACTTACCGTGCTTTCTTCCTGGGATCTCTTTAACTCTTTTAAGGCCTTCTCGTTGCAGTTTGGCATCGAAATATATCTCGGACACTGGACGCTTCGGTGTACCGTCACCCAAAAGACAAATGCTGCAAGGAGTCTGTAGTCGAAGAAATTTGTTCCGTTTACCTTCTTCGTACTATTTTAAAGTGGAAAAGCTGCTCGCTCCATATGTGTATTAGTTAGTCAATAAAAATTGCTGGAGTGGGACGTGGCCAGGGATGAAATGTTTCTCACCGCAGACATAGCTTGCGAAGCAAAACGAAATTAAGGCAACAAGGGCACTCATTTTGTTCGCAATATGGAGCATCTAGAATAAAAGACATTTAAGAGTGTTCACACAATTGGGCGCTGCACTGAATGGAATCCTGAGGAAGTGTAAGTGATGAGAATCTTTAGCATGGAGACGGACCTCATCAGTTTAGAGCGGAAAAAGGAGAACCCTGACTGATGTGTTTTTGCATTTCGTAGTCACAATCTTTAGGGAATATGGGTTAACCTTAAGGTGCGTTTGGTTTAGGAGCGATGAAGAATGTGATGATTCTATTCCATATTTCAAGAATGTGTGCAAAAGTGTGGTATAACAAACAAAAATCCCGTATAAAATAAACTCATTAATGTTCCATTACAAAAATACCTAAAAATATGTGCATTATAACAAATTAATTTGTCTTTCACCCATAGAAACAATGCGGACATATATTTTCTAATAGAGTAAAATGCACATTGGGTCCCCAAACTTTTAGAGCATTTTCATCTGGGTCATGAAACTAACGAAACCGACCATCTGAGCCTCTAATCTACTGTCGTTGCACACCAATAGGTCCAAGTCTGCCACTGCCAGCAACAACATCTGACGTGGCCATGCCACATAGGCAGCTGGATGCAGGGACCATGACAACTTCTCATAAATAAATAATTTGTCTTTTTAATATATAAACTAAAATATCTTCTAGGTCGGTGACGAGACTCGAACATAGGGATATATTAAGTCCCGGGGTGAGAGTTTCCCGATCGAAGGACCCTAACCGATCCCCAAGAATCGTTCAGGGGCTATACCCCTCAGGTACGCTCGCGCGAACCTTCTGGCCAAGGATCGGGCGAAACCTCAGCACACCAGCCCTCGACCTCTGCTCGAGATTCAAGGGCTCACCCGAGCTCCAGGCTCTCGATCGACGGCCGCCAGACCTGATCCTCGGCTCCGCCTCCAGTCCGATCCAAGGGCCGGGCTGGAACCCAGCGCCCCGAGCGTCCAGGGCTCAGAGGCTCCTTAGCGCTGCCCCAGCCAACGAGTGCGGCACTGTCGCCCACTCCTCTGACAAAGTCACGCACGCAGCATGACACAAAGTACAAATACCTCCACCTGGCTCTAGGCCCACTCGTTGGCCCCTCAAAGCTAGACGCCTTCGCCAGCAAGGAAGCCTCTCGAAGACTCACTAGATAGAGGCCGGTCCAAGCCGACAAGCACTGACGGTCAGAGCGTCAGAACAGAGCAGCCAGACGATGTCCAAGGCTCCTCCGACTTCACGACAACGCCTGAGGTCCATCCACGCCGCAGCAGTGCCCTCCTAAACTCCGATGCATGTAGGACCATAGACTAAGCCCCCAAACCGCCTTATACTCGACCTACCTCAGTTTATAAGGAGAGGTCGGATCCTATAGAGGTGGAGGACGAAATTAGACGAAAACAAGAGGAGAATAGAGTCCTCAAGCAACAACACCGAGCTATGCACTGAGAGCAGAGCCACCCAGAGAGGAGCACCGAGAGCTCCTCCCCCACCATATTCTTCTCCATCGCCGAGGAAGAAACCTCACCGCCGACGAGCCTAGGATAGCACCGAACGATCCTCTTCCAAATCCCCCCCCCCCACCCCCAATTGGGTGCTCTCGAATACAAAGAACTACTACTACTGGACGTAAGGCCCTGATAGCCGAAAATAAGATATATCGCCATGTCTTCTGTGTGTTCTTGAGCAGAGACCAACAATTAGTGGCACCCGACGAACAACAATGGTCGCTGCGATTTCTACCCGCGACAGTTAGTCACTTGTAGCCGGGTCATCATTCCTTCACGCCTAATCTTTCAGCCGTTATCTGTGTTCGTGCAACATCACAAAAAAAGCGGTACGCAGGGCACTGTGCGGCGTTTTTCTCTCTGTATATATACTGTACCAAAGCTACAATGTCCTGGACCCGAGACCGAGGTCCATCCAGTTCGACGAGCGCCCGCGCCCACCCCACCTGCACCAGGGTCCCTGGCGGCTTTTCCCTCTCTCGGTCTGTCGCACTCGCACGTCTTGTTTGGTCCATTTTTCCTCCTAAGTCCTGGCTACGCGGGCGGGAGCGGGAGCGGTCTTTGTCTCGTTGGAGCAGTTCGGCTTCGGCAGGGCCGTTACGTTTTGCGATGGCGACGGCTTGCGCCGGCGACGCCGGGGCCGCGCGCCCGGTGGGACGCTCCGGTGGGGCCGAGCCTGACGGTAGTGCCCGCGCCGCCGCCGGGATGGGCAGCAAGCGGAGGAGCGTGTACCTCAGCGAGTGCGTGCCGTTGTGGGGTTGCGCCACTACGCGCGGCCACCGCAAAGCGATGGAGGACGCGTGCGCCGCCGTGCCGCCCTTCGCCGATGTGCCGGTGCGGATGCTTGCGAGCGCGCGCAAGCTGGACGCGCTCGGGCGGGTCGGCGTCGACGCCTCCGCCGCCATGCACCTGTTCGGCGTGTACGACGGGCACGGCGGTTCCGAGGTCCGGCCTGCATGCTGCTCAAGCATGTTTGCATTCATGCCAATATCACTCCACTCAGTCATCAATCGCCATTAATTAATTCTCCGGTGACCGGTGGTGCTGCGTTGTTTGTTTGTCTACTACTCCTATATAGGTGGCCAACTACTGCCGGGACAGGATCCACGTCGTGCTGAGGGAGGCGCTGAGCAGAGCCGCGGCCGCGAGGGGGCTATCGGGATCGGGGGAGCTGGGGGGCATCCAGGAGCTCTGGGAGAAGGCCTTTTGCGAGTGTTTCCAGAGGGTGGACGACGAGGTGTCGGGGGAGGCAAGCAGGTTTATGTTCGCCGACGGCGTCAGCGAGGCCCGACGCGAACCAGTTGCCGCTGACAACGTCGGCTCCACCGCCGTTGTCGCGCTTGTCTGCTCTTCTCATGTCATAGTTGCCAACTGCGGAGATTCACGCGTGGTGCTCTGCCGCGGGAAGGAGCCCATGGCTCTGTCCGTCGATCACAAAGTACGTAGACAATCCACTGCTCGCTAATTGCCCTTAATTAATTTTACGTACTAATAATTCAGTTTAAGTCGTTATGCAGCGTTTCAGTGACGGTGAAACTGTGTGTCTTATAGTAGTATGCTTTTTGCTGGTTCAGCCCGACAGGGAAGATGAGCGTGCAAGGATTGAGGCCGCAGGAGGGCACATCGTCAACTGGCATGGTCATCGAGTCGCTGGCGTACTTGCTATGTCACGGTCAATCGGTAAGTAGTAGTACAGGCCCTTGTTTAGTTACTCCAAAATGCAAACTTTGACACTATGCAAAAAGAAGATTCCCCGTCACATCAAACTTGCGGTACATGTATGGAGTACTAAATGTTGACGAAATGAAAAATTAATTGTACAGTTTGGTTGTACTTTGCGAGACGAACATTTTGAGCCTAATTAGTCAACGATTGGACAATTATTACCAAATACAAACAAAAAGCTACAGTGCGCTACAGTGTCTGGGAATTTCAGCCGCCGCCGAATTGGCCGGCAACTAAACGGGGCCCAGAATTGTTTCACGTACACCCAAGCCGCGATTATAGGGATTGGTTGGGTGGCTAAGACGGTCTCCAACGACGTTACCCAGACTCAAAATGAGGCGTACACAGTATTTTGGGTAGCAAGAACCACGGTCCAACGGAGCACCCAAACAGCGTACGCATTTTGCATTCCACCCGATACGCAACGCAAATAAGCGTCTCCCACGGAGACGATGCAAATGTCTGACACGCCGTGGTTGGACCTTGGCAAGGCGCGGCCGGCTCGGCGAGGCGAGCCCGCGGCGGGGAGACGCCAGCGCTTCCAGATGGGTCCACGGCGGGGCGTGGCCGGCGGGGCAAGGCAGGGAGCGGGGTGAGGCGGGTCCACGGCGGGCGCGGCCTGCGCGGCCAGGCGGGACCGCAGCAGGGAGCCGCCGGCGCAGAGAGGAGCGGCCGCGGCGAGGAGCAGCCGCGCGGCCCAGATCCGGCTCCCAGCGGTCCGAGGAGGGAACCCAGGAACTCGGCGCGCTCCCGCATGACATCGACGGTGACCGGGAGCTCGAGGCCCGCGAGTTCGCCCGGGTCGACGCCGAGGGAGGCGAGGAAGGCGTCAACGTCGGCGCGGCGGGTGGCGCGCTCGCGCTCCATGTTGAGGAGGCTGGGGCGCGCGTAGAGGGAGGAGGATGGGCGGCGCGACGGCGCCGGCCGGGGGGGAGTGGTGGTCGGTGTCGACGAAATATGGTCGGCAGTCTACCTAGGGGTATGCCCAAGGTAGTAGATTGTCGGCAGACAGATGCGCAAGCCACAAACAAGACGGTGACGCAAGACAGACACGAGGTTTTATCCAGGTTCGGCCGCCAAGAAGGCGTAATACCTACGTCCTGCGTCTGATTGTATTGTTGTATGTCAATGAGAGATGTTTTTTAGAGGGGCCCCCTGTCCGCCTTATATAGTCCGGGGGCAGGGTTACAGATCTGGAAACTAATCCTAGCCAGTTACAATTGCCATATGTGGCCGGATAAGGATTACTATTCTAACTGACCAGGATCTTGCTTGATCGCCAAATCTGCCTTGACTCCTTGTGCGGGACTCCAAATAGGTTGGCCGGGCCGTGCGTCGTCTTGCGATGGACCGGACCCTCAGATCTGGGCCGGCCCCAAGCCTAGCCGTAAGGGTATAGGGGTTAATACCCCCACAGCTAGTCCCCGAGCACCATGTATTATGCTGCGACACGCCATTTTAACCTCCTCCGACAAGTAAGGCTTGAGTCCTTGACATCTCTGACCACCGTTGTCGCCGGAGAAGTAGGTTGTCCGAAGAATGTATGGTGCTCTTAAGAAAAAAGAAAAAGATTTCCATCCTGTGAAGTGTGCCCACTTGTATTTCTGAAAAGAAATGTAAGTGAATCTTGAAGCGTAGCATCCTTGATCATCAGAGGCGTAGGGGTCGAAAAACAAACACATTCACCGCAAGGTGAAGTGTGCCCACTTAGTCCCCGAGCCTAGTAGTAGGTGACGTAGGCACGTGGTGCCAGGGTCTAAAAAGAATTCTCAGTTAAGTTGAGAACCCAATCGTCGTACAGGCAATACGAGATGCACCGACAGGTGCATCGTACCGATGTAGTCCCCGGGCTTGCTGGAAGGCGAAGTATGAGCCTTGTAGCAAGGTCTAAATAAATGTCTGTCAACTGTATGTGAGTACAAATCACATGTAGCCGAGGAGAACGATCTTCGAGCAGTGGTCAGGATAGTTCTCAAGCACGATAGTAACCCTTACAAGTAGTCAAAGCATAGGGATCGATTAAATAAACACATTCACCGCAAGGTGAAGTGTGCCCACTTAGTCCCCGAGCCTGGTAGTAGGTGACGTAGGCACGTGGTGCCAGGGTCTAAAAAGAGTTTCCACTGGAGTTAAGAATACAATCGTCGTACAGGCGATACGAGATGCACCGGCAGGTGCATCGTACCGATGTAGTCCCCGAGCTTGCTGGAAGGTGAAGTATGAGCCTTGTAGCAAGGTCTAAATAAATGTCTCTCAACTGTATGTGAGTACAAATCACATGTAGCCGAAGAGAACGATCTCCGAGCAGTGGTCGGGACAGTCCCCGAGCACCTTAGTGGTCGAAGCAGTCCCCGAGCACGGCAGTGGTCTGGGTAGTCCCCGAGCACCTTAATGGTCGGAGCAGTCCCCGAGCACGGCAGTGGTCTGGGCAGTTCCCGAGCACGGCAGTGGTCTGGGCAATCCTTGAGCACAAGACATGCAGCGAAGAAACGAACGCCGCTTGTGCTATTATTTGGTGTACTTATTTATCTTCTTATTCTGTCAAGTCCAATCTAACACGTCTGGTCAAAAAAGCAGACAGGTATAGCATGTCATACTGTCTTCTTGCCCTGTCTAGCAAACAATCACTTGGCACCTGTAAGGAGGTGCGTCAGTGTGGGCCCTCTCACACTAGCAACGAAGAGGCGCGTACACTGGTAACGAAGGGGCGCGTTTATTGACGTAGATCTCGAGGTTGTGAAAACAACCGTCTACGGCGCGTGCGCACGTCTCCCAAGAATCTCGGGCGGACGAAACGACGGAGCTCTTGGTTATTTATAATATAGAACTGGTAAGTTACTTTTTACCGATCCCCATTATCATTCGCCGCCGTAGCCTTCTTCCTCTTGCCAAACCCTATACCTCCGAAATCATCACCAATCACCCCTCCACCGCATCCACCCCTTTAGCAAGGATGGATTAATGGCAAAGAGAGATGCCCAGAAGAAAGCCAAAGTCATGGCAAAGGAGTGGTGGAAGTCAAGGAGCAACGAGCAGACCATCGAAGACCTCGTCACCATGGGAGTGCTCCACAACAAGGCACTCGCGGGATGGCACGCGTCGGAAGGAGAAAACTACCCTGATCCACAACCAGGTGAGATTGTGGTTTTTGAGGATTTCTTCAAGCGGGGTTTTGGGGTTCCAGTGCACCCTTTCTTTCAGGGGCTCTGTTTGTATTACGAGATTGGGATTTGCAATCTGCATCCCAACTCGATTCTTCTTGTCTCCACCTTCATCCATCTTTGCGAAGCCTATGGTGGCTTCCAGCCCCATTTTGACCTGTTTCGCCATCTGTTCTGTCTGCGGAAGAAAGGGAGCGGCGGCTCGAAGATAGCCAGAGGCGTATACCTCAATCTGCGTGACGGGATGAAGGCCCAGTACCTGCATTGCCCTTGGAACACATCACTGGACGAATGGTACAAGAAGTGGTTCTACATCCGTGAAGAGCCGAACACGATAACCCTGTGCGACGTGGGGTTCATTCCGGAGAAGAAGAACAGCTGGTCGGAGAAGCCCGAGCACTTGGAACAGATCGGAGAACTGCTCGGGATGATCCCGTGGGGGAAACTGGATGGTCCAAGCGTGGTCGGGAACTTCATCAACCGAAGGATCCAGCCCTGCCAGAGGAGGGTACATCCTGGCTACTAATACTAGGGGAGCGCAGATCCAACGAGGACCAGAAAAGAGGCGCTTGACAAGATCGAAGTCAAGGCCAGGATTGGGGAGCTATTCAACTTAGCCAATCCCAATTATGTCAGGTTAAGCGACATCGAGCACGCCTTCAAGCTGGCCCGACCTCCCCCAAAGGTAAATTATGCTTCCTTGTACCTGTAGAGTTATGTTGTAACAAAAATTGACTGTGTTGTCGCTGTTATGTTTCCTAGAGTAATGGTCATGACAGGGCAGCAGTGTTCGTGTCTCCACCCCCTGGTGTGGATTGGCCGCAAGTTGCCGGCCCAACCGCCCAGACCAGTGCCAGGGCCGAAGACGCCGACTAGGCCGTACTCGGGGTTGGGGAGGAGGCAACGGCCAGGGCTGCTGGCAAGCGGCCAGCGGCCAACAAACGTCGTCAGACCATCTTCCCACTGTCAGATGATGAAACAGATGATGCAGACATCTTCCGACTCGTCCCTCAAAAGAGGAGGAGACAACTGGAGTCGACGGAGCAGGGTGGCTCCTCTATGCTAGCAGGGATCACATCACCGACCACTGTAACACAGAGGACAAGCGGCAAAGGGGTCGAGCACCAAGCCCCAGCGCCGGTACTAGTCATGGAAAAAGACCCAGTGGAACCCGCCGAGCACATGGAGCAAGCACGGTCGAAGAGACGCTCCTTCGCCACGTCATTCCGTGCTTCCAAGCTATAAGCATTTGTAACCTTGATGTAAGCTTACAATTTGTATTGAATACTATTGTCTTCTGAACTGATCTCTGATATATTAGGTCGGCGTCCACCGAAAATCCTGACCAGCTAGCCGGGTGCGGCATGGCTTCGCTAGCAATGGTGGAAAGAACTGCCCAGCAGCCGACTGTGGAGGAACCTGTAGAAGAAAATCCACCGGAACCTCAGCAGACGAGCGGCCAGACGACAGTCCCCGAGCAGCTGGTCGAGAAGAGGGCCGAGCCAAGTACAAGTGCTCCGAGCACTAACCCTACTGAGGGGGATACTTCGGCGCCAAGTGGACCAGACCAAGCCGAGGAGCAGCAGCCGGAGGTGGCACAGAGCTCGCTTGCCGATGCTACGGCTCATGGGAAAGCCATAGTGGTCGTAGAGACTACAAACTCCAGACCAGCGCCGCCTCCTGAACAAGAGGCCAAAGAGGACGAAGTAGAAGAGGTCCTGGGCCGTCCCCAAGACAAACGACAACATGTATATGTGTCACGCTGGCGGAACGACGAGTGGGTTATGCATGAGGAAATCCTAGAGGTCGAAGAGACCCTAAAAGTTGAACGAGCGGCAAAATGTCTGGTGACAGAAGTCTAGGTATGTTTGGCTTGACCACTTGATCCTGCTATTTAGTCGAACTGTCTGACTTAGCTTGTTTATATGCAGGACTTGATGAAGACCGCCAAGTACCAAAAAAGGTGCTTCGACCAGATTGAGGGAATTATGGCAAACAATAGAGAACTGGCGGCCGAGGTGGAACGCTTGCGCCACCAACTTGAAGCCGCCAACCAGGAGAGGACGGAGCAAGAGGCACAAAACCAGAACCTAGTCGTCCTGCTCAGTATCAAAGAGCAGGAAAAAACAAGTAAGTTGTCATTCTATCACAGCAAGTGCATGACACGTGTTGTTGCATTGTTGGTAGTGACAGCTGTAGTGCAGGCTTAGATGCCAAAGTAACCTGCCTCCAAGAGGAGAATAGCCGTGTGACCGCAGAGTGTGGTCGCCTGAAGGAGGACAACGAGAAACTGGCACGCGACCAGTCTCAACTCCGGGACCGCACAACCAAGATGAAGGAGGAACTGAAAAGTTAGTGTTCTAGACCACCTTGCTCATTCTGTTGCCCGCCTTATCTTGTCGTGCCGTTACATTTTGATGTCTTGTACGGTTTGCAGTTTTAAAAGTTAATGCCAAGAAACATCTAGAAGCCGTGATGAAAGATCGTGACGGCTGGAAGGCGCGATGCCTAGAGACCACCGAGGATCGGGACACATGGAAGAACCGGTGCCAGGAAGTGGCAACTGGCATTTTGCCCATCCTCGACCTTATCGATCCGGCGCTTACAGAGGAAGCGCCAAGGACGCTGTAGCTCAGACTGGTCGAGAGATGCCGAAAGGCATGGGGTTGGTTCCAAGAGTTCATGAAGGAGGTGGGTGAGTACACAGGTGCGCGTGTGCTAAGCATGGTGCGTGCCCACTACCCCCTGATCGATCTCAAGCGCCTGGAGGCTGGGTACCCGAAGGAGGTAGACCCAGATAAGGCTGAGGAGCTTCGGATGACCCAGCTGGACCTGTCGTCAAAGATTATTGGCGACATTAACCTATGTGGAGGTGGGACAACACCTGTACAAGGTACGCCATCGACAAGTCAGCTGGAAACGCCATCAGTTGCAAGCCAACCGACGAAGCCTACGGTCTCGACCAGCCAGGCATCGGTGGGGCCATCCTCTTCAGCTCGACCAGCACAAGAGTCCCCGAGACTCGAGTAGGATATCAGAAGCAGCGAGCAGTAGGTGCCGCGCGCCCCGACCAGCCAATGGAATAGGCTTAGAGCTGTAGAAGAAGGACATAGTTGTGTTATTGTAAACTTGGGCCTCTCCAGGCAAGCTTGTAATAACGTAACTGTATATCATCATAAGCTTGTTTGCTTTGTATAAAACGTATTTAAGCTTGAAACTCATGTTGGTGTAACTAAGTGAGAACATGTTAACGTTCTGTTTAGTAGTACCATTTTACTCGACACGTCATCCCGAAAAGTTTGTGCGGCCCTAGTTTGCCATGTGGTCGGAGTGTGAGGTGCGTGACCTGTGCACACGTAGACGTGGACAAGTCAAACCAGGGGGGACCTACCGATCACCCGTAACGTAGAGAGCGGATCTTGTGCATGCATTGGGAGGAACCGGAGACAAGGCCTGCTCCGAAATCCCGATAAGGAATGGTGGTTGGCTTCGTCTGGCTAAGTTAAAATAACCGTAAAATTCGAAGTGACACATCAGAGTGGTCAGAGAAATCATAATAGCTTTATTGAATGAAATCGAAAGTACAAGAGGAGTACATATCTTAGTAGTTAAGCATAGAAACGCCTAAGCTTGTCGATGTGCCATGAATTGGGTACGTCTGTGCCATCCAGGTGAGCTAACCTATAAGACGTTGGTCGTGTGACTTCCTTGATCATGAAGGGCCCCTCCCAAGGAGTTGCGAGTTTATGGACACCAGCCTGGTTTGTCTTCCACTTCAGGACCAGGTCCCCAACCACGAAGAACCGCTCTTTAACGTTCTTGTTGTAGTACCTGCGCAAAACAGCAAGGTATTTTGCTGTACGTATGCAAGAATCAAGCCGCTTCTCTTCTGCACTATTCACTTCTAGCTCCCGCACTTCGTTGACCCTGCCTTCGTCAAAGTTCTCTACCCGTGCTGATCTGAAAGCTATATCTACTGGGAGGACTGCCTCAGCGCCGTAAACCATAAAGTATGGTGAGATGTCGGTGTTACGACTGGGCTGAGTTCTGAGGCCCCAGACCACGGCTGGTAACTCTTTGAGCCATCGTCCGGGAGCTTTGTCATTTTCTCTGTACATCCTCTTCTTCAATGCGTCCAAGATCATGCCATTTGCCCGCTCGACTTGTCCATTAGCTCTAGGGTACGCCACCGAGACGCATTTTACTACTATGCTCCTTTCATCGCAGAAGTCCCAAAAAGCGTTCCCGGTGAACTAAGTACCCAGATCAGTGATGATGCTGTTGGGTATGCCGAAACAGTGGATGACCTGGTCGAGGAACGTGATAGCCTTTTCTAAAGATGCCTGTACTAGAGGCATGTATTCTGTCCACTTAGAAAATTTGTCGATCAGCACAAAGACGCATGTAAATTTCCCAGGAGCCGGTTTGAAGGGCCCAATCATATCCAGTCCCTAGCATGCGAAGGGCCAAGAGGCTGGTATTGTCTGGATCTCATGTGCTGGTATGTGGATTCTCTTGGCGAAGAACTGACAACCCTCACAGTGGCGGACTAACTTCTCTGCATCGGCTACTGCTGACGGCCAATAGAACCCTGCTCGGAAAGCCTTACCGACCAGCGTTCTTGAGGCCGCGTGGTTGCCGCTGGAGCCAGAGTGGATTTGGTCCAGGAGATGTTCGCCATCCTCCTTGGTTATACACTTCATCAAGATTTCCTCCTTTGCGTTCTTGCGCCATAACTTGCCATCGACGAGCAGGTACTACTTACTGCGACGCATCAGGCGCTCGTTTTCTGTCCGATCAGTGTAACCGCTACCATCTGTTAGGTACTTGATGAAAGGTATTCTCCAGTCGGGCTCATGAGTGGTCGGAGGTGGCTCGGTGGTGCTCGACGTCGGAACCGTAGCCACCAATTGATGGTCTGGAGGCTTGTCTACCGTGGAATCTTCCTCTTCGATGGAAGGTGTGAGCAGGTCTTGGACGAATACGCCATGTGGGACTTTGGCTCGGGATGATCCTAACTTTGACAGCGCATCCGCTGCTTGATTCTTGTCCCGGACCACATGTATGTACTCAATGCCATAGAACCTGCCTTCTAGCTTTCTGATCGATTTGCAGTATGCATCCATCTTTTCGCTGGTCATGTCCTAGTCCTTGTTGAGTTGGTTGATGACCAGAGCTGAGTCTCCGTAGACATAGAGACGTTTAACGCCAAGCTCAACCGCAATACGCAAGCCATGTAGGCATGCTTCGTACTCGGCGGCATTATTAGATGCTGGGAAATAAATCCTGAGGATGTACCGGAGCTGCTCCTTGGATGGTGACACAAAAAGGACTCCTGCTCCCGCACCGTCAATGTTGAGGGAGCCATCGAAGTACATCGTCTAATACTCATCGGATCTCGGAGAGGCAGGTGTGCTTAAATCTGTCCACTCGACGATGAAATCGACGAGTGCCTAATACTTGATTGTAGCACGGCTTGCAAATTCCAAGGAGAAGGGGCATAGCTCCATTGCCCATTTGACAATGCGCCCGTTCGCATCCTTGTTGCTAATGATGTCTCGCAGAGGATACTCAGTCATGACCACCACACGATATCCGTCGAAGTAATGTTTCAACTTTCGAGATGTTATCAGTATGGCATAGATCAACTTCTGAATCTGTGGGTACCTGGTCTTGGACTCATTGAGTACCTCACTGATGAAATAGATTGGTCGTTGTACCTTGTAGGCGTGGCTGGGCTCGTCGCGCTCGACCACCATGGCCGTGGAGACCACTCGATTAGTAGCCGCAATGTAAAGCAGGAGTGTTTCATCTTCTCTGGGAGCGGTGAGGACCGGAGGTGACGTAAGGTATTGTTTCAGCTGTGTGAAGGCGGCGTCTGCTTCCTCCGACCACTCAAACTTTTCGGATGCTTTGAGCAGTTTAAAGAACGGTAATCCTTTTTCGCCTAATCTTGATATGAAACGGCTGAGGGCGGCCATGCATCCGGTAAGCTTCTGAACATCCTTCACCTTTTTGGGTGGCTTCATGTCCAAGACAGCTTTGACTTTCTCCGGGTTAGGGCGTATGCCGTCGTGACTGATGATGTTGCCAAGTAGTATGCCAGAAGGAACACCAAAGATGCACTTTTTTGGGTTTAATTTCCACTGGAATGTGTTAAGGGCTGCAAAGGTGCGTTCCAGGTTGTCAACAAGGGTATGTGCTTCCTTGGTTTTGACAACTATATCATCAACGTAAGCCTCGACGAGGTCATCTTTTATCTCGTCTTTGAGGCAGGCCTGTATGGCGCGTTGGTAGGTAGCCCCAGCGTTCTTGAGCCCAAACGACATGGTCGTGTAGCAGTAGGCGCCGAAAGGTGTGATAAAAGATGTCTTGATCTGGTCGTCCTTTTTGAGAGCGATCTGGTGATAACCAGAGTAGCAATCAAGAAAGGAAAGCAGCTCGCAACCGGCGGTTGAATCTACGACCTCGTCTATGTGAGGTAAGCCGAAGGGGTCCTTAGGGCAGTGTTTGTTGAGATCAGTGTAATCAACGCACATTCTCCATTCATTATTCTTTTTGCGTACAAGAACCGGGTTGGCTAACCACTCCGGATGATACACTTCTTTGATAAATCCGGCTGCCAAAAGTCGTGTAACTTCTACCCTAATCGCCTCCTTTTTATCGCGAGCGAACCGTCGTAGCTTCTGCTTGATAGGTTTGGCCTTGCCGTTGACATTCAAGGAGTGCTCGATCAAGTTCCGAGGTACACCGGGCATGTCAGCAGGTTTCCATGCGAACACATCCACATTGCTCCTCAAGAACCTGACGAGCGCGTCTTCCTATTTGGGATCCAGGTTGGCCCCGATAAGGGCCGTTTTGCTGGGATCACCGTCGACCAGCTAGATCACCTTGTGCTCCTTGGACTTGATGTTCTTGCGTGGAGCCTCGAGCTCCGGGGTCTCCAGGTGGTTGGTCGAGGTCTTCGTGGCATCGAGCATGGTCTCGGCCATGCGAATAGAGAGGTCGTGAGCCTCTGCTATTTTGAAACTATCGTCTTCATAGGTATAAGCTGCATACACGTTGCCTTGGAGGGTTAGAACTCCTTTCTCGGTAGGCATCTTGAGCACCAGATACATGTAATGAGGTATGGCCATGAACTTGGTGAGCGACGGTCGACCAAGAATAGCATGGTAGGTGCCGTCGAAGTCAGCGACCACGAAGTTGACGTAGTCAGTGCGGAAGTGGTCCAGAGTCCCAAATTGCACAGGTAACGTGATCTACCCGAGAGGTGTAGAGCTCTGTCCGGGGAGAACACCCCAGAACTGTGCCTCGTATGGCTTGAGGTCCGCCTGGGCTATTTTCAGGGTGGGCAGACTGTTCTTGAACAGTATATCGATGGAGCTACCGCTGTCGATCAGTACTCTGTCGAACTGAACCTTGTTGATATAAGGATCGAGGACCAGGGGAAAATGTCTTGGCTCAGGTATTGCGGCCCATTGGTCCTTTCTGTTGAAGGAGATTTCGCGGTGAGACCATGGAGGGAGCCGCGGATCGGTGAGGAGGTTGTCTATGTTGGCCACGTTCAAGCAAGCGCGGGCGAGCAGCTTGCGTTCTCGTTTGGTCTCGATAGATACTTTGCCTCTGATGATGGTGTGCATGCGATCGGTTGGCTTGACGTACTTGTGACGAGGATCTGCGTCTTCATCGTCATTGTCCTCGTTGCGCTGTTCCCCTGCGTCGTTAGGCTTGTCGGACGTATCCGGAGCCTATTGACGCGTGTAGATAGACTTGAGAACGCGGCAATTCTCCATGGTGTGGTTTGACTTAGGATGGAGCTGGCAGGGCCCCTTCAATGCTTTGGTGTAGTCATCTTCATAGTTACGACGTCCGCCACCTTTTTTAACGGTGTTGACCTCGCCATCGTCTTCCCGAGCACGCTTACCCCTGTAATCGTCGCGGCGGTTACGCCACTGATTACGTTGGTCGCGGTGGTCGCGGGAGTCGTTGCTTTGGTTGCGGCAGTCAAAATTGTCATTCTGACCACGGTTGCCGCGGTAGTCATCGCGGTGTGGGGGGTGGTCGGAGCGTGGAACCCTTGCTGCTTCTTTAATAATTATCTTTTTAGCGTCGTCGGCGTCCGCATATTTCTTAGCGGTGGCCAGGAGCGCTGTGATCGATTCAGGTCTCTTGCGGAGGAGCTTGTCCCTTAGGGCGTCGTGGAAGCGGAGGCCAGTGATGAAAGCCTCGATTGCCTCGTTGTCGGAGATTGATGGGACCTTGATGCACATCTCCGAGAAACGCTGGACGTACTCGCGCAGTGGCTCATCTTTTCGATCTCGAATCCATTGCAGATCATATTTGTTGCCGGGTTGTTCGCAAGTAGCAATGAAGTTGTCGATGAAGGCTTGCTTCAGCTCTTGCCAAGAATCAAAGTAGTTTGCCGACAAGCTGACCAGCCATTGGTGACCTGCATGGCCAACAACAACTGGGAAGTAGTTAGACATGACGTGCTCGTCAGCCATGGCTGATCTGCACGCAGTTTCATAGAGCATGACCCATAATTCAGGGTTTTCCTTGCCGTCGTACTTCTGAAGTTTCTCGAGCTTGAAGTTCTTAGGCCATATGACTTGGCGAAGGTGTGGAGTAAACTGCTTCAAACCCGGCGGGCCATGGGCAGTGTCATATTCCATATGGCAATAACTTTCGTGGGATGCTCGATCGTTGGCTCTTTGGTTGATGCGATCACGCAGATCGCGTTCCCCGAGGTAGCAGCGGAGATCGTTATTGCCATCACGGCGATCCCGGTTGCCATCCTGATTAACCCTATGACCGTGGTGACCGCGGCGATTATCGCGGTTATCTCGGCGGTTATCATCCCGAACATCGCGGCGGTTGTCCTCCTGACGGCGGTTGTCGTCCCGACCACCATCATGACCACCGTTTCCGCCTTGACGGTTGTCTGATGGGTCGTTGTTGTGCGAGCCACATTGGTTGGGTGGCTGTGAGCGACTTGAGTATTGGCGGCTGTGGCTTGATTCGACTAAAACAGATGGAGCCCGGGCTTGATTCACCATCTCTGCGGTCTAAGCCATAGCAGCCGTCAGATAAGCTTGTATATCATCGTGAACTGCCTAGGTTTCCGGGGTGTTGGGTAGCCGTTGCATTATCGCCATGGTGACAGCTACATTGGCGCTTGGAGTCCTGAAGACCTGTTTGTCC
Source organism: Miscanthus floridulus (assembly GCF_019320115.1). NCBI lineage: Eukaryota > Viridiplantae > Streptophyta > Magnoliopsida > Poales > Poaceae > Miscanthus > Miscanthus floridulus. Next base: position 101,135,203 of record NC_089584.1, read on the forward strand.
CCCACCCTATCGAAAGCATTGTTGAGGTCGCGTGGTTGGACCCTTATGCGTCGTGCCTCCTCTTCTGCTTCAGCTTCGATTTGCCGGCGATTAAATCGGTCAATATTGCGTGCCTCGCGTGCAATCCTTTCTTGTTCTGTCTCGCCAACTGCTGGTGGTTCGTCATTGCTGACGACATTGATCAACTCCCCTCGTCTTGGTGGGAAAGATGGGAATTGTGGGAACCCCAGGGCGTGGCCTGGTATATCCAGATCGTATTTGATGCCTTCATTGTCGTGATGCTGGAGCTCGGTGTGGATGGAAGCATTAGATGCGGTGCTAGACGAGGAGCTGGAGTCACCCTCTTGGACCGTGTGGACGGATCCTTCGTGGTAATCTTCAATCCGGATCATGTTGACGAAGTGGCGTGGCTTTGGCCGAGGTCGATGTACCAGACAGAGATCTGAGCAGCACTGTATATTATACGCATAGTTGGAGGCAGCGTTTCGTAGGCCATAGGGCTGGGCCTAGTAGTTCTCCGTCGAGGCTTCGCACTCAGAGAGCCGGAGTCCCATCGCAGAGGCTGGCCGGCAACGAGCGGAGCGCCCTTCAGGAGTAGATATGACCACGAGATCTGTACCAAGTCATGCAGGACGACTGGCCCGAGCGGGTCGGGTAGATCTGTTGTGGGGGGGCGGTTACCTGCTCATTAGGTCAACTTTGAATTGCACTTACCAGAGCTAGGGTTTCGGCAAGTTTGGTGCCGACCCGATCGATGGAGTCGAGCAGGTCGGTGTTGTCGATCTGCTTCCCTTCGTAGCGGGGAAGCGGATGACGAGTGGTCGGCGTGGCTGAGGATGATGCAGGCGTGGTTGGAGCCAGATGTACTGTGGTTGGAGCCAGATCCATCGTGGTCGGAGCCGTATCCACCGTGGTAGGAGCCGTATCCACCGTGGTCGGAGCCGTATCCACCGTGGTCGGAGCCGTAGCCGATGCAGGTGAAGCAGTTGTCGTTGGAGAAGTAGGTTGTCCGAAGAATGTATGGTGCTCTTAAGAAGAAAGAAAAAGATTTCCATCCTGGGAAGTGTGCCCACTTGTATTTCTGAAAAAAATGTAAGTGCGTCTTGAAGCATAGCATCTTTGATCATCAGAGGCATAGGGGTCGAAAAACAAACACATTCACCGCAAGGTGAAGTGTGCCCACTTAGTCCCCGAGCCTGGTAGTAGGTGACATAGGCACGTGGTGCCAGGGTCTAAAAAGAATTCCCAGTTAAGTTGAGAATCCAATCGTCGTACAGGCGATACGAGATGCACCGACAGATGCATCGTACCGATGTAGTCCCCGAGCTTGCTGGAAGGCGAGGTATGAGCCTTGTAGCAAGGTCTAAACGAGAAAGAATATCCCAACTGTATGCGAGTTGCCAATCGCATGTAGTCGAGATGCAAAGTCCCCGAGCCATGGTCGGAGAGTGATCGAGGCAGTCCCCGAGCACAGGACGAGGAGCGAGCGACGGAGTCCCTGAGCTGTGGTTGGAGAGTGATCGAGGCAGTCCCCGAGCGTAGGTCGAGGAGCGAGCGACGAAATCCCCGAGCCGTGGTCGGAGAGTGATCGAGGCAGTCCCCGAGCGTAGGTCGAGGAGCGAGCGACGAAGTCCCCGAGCCGTGGTCGGAGAGTGATCGAGGCAGTCCCTGAGCGTAGGTCGAGAAGCGAGCGACGAAGTCCCCGAGCATAGCTCGAAATTCCTGCAATATAAATATGTAGAATGGTAGTACATGATGTATAAAATAATAAATTATGGAGAAAAAATCAGCGGTGAAGAAAATAGCGTATGATGCTCAGCAGTCATCTACAAATGAGCATTATGTGATAAAGCAGTTGGTGCTTTGTAAACATCAGTGTTAATGTGAAGTTTGTGTTTATACTCAATATAAATTGCCCGACCAGTTAGTATGTAGCTGAGTCTCCAGCCCTAGCTAGCCCGTTAACCATAACGCGGGGCGCGGAGCCTGTGCACGTGTAGGAAGAACAAAGCGTCGCTAAGGAGCCGCTGCCGACCACCCATAACGTAGAGGGCAGACGCTCGTGCACATGTAGGGAGGAGCCAGAGACAGGGCTGTCTCTAGAGACATCGAGCGTCAACATGACTGGTCGAGGATTTGCATTAAGTATAGCTGTATGTTATCTTTAAAATTGTATACACGGACAAACGTTATTTGAAGAATAATCATGACAAGGACGTTGTGGAGAAACGTCGTAATGAAAATTATATTAAATATAAATATTAGAAGTGTACTCATCTTTGATAGAAATCTGGTCGGTGGCGATGAAGTTGTCCGATCCTCGAGCTTTTCGGCCTGTTGTGATGGTGGTCGCTGTTGTCATAGCGCCGTTCTTCGTGGCGATCATCATTGCGACTTGGTCTGGTGGTCTGGTGGTCGGAGATCAGTGGAGCCGCTTGGGACGTGGTCTGGTGGTCTGGTGGTCGGAGCTCGGCGGAGCCGCTCGGGACGTGGTCTGGTGGTCGGAGCTCGGTGGAGCCTATCGGGACGTGGTCTGGTGGTCGAAGCTCGACAGAGCCGCTCGGGACGTGGTCTGGTGGTCGGAGCTCGGTGGAGCCGCTCGGGACGTGGTCTGGTGGTCGGAGCTCGGCGGAGCCGCTCGGGATGTGGTCTGGTGGCCTGGTGGTCGGAGCTCAGCGGAGCTGCTCGGGACGTGGTCTGGTGGTCTGTGGTCGACGTGGCTGCTCGAGCAGTTCGGTGGTCGGCGATGGTGTAGGAGCAGTAGGAGTAGCCTTTGCCGCTGCTGGAGTACTCGTCGTCGTCGTTGGCTTGTGTGTTGATCAAGCTTGGCTCTTGGAAATTGACGAAGAGCTACATGGCACGCGTATATGCATGAATACTTGGCCTTGCTTGCTTGCGTCGGCTTCATGGTGATGTTGTCGTACGTCCTTGCCTGCTTTGCCTCGTGTTGATCTGATGCCGTAGTTCATGGGCACGAGAGGTTGCCGAGCATCGCCACGAGTGAGCAAGAGGCGCGGCCGAATATGCAACGTATATGCATGAACATGAATACGTGTAGCTCCTGATTGCTTGCATGGCCATGACGTTTGCATGCATATACCCATATACGATGCATGCATATATCCATATATGCCTTGTCCCTGCTTGCTTCCTGTTTGCTCGTAATAAGGGAATAACGCCTTGAACGTGAAAACCTTGACTTGGAAATTCCTGTGGTGCTGTATCGGAGACGGAGGCGACATTGCAGATTGGAGACCGACTTGTGCTCTGATTTTGCTTCTTGGCTTTAGATCAGATTTGGTGTGAAGGATAACTGCCGTGGCGGCGCTGTTGGCGGCTGCCCTTCGTGTCGTGCCCGGAAATCAGCTAACGCTTGTCAATTCGGATTTGGCATCTGTTGGGACGCTGCAAGATATCACCGTGGAATCACGTCGCGCGGCGCAGCGAGAAAAGCCGATGCTCTGGTTGCCGAAGCTTGTCGCTGTGATCTGCCGAGTTCCCACGAACGACGTAGATCTTGAGGTACGCCATCTGGTTCACCATGGATCAGCGCGCACACCCCCTACCTGGCGCGCCACTGTCGACGAAATATGGTCGGCAGTCTACCTAAGGGTATGCCCAAGGTAGTAGATTGTCGGCAGACAGATGCGCAAGCCACAAACAAGACGGTTACGCAAGACAGACACGAGGTTTTATCCAGGTTCGGCCGCCAAGAAGGCGTAATACCTACGTCCTGCGTCTGATTGTATTGATGTATGTCAATGAGAGATGTTTTTTAGAGGGGCCCCCTGCCCGCCTTATATAGTCCGGGGGACAGGGTTACAGATCTGGAAACTAATCCTAGCCAGTTACAATTGCCATATGTGGCCAGATAAGGATTCCTATTCTAACCGACCAAGATCTTGCTTGATCGCCAAATCTGCCTTGACTCCTTGCGCGGGACTCCAAATAGGTTGGCCGGGCCGCGCGTCGTCTTGCGATGGACCGGACCCTCAGATCTGGGCCGGCCCAAGCCTAGCCGTAAGGGTATAGGGGTTAATACCCCCACAGTCGGCTTTGGGCGGCGCGGATCTGGAGCTGCCGCATGGGGGAGAGAAGAGAGGGAGAGATCGAGCGGAGAGAGGAGAGGGAGCAGGGGAGGACTTGCCTAGGCCGTTGGAGAGGATATTTTCTGCGTCCGTGACTCATTGACTGTGCATAACCTAAATTCTGGTTTGGGTCTGCGGTTTGGGTCTCTATAGTTGGAGATAGCCTAACCCCAACCAGGCTCCGGAAAAGCTAACTTTTAACTGTTTGCTTGTCTGTAAATAGCCTGAAGCCAGGCTCAAGTAAGTCACTTTAGAGGTGCTGGTCTGTCCCTAGAAAAATAATATGGGGATCTGTTGCCAGCGCTCTGGCTCCCGTCACATCACCTCTTGGGGCTAGCCAGGCCTAGAAAGCACAGACAACCAAACAATCAGAGATTGACTTTGTGGAAGCAGGCTAAGGTTGTTCAGGCTTCGATTCTAGCCATGCCAGAAGTTAGCCACCCAACCAAACAGACCAGAAGTTAGCCACCCAACCAAACAGGACATGTCGATCCACCTTTATTTTGTTATAAAAAAGTTACAGAATGAGATGGAAACCTAAACTTAATTCCTATAGTTTATTATGCTTATAGTTTATTTAAAACACACGTTGCCAATTTGTGGAATATTTGGTGCAGTATTTGTGCATGAGACCGTTTCTGCTGAACATCAGCCTATTTGCTTGGTCGTATTTGGCTTATAAGCCATGGCTTATCAGTCAACGAACAATATTTTTCTCTTACACCAAACCAGTCAACAGTACTTTCAGTCATGGCTTATAAGCCAAACTAGCCCAAACGAACAGGACGCATAGCTTAAGCTCGCCAATTAACCAGCTTTTATGGTACATGATCTCAAATTAATTATTCATTTCGAGGATGTTGGATCTGATATTTACCAACTGAGATAAAATAAAGAGATACTTCATTTGACAAAAAAGAAGCATAGGGGTTGTTTGGTTCTATGCCATAATTTGCATAATTATAGCCTTGGACAAGTGTGGCAAGAAAATTTGAAACCATACTTTGCCATCGCTATACCATGTACCAAATGAGTAGAGTCCCTAAAAATAACTCCAAACCATATTAGGGGCTGAGACAGGAAAAAAAAATCATCCTTGCCCAACCTCCCTTCCCACAAGTGAAACCCAGAGGCCAGAGCCGCGTCCAATAGTTGGGCAGTTGAGCCGCGCGCGCATGTCGACTCTGTTCTCGGCCGGCAGCAGTACCTCTGCCTCTTGGACCGCCCCAACATGCTCCACTCTGATTTTAAGACTTATAATCTCATGTATTTAATAATCTCATGTATTTATACTGAAACAATCCCCAAATTCATTTTGTGAAAGCATTATTCAGACGAAGTTTGCGGATGTGGTTAAGAAGATACAAGCAGAAACGTCTTTCCGTTTCCAAGGAACAAAGGTAGCAGCACTATGTACGCTTATGGTGTGATTTGAGCAATTGGCTCTGGATGTTTCGACAATGGCTAATACTACTACTGGATATTAGTTTTGTTTGTCGACGCATCTGGGCATGTGGCTCCACCCACCGAAAACACTACCATTAATATAAATTGGGACAGTTTCACTTCAGTTCAACCATGGAAATGAAATTGTGCCTTTCGGTTCAACAAATTTCTCTGTGCACTGGATGTCATTTAATTGTCTCAAGGTACACAAACCATCCGTTGCTAACATCAACTGGAAATTTCGATTGCCATGCAGGGGACAGATACATAAAACCATTTATCATTCCAAAGCCAGAAGTCGCACAAATGGCGACGACTGCCTGATTCTAGCGAGCGATGGGCTGTGGGATGTCATCTCAAATGAGGACGCATGCAGAGCTGCTCGCTTACATATCCTTCGGTGGCACAAGAAAAATGACGGCACGTGTTTCGGTGAAGGTGGTAAACCGACAATAAGCGAGAGCGACCCTGCTTCACAAGCAGCCGCGGAATGTCTTGTGAGGCTAGCTCTGTCGAGAGGGAGCGAGGACAGTATGGCTCTGTTTGGCAGGGCTTTTCCACCGGCTTCGAGAGCCGTTTGGAGTCGTTTTCTACTAAACGGGGTAAAGTAAAATAGCTTCACTTGTGAAGCCTCTAAAAACATGCTCTCACAGTGATTTTGGGTGGGATAGAGTAAAAAAAAGTGGCTTCTTCCGGCTCCTCCTTCAGGCCCCTAAAAACATGCTCTCACAGGGAAGCTATTTTGTCAAACGGTTTACCAAAACCGCTTCAGCTCCACCGGTGAAACTGTTCGTGGAGCTGAAGCCAAAAAAAAATAGCTTCACTAGTAAAGTGAAGCCCTGCTAAACGGGGCCTATCACTGTCATTGTGATCGACCTGAAACGACGGAAGATGCGTGGTCAAAGATAAAACCACGGAAGATGGTCAAAGATACTCGTCCGTATTCTGAGCATGAAAAAGACAAACGAAATAGATTTTGACTATTAATTTCTCTTACTATATACATATTTATTGGTACAAGGGTTGTATGTACTAAACTTGTATATAAAATTTATAAACATTATTTTTTTTCCTATTTGAAACGGATGAGTAAATCTTGATCGAGCTTGGATTTTGTCTGAACTAGAAACTAGGCGCGGCATTGCCGTGCGCCATTGTTGGATCCAGCCCGTGCACATCCATTGGAGCAAACCAATCCACATTTCTCTTGTGCTTGGACTAGTTTAGTCTGAACTCGAGAAAAGCATAAAGAGTAACCGGACGAGAAAGAGTTTCATTGAAGTACTTATGGATATATCTTAAAACTGAGGAAGCAATGACAGGAGGATTGTGGCGTTGGTTTATGTCAATATTTTGATAGTTAATGGTTCATCAATTTAATAGCCTATGTAATTCAGATAGTTATGACTACGCGAGTATAGTAAAAATAGTACAAGCTAAGAGAAATAATTCAATATATTCACATTTGTATTTCTTATCTTCCGTGAGCTAGCTAATAGCAAAGATATTGCACATATTAACAAATTAGACGATCTACATTTTCGTTTGGAAGATAAAATGGAGAAGTTTACATAGCTGATTGGTATAGAGCTTCCATTGACATCGCGTATGGGATCACAAAATCACAAATATGAAACCTACAACCTTTTTAGGCTATCGAGCATTTGAATTGTATTGGTACAGTTTTTTCTCACAATTGGCTTTTAACTTTCAGCGAAACAATATAATGATTAATATAGACAGATAGATGTTCTGAAATGTACTTCTGAATCTGAAGTTTATGATTAATATATTGGTGAGGAGTGTAGACTTACAAGCTGAGAGCTCGGAAAGAAACACATGTAAAAATTTCAAAAATATGCCAGTTAAGACTACTCAATTTTGTGAAATGTAACACGTCACTCCTAATAGGTCTCTTGAAACTAATTTTGCTTCTCTTGAACTCAACCATGCAATCTTGAAAGATATATAAAACAAAGGATGGTAAAAAAAGGTATCCTGTAATTAGAGGTCAAATTTGACCTCCAACTATGTCTAAATTTACAATTATAGATCAAATCGACTTACCTTGCTATTACAACTAACAGGACGGGAGGCATTTGTTGTTCATATGTTTCAAGAAATGGTAGGCTGTAAATAGCTTTTTTTTTGCATAACTTTAATGCAGAAGCTATTTGTTTAAGATCTCATAAAGAATAAAGCTTTATGATCGAGATAAAGGTGAACATGGCGCAACAGAAGGTTAAATTTCTAATATCAAGTTATTAACCACACAAGATGCCTAGCATCTAAATAAGTGAGAAGAAATGGGTTTCTATCTAAGTATCTCCGTGGCTCCATGAAACCCAAATCCATATACTTCTAGGACAACTTAACTTTCGGTAGTGCTAGCGCTCGGACATCTGGATGGACGTCCGCGCGTTGCACTCCATTTCGTGCTCCACGCGGGGCTCGTGCCGCCCGAGCAACAAGAGGGGAAGGGCGCGCGATGCCTCTGATTCGGAAGGACCCGATCGCAGCGTCGTATGGATGCCCTACCGACGTCGGGAGAGACGATGAAGCAGAAGGTGGGGAGGAGAGATGCAATACCCGATCTACTTTTGAAAACATCAAAATACAATAGTTGCAATATACGTCTGAAAAGCAGTTGAAACACTTGAAAATATGCTTCGGAAACACTTGAAAAAAACACCTGGAAACACTTGAAAACCATTGCAACCATACACATCATCCAAATAAAACGCATACAACGTATGTGTGAAGCATATGCAACATCCAGATAAACACACTTGCAACATGCATCTGAAAAACATAGATGAAACATACCTCTGAAACATTTAAAACACTCAAAACATACGCTTGCAACATGCCTCTGAAACAATTGCAACATATGCAACATCCCCCGATCTACTTTCGCAACATCCATATGAAACAAATGCAACATACATCTAAAACGTCTGAAACACTTGAAACATACATATGCAACATAGGGGAGGGGGAGACTGGGCCAGTCGATTCCGATCACCGGGGTGGGGGGAGCTCGGTCGCCAGGGTAAGAGAGGTTACCGCAGGGGGTGGGGAGGGTGCCGCACCGAGATGGGCAGAGCCACCCACTCCCCTGCAACACCGTCGCGCCACCTCCATGGATCTTGCTTGTGCTCTATGGATCTCGCCGCGGTAGGGGAGACGTCCACCGGATCCGCGGGCCTTAGGGGCTTCCGGTGGGTGAGGATGTCAGGTGAGGGGAGGAGCTCGTCGGGGAAGGGGAGGAGGGCGCCGGGGTGGGGCAGCGTGCCGCCGCCGGCTGGGAAGCACAGCCATGGCCACACGTCGTGGTAGGTGCAGGGCGCAAGCGCAGAAGGAAGGAGGAAGCGAAGGACTAGGTGGCGTCCATCCATTCTAGACGTCTTAATTGAAAGCATTACCTTTAACTTTTTATTATTATACTAGGTAGCATGCCGGTGCGTTGCTACGGGACAACTGAATCTTTTGTACTAAAAACACACGGATCGCACGATAAGATAATAATACTATTAAATTAAATACCAACATCAAAGTGACATTTAATTCAAAAAGCAAAGTTTATGAAATTAACACAATCACGGAGAGCGCGACGTCACAGGCTCACAAACTCTACTGTATAGATTTTTTTCGTGATACGGCTAAGATAATATTTTATATCGGCAAAAATAATTCTACGATATCCATTTCTTTCATGCGCCAATAAATCTATGAATAAGTTCCACTTCATCTCCATATAATTATGTACACACAGGTTCGAGTATATATACAAATAGGTTCATGCCCGTGCGTTGCTACGGGACAGCTAAACTTTTGTACTAAAAACACACGGATCGCACGATAAGATAACAATACTGTAAAAGTATATGACCGGCGTTAAAGTGATATTTAATCCAAAAAGGTAAGTTCATGAAATTTACATAGTCATAGAGAGCATGGCGTCGCATGCTCACAAACTCTATTGTGCAGATCTTTCCGTTATGCGGCTAAGATCATTTTTATACCGGCAAGAAGAGATTTCCGATATCCATTTCTTTCGTGCGCCAACAAATCCACGAATAAGTTCCACCACATCTCCATACCATCCTATACACGGCGCTGGCAAGCGAATTAGCCACAACCTATGTAATTAGTTTTATAATTAGCTCATGTTTAGTCCTCTTAATTGATATCTAAAAATTCAAGGTGACATGGACTAAAGTTTAGTCCTGGGATCCAAACACCTCCTAACTCTTGACTCCTGCTGGCTGTTCACTTGCATCACCATGTCTATGTGTCTGCACGTATATACTCTAATGCCAGAACGTCTAAGATGGTCTTTGTTGTCCACCCTTTGAAAATATCATAACTTTAAGGTTGTCATTTATGTATGGTGTAGGATTTAGATGCTTTGCACTGATCCATAAGGGTGTCCATGAAAGTAAAAAAATTTTGATGCCATTATGATGTCTAAGCTTACCAATCAGACAGAGACGAACTTGATTGTTAAAATATTTTCAACACTGCTTTCATATACTCCCTTTGTCCCAAAATAGAATTCATTCTCGCTTCCTGAGAAGTCAATTTTTTTTAACTTCGACCAATTATATATAAAAGAATATTAATATTTATAATACATAATTAGTATCATTACATAGACCATTGAATATATTTTTATAATAAACTTATTTGAAGATATAAATGTTGCATGAATTTTTTACAAACCTAGTCAAAGTTGAGAAAGTTTGACCTGCACGCATCCCATAACGATTTATATTTTAGGGCAGAGAAAGTATATGCTAATGGGAGTAGTCAACTAGAAGTCGTGATGAACACAACAATACTTTCATATTATATGCTAATGGGAGCACAAAAAAAACACAGGGGAATAGACCTATATACTAATGGTGGGAATATTCATTTAGAAAATTACAGAAGGTTCACCAGTCTCACCATGTATAACCTGCACATCTTTTATTTGACACCACTGATGTTCTTAAGGAGCAGTCACTTTTTAATTTTAGGTCTACATGCTGGAAACACTAAAATTAAGGGTCAACCTTATTGAGTCGCGCCACCTCTATGGATCTTGCTTGTGCTCTATGGATCTCGCCGTAGTAGGGGAGAGGGCCACCGGATCCGCGGGCTTTAGGGGCTTCTGGTGGGTGAGGATGTCAGGGGGAGGAGCTCGTCAGGGGGGGGAGGGCGTCGGGGTGGGGCAGCGCGCCGCCGCCGGCTGGGAAGCGTAGCCATGACCACGCGTCGTGGTAGGTGCATGGTGCAAAGCAGAAGGAAGGAGGAAGCGAAGGACTAGGTGGCGTCCATCCATTCTAGACGTCTTAATTGAAGCATTACCTTTAACTTTTTATTATTATAATAGGTAGCGTGCCCGTGCGTTGCTACGGGACAACTAAATCTTTTATACTAAAAACACACGGATCGCACGATAAGATAATAATACTGTTAAATTAAATACCGACATCAAAGTGACATTTAATTCAAAAAGCAAAGTTCATGAAATTAACGCAGTCACGAAGAGCGCGATGTCGCAGGCTCACAAACTCTACTGTATAGACTTTTTCGTGATACGGCTAAGATAATATTTTATATCGGCAAAAAGACTTCTACGATATCCATTTCTTTCATGCGCCAATAAATCCATGAATAAGTTCCGCTGCATCTCCATATAATCATGTACACACAGGTTCGAGTATATATGCAAATAGGTTCGTGCCCGTGCGTTGCTACGGGACAGCTAAACTTTTGTACTAAAAACACACGGATCGCATGATAAGATAACAATAATGTAAAAAGTATATGACCGGCGTTAAAGTGATATTTAATCCAAAAATGTAAGTTCGTGAAATTTACATAGTCACAGAGAGCGTGACGTCGTAGGCTCACAAACTCTACTGTGTAGATCTTTTCGTGATGCGGCTAAGATCATTTTTATACCGTCAAGAAGAGATTTCCGATATCCATTTCTTTCGTGCGCCAACAAATCCACGAATAAGTTCCACCACATCTCCATACCATCCTATACACGGCGTTGGGCAAGTGAATTAGCCACAACCTATGTAATTAGTTTTATAATTAGCTCATGTTTAGTCCTCTTAATTGATATCTAAAAATTCAATGTGACAGAGACTAAAGTTTAGTCCTGGGATCCAAATACCCCTTAACTCTTGACTCCTGCTGGCTATTCACTTGCACCACCATGTCTATGTGTCTGCACGTATATACTCTAATGCCAGAACGTCTAAGATGATCTTTGTTGTCCACCATTTGAAAATATCATAACTTTAAGATTGTCATTTATGTATGCTGTAGGATTTGGATGCTTTGCACTGATCTATGAGGGTGTCCATGAGAGTCAGAAATTTTTGATGTCATTATGATGTCTAAGCTTACCAATCAGACAGAGACGAACTTGATTGTTAAAATATTTTCAACACTGCTTTCATATACTCCCTTTGTCTCAAAATAGAATTCATTCTCGCTTCCCGAGAAGTCAACTTTTTTTTAACTTCGATCAATTATATATAAAAGAATATTAATATTTATAATACATAATTAGTATCATTACATAGACCATTGAATATATTTTCATAATAAACTTATTTGGAGATATAAATGTTGCACGAGTTTTTTACCAACCTAGTCAAAGTTGAGAAAGTTTGACCTACACGTATCCCATAATGACTTATATTTTAGGGCAGAGAAAGTATATGCTAATGGGAGTAGTCAACTAGAAGTCGTGATGAATACACCAATACTTTCATATTATATGCTAATGGGAGCACGAAGAAACGCAGGGGAATGAACCTATATACTAATGGTGGGAATATTCATTTAGAAAATTGCAGAAGGTTCACCAGTCTCATCATGTATAACATGCACATCTTTTATTTGACACCACTAATGTTCTTATGGAGCAGTCACTTTTTAATTTTAGGTCTGCATGTTGGAAACACTAAAATTAAGGGTCAACCTTATTGAGTCGTCTTGCTTGATCTTTGCCAATTATCTTGCTTGAGCTTTGCGAACAAATTATACCATTAGCAAAGACTAACACATAAAAAGGTAGAAGTCGCAAGAATAAAGCTAGGTGGCCTATATGCATCCAGCCTAAATTTAATACCCTCCAAATTATGGACAATACCATATGATCTGGTTTACGTGGAGATGAAAGATATCTGACCGAGCGAGAGAGGGGCACCGCATGATTGTTTTCTTCCATGCATGATTATTGTTTCCTTACATGCATGTGGTCTCAGGTGATTCATTTGTTTCCTTCAAAGCAGGCGAGGATCGCAGGGATTATAGTTTTCTTTTTCTATCGCGCGGTGTATGATTATTGTTTCCTTACATGCATGTGGTCTCAGGTGATTCATTTGTTTCCTTCAAAGCAGGCGAGGATCGTAGGGATGATAGTTTTCTTTTTCTATCGCGCGGTGCATGATTATTGTTTTCTTCCATGCATGTGGCCTTAGATAATCGATTTGTTTCCTTCAAAGCAGGCGGGGATCGCAGGAATGACAGTTTCTTTTTCTATCGCGCGGGGTGTCGCATGGCCGGAAGGGAGGAGCGATAAAAAAAATTGCACCAAAAAATTATTTTACTTTTGTTTTTTTAGTTGTAAGGAGATAAAGAGCGTCACCTGTCCAAATATCCTCTTTGTGCATCTCGTACTTCGAGGAACTTCAGATGTACAGCGACAGATCCTTGTCCATAGGCTGGGCCAATGGGGGCTGCCCGGCCCGTCACTTATTCATGCACCATTGGATTTCGCAGTGGTGGCCTCATCGTAAAAACGCCGCCAAAGCCCACCAAGCCCATAATAATGCGCACCCAAAAACCCCCATTCGCCCCCCGCCCATCCCCATTCTCTCTTCTCCCTGCCGGCGGCAGCCTAAGGAGGGAGGAATCATCAACCCTAATCCGCACGGCGACCCTAACCTCATCGCCTCATCTTCCTGCTCCAGTTCCTCGAAGGTCCAGCAGGCACTAGCCCCTCTTCTTCTCAGCCATGGCGTCGGAGGACGAAGCGAACGCCGCGGCGGGCGGAGGATGCCGAGGCGGCAGAGGGAAGGAACTGGCGGCGGAAGGGGAAGCACGACAAGCCCAAGCCGTGGGACGAGGACCCCAACATCGACCGCTGGAAGATCGAGAAGTTCGACCCTGCCTGGAACGAGGGCGGCATGCTCGAAGTCAGCTCCTTCTCCACCCTCTTTCCCCAGTACCGAGGCAAGCATTTGTTCCTCAGCCCCGTCCTGCCTACCGCGATTTTCTCGATGGAACGCATGCGATTTGAGTTTATTGGAGGCGAATTCGTGAGGTGTTACTTGTTGGTTTGGGTGCAGAGAAGTACCTGCAGGAGGCGTGGCCGCTCGTGAAGGGCGCATTGAAGGAGCACGGGATCTCGTGCGAGCTCAATTTGGTACATGTGATGAGTTATCAGCCTTTTTTTAAATTGCTATTGGGTGGCGACATTATTATGTGGTAACCAAATGATCTGAAGCCTCCCTTGCTGTGTGTGTAGGTGGAGGGATCCATGACTGTTTCGACCACCAGGAAGACAAGGGACCCCTTCATTATTATCAAGGCCATGGAACTGATTAAGCTATTGTCCAGGAGCGTCCCTGCGCCTCAGGTATGACGTATGATCCCTTGTGTATTCAGGTATCAAGGTACTATGCGGATCTTGTTTTTGCACTTCGAGGTGGCAGCTTTGTGATCTGAGTGGAATTGAGATTAATCTGCTGTTTTTTCAAGGTCTCACTACTACTTATTTTTGCAGGCAATCAAAATTCTTGATGATGAGATGAACTGTGATATTATTAAGATTGGTGGTCTTGTGAGAAATAAGGTAGGACACCTTTTCATTGCAAGTTTGATTTCAGATCTCTTTTGAAGATTAGACTTAATTTACTCAACATCATGAGGTGCTTCTCTCTGTGCTATTATATGTTCCTTTGTGCAAAGACCATTCTTGTAATTTGTATAATTCGATAGGTAAAATAATGGACTTGAAAATCTTTTATAATGCTATCTGACCATATGAAAATATGCTTTGTAATTAGAGATTTATTGCCCTTCCTCACTGTTTGAACTTTACTCATCCTCCTGTCTATTTATAATGCTATCTGCAGGAACGATTTGTTAAAAGGAGGGAACGGCTTTTAGGTCCTAACTTGTCTACACTCAAGGTAAAAACTGTTCTTATTCCTATGGGTGCCTCCTTTAGTGCCGTAAACTCAGAATAATCATAGATCCCTTTGTTGCTTACACATTTTTTCATGTTCTACAGGCTATTGAGATTTTGACTGTCTGCTACATCTTAGTGCAGGTTTTCATAATTTCTTACCTTTATATGTACATTTTAGATTTCCTCCCTTTGACACCATTTATTATTGCTGTTGTCTTTCCCAATGAAAGGGAAATACTGTTGTAGCCATGGGCAACTATAGGGGGAGGGGACTGAAACAAGTGAGAAGGATTGTAGAGGATTGCATAAAGAATGTAAAGCATCCAGTGTACCACATCAAGGTGATTGGTTTCACCCTTCCTTGATGTTATTTTGAAGGGATGTTAACAAGAAATGGATTATTGGGTGCTTATTGTTATTGTTTAACTATATAGGAACTACTAATCAAACGTGAGCTAGCAAAAAATCCTGCTCTAGCCACTGAAAACTGGGATAGATTTCTCCCAAAGTTCAAGAAGTAAGGACATGCATCATATTTCTTTTAGAGCTTCAGCATCAAGTATATTGTGTTCATCTGATTATCACCCCTTTTTTATTTTTCAGGAAGAATGTCAAGCAGAAGAAGCCACAAACTAAGGAGAAGAAACCGTACACACCCTTTCCACCGCCTCAACAGCCTAGCAAGGTAAGGTTTAAATTATCTTTCATCTGCATCTTATTGTTACTTAAGCCAGTTAGTGATGATTAGTGGTTACCAATCCTGCCCTGTAACTTAAGCTTATGTTAGCTGTCCATGCACACGAATAATTCATTCACATTTTTTTCTTTGTATAAGATCAGTGCTCTTTCTAGTATGCTACTTGAATTTGGAGTGAGCCACTTAATTGTCTTTGTTTGCATGGGTTGTAGTAGTTTGAAGGTGCTTATATTGTTTGATATTCTCCTTTTGCATATTGTGCTCTGGATTGATTTATCATTCTGTATTTTGTAGATTGATCTTGAACTTGAGAATGGTGAGTATTTCATGAGTGACAAAAAGAAATCAGCAAAGAAATGGCAAGAGAAGCTGGAGAAGCAATCTGGGAGAGCTGAAGAAAACAAAAGAAAGAGAGAGGCTGCATTTGTTCCTCCAAAGGTTAGAATATCTTCCCTTTTTAAGTATTGTTGCGAATTTTCCTTCTCTTGCATTCATCATGATTAAAACATTCTTTGTTATTTGTTGCAGGAGAACACTGCAGGTCCATCTGAATCTGACAAGAATGCCAGTGACAACAGTGAGATAGCTGATATAGCAAAGTCATTAAAGGTAACTTGCTGTTGTTTTGTGCTTTATTATACCAATGGCTTTATTGATAACTTGTTCAGGAGTATTGGGAATTTTCAATTAACACGGCCACTTATCATCCTAAATTTATTATCTATTTGCAGAAAAAGGCAAAGGAGTTTAGAAAGAACGAGGCCCAGGAGAGTGTCATAGCTGAATCATATCTCGCAAGTAATGATGAATTGCGGCAAAAAAAGAAAAAGAAATCAACTAAGTCCAAGTAGCCATAATCCTAGTGCATAATGACAATGGCAATTGAGAAAGGATTACTTGAGCCATCCCTATAATTATGTCATTCATGCTGTGATCGTATTAGAGTGCTAGAGCTGCAATTGAAGATGATGAAACAAAATTCGAACCTTCTGCTGGTCTGTTGTTGCAATAGTTCATATGCAATAGGCTTTTCATGGGTAACTTTCACTATTGCAATAGGCTTTTCATGGGTAACTTTCACAAGGAACAGAAAGAGCCCTCAAGTCCACCATTCTCCAAAAATATATATTTTCATCCTATAGGTTGTGTTGGTTGCTAGAGCCTGGCCAAGGCAACAAGCCTGGCTGGTCTAGGTCTGTTGTATCATGTAGGCCCCCCCGCATTTGGTGAAATCGGTCGTGCATAGTTTTGGGTTAGGCAAAATTTTAACCGAATTTACTGTTAAAAAAGTCAACCAGCCAAAACAGATTAGGTTAAATAGGCTAAATGCAATACGTATTATACTTCTGTAGGATATAATGCAAAAACACATTTTCTTAAAAAAAACATCCAACAAGAAATGCATCAAGCAATAAAAGAAAAAAAAGGCAACAAAGAATGCTTCTAACAAATGAAGTCTCATAGGGATACACTTAATATACAAATGGACATAATTGTATTAGTGTTAATATAATGTCACAAAGAAATTTGGTTAAATCGGTTAACGTCATTTGAAAACCTAATAAACCATAGATCATTGAATAACGCCAAAGTGTTTATTGAATATATCAAGAAAATTTCAGTTAACTAACCTTTTGGGTTAAATTGGTTTGTTTTGGTTCGGTTAATTGGTTTCGGTGAAATTGTCCTTTAATCCAAGGCCCTGTTCGCTTGAGTTTATCAGCTAGAACCAGCTCTACTTTTCAGCTATGGGAACAATATTTTTCTCTCACAACAAATCAGCCGCAGCAGCAATAAATCCTGCCGAACAGGGCCCTATGTAACATGGGCTTGTTTGTTTGGCTACACTAGTTTTTTTGTGTGCATGCAAAAAGGTTGTGTTTAGCTGGGTGGGGCTAGGCTAGGATTGTTGCCCTAGGCCTAATGTGGTCACCAATCTCCTCCATAGGTGACCTTACTGCTCTACTTGACCAGCTCCATAGAAGATGGTGCTGGGTGGTAGGGTTTTGATTTGCATTTCTCACCAGCCCTCCCTCTTCCCCTTGAGCTTCTCTTTGTGCGGTATCGATCTTGAGCCTGTTTGCTTGTGCTATTCAGCCGGCTTTAATCCGTACAAATAAGTCGTGGAACAGTGTTTCTCTCTCACAACAAACTATCCGTACAGATCAGCATAAGCCGATTTAATAGGGGGTGGCCTTCTTGCCCGGTCCGTCCTTCATCCTGTAAGACCTTGCTCTCTAAAGGACACGTACATCTCATCAATCTCAAAGCACATACATCCTCTTTACTACTTTTCATCTATTTCTATTCAATTCTAACGGCACACACACACACCGTTAAGGCTTTGTCCTTCTATTGGAAGCCACCAGCAGCTCCTTCTATTGGAAGCCACCAGCAGCTGTGTCGCTCCTCCAGACTTTGAGTCTGTGCAGCGCTCCTTGCGTAGGAAGCCATCCATACATGGCGATGGAGCCAAGCGTCGGCCACATGTTACACGTAGCTGCGACAGATCGGAGCCAAGTAGATGCTGCCGCGACACCAAGAACATGTTTGGGTTCAAGTTCTTGCTTCACTACGTCTTCCATGCTCAAGAGCCAAGGTCAATGGAAGAACCTGTCGCTGGTAGATTTGTCCTAATGTATCGCAGTGTTGAGGTTGGCAATGCAGAGTCAACTCTGACGCCGAGAAAACTGAAGAAATTGAGGTGAGTGAGGAACACATTTCTATTTAATGAAATAGCATATACATGTACAATTCTTGAGGCCCAACGAAAAAAATGTGGGTCAAGTTTCATGCGGATGACCAACTAGTGTACAAGTCTTTGCACATATCATAGTCAGCTCTACTGTGATGGATCCAGCCCGATGTTGCGAGTTGCTCTTCAGCCTTTTTCGAAGTTTCAAGTCAACAATAATGACAGTGATATTGTCCTCAGCAACGGTTTGTGCAGAAGGGTCAGTGGATTCATCGCCCTCATC
This sequence comes from Miscanthus floridulus, assembly GCF_019320115.1. NCBI lineage: Eukaryota > Viridiplantae > Streptophyta > Magnoliopsida > Poales > Poaceae > Miscanthus > Miscanthus floridulus. The sequence goes on from NC_089584.1 coordinate 101,153,620, forward strand.
ACACAAATGATGATGTGACACTATTGTTCTTGTGACAGTTGGATTTGTCGACGCTTCATTCGACACTACATCCCACAGTCCATCACTTGCAACAATGAGACAGTTCTTCATTCGACACTACATCCCACAGTCCATCACTTGCAAGAATGAAGCAGTCGTCATCTTTCACCCTGGGAACGACTGTAACTTCTAGTTTTGGATTGATGAATGGTTTCAAATACCTGTCCCCTGCAACAAGTGTTTCCAAGTTCAGGTTAGCAAAAGGTGATGAAAATTGGACAAATGCTAACTAACACAGTTGAACTGTTGGTTCAACTAAATCTTCTATTGAAATTGGAGGAATAATATTGTCCGAGAGTTTAACACAATGGTGTATCTGATTTGGACAAGGAAATGAATGTGATCTCGGATAGAAACAAGCTGTTTAAACCAAATGACTGATGGAATAAGCACTTTTTGTAATATAAAAACAACTATACGGGCTACTTTGACAGCCATAGGGAGATTAGCCCTGGGAACTACACAGAGGGGAGGGATTTTTGTGGACAATGCAATTCCCCTCCATCACGTGGGAAGATTTCACGTGTGGGGAAGTTTCCCTGCTGCTATTTGGAAGGCATGTCCCAGGGAAGTTATTAAGTTAAGCACAGACTGGTCAAAGTCTAATTGAGATATCCACCAGGGAAGATATGATACATATATAAAATTCAAAATGCTAAGCCTAATCAGAACAAGCTGATACATCCATCACCACATCATTGTGATGGAAACTGAAATCAAATTAAATTAAACTAACAAAGAAAAGAAAGGTTCAGAGAAGTGGAAACCGAAATCTTTCTGACTGCATGTTCTTGATCTGAAAATGACACAGACTACCTGCAAGCAGAACTGATACAAGACAAAAACAACTCAAGGATTAAATCAATCCTGATCTTTAGTAGTGAAATTTGATGCACCCAGATAGATTACCAAGTACACGAAAATTCAGTCTGAGGCAGGAACTGAAAACGGAAGTTTCAGAGAAAGCACGGAACTCTAATAAGCAGCATCTTGTATACTAGACCTTCACAGTGTGAAAATTCCGAGCTAACTGACTGACTCAAACATGGGAACATCAGAGTTGAGAGCAGCTGAACTAACTTGGAACAAGCAGCAACGTCTATTGATCGAGTAATTAAAGCAGGAAATTGCTCCTGACAGACGCTAAATAAACCTCATGCGTGCACAGCATCGCTGATTAAGGCACTGCAGGTTAAATAAATTCAGCATAGCAAATAAAGGAGGGGTTCTTTAACCATCAGACAAAACATGATATTCTCAGTATGCTACTACAGGCACATCCAATGAGTAAAAGTCAGGAGCTCGCTTTGGGGAGGAAGGAGGAGAGAGGATGGGCTCACCGGATCTCGGGACGAGGCGAGGCGGCCACACGGCGGTGCTGGAGATCGAGCCGGCGCAGTCTGGTCGGAGGGGGCGATGATGGCGGCGTCGGCGCGGTCTGGTCGGAGGGGCGACGATGGCGGCGGCGGCGCTACAGAACAAGCGATGTCAGGCAGCGCGGCGTGTTTTTTCTCGAGCGAGAGTTGGGAGACGGGGATCGACGCCCGGTGTCCTTTAGGCCTCCAGCACGGCAATCCCACCGCCGCCCGAGCTCTGCCACGGCCTCCGGCACGGCGACCCCTAGGTGGCCTGGCCCATCTCGGTGGCTTCCGATGGACGACATGTATAGACTAACGGCGTGTGCTTTAAGATCGCTGCGCTTCCACATGTCACGTAAGAGCATCTCCAAGAGTTTGCTATCTCAACTTGGCATCCATATAATTTTGGCAAAACAAGAAAAAATAGCCTCCAACAGTTTGCCAAAACAACTTGGCATTAATAGCAACTTGGCAAATCTTCCCTCCGCGCGCGCAAATATGCGCGCGCGTATACGGCTTGGCATCCGGGGCTCTTCGTTTCTTAGCGGGGCTCTTCGTTCGCTTAGCGGGGCTCTTCGTTCACTTAGCGGGTCTCCTCGTTTTGTTAACGGGTTTTTTTATTTTACCAAGTCAAAAATGCCAAACTCTTGGAGATGGATTGTTTTTTTACTTGGCATATAATTTTGGGAGTTGGCAAATCACAAGATTTGCCAAGTAAAATTTGACAAACTCTTGGAGATGCTCTAAGCCCTTGTTCAGTTCTAAAAACTTTTGCCAAAAAGTGCTACAGTATCCATCACATCAAATCTTACGATACGTGCATGAAGCATTAAATGTAGACAAAAAAAAAATTAATTACACAATTTGATTAGAAATTGCGAGACGAACGTTTTGAGCCTAATTAATCCATGAACACTAATTACTGAATAAAAACAAAAGTGCTACAGTTACCCAAAATCCAAACTTCCCGCAACTTAAACACGGCCTAAAGGAACCGGGTCTCTCCGATTTGCAAAAGGAAGGAACCGGGTCTCTCCGATTTGCAAAAGACCGGGTCTCTCAGAATTTGCCTCCCATTCTCGTAGCCGGAGGCCCATCATTGGTCAGTAGCGGTCACCCGAGAGACCCGCAACAAATCTCTTGGAGGGATCTCTGACGGTAGTGGCAACAACAACGCAGAGAACAACTTTGACTGTGACCTTTGCAGGTCTGAGGTTTTCAATCGACCTCACCCCCAAACCTTCCTCATGTAAGGAATGACTAAGAATCCGTTGAAAACCCCTACAAATTACATATCTAGAAGAAACAAACAATGCTAGGCCAGGATATACGAGGATCTAGAACCACATAATCACAAGCATAGAGTAATATGCGTCCACAACACTTATGCTATCCTCGAAGGCTCGAAGTCGCTTTAACTCCTTTCTAGTCTCTGTCATCCGCATAAACTAGTTATAATAGATAATGAGTGCATCTACTACCAAATAAACACAAAAAAGAAACCATATAAGATTAAAATAATTTACCTTAAGATAGAGCATGATTTTAGGGAAAAAAACTTTTAAAAATTTATTTCTATATTTTTTTATAAAGTCTATACGTCTCCGAACTATAGCCGTGGCCTAATTTACACGTCATGTCTGCACATACGATATGATGTCTCATCAGTCAAAATCGTTGTCAAACCTGCAGCTGCAGAGTGTGTAGAATCGGACAGTTTTTAAAAAGATAGGGGAGAAAACAATGATTTTTAGATTGGCGGGGAAATCGGATTTTGGGGAAAATTGGGAGGTCACCCAACCAAACCCAATCATACCATTTGAATGATTGGGTGGATCTGTGCCATGAGCAAATAGAGCCCATTGACAGCCCTGCCGCCCTGCGCCAGCTAATTTACCATTCGCGCGTTTTGCTAAAAAAAAGAACCATTCGCGTAAGCTGCTTGCCTGATTATTTAGTTCTGAACATTTGCAGAGCCTGCAGAGCCCAGCCGCGACCTCCTGCTCGACTTAGGGCATGTTTGATATCATGATCTAATTATTAGCTAGCTAATTTTGGTTTAAATTAGATATAGTCAACTTGTTCGCTGGTTGGTTTCTGGGCTGATAAGTCTGAGTGGTACTAGTTTGTTGTGAAAGGAAAACACTGTTGACTGACTGATAAGTCCTGACTGAAACCAACAAGCGAACATACTGAATATATCTAAATATGAGTGTTAGCTAACTAGCTAGCCAACCGTAACTAATTTGAGCTATTTTTAGACAAACTAGTAACAAGCCATGTATATCTAACACATGCCCTTACATAATTCCACCCCACCTACTGTACGTCTTTATGCTTAGTAGTAGTAAGATGGAGTTGATGGGTCTGTGACGCCGCGCCGTATCACGTAGGGGCCGTGATCGAGCATGCGGGCACCTTCGACTCTCTAACCGAAGTTGCTTTGTTGCATGTCCCGCGAGCCCGCCTGCACTGCTCCGCTATCCAGGCCACACGCGCACGTGCTAGGTCATCGCGTCTACCGCACAAAGAGCTACTACTATGGTACCGCGCATCGGTGTTCTCCAGGACAAATATTCTACTCATCCACTCTCTTAAGTGATGCGCACGTGTCCGTTTCTATCGCTTAACCGATGTGCATGTGTCCGTTTCTATCGCTTAACTGATACGCACGTGTCCGTTTCTATCGCGACACGCGGTTCCTCTTTCTTCCTCCAATGACTGCTTCTTCTTCCTCCGGCCGACATCCTAAACTCCCAAACTGCCCTGCCCGCCGCCGGTCTCCACCAATGCCCTGACCGCCGCTACCTCACCGCCCTCACCCATCCGCTGCTCCTGCCTCGCCCTTCCCTACTCTCAATCGACTATCTCTCCCGCTACCCCGTCGTCATGGCCATCGGCGACCTCACCGCCCACCACTCGTTGTGCCCGCCCTCCCCTAACCTTGCACTTGGCCGCCCCCACAGCTAACCCCGCCCACCGGTTGTCTTCCCCTGCCCGCTCGGCGGCGGCGGCCCTGCTTCGCTCACCCCGATTGAATTGTCTGGCTGCCCTTCCCCCGAGCTCCCTTCTTAAGGCCGGAGACCTCCCTCCCATAACGGTAACCAGAGGAAGAAGAAACGTCGCTGTCGGATGTCGTGCCTGCCTCCAATCCCGCATTGACATGTGTCTATGTGTCGGCACCTTCATGACGCACGCGCGCTCAATAAGGATTTAGGGCAAAACGGCATAATCATTGCCCTCTCAACAGTTGCCACATGCCTTCTTGGCCCAAGCCAACCTTGGTCGTTAGAACACAGTCATCTGTTAGTTGATCGTGCCAAGTTTAAATCTTCTTCTGTAAATAACACTGACGTCTAGTCATCTATTAGTTGACCATGTGGACTTTGTCAATTTATTTTGAGGGAGACGAAAATACCCCTGTGGCCGCAGTTACTCGCATGTGCCGCAATCGATGAAAATCTCTGGAGAAGAGGACAAAGGGGCGGAGGAGGCATCGGCCAGGCCGGCCCGCGTGCACCCTCACGCAGACGACGCGGGGCTACGAGTCTGTGACCGGAGTCGTTGCCGCACTTTTTTTTATTTTTTTGTCCTTTTTTGAAAGTTTTTCACAAATATGCCCCTAGACATATGCTTTTAAAATCTGGACCCTTAGCTCGGCGCCATCGTTGGTGGCGCTGAACTTACAAGTCTTGGCGCCATTCTCGGCGCCAAGATCTATGGCGTCGAGGTGGTGTTTTAACCCGGCGCCCAACCTTCCTGCCCGAGCCTTCTTTCTCTTCTTTCTCCTCCTCTCGGGTTTTTTCTCTCCCCACTTTGCCCTACCTCATGAATCGGCATATTGGACCTTGAAAACTTTGATTTGATCCGTAGATCTTCGAGAGCAAGGTATCCTCGCTCCCTCCTAGTTTTTTTCACATCGATTTGGTATATATTAATTAGATTTTTTAACTTAAGAATCGTCATTACTTAGGGTTTCATGCAATTTTAATATTTATATTATACAACCGCAGGATGCCAAGGCATGGAAAAGCTAGCAAACCAAGGTAACCTCAGCGCATGTTGTTATGTTATGGGTTCATTGTTGTGGATCAAATGGGAAACCCTAGGTGTAGGGTTTAATGTTAATTGCTTTTGGTTCTTAGAACGAAAATGGATAAATTGTAGCTATGATCGGATGACCAAAAATGCCTTTGACCCATTGCCTCTGTCTAGTGGTGTTCCAGTGCCCATGTGCTTTTGCGGTGATCCTTGGTTCATAATGAAAGTCCATAATAGTACATAATAACATCTACCACAAACCCTCACTGCCTCCTAGTCTTATCCTTACCCTTGTGACCAAGAGCGTCGATGCCTGAAGTATAAGGGTCAGGTGGACGGCGTCGCCTAGTGTCTAAAGGCTATGTAGGCTGAGTCGAGGGAGCGTCCTAGAGCTGAGATGGGTCAAGCTCCTCGTGCCTCTAGTCCACCTCGTCGTCGTCCTCGTCCTCATCCTCGTACGTAATGCCTATGGACCCTGTAGGTGCTTAGCTAGATGAACCTAAGCCTCCTCTGCCTATGGAAGGAACGTGCACGTCTTGCGTCGTGACTGTCTTGCAACCACAACGAGCAGTCGCACGACGTAGCAGACGTGACAGTCTCTGTTGTACAAAATTATGTTAACTAAAAGAATTTAACGTATTAATAATATATTTAAAAGAATATTTTGAATCTTATGTCTAGGAAGCTACGCGTGTCGTCGTCCCTGACTCTCGGATGAAAGCGCTCAATGTCTTCAACCGAGCATTTGAGGATATTACCCTACAACAAAGTTCTCAATAAGATTATAGTGGTGTGTTGCCTCCTCCACAACCAAACATAAACATTAAGTAATGAACTAACCATAATCAGGAACTTTTTTTTTCTTCTAAAATTACAAACAAAGCTAGTTTTTTCTTATAAAATTCCAAACAAAGCTTGTTTTAATAAAGCTAGCTTCTAATTAAAACTCCTACATTTACTTCTCAACAGATAGCAACAAGTTTTGTTTTCTTTTGTAGAAGAAAAATTCACTAAACAACTACTAGGACTAAACCCATCAAAATTTATACCGTCACCTACAGGTCATCACAATATCCATTTGGTCGTGCATCAAACTCCATCCAGTCCTCTTCTGAAGGCATGATTATTTTGCATGATTAAATTAATTATAAGGATGCTACGACTCGAAGGTGCCACTAACTAAAATAGAGACCTCAAACGCAGAATGTATTGGTATGCAACTTAACATAGAAAAATAAGGCAATTGACTTACCACTCTATCCAAGATTGGTCCTGCCTCCACCTACCTTTCTACACGAGTAGTTTGGTCGTAAGCCGTGTCTTTATTGTCAGAGGACTCAATATCGGCGTAGTCATCTTCTATCCATTGTAGCCTCAGCCTGCAACGTGTCGCACCTTGGTACCAAGCTTGGTAGTGCCTGTACTCATGTTTCATGTGAGGCTCGTTGTTCTCATCCACGTTGTCGTGTAACAGCTCGTATTGTTCAATGTAGTACTGGTGGTGCTTCTCCCAGTCAAAAATCTTCCTGTTCTTCTGACGATCCAACCTGCACGTCACGTAAGATGTTAGTTTCTTAGGGATGAAATTGATGTTATAAAACAATGGCGCCTAAGCTATATGACATGACTATTTGATGTAAGCTTCACAAGAAAGGTACATAATGATTGAAGAAATCATACGTAACAGTATCATCATATGTAAGCTTCACTATAGAAAATGTTACCATGTGGGTTCCAAAGAAAAAGAGAAAATAGATCACGACATGGGTTGAGCCCATAGTCCTATAACTTGCCATAATGATGAGAACAAGAAATGCCCATACACGCACATTCTTCTCAATCCATATACATGTCACTATATTAAAAGTGCACGTATGTCATCATTACTTCATCTTATATAGGAATTAACAGAAATGGACCATCACGAGACAATTGAAATAGCAAAACACTTACTTGTGTAAGTCAACGCCAGTCGAGAACAGAGCCGTTGGCCAAAGCTGTCTCACTCCAAATTGGTGTGCAACTCTATCTAGCAGGTGAAACTCGACAGCATAGAAACAGATTAGAGGGCACCTCATCCTGTAGAAGTCGTCGTCGCACCCACACATGTTGCTCAAGTAAAAAGGAAGTGCCCCCTCTCCATTGTACGCCTACCACGACACCTGTAATATGTCCAAACAAGATGTTAGATGCTATACTAAACCATTTCAAACCAGCATGGGAAATAAAATTTACTTACACTAGACGTCGTGAGCGTGTCTAGCTCGTTCGTGAACTCAATATACGCCCGCTCTAACCTCGCGTGCGGAACCCTAACCTGGTCCCAAAGGTACGTCTGAAAGGTCCTAATATGGCTAGAGGGGGGGGGTGAATAGCCTATTAAAAATCTACAAACCAACTAGAGCAATTTGATTAGTATGACAAATAGTGAAATGCAGACTTGCTCTAGCTCTACAAGGGTTGCAAGCCACCTATCCAACAATTCTAGTTGCTATGATCACTAGACACACAATTTACTTTGTTACTACTCACTAAGAGCTCTCACACTTGCTACACTAAAGAGCTCCACTAGATGAACTTAAAACAACAAAGCAAGCTCTCAATTCTAATTACACTAAAGAGCTTGCTATAACTAGTTTGCAAGAATATAAATGAGTAAGTAGAGTGATTATACCGCCGTGTAGAGGAGTGAACCAACCACAAGATGAATACTAAATCAATCACCGGGAGAATACCAAAGGGCAAGAGACAACCAATTTTTCTCCCGAGGTTCACGTGCTTGCCGACACGCTAGTCCCCGTTGTGTCGACCAACACTTGGTGGTTCGATGGCTAAGAGGTGTTGCACGAACCTCATCCACACAATTGGACACTGCAAGAACCTACCCACAAGTGAGGTAACTCAATGACACAAGCAATCCACTAGAGTTACCTTTTGGCGCTCCGCTGGGGAAGGCACAAGACCCCTTACAGTCACCAAGATCGGAGCCGGAGACAATCACCAACCTTCGCTCAACAATCCTCGCTGCTCCAAGCCGTCTAAGTGGCGGCAACCACCAAGAGAAACAAGTGAATTCCGCAGCGAAACATGAATACCAAGTGCCTCTAGATGCAATCACTCAAGCAATGCACTTGGATTCTCTCCCAATCTCACAATGATGATGGATCAATGATGGAGATGAGTGGGAGGGCTTTGGCTAAGCAAACAAGGTTGCTATGTCAATGCAAATGGCCAAGGGAGTGAGCTTGAGCTAGCCATTAGGCTTAAATAGAAGCCTCCACGACATAGAGCCGTTGTACCCCTTCACTAGCACAACTTGGGGTGACCGGATGCTCCGGTCAATTCGACCGGACGCAGGACCCCAGCATTCGGTCGCCCGATGGTTGCCACGTGTCATCGACTTCAAACGCCGATTGCCCAATTTGAACGGTCAAGACCCCAGCGTCCGATCGTTTCCAGTAAGGTTCCAAACGTGAAATTTCACGATCGGACGCGTCCAGTCACGCTTGACCAGACTCACCCGGCGTCCGGTCACTCAACGTTTCCTCTGTGAGCCTCACGTCAGCATACGTCAGCACTGACCGAACGCACCCTGCCAGCGTCCGATGACTCTTTGCGCTAGCGTCCGGTCACAAGATCGAGACACGTGCTCACTGCTGCTACTGACCGGACTCTGAACCCAGCGTCCGGTCACTATACCACCAGCATCCGGTCACTCTATGAACCCCTGTCTTTTCTGTCTAGGGCGCCGATGAAGTTTCTAACCCTTGCTCAAATGTGCCAACCACCAAGTGTATCACCTTGTGCACATGTGTTGGCATATTTTCACAAATATTTTCAAGGGCGTTAGCACTCCACTAGATCCTAAATGCATATACAATGAGTTAGAGCATCTAGTGGCACTTTGATAACCGCATTTCAATATGAGTTTCACCCCTCTTAATAGTACGGCTATCTAACCTAAATGTGATCACACTCGCTAAGTGTCTTGATCACCGAAACAAAATGGCTCCTACTATTTATACCTTTGCCTTGAGCCTTTTGTTTTTCTCTTTCTTCTTTTCAAGTTCAAGCATTTGATCATCACCATGCCATCACCATCGCCATGATCTGCGCCATTGCTTCATCACTTGGAGTAGTGCTGCCTATCTCATAATCACTTTGATAAACTAGGTTAGCACTTAGGGTTTCATCAATTAACCAAAACCAAACTAGAGCTTTCAATCTCTCCCTTTTTGGTAATTGATGACAACCCTTACACAATGATATGAATTGAGATTTAATTGAATCCATGTTGTTTGCCCAAGCATATTTACCATGTGTAAAAGAATATGGACAAGTTTCATGAACTCCAAATGGTAGCAATTGCTCCCCCTACATATGTGCTAAGAGTTTGGATTGTAGCTTGCACATATGCTTAGATAGGAAATATAGGAGACAATTTCTACCGTATGATGCTAAGGTATAAGAGATGGACCTTTGAAGCGTGATACCAATCGGAGTGCACCAATATACCATCCTTAGCACCATTAGTAACTATACATACACAAAAACTAGAATACTCCATGAGATCAACATTACAAGCAAGGGTCTAGTTTCCATAAAATGAACATAAGTCTAGTTACTTTAGCCTATGCATGCTAGTTTTTCATTTCACCATTCAAGCATATAACTAGCATACACCACACAAGCATGGATATTGAAATTTAAAACTTGTGCCATGCAAGCAAATATATGAAATGAACATTCAAATACAACATACAAGTTTATGAGCTTACTCCCCCTACTTGTGTGCATTTTTTATTGATCCCCTTACAATGTCATTTCATTTGTTTGCTCCTCCTATCTTACTATCTTTGTGAATTTCTCTCCCCCTTTGTCAACAATTAGCACAAAAGGTGAGCTCAAATTATAGATAGGTTGAGGTGAAATCATGTGAAATGAGGATCATTTTCCCAATTTGGTTCAATCTAGATCACTTGCAAAAGATATTTAACTCGGTTTGATCCAAGGACAAGCTTCTTCACACCTCTAAATAAGGGTTATCTTGTACCATGTTGAGTTAAACACTTATAGCTTATTTTCTAGATCAAAGACTAGGTTTACAAGCCCACAAACATGTCATATGTTACCACTAGATCATTTCAAACATACAAGCAATAGTGGTACCATACAAGCATCAAATTCATTTGATTTTAATGAATGAGCCTATTCAAATGTGAAATATGTCTAGATGCACTAAACATGTCCTTAGCAAGGATGTATGCCATGCCAATCAACTTTTACCTTGGATTGCTTGAAGGAGAGGCATGTCATATAAGTGGGGGGTGCATCAACACATATTGGAGAAGTCAAGTATGTTCAATTCATTCCTTAGCTTGCAAAACCTCTTTTCATCAAGTGGCTTGGTGAAGATATCGGCAAGTTGATCTTCGGTGCCCACACTCTCAATGTAAATGTCCCCTTTTTGTTGGTGATCTCTTATGAAATGATGGTGGACATCAATATGCTTTGTTCTTGAATGTTGAACCGGGTTGTTGGTGAGCTTTACGGCACTCTCATTGTCACATAACATTAGCAATGGCACTTGCTTGAATTTAATTCCAAAGTCACTCAAAGTAGCCTTCATCCAAAGTAATTGAGCACAATAACTACCAGCCGAAATGTACTCCGCTTCGGTGGTTGAAAGTGCTACACTATTTTGCTTCTTTGATGACCAAGACATAAGTGATCTTCCCAATAGTTGACATGTGCCCGATGTTCTCTTTCTCTCAACTTTGCATCCCGCATAATCGGAGTCCGAATATCCAATCAACTCAAATCTTGCTCCTTTGGGATACCACAATCCAATATTTTGTGTATGCTTCAAGTACCTCAATATTCTCTTTGTTGTTTTCGAATGACTTTCTCTTGGTGAGGCTTGAAATCTAGCACACATGCATACACTAAACATCACATCTGGCCTTGATGCGGTCACATAGAGTAGGCTTCCAATCATAGACCGATACATCTTTTGATCCACCATGTTGCCACTAGCATCACTATCCAAGCTTCCACTTGTCCCCATTGGTGTACTAATAGCTTTACTATCATCCATTCCAAACTTCTTGAGCATGTCCTTGATATACTTTCCTTGACTCACAAATGTGCCATTCTTCATTTGCTTGATTTGAAGACCAAAGAAGTAACTAAGCTCTCCAATCATAGACATCTCAAACTCACTTGCCATCATCTTGCCAAACTCCTCACAAAAATCTTGATTTGTTGACCCAAAAATGATTTCATCAACATAGATTTGCATTACAAACAAGTCATTTCCAAGCTTCTTGGTGAAGAGAGTGGTGTCAACCTTTCCCATCTTGAATCCCTTAGAGAGTAGCAAATCTCTCAATCTCTCATACCATGCTCTAGGTGCTTGTTTTAATCCATACAAAGCCTTCTTCAACTTGTAAACATGATTGGGTTTCTTCTCATCTTTAAAACCGGGAGGTTGCTCAACATACACAAGCTCATTGATGTACCCATTGAGAAATGCACTCTTCACATCTATTTGGTACAACTTGATGTTGTGGGCACAAGCATAGGCTAACAAGATCATAATTGCTTCCAATCTTACAACCGGGGCATATGTTTCTCCAAAGTCAAGACCTTCAACTTGAGTGTAACCTTGAGCCACTAATCTTGCTTTGTTTCTTATTACTATCCCATCTTGATCTTGCTTGTTCCGAAAGACCCACTTGGTTTCAATCACATTATGATCCTTAGGCCTCTCAACTAACTCCCATACTTGGTTTCTTGTAAAGTTGTTTAGCTCTTCATGCATAGCATTGACCCAATCAACATCCTTCAAAGCTTCATCTATCTTTTTAGGTTCAATGGATGACACAAATGAGAAGTGCTCACAAAATAAAGCCAACCTTGATCTAGTTTGCACACCTCTTGAAATATCACTAATGATAGTGTCTAATGGATGATCTCTTGCAATATTGGTTGGTTGAAGCACTTGCACTTGATTGCTTGCATTTAATTGATCACTTGGTTGAGATGATGAACTAGCCACTTGTTGTTGATCTTGCACTTTGTCATCACTAGTTCTTGCTTGAACTTGATCATGAGAACCACTAGCTTGCACATTTGAGTTAGAGAGCACTTAATTCTTGTCATCTTCAACATCAATCACCTCTCTAGGCCTTATATCACCAATATCCATGTTCTTCATTGCATTGACCAATTGAGTGCCTCTTACATCATCTAGATTCTCATCTTCCTCTTGGGAACCATTTGTTTCATCAAACTCCACATCATGAACCTCCTTAAGAGTACCACTAGCCAAATTCCAAACTCTATAAGCCTTGCTAGTAGTGGAGTAACCAAGCAAGAAACCTTCATCACATTTCTTTTCAAACTTGCTTAATCTAGTGCCTTTCTTCAATATGTAGCATTTACAACCAAAAACCTGAAAGTATGCTATGTTGGGCTTTCTTCCATTCAAAAGCTCATAAGGTGTCTTCTCCATCATGGGGTGACAATAGAGTCGGTTGCTATAATAGCAAGCCGTATTGATTGCTTCGGCCCAAAATGAATGACTCACATTGTACTCACTCAACATTGATCTTGCCATGTCAATCAAAGTTCTATTCTTCCTTTCAACTAAGCCATTTGATTGAGGAGTGTACTTGGCCGAGAATTGATGTCTAATTCCAAATTCATCACACAACTCATCAATTCTAGTGTTCTTGAATTCACTACCATTGTCACTTCTAACTTTCTTGATGGTTGTTTCAAACTCATTGTGAATGCCATTGACAAATGATTTGAATGTTGCAAACACATCACTCTTGTCAACAAGAAAGAATACCCATGTGTATCTAGTGAAATCATCCACAATCACAAATCCATATTTGTTTCCACCAATGCTTGTATATGTGGTTGGTTCAAGCAAGTCCATGTGTATCAACTCAAATGCCTTAGATGTGCTCATCATGCTCTTCTTAGGATGTGTGTTACCAACTTGTTTTCCGGCTTGACATGCACTACATAGCTTATCCTTCTCAAATGTGACATCTTTCAAGCCTCTAACTAAGTCATGCTTAATCAACTTGTTCAATTGTTTCATTCCAACATGACCAAGCCTTCTATGCTATAACCAACCCATGCTAGACTTAGTGATCAAACATGTTGTCAATTGAGCTTCTCTAGCATTGAAATCAACCAAGTATAGATTTTCATATCTAAATCTTTTGAATATCAGGTTAGAGCCATCTACACTTATAATCTCTACATCATCCACACCAAATGTGCACTTGAAACCAAGATCACACAATTGAGCTACCGATAAAAGGTTAAAGTTCAAGCTCTCTACTAGTGGCACATTGGAAATGCTCAAGTCATTGGATATTGCAATATTACCAAGCCCTTTGACCTTGCCTTTGCCATTGTCACCAAATGTGATACTATCAATCCCATTGCTCTTGTTTTCATTGATTGAATTGAACATTCTTGGATCACCGGTCATATGTTGTGTGCACCTACTATCAAGCACCCAATACCTTCCTCCGGCTTTATAATTGACCTACAAAAGAAGATTAATTCTTTTTAGGTACCCAAACTTGCTTGGGTCCTTAAAGGTTAGTTACCAAGGTCTTTGGTACCCAAATGGCCTTCTTCTTTGGGCCCACAATTGGTGTACCAATGAACTTAGCCTTCACACCATTGGCACCCTTAACAAGCACATAACAAGAATCAAATTTAATTGAGGATACAATAGCTAGCTTGTTCTTGTTAATCTTGCAATATTGCTCTACATGCCCAACTTGCTTGCATCTATTGCAAAACCGACCATTGCCCTTCACAAAGTTAACTTTGGGAGTGACAAAGGCCGCCTTGCCTTTCTTGGGGGTATAGCCTAATCCCTTTTTATTGAGAGAAAACCTTTGGCTACCCAAGCACTTTAGCAAGTGGGCATCTCCACCATAGGCATTGCCTAAGGCACGAGTGAGCTCATTTACCTCCTTCTTGAGGGTCTCATTTTTGTAACACCTCGGGTGTTAGCCTTGCATAACTTGACTTGCATAACATGAGCATGAGCATCAAGCATTCATAAATCATCATTTACAATTGAAACATCTGATCGAAACATATGAAACATTGCTTGTTATTTCGTGTTTCTTGTAACATATGCATATGATCATGTGCAAATAAATGCTAGTGTGTAATGTTGGTCACTATAACACCTTAGCTACACTTAGATTAACAAAAGGAACCTTGTTCATGAAGGCCACATTTCATGACCAAGCACTTGAGTGATATTTCATGTGATTACTTTCAATAGCTATATGAGTGACTACTACATGAAATGCTTAAATGACCTTGCAAATTGTTTTAACATGCTTAGAGTATCATTAGGAACAACTTTGGTATTTAGTGCTAGGGCTAGTTTGGTCATTTAGCCATGGTTTGAATGTGTATCATGATTTCAAAGTGACATGTTTGACTAAAGTTGAACTAGGTGTTAGGGACCTTGCATGGAGGAGTTCACTAAAGCAAAGTTGTAGTGTTTGACATAAGGAACAACTTTGATTTTTGGGCCCTTGACTGATTCAGCTCCTAACATGTGTGAATTTGGGTTTCAAAAATCAGAGAAATCACAAATTCTACACTTAGCAAATTCTTGCTAAGTCGTGAAACCCTGACAGCCTGACAAGCTGACCTTCAGGGCATTATAACTCGAGTTCGGGTGAGAATTAGAACTCGATCATTGAACAACAATTGTAACTGGTACTTAGGTCTACAAAGTTGGTTTAGTAACCTAGCACTAATTCGTCACGTATTGGAAGTTAAGTCATCGCCAAAACCGGCTGTCAGGCGCCCCTTTCAGTTAACTGACGAAACTGAATCGCGAGCGTCAGTGGCCGACACCGGCAGAGTTCACGCGCCGCGTGTCCCCGGCGACGGCCGCGCGTCGCCGTTGCCCTGACCGCGCAGGCCACGCCGCGCCCGAGCGCGCCTTCATCACGCCAGCGCCCGCCCGAGCCATCCCGCGCTCCCATTTCGCTCCCGGTGCCTTTTCTTCCTCACAGCAGCAGCCGCCGAGCTCTTGGAGCCCAGCCGTCGCCATAGCCGCGTGCAGCCCGCGCCTAGCCACTCCAGCACCACCACCATAGCTCCTCCGCCTCCCCAGCGAACCACTGCTCCCTCCCATGCTCGCTGACCAAGCTTGGTAAGCCATCGCCGCGCATTTAAGCTCGCCGGAGCTCCGCCGCAAGCCCCGTCACCGTGGCCGGAGCGCCACAGTCCACCTATCCATGCGTTAGCTAGTGCGTCGAGTGCGTCTTAGGTAGCTGGTGCTCGTCCGAGCTTTAGGTCGAACCACCGTAGCCTCCACCGGCGTTTTGCCGTGGTCCAGCCCCGCCGCTCCGCCATTGCCGCCGCCGTCGTCGCGGGTGGCGACGATAGGGCCGGCCAAGTATACCAATCAACGCGCTAGGTCGTGTAGGTCATACCGTGATGACCTCACCGCCGGCGAAGCTCGCCGTCGACGAGCCGCAGCCGCGCAGTGCCCAGCAGCGCCGCTGCTCTGCTCTGTGTCACTGACGCGTGGGGTCCCCTGACCAGCGGGTCCCACCTGTCAGCGACAGCAGTAGTGAAGGCTAACCCATTTTGAATCCAGTTTTTGATTTCTTTTGTGATTTTCATATCTTCAGTTTGAAAAGCTCCAAAAATTGTGAAATAAATTTGTAAGTGTTCCTTAGGAAGTGTAGTATTTAAGAAAAATATGTTCTTGGTTTCAACAGTAGAAATTTTTGGAGATTTAAATAAGGATTTGAAATGTGCTTTTGAATGCATTCAAATTTGTTTATTTTATATCTAGAGTTCCTGTGCTCCAAAAATTATGAAATTTTTGTGGTAAGCTAGTCTTAGCATACATGAGCTTGGATAAAAATTTGAAGACCAGTGCATGTGTAGATCTATAGTTATAGATTTTTCTTTTATAAATAGTTAATCCTTGCATGAATTTTTATAAATTAAGTATGAGTCCAAAATTCATGAAATTTATTGGAGGTGATACTAGTACCATATGGATGTTAGGAAAAATAAGAAATCTGTTGCTTGACACTTTTCAATAGGATTTTCCATTTATGCTATTTCAAGCCTTGCTTCCTTATCATTTTTGTATAGAATGTTCTACTTAGTAAAATGACATGAAATTTTTATAGTAGTCCTTTGATAGCATTAGTAAGGCTCTGTAAATTTTTGAGAATTTATTAAGCACATCTGATATATAATTATTATTTAACCTAGATATCTAAATAAAATAATAAAGGCAATTTAATAAATAGTTTGGGCTTCACCATTATATTATCTTAACTGTATTTGGTATGCTTCAACTGTTGGTAGGTTCTAGGTTGTCAAATTGTGAATGATTACATAAAGTAGAAGTAGTCTTACTTTATATTGCATGTTAAATCATTTCCGGACTGATTCTAGAGTGTGAGGAGTTACATGTTGAAACTAATGTAGACTGTAAAAATGGTTAATAACAAAGTCGTAGAGAATTTGATAAGCTTTCCAGAAAGTCTAGGATCACTGCTTTTGGATTTATAGAACTCTAGTTATGAGTGAAACAAGTAGCTACTATATGGCATAGTCGATGCATTGCAAAAGTAGTTAAGTAGTAATCAAGAAGAGATATGCACCTACTCAAACAACATGATGCACTTGTTAACACATATGCATTCGTAATACTTATACCATACTCATGCATCTAGGATCGGAGGAAGAGATCACGTTGCTGGAATTCGAAGAAGCAGAGGAAGGGAACCCGCAGGAGGATCCGCAAGCCGCAGCTCCCGAAGGCGTGGAGCAGAACCCTGAAGAGCTTCCGGAGTGCCCTGACCATCGCCCTACTTCCTTTCTGCGAGGCAAGCCCCGGAGCATTATAAGTCTCCCAGTAATTTACAAATGGTTACTTACGTACTTATGATTGATGCATTAGGTTATAAGAGTTGAATGAAACCACTTGATGCATGTACAATCCTTGTCCAGATATTATCCCTTTAACCGGTATAGGTCCAAGATCGAATATATATGCTTAGCCATGCTTAGACCGGTAGAAGTCGGGTGATGTCCTGTCACCTGCGAGATATAGGTGGATACCGGAGCACGGTTGGCTATATCTGCTATCGTGGAACAGAACCATGAGGTAAAAGTAAATTGAGACCGGACGGGAGGTCGATAGAAAAGCAACAAGGCATGGAGGTCTTGGGTGTGGATCTATCCCCGTCTGTGTCGATCAAGGACCGTACCGTTATTGGAACTTCTGACAAGATTGAACGCATGCCTCTCACTTAGCTGGCCGGATAATTCGTTCCGACCGCGAAGCCGAGTAATTCAACTCAGGCCGGGAACCGTTCTGTTGTGCGCTCCTTCCGGGGAACGATCAGACTGAGCCCAAGGGCAGGCTTGGCCTGAGCATCCTAGCATCTGGTGTTCCAGATTATGTGGCGCGGTACGGACCCACGAAATGTGTACCTGAGTTGTACCAAAGGTGACCTAAGACTATCGTGGCTGGTAGATCTGGGTTTGTGTTAGGAATAAATTCCCAACTGGTAGAAATCGATTCGAATCGCCGTCTCTCCCGGATAGTGAGAAACTTGGCTAGCTCTAACATCGTAGTAACTGTGTTATGAAACATGATGGTTCAGATGAATATGGAATTACAATACCTGCTATGGTTACTATTGGATGCTTCTAAATGATATACCACATGTTTGGCATAGGATAGTTGCTAATCTAGAAATGGTTAGTTATAATTAACTTGATAAAGGAATCATAATTGTACAACGGGTAATTGCCTTTTACGCAAAATGTTGTCAAGTTACGTCCACTTATACAGCCTTGCATGATCCTTGGAGTCATTTTATTTCTGGTTCATGACGGGTAAGTCTAGCTGAGTACCTTCTCGTACTCAGGGTTTATTTTCCCATTGTTGCAGATGGCACTGTGTATCATGGTTATTGCAAGAGTTGCTTCTATCCCGCTGTGGATGAGGAGTAAGCCTTGGGCAGGCTTCCTTAGTAATTCCTATCTTTGCTTTTGTGGATCGTGATCTGGCATGGCACTGTATCAAACTACGTTGGAAACTTATCTTTGAACTTATTTGCTTCCGTTTTAATTATCAAACTTGGTTTGTAATAACTTTCTATTCGTACTCTGATGATGAAAAGTATCTGTGAACTTTATGTAATATGTGGCATGTATGTTGAATCCTGTATGATCTTGGTTGTTGTAAATCGTTTATCGAGACCCGTCGTGGTACTCGACGGACTACTGGGTTTATATGGGTTCAAGTATGACAGTGCAACCGCTTGCGGATTGCCATTATACTTGTATTCTTATAAATTGGTCGGTTCTGCGACAATTTTCCACCATTAATGAGGCATCACAAGTGAGACCATCACTTAAAGGTGAAGTAGAAGTAGTAGTGCTACAAGAAGTGTTAGTGGGAGCAACTATAATGGGCTTATAAAAAGATTCATCAATAAGATCACATGTTAGTCCCATGTCACATGATACAATCACTTGCTCCTTCTTGGCTTCCTCTTTGACTTGCTCGATGAGAGAGGAGTGAGCTTTCTCAAGCTTAGAGTGAGCTTTGCCAAGCTTCTAATGAGCTTCCATTAGCCTCTCATGAGTGGCATTGAGCTCATCAAGGGATTGCTCAAGAAATTTGACTTTCTTATTCAATTCCTTGCACTCCTTTCTCTTCGTCTCAAAGCAAGTATGCACTTGCTCACACATGTCCATGAGCTCCTCCTTGGAGTACTCCTCACCATCATCATCAATCCTACAAGCATCACTTTCACATTCATCATCATCACTCACATCATATTTTACCTTGGTAGGTTTTGCCATGAGCCATGTCGAAGGAGTGTCGAAGATGGAGGGCTTATTGTTGATGGCGATGCCTGCTAGTGCTTTCTTGATAGATTTCTTGCCATCATCACTAGAGTCATCACTATCCGAAGAGCCATCACTATCCCAAGTGACCACATAGCCTCCACCCTTCTTCTTCTTCTGGAAGGTCATTCTCTTCTCCTTCTTTTCTTTCTTATCCTTCTTGTGCTTCTTCTTCTCATTCTCATCATTGTCACTATTGTAGGGACAATTTGCTACAACGTGATCGGGACTCTTGCAATTGTAGCATCTTCTCACATATTCTTTGCTTTTGGTGTGATCTCTTCTCTTTCTTGCACCATAGCCCTTCTTTTTCATGAATTTTCCCATCTTGCGTACAAAGAGGGCCATAGCTTCATCATCAATATCACTAAGATCATCATCATCACTTGATTCTTTCTTGGACTTGCCCTTGTTCTTGGATGATGATGAGCTAGCCTTGAATGCTATACTCTTCTTCTTCTTGTCTTCTTCTTCCTTCTTGTCATCCTTGTCATCCCCCTCCCTTTCCACACGGTATGTCTCTTAGGTCATGACATCACCTAGTACTTGGTTAGGGGTAATCTCCTTCAATCCTTCTCTTATGATAAGCAATCTCAACATCTCAAATCTTAGAGGTAAGCACATCAAGAACCGATGAGAGACATCATCATCCTTGATCTTCTCTCCCAAGGCCTTCAAGTCATTTACAATCACTTGCAACCGATGGAACATTTCCGGAATGCTCTCATCTTCCTTCATCTTGAAGCTTGTCAACTTATCCTTGAGAATGTACAACTTAGCACTCTTCACCGCCGGTGTGCCCTCATATGTTTCCTCCAATATCCTCCACACCTCATTTGCTCTTTCACAATCCTTGATTTGCTCAACACCTTGGAATCAATGGCATTGTATATGGTGTTGAGAGCCATTGTATTGCATTGCTTGTTGGTCTTGTCTTGGTTGGTGGGGTCATCGGGATCAATGATAGCATAGTCATTCTCAGTCACCTCCCATACTTGATCATTGATTGAGCCAAGATACATCCTCATCTTTCTCTTCCAATAATCATAGCATGTGCCATCAAAGAATGGTGGTTTGTCCCCCACATGGTTGAACACAACTTGAGCCATAATTTGACACCGAGGTTGTTAAGCCTTCAATCAAATGGTGACCACGACTCTGATACCACTTGAAAGGTCCTAATATGGCTAGAGGGAGGTGAATAGCCTATTAAAAATCTACAAACCAACTAGAGCAATTTGATTAGTATGACAAATAGCAAAATGCAAACTTGCTCTAGCTCTACAAGGGTTGCAAGCCACCTATCCAACAATTCTAGTTGCTATGATCACTAGACACACAATTTACTTTGTTACTACTCACTAAGAGCTCTCACACTTGCTACACTAAAGAGCTCCACTAGATGAACTTAAAACAACAAAGCAAGCTCGCAATTCTAATTACACTAAAGAGCTTGCTATAACTAGTTTGCAAGAATATAAATAAGTGAGTAGAGTGATTATACCGCCGTGTAGAGGAGTGAACCAACCACAAGATGAATACTAAATCAATCACCGGGAGAATACCAAAGGGCAAGAGACAACCAATTTTTCTCCTGAGGTTCATGTGCTTGCCAGCACGCTAGTCCCCGTTGTGTCGATCAACACTTGGTGGTTCGGTGGCTAAGAGGTGTTGCACGAACCTCATCCACACAATTGGACACCGCAAGAACCTACCCACAAGTGAGGTAACTCAATGACATGAGCAATCCACTAGAGTTACCTTTTGGTGCTCCACCAGGGAAGGCACAAGACCCCTTACAGTCACCAAGATCGGAGCCGGAGACAATCACCAACCTCCGCTCAACGATCCTCACTGCTCCAAGCCATCTAGGTGGCAACAACCACCAAGAGAAACAAGTGAATCCTACAGCAAAACATGAATACCAAGTGCCTCTAGATGCAATCACTCAAGCAATGCACTTGGATTCTCTCCCAATCTCACAATGATGATGGATCAATGATGGAGATGAGTGGGAGGGCTTTGGCTAAGCTCACAAGGTTGCTATGTCAATGCAAATGGCCAAGGGAGTGAGCTTGAGCCGGCCATGGGGCTTAAATAGAAGCCCCCACGAAATAGAGCCATTGTACCCCTTCACTGGCACAATTCGGGGTGACCGGACGCTCTGGTCAGTTCGATCGGACGCAGGACCCCAGCATCCAGTCGCCCGATGCTTGCCACGTGTCAGCGGCTTCAAACGCCGATCGCCCGATTTGAACGGTCAAGTGATGACCGGACACGTCAGTTAGAAAGTGACCGGACATAAGACTCCAGCGTCTAGTCATTTCTAGTAAGGTTCCAAACACGAAATTTCACAACCGGACGCGTCCGGTCATGCTTGACCGGACTCACCCAGCGTCCGGTCACTCAATGTTTCCTTTGTGTGCCTCATGTTAGCATACGTCAGCACCGACCGGACGCACCCTACCAGCGTTCAATCACTCTTCGCGCCAGTATCCGGTCACAAGATCGAGACACGTGCTCACTGCTGCTACTGACCGGACTCTGAACCCAGCGTCCGGTCACTATACCACCAGCGTCCGATCACTCTATGAACCCCTGTCTTTTCTGTCTAGGGCACCGGTGGCACCATCGGATGTCCGCACTCTATGGGTGGACACTCCACTAGTGAAGTTTCTAACCCTTGCTCAAATGTGCCAACCACCAAGTGTATCACCTTGTGCACATGTGTTGGCATATTTTCACAAATATTTTCAAGGGTGTTAGCACTCCACTAGATCCTAAATGCATATGCAATGAGTTAGAGCATCTAGTGGCACTTTGATAACCGCATTTCAATATGATTTTCACCCCTCTTAATAGTACGGCTATCTAACGTAAATGTGATCACACTCGCTAAGTGTCTTGATCACCGAAACAAAATGACTCCTACTATTTATACCTTTGCCTTGAGCCTTTTGTTTTTCTCTTTCTTCTTTTCAAGTTCAAGCATTTGATCATCACCATGCCATCACCATCGTCATGATCTTCGCCATTGCTTCATCACTTGGAGTAGAGCTACCTATCTCATAATCACTTTGATAAACTAGGTTAGCACTTAGGGTTTCATCAATTAACCAAAACCAAACTAGAGCTTTCAACGCCCATGTCGGCTGCCGATGTGGAGGCTGACCTAGGAACCACTCACGACAAGCCAGAACCTCAGGACGACCAACTGGTAGATGAGCCAACATCCACAACTAGAGCAGGTACATGCATCCACCAAGTGACGCTGAGGACAAAGTCCGACGACACGCCTCGCAAAGCTGCCGGTAAAGAAAACCTAACACTACAGAGCCCCAGCTGTACTGACCTGCCTAGTGCCAATCACTGAGGTAGTGGACCCACATCCATGACACAGTGTCACCCGTGGTGTTGGGGAAGAGAACGTAGGCAAACAGGTGTAGGATCCATGCCCTACAGTAGTACCCAACTATCTCCTCATCTGACTCCTTGGGGCACTATGCGAACTCTTGCTGGAGCTAAGAGATTAGAACTCTAGAAGTGCGAGCCCCTTGCCAACCTCACGCCCAAGGAAGGCCTCTACTCGTGCTCTCCAACCTTCTGACCTGCACTGCCCAGTCACTGTGTTACCATAAATCCTTAGACTTAGCATCTTCTGATAGTCCTGGAGCATGACTGTCATCTCTCCGAAAGGCAAGTGAAAGCTGTGAGTCTCTGGTCGCCACCAACATTTTAGACAAAGTAAGATTACATGTCAAAAAGGCAAGCACATGAACAAATGGCCATGAATGGAGGCAATGATTGAAGATAATACCTATCAACCAACGTAGTTATGGCCGCTGAGTTGAACTTGGGCAACCCATGACAAACCTAAAAAGAGATGACATCTAGGCCAGCTCTTTGCAGGAAAAGAGTGTACTTGTTGTCATACTGCATGTCCAAGAACCCATTGTGAGTTACTTCATGAACACATGTAATAAAACATAGTCTCTCATTACTTCACGAACACATGTACACTCAAAAAAATTTGAACAAAACATATAGATTATTACCTACCCCTCCGCTATGAGACGTCCTCGGTGGGTCTCCTCGTACGCCGGGTCGAGCTGGTGGAATTGTGCCATCCTACAAAAAAGTCAATGAAATAGAAATTCAATATATAATGAAATAAACTTAGAAATGTACAAGTAATTGACACAATTACAAGCATAAATTGAGACATGCATAATTAATTGAATGAATACGACAAATATGAAAAAATGAAAACAACCAATAGTCACACTTCACTAATCTGCCAATGGCAAGTGCGTGAATTGTGGCCCAGTCTACCACACTTGCCGCACTCATACTACTCGGGGTCAGTAAGAAATGGGGTTCCTCTCCCACGCCTCGTTCTTTTAGGTATCTGATACATAACTATCCTGTGCCTCATACTCTTCCTTGATTCATGCTTGTTCCAATGGTAAGCTAAATCTACATTGTACTTTGTCCCATCATATGGAGGCCACTCTCTAGGGTCCTGGAAAGGCACAAAGCAGGGGCTCCATGTGTGCATAAGCGTGTCGACACTGAACTCATGAGGTATCCTGCTCTCGATATTATAGTTGCGATGCCTAGCTGCTGCCACCAAATGAGAACATAGAAAATGGTATTGCCTTGGTTTACCACAAGTGCATGTGAAATCTTGGAGGATTACCACATGCATCCTCGACTCTCGGACCTCACCGTCGGATGTTGTACCACCCCTATGCTCGACCTAATAAGTCCCTGTGGCATGGTCAAAACATGTAACCTCATGTGTGCCAGCCCTTTCATTTGCCTTCTCTAGGTATGCCTTTGGTTTTAGAGCCCATATCTCTCCACCACTCCACAACTTCAATGCATGGGCGTGTCTATCATTGAACCAGGCAACAAGCTTGTAGAAGGTGAATTAAACGATTGCATTCACGGGCATACCACGTATCCCCAATAGCAACTTATTGAATGACTGCGCCATGTTGCTGCACTGAAACTTGTACCTCCATCCACCGACGTCGTGAGCTCTTATCCATTTCTCCAAATCCCTCATCAAACTTGTGAGCCATTGTCTACCTTCTGCATTTGATGTGGTTCTGACGTGCTCCAACTTTTTCTAAAAGTACTTGTACTCAAGTTGTTGAGCAGCCTCCTAGAATAGATCAAAGTTATCCTTCACACCATCCTTCTGGAGTAGATTCTCAGCAAGGTGCCAAGTACACCAACGATGGTGCAAAGGTGCATACCCCACTATCTGCTCTCATACGACATTAAGTATGCCCTGGTGCCTATTAGATATGACGACAACCTCCCTACCAGGCCCAACCACATGTATCTGGACTAGCCTCAAGAACCATCCCCAACTGTCATTGTTCTCCTTCTCAACCAAACAAATGCCAAGGAACCAATTTGTTGTTCGCGTTATAAGATATGGCTATAAGAAGTGTGCCCTAGTATTTGCCAATCAAGAATGTACCATTAATGGAGAAGATGGGACGACAGTGCCTAAAGGCCTCGACACACTGAGGGAAGCACCAGAAAGCACAGAAGAATATCTACCTCCTATCCTTCCATGCATTTGGTTTTGGGATGTACTCATAATACATGCCTGGATTCACAGCTTTGATTGCATTGAAAAGTACTGGCAGCTGCTCATACCCATCCTCAACTACGTTGTTGGTAGGGAAACCTAGGTGAAGTACACCCTCAACTGCGATGCCATCATCATCATGGTAATGTAGCTCCTCCCGAGCCCTTGCAACCAAATCACTAAATGAAGGTGTCGATGCAGAAAGTGATCAACACGTAAATATTTATAGTTTTGCCATACGTTGTGATCAGATGTGGCCTAGCACTCAATGACATAGGGTTTATACTGGTTCAGGCAACGTGCCCTACGTCTAGTTTGAGTCGGTCGTTGACTTTATTCCTGAGCCCAAGTGCTCAAAGTTTGCTGTGGGGTTACAAATGAGAGGGAGTAAGATGGGGGGGGTGCAAGAGGTCTAGTCGGACTCTGGACCAAAGGGCCAAGAGAGACAAGAGCTCCTATGTGCGCTAAGTATTTGAGTGTGTGCTCTAATGGAATCGTTCGAATCGTAGGTTGTTGGAATTGTTCATGAATCGATCCTGGTGGTTCAGTCGTCTCTAAATCGATCGTCCTGCTTTTGGAGAGAGCGCATCCCCTTTTATAGATGAAGGGGACGGTTTTACAAGACAGAGTGTGAGAGAAAGAGTGTGTGTGTGCTACCTAGTCTTGTTGCCCATGACATCGAGTACAAGGCAGTTTGTCGGCACCCATAACACTGTTGATGTCCAGATGCATGTGATAGGCTCCATCGTGATCTTCTAGTATGGCCGATGTCGACGCCTACCATACTGCAGGATAAATGCCGATGCCCATAATACTGTTGGTGTTCTGACATGTCTAGAAGGATATAAAGTGCCCTTCTGATATGACCTGACAGTACTGTCCTGCAGGTATGCAGGGTACGGTCCTTGATATTGTGGTTGACTGGAGCGCCCTGCTTTACTTGCCCTATCCATTTCCTGGGTCTTCACTGAGCGGGCATCCCCGGTCGGTCGTTCCCTAGTCAGCTCTGGCCTCCCGGTCGGAGAAGAGCTATAAACAGAGGTTTAGTGTACTCTTGGTCGGAGAAATGAGTCAGAGTTGGAGGCGAGCGTCGTCCCTTCTCGGCTAGGCCTTTTGGTCGGAGAGGTAGGCCGGAGTCATAAGCGAGCGCCAGAGTCGGAGGCGAGCTGGCCAGGCCTTCCAATCGAAGAGGTGGGGCAGAGTCGGAAGCAAGCGTCGTTCCTCCTTGGCCAGGCCTTTTGGTCGAAGAGGTGGGCTAGAGTCGGAGATCGCCCTTCTGGCCTGTCGTTAGGTTTTTGGGCCAGCCTAGGAGTTGTGTGTCGTTCTCAATGTCGTCTGCTAGGCTGAGCTTTTGCTAGGAAGCAGGTCCATGAGGGACCCTAGGTTTATGAACCCGATAGGAGCCCTCGAGCGATTCGGGTAGAATCGTATGGGGGGTTTTGTTTTGACGGCTGGTGAGCGCGAGCGCACCCGTGGGTGTAGCCCCCGGGCGATTTGGGTAGAATCGTCTAGGTTTTTTGTCCTAGCAGTGGGGAATTCTTCGTTTTAACAGTGGGTGCACACGAGCGCACTCATGGGTGGTAGCCCCTGAGCCCCTGGATGATTCATATAGAATCGTCTAGGGGTTTCGTGTTGCCAACGGGGGGATTTTTGTTTTGACGGTGGGTGCGCGCGAGCGCACCTGCAGGTGTAGCCCCCGAGCCTGTGTCTGACTGGTGAGTCAGTTGGAGATTGAGCATCTTGGTACTCTTTTCTGGGGCCGTAGACTATCGTTCGGGTGTTCGCCCGTGTCTGTCCCACCCGCGACCTGCGCGGTCGGTTGATTTCCTGCTTTGGTGTCGGGTGACCTGAGCCCCTAAGTCCCATTGGGCTTGATAGGGGTTGGTTTAGTTCTATGCGTTACCCTATCCATGGTTTCCACAACCAGAGGTGCTAAGCTAATGTTGCTTGCCTCGATGGCTCGAGCGACGTGCTCGGTGAGCTCGCTAACGAGCATGTTCAAGTGGAATTCGGGTCCGTCGTTCATGACGGGGTTGGCATAGCCCCCATGTGGCACTCCACTGCTCCTTAACCCGCATCCCGGTAGATGCCCGGGTCATTCCAGAGACCGACCCAAGTGGCTCGTTGGCCTCCCCTCGATGGAGATTTTGTGGGCATGGCTCGAGGTTAGGACCGAACGAGATGGTTGAGATGACCTTGTCTGCTTTGGAGCAGACTAGGCAAGGGCCACTGGGGTTCATTTGTGTTTTCTCCCCTCGCTCTATTTGATGCAAGATAGCCTCGAGCCCTTTGCGGGCCGGCCTTCGAACCCCGATCGGTCATTGCTCATGTTGAATGAGGCAACTACCATTTTGTGACATAACACGAAGCGTTGTGATGCATTAGCTGCATATGCGATGCTTTGGATGTATGGGATGAATGAATGATTGTGTGAATGAATACGTGAATGCATGTATGAGAATGGATGAATGAATGATCATGTATTAGGAAAAATAAAATAAGAGGGACCGGTAGAGTTACCTTGCCGACCCGAGTGACAGGCTTGAGGAGTTTTTATCAGATATGTCCGAATGGGTCTGCGCTTGTCGTTCATGATGGAGTCGGTCATGGCCCACATGGGGCGTCCCTCTGCTCCTTACCTATCCCTCAGTATTCACCTAAGCCATCCGATCGACTCAGGAAGCCTGTTGGTCTCTCTTTGGCAGAGATCCCATTGTTGGGTCCTTCCCAGTCTTGCCTAGGAAGGCGGAGAGCCACCTACGCATAGTCATGCCTTGTTTCCCATGCCCGGCATGTGGTAGTGGTGGGCCATGCCTAGGCCATGCTCTGCCTAACCAGGCGCCATCTTGTCAGGCAGGGCACATCCCATCAGTCAGGATGTGTCCCATCGCGTTCCATCCACATTGAATGGGGGAAGGGAGAGGGTTTTTTGCCCTAATCCATCGCCTTTCCCCAACTGCTGCGCCTCCTCTTTAAATATGGGAAGGGAGAGGGCTTCCATCCCGTTCCTTCGCCTATTCCCCATCTACTGCCTCTCCTCCTTCTTCCTTCTTGCCAAGAGCATTCGTGTGCCGCGATGGTTCCTAGGAGAAAAAGGGGAGAGGAGAAACTCATAGATCTTTTTGTGAATCTAGAGCGCAATGTTGAGCTAGAGGTCATCTTGCATGAGCGAGTCGGTGCTGGCCACCTTCACTGAGAAGGGGGTGCTACCGCCGAAGGAGGTGGCGCACTGGAGGGCTCCTGCGGGGGAGGATTTCCCTCATCCTCAGGCCAGCGAGGTTGTCTCCTTCCTCGCTTTCCATGAGCACGGGTTAGGATTCCCCGCACACTGGTTCCTGTACGGGCTCCTCAATGAGTGGGGCCCAGAGTTGCAGAACCTCAATTCGACTAGGGTGCTACACATTGCCGAATTCGTCACCATGTGCGAGGACTTCCTCAGGATGGAGCCGCATGTGGCCTTTTTATAGCGGATCTTCACCGAGCGAGCTTTGTCAGAGGGGAAACCGCTAGGACCGTGTCGGTTGGTGGCTTCGCCCTGTAGAAGAAGCCTAGTGCATCGGGCTCCTACCATGTGTACATCCCCTATGACTCCAATCAGGGGTGGCATGGGGAGTGGTTCTACATCCAGAACCCGACGGAGGCGCTGTTCCCGCCTTTCACTGATAGGAGGCCAGAGAGGCAGGAGAGCTGCTCGTGGGGCCTCACCAGCCGGCAGAATAAGAAGCTAGAGATTATCGGGGCGGAGCTCTAGAAGCTGATATGGCACGACCTTGATGGGGTGCGGGTGTTCCACACCTTCTTCCGCCATCGGGTCGCCTCGCTAGTGAAAAGGACATGGCCGATGTGGATGTACACCGGCCCGACGGACCCCGACCACGCATCGCCAGAGGAGTTGGCGATGGACGAGGTCTAGAGTCGGCTTGATCGGGTGCTGCAACTGAGGGCTAAAGAGACCCCTGATGGAAAGTCTGGACCTCTTCACACCGCAAAGCTATCCAATCTAGTATGCTCCCCTCTCCTTACTCTGTGTTCTTTTCCCTTTTGGTCCCCTATATCTTGACCTCAAGTCGTTCATTTCGTAGGGACTCAAAGTTTACAAATCTTGGTAGCATATTCCGAAGGGGCCAGAGGGCGTGGCTCAGCAAGCCACCCTGAAGGAGGCGGTGGTCGAGAAGAAGAAGAAGAGAGCTGAGAAGGCTCAATGGAAGCATGGGAAGGAGATGGAGATCGCTCGGCGTGTGTGGGCTAGGGAAAATAGGAGCGACGTCGAGGCGGAGCTCAAGTCGGAGGATCCCATAGAGATGGGTGATGATGTGATCTCCTCTGAGGACGAGGGAGGCTACGAGGTCATCGCGACCTTGGTGGAGCGCCGTGAGCCTGCGGCTGCATCTACCAGTGATGGGCATGAGGCAAAGAGGCGCGGCGATGTTCCTACGCCGAGGAAGCGCACCGCGTGCTTGGACACTATCGGCGAGCGGGAGGCAAAGCGGACGTGGTCACCATGCTCTTCGGAGGCATTGCCGGCCTCGTCCCCACCTGCTCTTGGCATAGTGGGGTAGGCCAGGCAGTCCGAGGAGTGGGCTCGCACCCGCGCATCTTTGGGGCCAGTGATAGTGCGTGACCCGTAATGGGGGGGCGCCCCGCCAGCTACTCCGGTCGGCGCGCTTTGAGCCGGCGGTCACGGTGACTGGCGGGCCAATCAGGAGCCGACTAGGTCGACTCCCCCCGATTGAGGTGAGGGGGCATGGCTTGCGACCTGTGAGTGGCCCTCATTCGGTGGGCCCATTACTGGCAGGTCGGGGCTTCAGAGCCCTGTTGCTTACATCCTGGTATGCTTTCTTCATTTCTTTTTGATCTTGTAGTTTAGTTTTTTGGAGTGCTACTAACTTGTACTTTTTCGATAGTGGCCAGATGCTGCTAGGGTTGAGCATCGCCCCACCTCTTATGTGGGAGGAGTGGAGGTCCAACCTGCATCGTGTCACGATGAGCGGCGGGGAGAGCAGGGTGGCGGTGGTGCGACCTTCCCTTCTGGGGGCGGCATCCCCTGGGTCGATCGCTAGTACCGTGGCAGCGGTGGCGATGGTGTTGGCAGCGATCCTAGTGGTGATGGCGGAGGCTGTGTCGGAGGTGACCCTTGCGACCCCTCCTGCACTGACTACGGCGGAAGAGGGGAGGGAGACCGGGCTCCCTGCCTCACTGGTTAGAGGGCCGCACGGCTCGCTCTCCCGATCGGAGCCAGAGGTGTCAGGGGGAGACGCGGCCTGGCCAGAGGCAAAATGTCCGTCGGCGGGCCTTGAAATTGAGATAGTGGAGGTCTCCTCTGATAGCAAAGCAGGTGATAGGGTGGAGCCATCGGTGCTGTCGTAGGAGCTTGTTGTGGTCCGATCGTCGGCTGGCCCTTCCAGCGGGCTAGGGGCGACCACCAACCTGGTGTGGCCTGGCCTCGAGGACCCGAGGAAGGTTTGGTTCATCCTTCGAGATGAGTGTGAGGATTAGCTCTAGGACATTCTTAGGGTGAGAGGACTAGCTATGGAGTTCGATCTCGCTCAGACCAGGGTGAAGCTCGAGGAGGCCCTAGAGCAAGTTAAGTCCATCCAGCAGGCGGTTACTATTGACTTGCCCCACGTTGTAGAGGTAGGTTTTCTCAGTTCATCCTTAGGCTCCATGGTCTTCCACTTGTTATCTCAGCATGTTTGTCTCTTGTGTTGTAGGGCTTGGAGGAGATGTTGAGCCGCAAGTCTTGCTTCCTTCGATAGGAACACGCCGGGGAGGCCACGATGTCATAGTGGGTCACTGAGCTCGAGCATGAGCTAGAGTCCGTGTGGTGGCGGAGCTACTCGTGGCGGAGTGGGCGACCGCCGCTGAGTAGGGGCTTGAGGCAGCGAAGGTCCGCTAGGCAAAGACTGAGGCGGCACTCTAGAAGTCCTTGGCGGAGACCTAGGCAGCGCTCCGAGGTTCCCTAGAGGCCCTAGAGTCAGAGCGGAAGGCCCTAGAGTCAGAGCAAAAGGCCCGGTCAGCAGGTGACTCGGGAGGAGGAAGGGCTCTCCATCCTCGAGAACACCCACCTTGGTACATACCATTTCTACTTTTGATGTCTTGGTTTTTTCCTTTAGCATGCTTCTGAGCTTGTCATCCTTCTTCCAGAACTGGGTGAAAAGGTTGGGTCGCTGGAGCAGGACCTCGAGATGGCCAAGACAATGATTGGTCGGAATGCCAAGGCGCTGGCCAAGTCCCTTGAAGAGCGACGTGCTCTCGAGGGGGAGCTCGACCAGCTTCGCAACGTCGCCCAGGTCATCGTCTTGGAGGTCTTAGGGTTGGTGCCAAGCACTAGCGCGCCCGCCATCCGATTGACGGAGGTCCCGAATGAAGTGCGGGCACTCATCACCAACGGGATGTTCTACAGGACATCGAAGGTGCCGACTTCAATGGTGACGCACCACCCGGATTTGGAATTCACCGCCATCTACAGCGGGTATGCCGATGGCTGGAGCCCAGAGGCCATCCATGCGCTTAGGGAAAGCTTGCTGCCACACGCACAGTTGGTGGCCGAGCAAGTCTCCGTGCAGTGGGTGATGGATGCTCGCTGCGCGAATGTAGCCAAAGGCGTGCGTGAAGAAGATGCCATCCAGCCTGCGGATGGTGCAGAGCCCGGGTCAAAAGTGAACGTCGCCCCGCCTCCAACCGTGCCAAGTGTCATCCAGCAGGAGAGCGAGCAGCCCCTACCTTCGTCGGTCGCACCGTCAGCCGATGCCGCCTGGCAGCCACAGTAGGAATTTAGAGTAAAAGTAGTTTAGCAGATGTAAAAGTTAAGTTCGTGGGGGAGCCCCCTGTGTGAACAGTTCGTATTCATGAATACATCCATTTGTTTTGTGATGAATCACTTTGTTCAGGGAAGCTTGTCCCATCCGTTCCTTATTTTTACCCTAGCATAACTTTGTTTTTTATTCTTTCTTTTTTGCACTAGCCCATTAGAAACATAGGCTGCAACTTTAAGAACCCGAGCGTGGCCTGCGAGGCTTAGCTGCTCATAACCGTAGGTCATGGCGGGGTGTGATCAGTCAGAATGTTAAAAGCAAAGTTACGTAAGGTAATTAAAGGAACAGACACCCTTTCATTCGGGTAGAAAAGTATTTACCATGAGATAGTAAAAAAGAGAGGTGGTATCACACCCCCATGGAGCCCCCGAGTGACCTGGGCCGAAAGTGTTCAGGCTGGGGTGCTTTGTAGGAGCAAACATTGAATGAAAGAAAATAGTAAGACTAAATTTTTAAGGGAAGAAATGATGTAACTATTCGATGTTCCAAGTGTTGGTGAGAACATTGCCGTTGTCGTCCTTGAGTCGGTAGGCGCCCGGTCGGATCACTTCGATCACCGTGTAGGGTCCTTCCTGTGATGGAGAGATTGTGCTTCTCCTTGGTCAATTGGGTCCTTCAAAGCACAAGGTCTCCGACCTCGAGGATTCTCCCTCTGATTTTCCTCTTGTGGTATCTACAGAGAGTCTGCTGGTAGTGAGCGGAGCGAATGACGGTCGTCTCATGAGCCTCCTCGAGCAGGTCGACTATGTCTTGTTGAGCCTTCATGGCTCGGTCATGGTCGAAGGCCTTTACTCTTGGGGCACCGTGATCGAGGTCAGAGAGCAGCACTGCCTCAGCTCCATAGGCCAGGAAGAAGGGTGTGAACCCTGTGGATCGGTTCGAGGTCATTCTTAGGCTCCAGCGGATCATGGGGACCTCTACAACCCATCGCCCGACGTACTTGTTCAGTCGGTCGAAGATGCACGGCTTGAGTCCTTGGAGGACCATACCATTGGCTCACTCGACCAGTCCATTAGTACGTGGATGTCCGACTGAGGCCTAGTCAATCCTGATGCCGTATCCATCACTAAAGTCTAGGAACTTCTTCTCGGTGAAGTTAGTTCCATGGTCAGTGATGATACAGTTAGGAATGCTGAACTAGTAGATGATGTTGAGGAAGAATTTGACTGCCTCTTCTGAGCGGATGTTGGTGATGGGCTTGGCCTCGATCCACTTGGTGAATTTGTCGACCACTACAAGTAGGTGAGTGAAGCTGCCCAGGAACTTTTTATCGGGTCCTACCATGTTGAGGCCCCAGACCGCGAACGACTAGGTGATGGGGATGGTTTGGAGCTCTTATGCTGGCAAATGAGTTTGTCGAGCATTGAACTGGCATCCTTCACATCTGTGGACGACCTCCTCTACATCTCGTAGTGCAGTGGGCCAGTAAAAACCTTGGCAAAAGGTTTTTCCAACCAGTGACCTCGGGGCCACATGATGTCCGCAGATTCTAGCATGGACCTCGAGGAGGAGCTACTTGCCTTGGTCGGTAGGGACACACTTCATGAGTATTCCTGACGGACTCCATTTATAGAGTTTGTTTCTAATCGCAACGAATGTCTTGGCACATCGAGCGATCCATCATGCTTCAGTTTTTTTGGGTGGAAGAACCTCCTCAAGGGGGTAGGTGAGTAGTGGCGCTCGCCAATCGGCTTGATCAAGTGCCAGCACGGCGATGTCGGTGGGCGAGGTCGTCATGGAGGCACTAGGGTCAGAGCCTCCAAGCGCCAGGTTGGAGTCAGGGTGTGTCTAGATTGGTCCTTCTAGGATGCGGGTAGACAGTTCATGAAGGTCATTGATGAAGACCCCATCCAGAGATGGAACCCGCCTGGCAGCCAATTTTGCGTGAAAATCGGTGGCATCATTGTCCTTTTGGGGGACGTGGTGTAGCTCGATCCCCTAGAATTTGTCCTCGAGCTTGCGCACCTCCTAGTAGCATGCTACCATGAGGGGGCTTTTGCAAGAGGATTCCTTCATGACCTGGTCAATGACTAGCTCCGAGTCACCGTAGACATAGAGCCGCGTAGCACCAAGCTCGATGGTGATGCATAGTCCATTGATGAGGGCCTTGTACTCTGTGGCGTTATTTGAGGCCAAAAAGTGGAGGCAGATTGCGTAGCGAAGCCTACTCCCATCTGGAGAGATCAGAACCACTCTAGCCCTTGAGCCGAGCCCCATTACGGACCCATCGAAGTACATCATCCAGTACTCGTGGGTGACGTCTGGGGTCGGGATCTGGACCTCCATCCATTCGACGACAAAATCTATGAGAGCCTATGACTTAATAGCGGTATAGGGGATATACCTGATGTCGTGGCCCATTAGCTCAAGTGCCCATTTAGAGATTCATCCTGCGGCGTCGTAGTTGCGGATGATGTCTCCGAGCGGGTATGAAGTGATGACCGAGACTTCGGGGTTAGTTAAGTAGTGTAGGAGCTTTCGGGTCGCCATCAGCATGGCGTATAGGAGTTTTTGCACCTAGGGGTATCGGACCTTGGGGTCGGTGAGTACCTCCCCGACAAAGTACATGGGTTGCTGGATGTTAAGGGGGTGTCCTGGCTCCTCCCTCTCGATGACTAGGGCGGCGCTCACGACGTGGTTGCTTGCCATGATGTAGAGGAGGAGGGGTTCTCCCCTTTCGGGAGCGACGTGGAATGGGGCCAACGTTAGAGACGCCTTGATGCTCTCCAAAGCCTGTTGTGCTTCCTTAGTCCAGACAAAAGCATCCGTCTTTTTGAGGAGCTTGTAGAGCGGCATCCCCCGTTCACCGAGCCAGGAGATGAATCTGCTCAGGGCGGCCAAGCAGCTGGTGAGCCTTTGTATGCCCTTGACATTGCGTATAGGGCCCATGTTGGAGATGGCTGTGATTTTTTTAGGGTTGGCCTCGATGCCTCGTTCAGACACGATGTATCCTAGCAGCCTCCCCTTTGAAACCTCGAAAACACATTTTTTAGGATTCAATTTAATGTTGAACCTTCGAAGGTTCATGAATGTCGTGGACATGTTTGCGATCAGGTCATAAGCTTGAGCCATTCTGACCACTATGTCATCAACATAGACGGCGATTGTTGGTTTCCGCCGCTCGACTTGGTCAGGCTGATCGAGCGGGTCGATTTGATCGGTGAAGCATTGCTGCATGCACCTTTGGTAGGTGGCGCTAGCGTTCTTCAGACCAAAAGGCATGGTTATGTAACAATATGAACCATATGGGGTGATGAATGAAGTCGCGAGCTGGTTGGACTCCTTCATCGTGATCTAGGGATAGCCTGAGTAGTCATTCAGAAAGGAGAGGATTTCGCATCCTGAGGTGGAGTCGACCATCTGGTCTATGCGTGGTAAAGGAAAATGGTCCTTCAGACATGCTTTGTTGAGGCCAATATAATCAATGCACATTCGCCATTTCCCAGTCTTCTTTTTAACAAGAACAGGATTGGTAAGCTTGTTAGTGTGGTATACCTCTCTGATGAAGCCGGCTGCTAGGAGTTTGGTGATCTCCTCGCCTATGGCCTTGCGCCTCTCATCGTCAAAGCGACGTAGGCGTTGCTTGGTGGGCTTCGAGCTTGGGATGAGGCGTAGTGCATGCTTGGCGACCTCCCATGGTATGCCTAGCATGTTGAAAGGTTTCCATACGAAGACATTGCAGTTGGAGTGTAGAAAGTCGGTGAGCTCGCATTCCTATTTGGCCAGGAGCTGGGTCTTGATCCGCACCATCTTGGTTGGGTTGGTGGGGTCGATCCCCACCACTTTGGTCTCCTCGAGTGGGCAGAAGGCAGTTAAGGAGGTTGGCTTGTTGTAGTCCGGAACTACTAGGGTCGATAACTCCCCGACCGTGGGAGCTCGAAAGAGTTGATGACGACAATGGCATGCTCAAAATGCTCGTGGTCGCACGTGTAGGCGTGCGAGAAGGTGCTACCCACAGTGATGACGCCGTTCGGTCCCAACATCTTCAGCTTCAGGTAGGTGTAGTTGGGGGCCGCCATGAACTTGGCGTAGCATGGCTGCCCCAAGATGGTGTGGTAAGACCCTGGGAAGTCCACTACCTCGAAGGTAAGCTCCTCTAAGCAGAAGTTGGCTCGGTCGCCAAACGTGACGGGCAGGTTGATTTGCCCGAGCAGGTACACCTGCGTCCCTGAGATCATGCCATAGAAGGGAGAGCTCACTTGGCGGAGCTCCGACCGGGGGATGCGCATAGCGTCGAGGGTGTCAACGTAGAGGATGTTGAGGCCGCTGCCTCCATCCATCAGCACCTTGGTAAGGCGATTCTTGCGGACGATGAGGTCGACGATGAGAGGGTAGCGACCTGGTCTGGCAACATGGGAAGGGTGGTCCCTCTGATCAAAGGTGATTAGAGATTCTGACTAGTGAAAGAAGGTGGGGACAGCCGTCTCCGCGACACATTCCTCTTGGTAGCGCACTTTGTGCTGGCGCTTGGAGTAGATGGCATCGGATCCCCTAAAGATCATGATGCATTCCTCAGGGTCGGGAAAGCTGTCTCCATCCTTGTTTGCTGCGCCTCCTTGCTTGGCTACTGCATCCTTGCCCTTTCCTTCTTTTGGCCCACCAGCCTATCGCAAGAAGCGCTTGAGGAGCTCGTAGTCCTTGTAGAGGTGCTTGATGAGCGTAGGCATGGTTGGTGCATGGACTATCCAAGAGCTTGTCGAATGGTTGGGCTGGCTCGGTTGGTGCTGCTTGCCTGCGTGATCAGCCGTGGTGACCAACGTAGAGTTGGCCAGTCAGCGCTGATCCTTCTTGTTCTTTTTGCCCCTTTGCATGGAGGTGCCCTCGTCTTGATCCTCATGCTTGGCTTTGCCCTTGTCCTAGTCTCCATTGAAGACCGCTCTGACCTCCTCCTCACCAAAGGCATGGTTCATGGCGATGTCGAGTAGGTCACGGGTGGTCCAAGGCTTCAGACAACCAAGCTTATGAATCAAAGACTCACAGGTTGTTCCAGAGAGGAACGCACTGATGATGTCTACATCGACGACATCAGGAAGGGAGTTGTATCATTTTGAGAACCTACAGATGTAATCCCATAGGGACTCGTTGGGCTCCTGTTGGCAACTCTTGAGGTCCTAGGAGTTCCTAGGGTGGACATACGTCCCCTGGAAGTTCTCGATGGAGACCCTCTTGAGGTCTGCCTAG
Organism: Miscanthus floridulus; assembly: GCF_019320115.1. Lineage (NCBI taxonomy): Eukaryota > Viridiplantae > Streptophyta > Magnoliopsida > Poales > Poaceae > Miscanthus > Miscanthus floridulus. Next base: position 101,190,642 of record NC_089584.1, read on the forward strand.
TCATGGATGCTGTCATGCAAGAGGAATTCGAGCCACGCTTGAACATGTTCCCCCACGTAGATGGGGAGGTACTGAATGATGAAGTGATCATCATCCACTCCTCGGGCTCAGTAGGCGAGCCAAAAGTCTTCGAGCCATATACCAAGGTTTGTCTCCCCGGTATACTTGGCGATGTTGATAGGCAATCGGAAGCACTATGGGAATGACGCTCTCTGGATGCATCGGCCAAAGGCCTGTGGTCCTAGGCCATCTAGGCTGGGACTCCGGTCAATGACCACACCTAGGGTGCGTCTCGCCGATCCCCTTGATGGTCCGATCGGAGCCTGTGCTGCCTGCTCTCACCACCACCCGATGGATGTCATTGTCATGCCGAGCCTGACATCGGTTGTTGATGATGCTACGAGCGTCTCGGTTCGGCCTAAGGCGTTCACACAGAGGTGGCTGGTGTAGAGCGGGCGCCGGGTTAGGCCATGGTGTAGCTGCGTCCTCCTGTTCCACGGCCAGCGGCTATAGCAGTGAGCGGATGGAGCAATGCGTCTGGTGCATCCTCGCTCCCCTGGTGGGAGAGTGTCCGTGAGTCGGTGTCACAACGTGGAGCTCTCTGCCTGTTGAACGGTGGTGGTCTCCACCAGCGCTCGGAGGTTCCGGTGGACTGCCTGCTCCTATGGGTCGATAGGCTCGGGAAGGCCACGCAGAAGCATCACCGTCGAGGCAATGTTCTGGCTGGCCCGAGTGAATTGTGGGGGATCATTCCCCCCATCCATGATGTTGCGCTGGACCTGGCGGGCGTGACCTCAGGCGCCGCTGGCTGGGTTACACGCACGAGGCGCATCATGGTGTGCCGAGCATGCCGGCGTAGGTGGCGGCTGGTTCTACCGCCTTTGTCATAGCTCCTCACCGTGCACCTAGGCACACGTGAAGGCATCCATGCGAGGGTACAGAGGGGTGTGGGTCTGAAGAGACTCCACCACCATCGACGGCTGTCCCAGAGCGTTCGCCATAGCGCACTCCTAGGACAGAGAGTGGCTAGATGCCACGATGTCGCCGATGCTGGAGCCGTCGCTCTCAACATCATCATCCATGAGGTCATGAAAAGAGGTAGGAGCGTAGTCCGCCATCCCCACAAATTCAGATGTGAGAGGGGGCAGGGCCAACATCTTTCAGAGCCCCCGCTCGTAAGCGTCCGTGGGGGACGTGAGGCCATAGGGGAATCGGTCGCACAACGGTCGCGATAGGGACAACGGGGTCCCTCTGGAGAATCGGTGGAAAATAGTAAATAGCGAGTAAATAACAGTATGTACATTACTCACAGTGGGGTTTGAGCCTAGCGTAGGCTCGAAGCGAAGCGCAGGCACCTCGTAGTTGATGTCGCCAGGTGGTTCGGAACTGTCAGAGGGCGCTCCTCCTCCGACAGGCACTGGGACAAGTGCCTCCTCATGGAGGTGAAGCACGCCGAGCCGGTTGGCGACGAAGTCTAGGCTTCCGAAGAGGAAGGCCTGTGATGGCTCGACGACAAGTGGAACACACATCCCAACAGGTGGGAGTGTGGGAAACTCTAGTGAGCCAAAGTGAGTCATATCGCTTGAGCCCGCCATGGTGAAGGTGGCGGAAAGGTTGTGTGGCAGAACCGCCTAATCTAATGCCTCACAGGAGTGCTTGTCTTCCATTAGACACTAAGCACTCGAGGGAGAACACTAAATTACTCGGTTCCGTCGAGCACATCTCAGGGGAGAACCCAAAAATCCACATTTTTGCCATCACGATCACAAATGAGAGAATAAAGCTTACATCATTCTAAACCATTTCTTACATCACTTTTAATATAACATCAGAGTATAACATTTATTAATACAACAACGGAATGAATTCATATTATCAGAGTTATGAACAATTTAATTGAACAACGAAATATAAACATGTGATCAGAATTACAGTGGAAATGAATATCTAATCATGACATGATGAAGTATTGATATATAAACTATGACAATAGATTATGAAACTTTCATTTATAAAAGCATTTGGTGAGAGTTATAAATAACAACTACGATCGCAGCGTAAAGGAATCCTCGCTGAGCCCACTAGGAGGTATCCACACACAAGGGTCAGCTCTAGCATCCACCTGTCACCTGCAATAGGGGGAATAAAACCCTGAGTACTCAATTGTACTCAGCAAGACTTACCCGACAGGAGAAAAGAAAAAACTCCAAGGATATGCAAGGCTATTTGGCTTGTGGGTTATTGCATTTGCAGGAAGCATTACTAGGTGTGCATCCTTATATTCGATTTTTATTAATAGCCGCATTGGTTCATTAACTAACCATTCTATGTAAGCACATGTACTACTTTCAAGCAGGTGGTAAGCAACCAGAGTTCCTTTTTCCATTCCATCTTTCATCTTTCAGTTCTTACTACGATGCTAGAGTTAAGACAAGTCGTACCGACTCGGCGGTGATTCACGAACCAATGCACCCAGCTGGGTGCCCTGAAACACACGCCCCGCTTGTACCCCAGGCACAAGCAGGACTAACCCATCACTCTCCTATCCCGGGTGTCCAGGTCCCCGTCCAAACTTGGACTCCAAGGCCCCACTCCTGAGTCCCGGACTCCGTGTGGTGCAAGGACCTCCACCATCCCCGCCTCTAATCAGTCGGTCCGGAAAGAGCCGGATCTGAGACAAGAGAGCAACAAGTTTTCCCTGCGCCCATACCCAAGTATGCGCTCGGGACAATAAATCTGTGACTTGCCTAGAGCCATATGCAACGATCGGTCCTTAACCGACCAGACAGGGAAAACAATGTAACCAAGCTATGCCCCGAGTCCACGGCCACACAACCTCTTACACCCACCAATACCCAAACTATATCCCTACCCGGTCACCATTTTTCCTTTCCACCATTTATATTTTCCAAGTGATAATAATACAGTAGTATATTTCCTATCTCTCATGAGTGATAGACAATCACTCGACTTCTACCGGAGTCCTGTAGCATAGCATTCTACATGATCCTATCATACTAGTAAGACTCATAGGATAAAGATATATATGCAAGTGGGTTTCATTCAACTCCTTAAAACTTAATGCACAAATATAATTTAACTGCAGAAAATGGTTGTTATGCACCGGGGCTTGCCTGGGTAAAGTATATTAAAAAGTTAGTATCTGCATCTTCAGATCCTCCACCATCAACTGGATAGAAGCCCATTGAATCATCTCCTGGAGAGAATACCCTTACACCATCTTTAGATTCCCAATCATCCTTCGATCGATCTGTTGATCCATCATCGTACCTATATGATATGCATGCGATGCAATGCAAAACATGTAATTAATCAACTGCAATCGTGACTTGTAAAATACGACGTACGCCTCTCGAGTTATCGGGCTAGTTTAATGACGACTGTACTTAGGCTACATATACATGTTGTCGGATAAGGCGTTACTTCCCAACCCACGTTTTAGTTATATAAACCCAAGTTGCTTCTTTATTTCATTTTATCAATTTTATCTTTATTCGAAATAGAGCATCATTATCTAGCTAACAAACTAATTATTAATGAGCTACAAAAATTATAGTGAGTATCTAATATTGCCAGGAACATATTGTACAATTTTCAGATTCAATAATATTACCAATTTATCATGGAATTTCCTACAAGTTTATATTTTACAATATTAAGTACCTTAAATTTATTATATAGCTCCTAAGAATATTATCCAACTATGTGAACAAATTATACTAGTAGGTAGACCATGATTTTAGGAGCCTAACAAAATTAGTTTCACAATTTTTGGACAGCTACCTAAATTTATATTGATTTTACAGATTTATTCCTGAACTAATTTAGCCAATGGTTTGAGAAATTAAAGGCTAGTGGCCATCAAACGGCCCAATGACCCGGTCGGCCTGGTCCAGCGGTGAGGCATCCAGGCGGGTGGGCACGCGTAGGCGTGGGCGGCCCGGCTGCCGAGTAGCAATGCGCTGACAGCCCACGCGAGGGGCAGACCGCATCCCAGCCATCCGGCCCAAGCGTGCGGCAACGACCGGCCGACCCGACGGCAGGCAGGCCAACGGCCCAAACGACCTAGGCCAGACAGTGGTGGCATTTTAGCAATTAGGCCCCTGAGCTTTCTCTAAATCAATCTGTGGTACTAACATACTATTTAAGTGAGTCTAGTATTTTGCACTGAGAACCCCATATAAACTTCTTCATGGACTTCTCACCTCGTCTCCTCCACAAAACAGAGCACAGCAGAGCCAGGAGCTCCGGCCGGCGACCAATCTCGGCCGAGAAGGACACGGCGATGGCAGAAAGCCCGCCGGCGAGCGGCACGGGCGCTCGCATGGTGCGAGGTAGCGGAGAGGAAAGAGGAGGGGGACAGGAGGAGGGGGGACAGGGGGAGGCATGGCGGTGGGAGCAGCGTAGGTCACCCAGAATAGCTTGGTTCACCGGGGCGCGCGGGGTGGTGATGGGCTGCGATGGTGCAGCATGCCAGGCAAGAGCACGGACGCCAAAGTGCCGAGCTCCGTGGTAGACGAGGAAAAGAAAGAGGGGCATGTTGTTGCCTGAAGGTTCGATGGTGCTGCAGTATAGAAAAGGAAGAGGCAAGGGGACAAAGCGAGCAACGATGGGACAACGGAGCGACTGATGGACAGGAGTTGAGGCCAGCCGCAGAAATAGACAAGCAAGGGGACAGCAGCACGAGGGTCGGCCAACTTCCACCAATGAGCAGCGTAGAGACAAGGAAGAGGTAGGCAAATAGAGACAATAGCAGCAAGTTGACCACAACACAGAGACAGATAGCGACAGGCAAGGACGATCAGAGACAGAGCAAGCAAACAACATGAGGGTTTGGCCAACTCCATCAACGTAGGGATAGCGCGGTGCGGCGCGAGTAATTCGGGCGACCAATTCAGAGCAGGGAAAACGACACCGTCTTACCAGCGAGGCAGGTGGGACGAGTGGCCAGCGACACTCACATTTTTATTTCTATTTCGTTTTAAGTTTTTAACTCGATTAACTTCCACCAATAATTATTTCACGCAAAGGTTCATACTTCGCACTAACCCATAGAGACAAAATATTTAAGCATTATTTAATTACTTTGCTCAATATAGTTTGCTAAAAATGACATCTTAAACATAAGCTCAATATCTAAATTTTTAAAATTCGAGAAACTCATTCTAGAAATTTTCCTTAGGCCTAAATCACGGTGCTAAATGAGCTCGTAACACCAGGGGTGTTACAGGTTGGCCATCCGATGACCAAAAGCATGAACATACGACGTCTTCCCCATGGACGGCGCCAACTATCGGTGCAGAAAGTGACCAACACGTAAATATTTGTAGTTTTGCCGTACGTTGTGATCGGATGTGGCCTAGCACTCAATGACATAAGGTTTATACTAGTTCAGGCAACGTGCCCTATGTCAAGTTTGAGTCAGTCAGTGACTTTATTCTTGAGCTCAGGTGCTCAAAGTTTGCTGTGGGGTTACAAATGAGATAGAGTAAGATGGGGGTGCAAGAGGTCCGGTCGGACTCTAGACCGAAGGGCCAAGAGAGATGGGAGCTCCTATGTGCGCTAAGTATTTGAGTGTGTGCTCTAATGGAATCGTTCGAATCAATCATGAATCGATCCTGGTGGTTCAGTCATCTGTGAATCGATCGTCCCTCTTTTGGAGAGAGCGCATCCCCTTTTATAGATGAAGAGGATGGTTTTACAAGAGAGAGTGTGAGAGGAAGAGTGTGTGTGTGCTACCAAGTCTTGTTGCCCACGCCGTCGGGTACAAGGTAGTTTCTCGACGCCCATAACACTGTTGATGTCCGAATGCATGTGATAGGCTCCATCGTGATCTTCTGGTATGGCCGATGTCGACGCCTACCATACTATAGGATAAATGTCGGCGCCTATAACACTGTTGGTGTTCTGACATGTCTGGAAGGATATAAAGTACCCTTCTGACATGACCTAACAGTACTATCCTGTAGGTGTGCAGGGTACGGTCCTTGATATTGCAGTTGACTAGAGCGCCCTGCTTTACTTGCCCTATCCGTTTCCTAGGTCTTCATCGAGCGGGCGTCCCCGGTCGGTCGTTCCCCAGTCGGCTCCGGCCTCCCGGTCGGAGAAGAGCTACTAGGCCGAGTTAGGTTTTTGGGCCGGCCTATGAGTTGTGCGTCGTTCGCAACATCGTCTACTAGGCCGAGCTTTTGCTGGGAAGCGGGTCCATGAGGGACACTGGGTTTATGAACCTGACAAAAGGCTTCTTGTTGAATAACACAGGCACACTTTGCATGTCAACAAACTCAACATATCCATAGCGATCTCTTTCCACGGTGCCTCCATGATATATGCTCATTAGGTTGTCCATCTATTTCATACGCATAAGGACACACAATTCCTTTAGTCCAATATAAATGAAGCATACTAAGTACATGGTCTCTAGTATGTAATAACTAACTAAATAGATACTATCAATTCACTACTAACTACTAAGTACTACTAACTAACTATGTCAAGTAACTATCTAACTAACTATGTAACTAAGTATATAACTATTTAACTAACTATCTTACTAACTATATAACTATGTAACTAACTATATATCTAACTATGTAAAGTAGCAATCAATCAACCTATCAATCTAAATATCTTTCTACCTATCTAAATCACTACCACACTAACCAACTAATAACCATTGTTAAATAACTAAATTTAAAAACTAATGTACCTCGAGTGTAGGGGAGGCACAGCCAGTCGACAAGAGGTAGAGACAGCTAGCGGGGAAGCTGTCGTGTGCCTATGCATGCACCCGGCCGACAACCAGAGTGGCCAAGCGGGTGGGGGTAGGCGGTCACAGGAGGCCGGCAAATGACATCCCGCTACAGGCCTACCAGGGCGAGGCAGCCGGGCTGCCGTAGTGGGGAGGCTGGCCGGCGCGGGTAGGGCATGGCGGCTGTGGCAGTGGGCAGGGCGCAGCGGCCACGGCGAGGCGTGCAGCCGATGCGCGGCGCCTGGGGATGGGGGAGCAGGGCGTGGCCATGCCGGCCTACGCGGGATGGGGCGCCTGAAGGGGACTGTGACGCCTAAGAGGGGGATGAATTAGGCAACTTAAAATTCTAACTCTAAACTATGGCCTCTTTTTCTAACCTTAGCAAAACATATGCAAAAGATAAACTATCTAAATGTGCAACTACGGTTTTGCTAGTGTGTTGCTATCTCTACCGCAAAAAGGAGTAATACAATCAATGTAAATGCGGAAGCTAAAGAGCAAGGTAGAGATATGCAAACTCCCATCGACGACTCCGGTATTTTTACCGAGGTATCGAGAAGCGCGCAAGCTTCCCCCTAGTCTTCGTTGGAGCCCCTAGCAAGGAATCCCTTGTAAGGACCAAGCTCCTAGTCGGGTAACTCCATGGATAGCCTCGGGCCTTCCCCACACGCAAGTGGGTCTCCGATGTGCCTTCCGACAAGCCTCTCCCGGATGCACCCCGCCGTCTTCACTATCAAGCTTCCGGCTGAAACGCCGCGGGCCTTGTTCCCTCCGGTACACGGTGGCGGCCACACCACAACCGTGGTTGGTGTGATCTCGCAAGACTACAAGCCCCTCCGATGTACAACAATGGTGCGTGCAAGCACCGAGTGGTAAGAGGTATGCAAACCTCACTAAACACTAGGCCTAAACCTAGAGCAAGTGCATAAGCGGTGGTCTAATCAATCTAAGCACTTCACAAAGCACCTACGCTAATCACCTAATGAAACACTAAGCACTATGCAAGTGGAGATCACTAAAATGGTGTATCAACACCCTAGATATGTTTTCTCAGCTCCACACCTCTCATTTGGCCGGTTGGGGGTTGTATTTATAATCCCCACTGAGAAAGGAGCCATTGGGGTGGAAATCCTGCTTTTCTGCTACTGACCGGACGCAAGGGGCAAGATTATATGATGCTAAAAGATACTACTTGTAAAACTAAAGGATACCACATAAAACTTATCTTGCCCTTGCAAATGTCCCCATGTGGCATTATGGATTTAAGCCTTGCTTTCTACAAATTCTCCTCATTACATAGGCTATCCATAATCCACTATCCTCCCTTTCTCGGACCATTACCACTTGTAAATTATTAATGCTTGCTTTTGGTCCTCTAAATTCTCCCCCTTTGGAATCAAACACCGAAAAGGAAGACATTAGTAGCAAAAAGGAGGGTCAAACTTTGTGATCCTTTGTGTGTAGAGTGGAATTGGTCATAAAATTTGACTCTCACGTTATATAGATTAAGCTCCCCCTAAATATATGCATACATATGGTAGAAAGCAAGGCATATGCATATTTGGTAGATTATTTCCCAAGGGAATTTAATCTATATAATGCATGGAGAAAGCATATAAATATCAAAATGAAATCAATATGGTGATATCGGTTTAGAAATACCACATGTGGAAACCAATTTGATTTCTACCACTTGCAATAGGTGGTGGATATTTGAAGTATGATGCTTAACTCCGGGGACTCCATTTTCCTTGCAATGAGACTACTACACACATGATAAGCTTGAAAAGGTGTTAGTCTCAAAGCATCCAACTTGTAGAGTAACCTCCCCTAATTTTGTGCACACAAGTGTGGGATACTTGTAGAAGTCATGCACATTGATTTTAGAATCAATAGTACCACTTGAAAGATGACATCTCATGAATGTGAGAATCATTTTCGAAGATGATATTCGGGAGAGATTATCTACAATTTGGACTTTGGCACATATTAGATGAACAATCAAAAGACAAGCTATGTGTCATGCTCCTAAACAATTTCAAACCATGTAGGTTTGCTCCAAGGGTTAAGAATGAAACCAAGCAAGCCTACCATAAGATATACCTAGTGTATGCATGACAAAAGATATAAGCATACAAATGCAAACATAGGCATGATAAGTAACTAGATGCTTAAAGATACCAATTTATAAGAAATACCACTTATAGGAAATGCAAATTGATACTACTTGAAGGAAATTGAATCTAGTTACCTAACATGGGAAGGGGAATTTGGGTCCATAGTATTCACTAACCCACTTGGCAATGATTTTGTCCATCATGACGCATCCCATGAAATACACCCATACTTTGCCAAGTCTCCAAATTCTCTGATGTCCATCGAGCTTCTCACTTCCCTTTAGGGATCCAAACCTTCTTGGTGCTCTTCATGTTGGAAATGATTTCCTTTGGCACCCAAAAACGTTTGACCCCATTGTTGGCTTGCTTGTTTACCTTGATGGCCACCACCTTGTCATTTTTCTTTTTCTTTAACAAGTATGGTGCGGATGCCTTCTTGTCCACCTTGTTGGTGTAGGTGTTGGAGAGCTTGCTTGTTTGCTTCTTCTCTTTCTTCTTTGTTCTTCCCCCATTCTTCACCTTGCACTCATAGGACTTGTGACCTTCCTTGTGACACACGTAGCAAACAATGGTTTGTCCTTCATCAAGCTTCTTTACTCCCTTGATGGTGTTATCTTGATGAAGTTGGGCTTGCTTTGCCTTGCCTTTCACTTGAGTCAAGTCCTTGGTGAGGCGAGCTACTTCTTGCTTGAGTTGCTCATTCTCCTTTGCAACCTCTTGTGTGTATGCATCTACAACAACTTTCTCAACACAAACTTGGTTGCACAAAGATGAGTCTAAACATAAATCATTACAAAAAGTAGAGGCATCCTTTTTAGACATGTTAATGATAGAACTTTTCTTTTTAGATGCCTTGGTGGAGGTTGTACTAACGGCTTCAAGATTAGCAACTTTATTAGTTAGCTCATCATAATGTTTGCACATGGTTTCCATTTTAGCAAGCAACCTTTTATAAGCATCTTGTGAGCTAGCTAACTTTTCTTTTAATCTTTCATTTTTCTTTACAAGTTGCTCATCATTGATTGTGCATGCATTTGTTGTTGCACTAGCCTTAATTTGCTCAATTTTAGTAGATAGTTCAACATTGAGATTAGCAAAGTTTTATATGCTTCTTGTGAACTATTTAGCTTTTATTTTATTTTTTCGAGCTTCTTTTGTTGACTAGTGCAAACTTTAGCATAATTAAGATTTTGTTGCACAATTTCATCATAAGAAGGTATTTCATCATTACTATCACTCTCACTAGAGGATGAACTTTCGTTATCTCGTGCCATAAGGCACATACGAGAAGAGCTTGATGATGAGTGCTTGCGCCCTCGCCTCTTGTGATGGTGTTCTTCTTCACTTGAAGAATCATCCTATGACCTTATTGATGTGAGGGCTTGGTTCTTGCATGCCTTCTTCTTTGTCTTGGGTGTGGGCTTATTTGGACAAACTTCCACAAAGTGCCCCAACTCGCCGCATCCATAGCATCCTCTCTTTCTTTGCTCATTTCTTTGATTGGTAAAAATGAGATCTTAGATTTGGATGGGCACACCCTTGACATTGAGCCTTTGGATCATCTTCTCCACCTTGTTGATTAGTTTGATTGATTCTTCATCAAGGTCGGAGGTGGAGGAGGAAGATTGATCATCTTCACTTGAATCTTCTTTATCATCATCATCGTCCTCATCTTCTTCTTCATCTTCACTTGAGGAGCTTGAGCTTGAGCTTGTCTCAACTTGCTTGCCCTTTATCTTCTTTTTCTCGCTATATGCGAGAGCTTTGCCTTTGCTTGATGAAGAGGCTTTGTCTTGACCCATCTTACGTGACATTTTAAATGCCACTATCTTGCCAATGACTATGTCTGGGGTCATGGAGCTCAAGTTCTTCATGTTGTGAAGGATGGTGATGATGCTTGTATATTTCTTTTATGTTAGCACGGAGATGATCTTCCTCACGATGTCCGCATCATCTAGCTTTGTTAATCCTATTGAATGGAGCTCATTGATAATTAGATTCAAACAAGAATACATATCACGAACAAGCTCATCATCATTCATCGTAAAGAAATCATAATTTTGTTTAGCTAGACAATATTTTTGCTCACGGACATTAGATGTGCCGTCATGGAGCTCTTGGAGTTTTAACCAAATTTCATGTGCCGTATTTAAAGTGAACACTTGATTAAACACATCCATGCTAAAAGATTCAAACAAGCAATTCTTAGCTCTAGCATTGAAATGTATTTCTTTTTCATCACTCTTTGTGGGTTTTTCGAGATTCTTAATGGGTTTCATCCCATCATGAGTGACTCTCCAAACACCCAAATCAACCACCTTAAGGTGGCAAGCCATTCTAGCCTTATAATAAGGGAAGTTAGTACCGTCAAAGTGCGGAGGCCTAGAGGTATCCATCCCAACCACACTAAATAGCGTCGGCTCAATGGTGGTTAAGCCAAAGGTCAAAAAAGAGCCAACCGGCTCTGATACCAATTGAAGGGGACCGTGACGCCTAAGAGGGGGGGTGAATTAGGCAACTTAAAATTCTAACTCTAAACTATGGTCTCTTTTTCTAACCTTAGCAAAACCTATGCAAAAGATAAACTATCTAAATATGCAACTACGATTTTGCTAGTGTGTTGCTATCTCTACCGTAAAAAGGAGTAATACAATCAATATAAAAGCGGAAGCTAAAGAGCAAGGTAGAGATATGCAAACTCCCGTCGATGACTTCGGTATTTTTACCGAGGTATCGAGAAGCGCGCAAGCTCCCCCCTAGTTCTCGTTGGAGCCCCTCGCAAGGAATCTCTCGCAAGGGTCAAGCTCCCGGTTGGGTAACTCCGTGGATAGCCTCGGGCCTTCCCCACGTGCAAGTGGGTCTCCGACGTGCCTTTCGGCAAGCCTCTCCCGAATGCTCCCCGCCGTCTTCACTATCAAGCTTACGGCCGAAACGCCGCGGGCCTTGTTCCCTCCGGTACATGGTGGCGGCCACACCACAACCGTGGTTGGTGTGATCTCGCAAGACTATAAGCCCCTCCGATGTACAACAATGGTGCGCGCAAGCACCGAGTGGTAAGAGGTATGCAAACCTCACTAAACACTAGGTCTAAACCTAGAGCAAGCGCATAAGCGGTGGTCTAATCAACCTAAGCACTTCGCAAAGCACCTACGCTAATCACCTAATGAAACATTAAGCACTATGCAAGTGAAGATCAATAAAATGGTGTATCAACACCCTAGATATGTTTCCTCAGCTCCACACCTCTCATTTGGTCGGTTGGAGGTTGTATTTATATGCCCCACTGAGAAAGTAGCCGTTGGGGTCAAAATCTCGCTTTTCTGCTACTGACCGGATGCTGATCACGTCCTGACCAGATGCGTCCGGTCGTCCTGACCGTTGGAGCCGCGACCCACTGATCGGACGCTGCCAGCGTCCGGTCACATGCCACCGGACGCGTCCAGTCGTATTTTTGCCGCTCTGGAACCTCTCTGTACTCGATCGGACTCTACTGTCCTGCGTCTGGTCGATCTGCCGCCTGCGTCTGGTCACTACTGCTGCCGAGCCTCTTAATCAAGGCGTCCGGTCACTGTGCTACCAGTGTCCGGTCACTTCTGTGAGCTTGTTTCTTTGCGATCTTGAGTACAGCTTGGTTCCTATCTTCATGCTTGGACTTTGCTTGATATCTTGGGTCTTCTCTTGTGCTTCTAAGGTCTTGCTTATGGTGTTGATCATCGGATCATCGTGTTGTCTTCGTCCAAGTCACGTTTTGCATCCTATTGAACTACAAAACAATCACTTGCAAATTCATTAGTCTAATTTGGTTGTGTTGATCATCAAACATCAAAATCCAAAGTAAATGGGCCAAGGGTCCATTTTCCTTATAGCGCCGAACCGGTCGGCAGGGCGGGGCGCGCGGCCGGCCGGGAGCGGCGACGGTGGTCGGGAGGACGGCGAGGACGAGCGGCGCCGGCAACGGGAGGTGTCGGGCGCGAGAGAGAGTGGGAGAGAAAGGAAGAGAGGAAAAGAAAGGAAGTAAGAGAGAAAGGAAACGGACCCACCTGTAAGGCTAGCTCGACGCCAGGATCTTTGACGCCAAGATCCACGGCGCCGAGCTGGCTGCCATGTCACCCCCAGCTCTACTTTGATACCGATGTGGCCCCCGACCTAGGCGACAAACCCTTTGACGCCGAAACTTGTAATCTTGGCCGAGCTTAGGGTCTAGATTTCGAAAACACATATTTGTGAAAAACTTTTAAAAAAAAAGGGAAAAAAATAAAAAATTCAGTTGCCGCGGCACGTGGCTGTGGTGATGGACGGGAACTCGCGGTGGGCACGCGCGCGCGGGCTGCCGTCCGTGGTCGGGCACGAGGCCGGGCGCCGCGTGATGGAGGAGGTGATGCGGTTCTCCCGCGCCTGGGGCGTTCGCGCGGTCACCGCCTTCGCCTTCTCCCACGAGCCACAAGAACCGGAGCCGGCCCAAGGTATGCTTCCCGCCTCCGCGCGTCGTCGCCTTGTTTGCCTCCGACGAGCTTCACCGGCTCCTTTTGCCAATTCGCAGGTGGAAGTGGAATTCTTGATGGGGCAGCTTGAGCGAGCGATCTGCCAAAGCGTAGCTGAACTTTTGAGGTATGTATTTGCGCCGTCAGTTAATAGCCTCACACTTGTCTGTACTCTGTAATGGCATTCCTGATAAGATGCAGTCATGCAGATGCATTCGAAGTTTCGAACACTCTATGGAGCTGACAGTAAACCTCACAACCAAGTTGCTAGTAGATACGACGGAATCTTTGCTGTCCTCGATATATTCTGAATTGCTACCCCGTGATGATATGTCATTAGCTTTTGCTCTTCACATTTTACAGGGAAGGAATTTGGCTACGTGCCTACGTGTAATCGGCGACTCCTCGAGACTGCCGGTTTTCGTTCTCTTCAGAAGACCGCGAGAGAAGCCGAGGCCACACGGAACAGATCGCAGCTCGACCTGACACTGGCAATCAGGCAGGCGGAGGGACATAGTGCAAGCATGCCGGAACCTCGCTCATAAGGTGCACGACAAGCTGCTCAAGCCGGAGGATATCGACGAGAACAAAAACAAAAACAATCTGTTTTAGTGCCAAATAGATAATTCTCTCTATGCATCAGGATATGAGAACAAAAACAAAAATAATCGGTAATTATTTTAGTGTTCATTACAGAAGATCTGGAAGTAAACATGACATTTCTGTACTGTAACAGTTTACTCATTAAGACTGGCATCCCAGAACAAAGTCTTCAGCGTGTAAGTTATCTACAATGGAACTGGTGTGCAGTACAATAAATAATATATGACGAACTAATAATACATGATCAAAGGTAAGCAACACACCAACCACAAAACCATCACTACACACCAGCAGGATAACGCTACTTTCCCCCCCTTTTATAATCCTTTACAACACATGTACAGCTTCCCTACCTACAGCAAAACCTTGTGCTACTATGCTTACAGGGCAGGGCCTTCTGCCTTTAGCCCCTAGTATACAAGCCCAAAAAATGACTACAAAGAGAAAAAAATGGCAAGGAAAACCTGAATACAAATATACAATCAACAAACAAATCAATAAAAATCAGAAGCCTATAAGCTCACCTAGCATCTAATCTTTAATGCCTTGCTACCTGGTAAAAAAGAATCACGCGTACTGTACATCCTAGGCAGGAATGCTGACTTATCCACAGGTGGGTGAAGTCACCATGGTGTGGAAAAAATGACTACTCCCCTCTTTGCAATAAAAACGCAAAGCTTGGGTTTTCATGGACAAAAGGCAGAAAGTCATCATCAGCCACCTCAATGACTGGTAATGTCTTTGTAATATCATCAAGTGAAAAAGGTATACTGCATTAAGGAATGAATGAGGGAAACCATTAAATATCAGTAGTAATATATTTATTTTGAAAATAATGTGGATGACATTTTTCACACATAACAAACCTGGAATCATCATCTAGCAGTATCGAAAAACTTGTGGCCATATTTGATTCCTCACGTACCACAGATTTCAAGCTTGATGTAAACTATAGATAGATAGGTTGGATTTGTCAGCTGATGTCATTTGGAAAAGAACACAAACCAAATGTGGCTAAAGATCATAAACTATATTAGGGAAACTGACCAACTTACCTCTGCTGAAATAGTGTTTGTACCATTCACATCATCCCAGTACATACTAACTATTCGCTCTAGCTGTTGTATGCTGAGGGCCTAAAGACACAATAAAAATACGAGTACAACCATAAGAGAAAAGATAAACAGCAGAAGAAACTTGGTCAAGAAAACTACTTACAGGGCACACATCAGTGCGTATCTCTCTTAATGTCCTCATTGGCTTAAGAGAAATCACCTGATAAAAGAGTAGCAGGGATCAACGTATTTATGATTAGAAAATTATCAATTGAAATAATATTAGAAAATTTTATCTAGTACTACCACCAGTCAATTAAGTATGACATTTCAGACAGTATAAATGACTTATTCTCTACCTATTTTTGTGTCTGAAACGTCATAGTCACCTATTTTTGTGTCTGAAATGTCATATTTTAGTGACTGGAGGTAGTACTAAAGTAAGTGTTGCCGCACCAGGAAATCAACAGCTTGTCTAATATGCCTCAATGCCTCCCACGCTGAACCTGCAAACTGTGTGAAACATATAACATATAAGCCAATGGCATTTGGGGACAACCATCGCAAAACAGGTATGTAATCAACCTCTCTTGTAGCATTGTCGGACCAATGTTTTAGTTCAGCTAGTCCAGCTCTGACATATTCCCCGTTACTAAAAGAACAGCACTCACGCCGCAAAAGTAATCTAGTTTCAAAGCAAATATCTTAGAGAAACATTACATATATCAGCACAAGATAACATCATACCAAGGACAAATGTTTACCGGTTAAACAGTTGAACATCAATCAGTGAGAATATTTGAGTGAAAAGTTTATGCACCAGAATTGATGGAACCTGCAAATTTGATAGAGTAAGACATGTGCATTCAGAACTTTTTACTGATGGATGCCACAGGGGACAGGTCAATAATAGTTTAGCACTTACGTGGTTTGCCCTCAGTACATCCAAGTAGCTAGTGAGGATTTTCACTATGCCCAGCCAATGTGTGAGTTGGTTCTGTTGACCCATGCCATTAAGATTGCCTTTTGCGATACTTGAGTGAGAAGTTCGTGGATCCTGACAAGTGTTGTGTTTAGACATCGTTCAATGGGGGCAAAAAGTTTGAACCAATATTCATTTTTCAGGTAGCAGTACCTGTATACACAATTCAAGCAAAGGGTTTAGCACCTTCTTCACGCTGTCACTTATCATGCCATAAACCTTTTCAATTAGATCCACAAGCTGCTGTTTGAATAGCAAAGCAGGATATTTTGCTTCAACTTGGGGCAATCCAGCAGATCCAACAACTGATTGACCACTGAGATAAGCAAGCCCAGCATTTGAAGTTTGATTTCCATGAAAGATCCTCTCCGACGAAAATCTTCTCCTTTGCGGAGTTGAGATTGCCGTCCTAGTAGTTTTGAATGACCGTTGAAGGAGAACTGTTAATGTAGATAAGTTGGACAACCAATACGCCAATGTCCTCATGTCATTTTGAGACTTTAAGGGAAGAAAATAAAAAGGACAATTAGCCAAATTCTAGTACAATAGCATGATGCCGTCTTGTATGCAATATAAAAATAAATGGAGAAATAGGGGATTGCAAAAGTTGGCATGTAACTTATTTCCCTTTTCAGTTTTGCACATGTGGGCTCTAATATCACCCATCTTTACTTCGTTTACATGTTGAATGGATGTGGTTCTATGTTCAGATTACTGAAAGATTCGATTAAAAAATTATGTAGTTCTTTTCACCAAAGTAGAAGTAGTGCTCCATCAGCAGCAATGGTTCTTAAACAGAATATGATGAAAATAATTAAAAATAAAGAATCAAACTAAGTGGTGGGAACCTCTGTGGCTGAGTTTATAGCATGCAAAATGCTGTCGAAGACACCCGTCTTCATGGCTTCAAATGATTTCCAATGGAGAAGGCATTGGTATATAAGGAGAGCTGCAACAGGTTTGCTCCCAGAAAATCCAAGATATTGTGAAATACAAGTGAGTAACCACTGCTGATCGTCCTGGGGCTGATGGTGATGGGAAGGCTTCAAAAAGAATAAAACTATCAATACCACAATAAAATTAAGAGTTAAATTCAACAAACAGTATTTACCATACCTGATATTTCTGTTTTGGTATTCTTTGCAGTTTTTCTCCATGTTCAAAATCTTTTTGGTCGCCCAAGTCAGGAACATTGGCCTATAAACATATTTCAAACGCATAGTTTAACAGCTCATTTTTTGAGATATCCTTCAGATTTGTGTTATGCAGCTATATACATGGTTAAACTCACTGCTGAGGTTATTGCTTCTGATGTGCCAGTTGAGGGTTTCATTTCAGTTTGCCTAATGTCACCATTGAAAATATGGCCATTCTCTGGACTTCTCTGTAAAAATAGCATCAACTCCAACTTTGAGTGTTGAATGACTATGCAAAGTATATTTAAAGAAGGTTCTTAAAGGGAGACTTTACATGGATCCTTGAGATCTTTGAGCGTGAAGCTGGAGATTTAGCAGTAGACGGTGGAGTTGAAGTTGCTTGTTGACGAAGAACTTGGTTCTCAGCCTCTAAGTTGGATGCTTTTCCTTCAAGTCTGTTCATGGAAGGATGGGTAACAATTATTTGGTTGGAGTTTGTAGTGACATACAGAAGTACCTGATACATCTATTTGAGATAATGGAACACGAAGTATGCAAGTGCACACCTTTGTAGAGCTTCCTGAAGTTGAGTGACAATTTTACTAGAGTCTTCAATTTTCTTAATCAAATCATCATTCCTCTTGAGGAGGTCCTCATTTCTCTTCAGTAAATCTTCATTTCTTTCATGAGCTTCAGTAACAGCTCTCTTTGCAGCATCACTTTCTTGTTTTTCCATTACAAAAGAAGACAATCTTGATATTGCATCTACTTGAAGCCTGTTTCAGAGAAGAAAGTATTAGATTTCAAAACAATAATATCAGCATATGGCAATTTCAGAAAGATAAGTAGAGAATGGCGATACTTACTTTTGTACCGTGTCTTGAAGTAAATGGATCCTGTATTCACTATCACTAATTTTCTTGAGTAATTCATCATTTCTCTCTTGAGCTTCACTAAGAGATTTCCTGATTTCGTCATTTTCCTTCATCGCAGCTTCTAAAGAAACATTTTTTGCAGCAAAATTATCTTCAAGCCTGTTTTATTCAGGAACAATTTTATAATTCAATATAGCAAATGATGGGCTTATGAACACGCATGCGCACATGATGGGAGGTGTGAATATGTATAAAACATTGTAAAATCATTAGGCAAGGTACAAAATTTTTGTATTGCTACAGTCCCCACCCCCACCCCTCAGCGCACACATACCCCAGTTTCCTCAAAAAACGCACACATACCCCCACCCCCACCTTCTGAATGAGTATGGATAAACCATTGACAAAGCATCAGAGAAGGTACACACGTATTTATCGTAGTTTGAAGGTGTCCTATTTTTTCATTAGCATCTTCAACTTTCATCAGTAACTCTTCATTTTTCTCTTCAGCCTCAGTAAGTGCTTTCTTAATAACCTCCTTTTCATGTCTCTCTGATAGCAACAGAGAATCCTTTGTTGTTGTGTTTTCTCCAAGCCTGAATTGAAGGAATGGAATGAAGCATTAGAATCTCATAACTATATGCATTGCCATGACATGCAAGCACCGACTAGACCCCAATAAGAAAAGGCAGATCACATACCTTTCTATGGTACCTTGAAGAAGGTCGATTTTCCTGTCAACATCACTAAATTTGGTTAGTAATTCTTCATATTTTTCTTGACTTTCATTGTGTGCTTTTGTTGTTATGTCATTCTGCTCCCTCTCCCTCAACAGCAAATTCTCATTTGCAGCTGTAGTTTCCTCAAGCCTGTTTTTGTAAAAGAAAATAAGACTTTATATGTCAAGTATTTGAGGGATGGGAATTGTTCTGCAAATAATTAGTGCCCTAGACAAAAAAATTCAGGTGCTAATTTGACTATCTGCAATCTAGCGTAAGTTCATACGTTGGAATAAGTAAACCTAGGAACAATAATGACCTCTGTATAGCAAACTGAAGCTGAAGAATATGTTTATCATTATCATGAATTTTCTTCAGAAGTTCTTCACTCTTTTCCTGAGTTTCAGTGAGAGTCTTCCTTGTTGCCTCATGTGCCTGCTTTTCTGTAAGCAATAGGGCCTCTTTGGCAGTGACATCTTGTTCAAGTCTGAATGGGAAAGGGGAAAAAATCACTACTAAGTCATAAATTGACAAAGATCGATGTTTAGCTGGAGTATATATCTCAACTATACAAAAGAAATACGAGGATGACCTCTGAAAAACAATGCATGCAGTAAAGATTCCCAACCATTACAATTAGAAAAAAAAAAGGGGGGAAATTGTTGGTTTTTCCACTCTTATGGATATCATTTGAAGATTTGCCATTCTGTGATCTTACTGAGGCATGAACAAAGTGGAAAATTCTTCAAACTACCCAAGAAAACAGGGGAAAGAAAGAAAGCAATCTGACCTTGTTATTGTATCCTGAAGGCTATCAGATTTTCTATCTGAACCTTCAAGTTTTTTTATTAATTCTTCGATTCTCAATTGTGCTTCTGCAAGTAATTTTAAGGTGGAAGCATTCTGTTCCTTTTCAGTTAGCAATAAAGCTTCAGTTACTGCCAAATTTCCTTCGAGTCTATGCACATGGATTGGAACACATCGTCACGTTATGCAATTGAAGATAAAATAAGGTTAGTGAACTGAAGTCAGAATAGACAAGGATGACTCATTCCTATAAGGAGAAGTTACAGACCTCCTAACCAAGTCCTCAAGTTCTGCAATATTTGCACGGGTATCTTGCACTTCAGTTAGCAATTCCGCAATCTTTTTCTGAGAATCTGCTAATTCTTTCTTGGTTTCACTGTTTTCATGTCTTTCTATAGCCAATAAAGAATCTTTATCTGCAGTAATTTCTTCGAGTCTATGTGTAAAGAAGAGGAAGTATTAAACTTAGTGTAAAGTTGGTTTGAATTTAACAGTACTTGTAAGAAAAGAAATTAAACCTTTTTACTGAATCTTCAAGCAGAACAATTTTGCTATCTGAGTCCTCTACTTTGTGCACTAACTCTCGGTTTTTCTCTTGAGATTCAAGCAGCAACTTTGTGGTGTCATCATAGCTTTGCTTTGTTGTAAGCAGTAAAGACTCTCTTGTAGTTGCATCCTTTTCAAGTCTATATTATTGAGTGAAATTCAGGAAACCAGTGTTAGCTCAGAAGGTTAAAAAAGATAAGAGTGGATCTTTATAGTACTGTTTAGTTCACAACACTTTAGTTTAGCTGCTAGTTATGCCAAACTACCAAATAGAGTTAGCAAAACAAAAATGGACCTTTCCACATTCTCCAGAAGCTGATCTATGTTTTTCTCAGCTTCCTCAATTTTTTTTAGTAACTCCTTGTTTGTTTCTTGAGCTTCAGAGAGTGATTTCTTCGTTTGATCATGCTCTTTTCTTTCTGCTAAGTAAAGAGCATCCGTGGTTGTTGCACCCTCTTCTAACCTACGTTCAGGATCAGATTACAACAGCTACGATTCAGAAATTTAATGATCAAATAGACAATCAAGCCAGGTGTCATCAAATGCCAAGTAATTCTCAAGTACACCCATTCAACAAGTGAGCAATTACTTAACATCTCCTGTGTCAACACATAAGAATTGGGTTCTACAGAATTCGTGAACATGGCTTCCTTAATTTACTATTCCACTTAATCTCAACCAGTCCTGAGTCATGGTACAAAAGGGTCCACAGGTCATCCACTAGCCACAGAACAATGACATCATCATCTTATTCACATAGTTTTCTTCCACTCCAACTATTCTACGGAGGCAATGGGCTAATAGCTGCAACAGCATCTACTCCAAATTAGGACAGCCACTGACAACACTATCCAAGATGAAAATGAGGAAGATTACGAGAGTACATGAGCACTCAATAGCTGTAATGAGCCCCCATTCAACAGGATGTTTGCAAATGGAGGTAAACACAGGGTACGTAAGTGATTTTCCGGTAATAAAAACAACAAACCTTTCTATAGTACTTTGAAGTTGATCGGTTTTTCTATTAGCAGAATAAATTTCCTTCAGTAAACCTTTGATCCTCCCTTGTGCCTCTGCTAATGCTTTTGATGTTGCATCTTTTTCCTGACGTTCTGTTAGTAAAGTTGCTTCTCTTGCAACTGCAGTTTGTTCCAGTCTACGTTCATGGGCAAAAATGGTAAAAATCTAAGAAATAAAATTAGGTACCATAAACGACTGCTATGTTGCAGTACCTCTGTATACTATCTTGAAGCTGATGCACACTGTGGTTAGCACACTCAACTTCTTTGACTAATTCCTCAATTTGATCCAGAGCTTCAGTTAGTGTCTTTTTCGTCACTTCAGTTTCTTTCCTTTCAGTTACCATTAAAGCCTCTCTTGTAGTAGCATCTTCTTCAAGTCTAAGGCGTATTTAGAAAGAATACAATGTGACTACTCAAAAGGCCTCACTTTGGTTCCTTTGAAAGAGAATTTTACTGGTGTTTCAAGCTTTACTACGCAGGGATAGAGACAAGAAGAAAGGGTGGAAAAGCCAACAGGACAAGTGGTACCCGTTGGTTCGGAGATAGCTTTGGGCTAATTTTAAAGGAATGTTGATGCTAACACATATGCAAGATGATGCAAACACAAAACTTCTACTTGAACAACAATGGAAACGAGAAAGCCTTGAGGAAAATAATGCAAAATAGGAGATATGGCAAGAACAGAGGAAACTACAATCAGAACTTCTAGTTCTTAGTACTATTTCACTGGTGTATTTATTTTGATCCAAAACTTATACTTAAACAAGAAACAGGAAAGCCTTGAGGAAAATAATGCAAAACGGAAGATATGGCAAGCTAGAATAGAACAGAGGCCAACTAAAATCAGAACGGGAACTGGTTCCTGGCTAGTTCTTTGTAATATTTCATTCTGGTCTATTTGTTTCTAATCCCAGATGGCTCCTAGGGTCAAGAAAACATTAAAACAGCATGAAGAGTAGCTCTTATCCACATGGAAGAGAGAGAAAAACTGAAACTTTTCCATACCATTTGAAGTTTTGAACAGCTATTATATGCTTTGTACAGAAGTTAGTGCCATAGCCTCTAACGCACCAAATCTAATTTAAAAACTAATGATACAGTACGGGGCCTCCCCTACTGTGCAATTTATTTTATTATTATAAAAAGAAAGAAGAGAAAGAGAGTTACTGGAAAGGAAGACAAAACCTGTACAGGTGAGACATGAAAAGCGCCATGCAACAAGCATCCAAGAGTGAGAAAGAAAAAACACACAAGCTAGTTTCTTTTCTGACAACTAGCTGGCTAGTAGCTACTAAGGTAATCATGTTCTGTGTGATAATGTTAGTTTCGTTTACGTTTGGTCTATGGTTCTGAACTGATTACAATCTGTAATTTCGTTGCCATGGTAATGAAATTCGGTTTTACCGGTGTGGAAAAAAATGTTCTGTGTGATAATCTAATCGAGCATGCAACATAGCAAATTTAACCATGTTCAATATCTTCCCTTTTTAGGTTATTCTTCATCTATCTATCTAACTCTCTCATAATATTTTTGTAACTGCTGTACTTATTTCTTGATTTTTCTTAAAATTATTTAGCAAAATGTTTTTCTTGGAAAAGAAAGATAGACTTACAGGACAATAGTGCTTATATATATGAGTTCACTAACATGATGTGTGATTTTGACAGAAGGATAACTAGGCAACTGAGACATCACACTGGATATAGACTTAAGGTAAGAATGGAACCTCTGTAAAGAATCTTGAAGAAGCCCATTTCTGGCATAAGCATCTTCAAGCTTCCTTTGCAGCTCTCCTATTTCCCCCTGAGATTCAGCTAGCTGCTTCATGATTGCATCATTTTGCTGCCTTTCAGATCTCAACAAAGTTTCCAGTGCTGCCATATTTTCTTCATGTCTAAACCAATGGCGAACAAAAGATAAGCTAAGAGACCAGTGACATGTAGATTGATTTATTAACAGCAAGATCATGACTGCAGAATAAGGAAACAAAACAGAAATGAACCGCCCTCAAGCATAAAAATAGGGCAAGTTAAACATTAAGCAACAGACCTTTGGACAGTTTCTTGGAAGTGAGCAATGTCTTTCTCAGCAACTTCAATTTTCAATAGTAAGTCCTGGTTTCTATCCTCAGATTCATTGAGAGATTTCTTAGTTGCTTCACTTTCTAGTCTCTCTGTTGTCAATAGAGCATCCTTCTCTCTTAACCTTTCTTCAAGGCTATGTCCACCCATCAAAGAAAGAAACAACTATTAGTCTCACAAAAAGTGAGGGGTTAATCCCTTCCCCTTCTCCATGCAAATAGATCCATACATTGTATATTTTTAGTTTATTGACTCAAAAAGTATCTTTTCTATTTTCTTGATATTAATTTCTTACAGCATGCTCTCTTGATGCGTCCCCACAAAGGTAAAAAGGAATTAGCAGAGTTTTATTAAAATATTAAATATATAGTTTCAAAGGAAACATCACATAACAAATTTGCTCAAAAAAACTCAATGCATTATCACAGGAGGTTAGAACTCTTGCAAAAGGGAAGAAAAGAAAAACCTTTGTATACTAGTCTGAAGTAGGGTGGATTTTTCATCAGTGTCCCCAACTTCTCTTTGAAGTTCTTCAATCTTTTCTCGTGCTTCAGCTAATTCTATCAAATTTGCCTCATGTCGTTGCTTCTCAAATGTCAGTGAAGATTCCAAATTTTTCGTAGTTTCTTCGAATCTGCATTCAACAAGAAGATTCAAACTATATGGAACACATATAGAAGGATGAAAAGAAACAAGATTAAATCTGTACAGCTAACAATAATTAATGTCACTGTGTTATTGGGCCATTATTTGTTCCTAAAAAATAGCTATGATATTATAAATATGCAAATTAGGGATTATTGATGATGCTATAATTTGCAGAGTTGGCCACATTACTTTCTGGAATAAACACTAACCTTTGAGCAGCTTCATGGAGGAGATCATTTTGTTTCACAGCGTCTTCTAGCTTGCTTACCAATGCTTCATTTCTTGCTTGAGATTCAGCAAGTGCAGCATTAGCTGCTTCATTTTGTTGTCTTTCGGTTAGCAAAAGGGCCTCGTGTTCTCTTACAGTCCCTTCTAGTCTGTGCCGATACAGAAAAGGAAACTTTGAATTATCAGAGTAATGCCTAAAATGCAGAACTTTACCACCTATCAGAATCAGATTCAGAAACTGTGACAATTTCCGGAACAATTGGAACCTACGGAGTGAATCCAGGAAAGGCAATACAACCTCTCAATTGTTTAAATTAACAAGACCCCAATCGTTTAAAATCACAACACACATTGTGTAGTACCCTTGCAAATAAAATTCTAGACCTGCAACAGTCAGATTGGTTCAATTCTTGGTCCCAAATGAATAAATTGTGTATCTTGCAAATAAAATTCAACTGTCACATGAAATAATATATGAACAGGGAAATTTATGTGCTTGTACCATTCTATGCATGAGCATGTATGTTGAATTATATATGAATCTCTAATCATGGCTCCTTAAACAACAATGACAAGGGAACATCCCTTCAACATAGGTAAGAAGATTTTATTTCCCAATTCAAGACAGTTCTAAGTTCAAATCTCATTTTGGCAGCAAACTAATTTTGGACTCCACTAGGATAATGGATATGTTTGACTGCTAATCCGCTGCTATAACAATTTCCATTCCAACACTGCTAGAACCTGAATACGAAATGCATGTGGACCAGCTCTGTATAAGAGTCAAGAAATAATGTCATGGAGTTCAGGTAATTAAGCAACAAACCTCTGTACAGTATCAGTAAATTGTTTGATCTTTTCATCTGCATCACTGACTCTCTTATTTAACTCTTCATTTGTTTCTAATGCATTAGCATGCGCTTTCTTCGTTACATCATTCTCCTCTCGTTCAGCTACTAGCAGAGCCTGTAATAATAGCATGCACCCACTGTCAAACATTTTGAGCAGTGCCTAACATGCTAAGTTTAGGGTACAACTTAATTAAATTCTAAGAGAAATGTTATGTTAGCATACTATTGAGTGTATGAACTTAAGATTATCCATTTGATAAAAAGAATAAGATTAGTCCTTGTTTGAATCCTTCTGCTTGTAGATCAGTTGAAAACAAAGCAGAATATTATGGATGAAGAACATACCTTTAGGCCCTCGATTTCTGTAGTCAATAAACTGATCTTTTCTCTTTCTTGAGCTAGAGCTTCTTCAACAGCCTTCTTTGCTGATTCTTGTTCCTGCATCGCTTTGACATCTTCTACTCGCTGCTCCATCTCCTGAAGAGCTTCTTTCAATTTGGAAACTTCTTCCGCTTTGGACTTCTCCAAATCAGCCTGTAAATTGAATATACATGAGTATGATCCATAGACGCTATGTCTATAAGCATGAAAACTGCAGTTGCACCATGTGCCAATACAGGATGCAACATGATGTACTTTTTGGTTCAAAGAATAGGCACATATAACAAGTATTTAAATATTGTTCAAGACCAAGTATTGACCCTTAGTTTCTTCTCTCGGTCCAGGCGGCTTGTTAGCTCTTCCACACGTTCCTCAAGTTTCTCTTTGGCCACCTTCAGAGCCTGTGTATCTCTTGCAGCCTAGGAAACATGCAACCCATAACAAGCTTAGAATAAATTTTACAGAATGAATACCATAATAGTTGCTCAAGTACCATTCTGAGCTTCCTCAGCTCCTTCCTAGCAACCCTTCTTCGCCAAGCACACTGATATGTTAGTGCAGCTCTCCTCAACTTCATATAATTTGAGTAATCTCTGTGGCATCGCCACTGGGACTGCAGGAAAGAAGTCTCATATTGATGGTCCAAAAAAAAAACGAGAACACATAATAGCGACATCCGACAGGAGATTAATATCCATCTGCGGTATAATAGTAAAAATAGCAGCAAGTTGCTGTAAGAAGTGCTAGCCTACCTGGATATGGACTGAAGCTTTATTTTTCTTTCTAAAGGTGAATTCATTACGAGCTGCCATGGCCCTTAGCCCGGCCTGCAATGTAATGGCTGACAACCGCAGTTGGTAATAAGTTTTCCAGGCAAAATACCATCGGGCATTTTTCTGAATTCTCAAAGCTGCTGCTTGTTGTCTCAGGAATTCATGTTGCTTACAAGCCAATCTTGCTGTAATTGAAAATATAGATCTTAGTATATGTACAAGGCTCCACTATGGCTCCATGGGCATGCATTTTACATCAAGTGCTATATGGAAAGAGTTTACCTCTAACGAAAGATTGCAAACAAATAGATGTGTCCCGTAGTACTAGGAACTGTTCACGAGCAACATGAGTACGGAATTGACTCTGAACGCCTCTTGCTGCATTGTTTCTCATCTCTGTTCTTCTGGCATCCAGTTCAGCCATTTGACCAGCCCTCAGGAATACCTTAGTTCTTCCTATCTGTTGCTCAGAACATATTTTACAGAATGAGAGCAATGAGTATATAAACTTAGCATACAATTTTATATGATACTAAGATAAAATCTTTTGTGACTCAAATGTATGAAGAAATAATCTTAAACAAGAAAGTGAAACAAAGGTTACAAAATGCCTGGCAGTAGCCACTGCCTAAACCACAATCATTACATCTTTTACAAACACCATTACTCCACTCCAATCACAATAAACCCCACCAAGAACCAATGTTATATTTAAAGCCAGGGGCAGACCTAGGGCCTGGTGACCCTGCATGGTGTGGCACCTGAGCCCGGGCACTGGGGGCCTCCATCACAGCACAAAGTTAGACCCTCACCAGACATGGAGTTCTTGGATCCGCCACTGCTTAAAGACTCATGAGTTCTTCGTGGTAAACTGGTTATTAGCTAGGATTTAAGTTCTACCCATTCCAGTGAACTCAGTGCCTTATTCTTTGAATCTTTTTGGCAATTTATGTGGTCTACATACAACAACAATAAAATGTCTTTTAACTCGAATCAATTGAACTTGCCAGCTTAGAACATATAACATACCCTAGAGCCCTACTGAAACCCAAACAACATGCCTATCCGAACTCACATGACCTGCCCAAGGAATAATTTCTCAGACTTTATACACTATCATTTTTTAAAAGTTGTGAAGAGGAGAAACCTGTCCATATCGGTACATGCTAAGGAGATTGGTAAGTAAAGTGTTTTTCACCTGATAACCCTGTAGTCCAATTTTGTCCAAAATCTTTTGACAGGAGACTTTTTCATCATTTCTATCAGAAAAGAACATGGTCATAATTACATAATATAAATAGAGAGGGGGGAGACATTCCGTTATAGAACAATGATACTTACTTCTCTTTCAAAATTTCAGGAGTAAGAACACGAAAGCGATGCAAAAAATCATGAAATTGTTTCCTTGTGGGATAACCAGCACAGCTGATTCTAATTGCTTCAAGAACACCCTATTAGGATGGCATCATTAGCGAACTGCACCATAAAACAAGCATCTAGAAATTTGGCAAAAATGTATGGGATATTTTCCTTACAGAGCATCGAAGCTGCTGCAGAACATTGGTATTCTCAAAAATGCCAGGCTTAAGAACACTATTTGGTTTTATACATCTGATGTAATGTGGCTCTGTAGAGCTCAAAGTCTCCATGAGCTCGTGAAGTTGCAGCTGCAAATTACATTCAGTAATCAGAATCAAATACACAGAAACAATGACACCACACCAAAGATTTCATAAGAATACAGCAAAGCAAATGTCATCAGATCCCCA
The DNA here is from genome assembly GCF_019320115.1 of Miscanthus floridulus. Classification (NCBI taxonomy): domain Eukaryota; kingdom Viridiplantae; phylum Streptophyta; class Magnoliopsida; order Poales; family Poaceae; genus Miscanthus; species Miscanthus floridulus. The sequence goes on from NC_089584.1 coordinate 101,218,489, forward strand.
TTCTTTTTTCCTCGAATATGAAGGAGAGCTGTATATCATTGCATTAAAAAGAACACAAAGCATACAATGCACCGAAAACAGTTAGGACTCCTTTACTGGAAAATTGAAGGGGTACCTGTTCTTTTGATTTTGTCAAATAGGCTCCTAAAGTTCAATTAAGTATCAAAGCAACAGCGTGCAAAGTAGAAAACATTATAAAGTCCACTAAACAGATTTATTTTTCTGCGCTAAAAAGATTGTAGAAAGTGTTAGACGTATATATGTATATGGGTCTGAGTTGGGCTGCACAGCCAACCAGCCCACCACATATGTAAGATTGAGTTGTAGTACCACATTGCCTACCAATGTGGGGTGTTAGTCCTATGTACTTATATAATCAGCTGATGAGGCTCAATGCAATACAATCTACTATTCCTAACTTATAGATTATAGAAAAAGATTATCAGTAGTACGAAGATGGCAATGGTTTATACATCACAAATTAAATATTGTACAAATGTTACCTTAAAGCGAGTTGCAATTGAGGATTTTGATGATTTTGTGTTCTCTTCTGTTGCTGGTGGAAATAACCCTGATACAAAAGAGCATTTAGAAGCATTAAGTAATTCTTGATGCTCTGCTACCACATAGTCCTTGTTCTTGTCCAGGAATTGATCAGATTGATATGTTACCTAGGAAATAAAGAAGGAAAATGATCATACTCAGGCAAAAACATGAACACTGAACGTCAGGAAAAGTCTCGTGTTATAGTGTGAAATATGTTTTTTTCTCAAACACGAGTGGGAAATACTTACATCTCCAGCATAATGTTGAATTGTAAATGCAGTACGAGAAAGCTTGGGTTTGGTAAATCTTTTGTGGTTCTTGAACTTTTCGTACAGCTTCTGAGACAATGTCTCGTGTGTGGACTTTGGAAACATGCTGATGGATGTATTTCAGCACAAAAGAAGGTAACTGTTGTTAGACGCATGTATTCACAAAACTGTTGCAAGAATGAAAATCCTTGATTAATATGTGAAACAATTAATTTGGAAGTGGACAATGGATGTTCCATTCAGTAAAATTCGAGAAGTAGAATCTGGAAATGCACCAAGTACAAACAGTTCTACTGGAAGCATCTAAACAATTTCAGCTCTCACCACCAGGCATACATAAGCTTAGAAATATAGCTTGGTCAAATGAAAATATGAAACATGTAAACTCACCAGGCTTCATCAAGAAGTGCAATAATGCCACCTGGTTTCTGGACACAGAAAAACGATAGCTGAACATGAGAATATAAAGGATAATAGGTGGAAATAGATAAGAATGAACAGCAAGAAGTCAAGGACACAAGTGTGTTGATTACTGTCATGTGTAGGGCATTGTAGCCCTATGCAATACAGCTAGGCTGGGATAGACTAATCTTAGTAAACCAATACCTTAGTAACCGCAAAGGCAATGCATCATTTTTTTTCCTGAGACGAGGTTCAATGCAATGCGTCTTATATAGTAACCAACTCATACCTTTTCAATCAGGTCAAGTACATCTTGATTGTCAACAAACTCTATGTAACTCCAATTAATTTGCTCCCTTGTGTATTCCTCTTGTTCCATTTTGAAGACATTCTACATAACAAGCACCAAGATTAATTGGCTCATGCAAGCAATAAAAAGAAAAGTTCTACCAAAAATATGAGTTCCACAATACCTGATTAAAATGTTGCTGGAGTTTTTCATTGGTAAAATTGATGCACAGTTGTTCAAAACTGTTGTTACAGTCACATAAAAGTAGGAGTAAGCACACCCTCAGAAAGGTCTTTTCGAGTACAAATTTGCTGCTCTTTTTAGAACTAATCAATTACCTGTTGGTTTTAAAACTTTCAAAGCCATATATATCAAGTACCCCAATCAGTTTGTTAGAGTCTGGGTCTTGTCCTATCGATGCATTTATTCTGTTTACAAGCCTGCAAAAGTATAAATGTATGTACTTAGAAAACAACTACATAATTAGTAAGGAATACATTGCGAAGTCTATTACCAGTCAAATAATCGAGAGTATATCTGCTTCGCTAAACCATCCCGGCTAATAGTAGCAGAATTCGGACCAACTGTTGTGGTAATCACTCCTTCTGGTGTATTAATTTCCCTCTTTATCAAGGCATTCTCCAACTTCTCACAATCACACCTGTAATGGCCATTCCAAGTGTAACATGGATTATAGATATGTACTATATAACATTAAAGTTGTGAAGAGAAGTGGAGAACAGAAAACACTAGTCATACATCAAGAGCTCTCCTGCTGTATTAAGATGGAATCTAGATTTGTCATCCTTTATTATGGATGAATCTACCTCTCTCCCTTTTGCAAAATTTATGTTTCCAAGATGAAGCACAACAGCAACAACCCGGAATATAGCTTCCTGTAAACAGTCACGCCATTTAAGAAAAAGGAATTACTTACTGTCTAGCTCCTTTATCCACCCTGGAAGAACAATTCCTTACTAAACTGAAATAGGAGGAATTTTTTAAACCTGTTCTTGATCAGTGATGCCAACAGCATCCATTGCCTTTCTTGTTGCAAGGTATTCCTCAGCATCATTGATTCCATCAACTTTAATACAAGCTGACTGGTTGAGGTAGTGAAACGACGATGGGTCCCCGAGCTTATACTTCTTAAGATCCTGCAGCCACACATTTTCCATAGAAAAATGGCACCTGTAACAAGCTTGGGTAGAAGATCTGAAACAAATAACTACACGAAGTTGGGGAAAAACTTTACCTCCGATGGTGCTGCACATAGGAAGTAAAAGCAATGGTAGTTCCTCTCTGGACTATTAATTTGGCAAACCCGAGATCTCTCAAGCAAGTAAGTTCTAATGGCAGCACCAGATATCTTACCGCTCTTGTCAAACTGGATTTCAACAAATTTACCAAATCGACTTCACCACATGGACAGAAAAGGTTAACAAGTCAGTACCATCGTATATGCAAGTACTGGAGGAAAAACTGATAGTTTATATAAGGGGCTCTTGCGTTCTTGCCCCTACTTTGAAGTGCAATTGTGATTTTGCCCTTGGTTTTCTAACTTTGTGATTTTGCCCTTCACTACGAGCAAGTCAATGCGATTTTGCCCCTAGTCAACGGTCAAAGCAGGGGCAAATTCACAAAGACCAGGGGCAAAATCGCGTTGACTTGCTCGTAGTGAAGGGCAAAATCACAAAGTTAGAAAAACGAGGGCAAAATCACAATTGCACTTCAAAGTAAGGGGCAAGAACACAAAAAACCCTTTATATAAATATCCTTCTATATAAGATACAGAACAGATGACCTAGGAATATTTTGACTTCTCACATAATATGTAATTCGGCTGATGGTTTCTGCGGCTGATAAGCCGACTGATGTTGTTTTGTTGTGAGAGAAAAACACTGTACCATGGCTGATAAGTTCAAGCGAATAGGTAGAAATCCTAAGTCAAAGTTCTCTAACTTTGACCAAGTTTATAGAAAAATCCACCAACATCTACAACGTCAAATTAGTTTCATTAAAGTTAATATACTTATCTAAAAACTTGATCAAAGCTAGAAAAGTTCAACTTAGGACAACTAAAGTGACTTATAATTTGGAATGGAAGTAGTTGTCTAAAATTACCACTGTTACTTCAATCAAAAGGCTTGTTTGACTAGTGACTGCGGTGACCAGAAAAGGGTTAAGTATGCCACATAAATTTGTAATTTGGTTTTCACCAGAGCTGCTATAAGGTTTCCTAAAGTGCTATCAACATGAGCCTTTTCGGTCTGCTCTGAGTTAGATATTATGTCAGCCACCAAACTAAACAGTTGCTATAAAACTTCAAGCTTTTGAGGTCTTTAATTGAAATATTGCCACCTTTTCATAATCTCCGTTGTATAATGCACCATGCCTTCAACAAACACAGTGACCGCAGATGTGGCCCATACCTTTGATTACTTGGATTCTTGTAAAACCAATGAATTAGCTGTTGAGAAAAAGGTAGGCACTATACTTTAACCCTCCCTCACATGCCTAGGTCGCCAAGAGTGAGGACTCATAGGACTCAGAGTGAGGAAGCAAATTGATTTCATTAGAATTGTCTCTAGCACAAGATCTTTGGTTCTGATACCCTCTAGTTTCATGCACCAAAAAACTCAACCGTAAGATTAAGTTACTACAGATATTGTGATCTCATTATACTCTCAGTTATGCAAGACAATAGGTACTACCACCAGGGTTTAGTATTTTCATCTTATTTGTATTACCACCAAGGCTTTGCACTTTAAGTCTACAACCAGACATGTTGAACATCTTCTAAGTTCCATTTATGATATCCATGAAAAAGGAATTACCTTGAGTTGTTGTTCCGAACAGTTTTCGCATTCCCAAAGGCTTCAAGGACTGGATTAGACTGGATCCAAAAGATAAGTAAGAAGTGGAAAGTGGAAACAATATCTACAAATTGAATTACTAGTTTACAAGACCTTCATAACGTCTTGACAAATGGACCATTTACTTTCATCAGCAAGAAATGTTGAGAAAATTTCTAACTTACTTCTAAAACTTGCTGTTCAACTGTCCTCTCTCCTGTTCCGGATCGCCCACCCAGAAATGCAAGATATCTCATCAACAATTTCGTAGTTTCAGTCTTACCAGCACCACTTTCACCACTGACCAAAATGGAGTTACTCTTTCCTTCATTTATCATTTGCCTGTTTCCTTATTCAAATGAACGCAAAATGGTACCATCAATATAGGGGCACCCCCACTTGGCAGTTGATGAATTACATTAAATGGTAGTAGTATAAACATTCACCTGTAGGAGACATCAGCTATTGCAAATACATGAGGATCTAGGTCACCAAGATTTGCACCTTTGTATTTTTCCATAGTACGGGCATCAACCAGATTAGGTAGCCTTTGGAATGGATTTATTGCAATCAGAATGTTACCAGTGTAGGTCTGGGAAGTCAAGAGAAGAGCATTAGAGAAAATTGACTCACATAATAATTGAGCTTCCCATAAAGTAACAAAGCATCACTCACATAAATGATATTTTTCGCATATCTGACAGCCAGGTTATCTAAAACACCAGGCTCATGCAAGTATGATAACCTTGTCATGTCATCCACCCCATCAGGTGGTGCTTCTGTGTCTTTAGGGTGTATAGCCGATATATTTGCAATGACCTAATTACACAAGCAAAGGCATAACCAGGTTTATCATGAGACAAAGAAAGAACTTCAGTATAGCAGCAATGATATAAGGAAACTGACATGTCATTGGTATCAATGTAGTATTAACTCATAAACTGAATACTATCCATTTGAAAATGTAGGGCGTACTAGAATTTTAAAAAGTCAAACACTGTAAATTTGGACCATCAATTAGTAAGAATATATGTATGTATAGTGCACGAAAGATACATTAATTAATAGATCCATATTTCACATGTGTTTTAGCAAGACATTGGTTTGTAATTGATGATATATTGTAAGAGAAATTAATAATCAAAATATACCTTGAAACACTTCTCAAATCCTATTATTCCTTATAAAAAGAAATGGAGGGCATAACACTTCTTCTTTTTTTGAAAAGGGGCATAACACATTTAAATTCCCCAGTGTACATATGGTAGTGTTTTTAATCACTTTTATGCTTTTTCTTAGTGACAGGCACGGAGCCAGCGGTGGGGCTAGGGGGGCTCCAGCCCCCCCTACCGCTCGCGAGCAAGTGAAGCCCCGTAGAGCCGCCGTCTAAAATTTCAGCTGTAGATGTACAGGTAGGAGGGGCTGAGATTTGTTGAACCTCTTTTCTTGCTAATTGCCGTTGTTTAGCCCCTCCTAATTTTTTTCCTAGCTTCGTCCCTGCTTAGTGATGAACTGAAGTTACCAAATCTTTGCACATGTCTTGCCCAGACAAAGACAGTATATACAATAATAATCAGTGTTTCACTGCTCTGGAAGAGGAGCCAAGGTATGCAGTGCGGTAGAGGCTGACTGCTTTCAAGAATTTTGTTTACACCTAAGGATAGGTCGCATAGATGTCTAATTGTGTGGAGTTTCTCATTCTACATAAGGAAAAAGAAGGTTCAATAATGACACATAAAAGAACAAAGTAGTTGGTGGTGGCCAAGGATATTCGTTAAACAGACGAGTAGCTGCTCCAATTTGTGCACATGTATTATGGTAGTTTGTTCATGGAGTGATAAACATTCGTTAGAGGAAAGATGGACTGTCACAACTTGTAGTAAAGTGCCATTGGAGCACAGTAGTTTAAGTCGCAGACTACAGAGAGGTTCAGGAGAACAGGGAGAAGCATGAGAGGTGAGAGGTATAAATTATAGGGGTGTTTCTTGATCTATTCTCACTTAATCTCAAGAGGTGATCAGCAGGTTTAAAACAGTCGCCCCTGACAACCTAATAGAATCAATTCTTTGCTAATCTATTAGCTAACAAACTTGGAAAGAAACCAACTTAAAAGGTACAGCAAACCAATCAAATCTGTAAGATACAGGCTTATGTCGAAGCCTATGCTAAAAGTCTATCATTGGGCCACTGGACCACTGCTGCACTATAACAAACCAGAATTCTCAGAAACCATACAAGATAAAAGAGGAAAGAAGTGATTCAAATAATCCTGCACCTGTTACATTTATAAACCACAGGCACTGAGATGTAATTTGTTTTCAGTTGACAGGAAAATTCCTTATCTATGACAATAATATGAAGATATATTAAAATGGGTTGATGCAGGCACATATTCTACAAAGATGCTCTTAGGTGTTGGCAGATTGTCAAATGTTCAATACTTCTCAAACAGTCTACAGACAATATGCCTAATGCTCAGGAACCGCCTCTTGTGTGATGGTGGAGACACGAAGGTACAACTCCACCCATCAGGCTTAAAATCCTGGTGAGCAGGAGTTACACAAATGCAAGTTCTTTCAGCGATCTCTTCATAAGTGTGTGATAGTGGCACACTCGCGAGTCCGGCGTGCATGTGAATCAACTGGTAATTGTTTAAAGAAAAAGATATGTCTGATGCTCAGGCACTATACTCTCTACTAGCCTGTGTGGCCTTGGTACCATTTTGCCTAACTTCTTGGCTCCTGCCTCTCTGGATAGTCAACGAAAAAGGCAGACTGCTAATCACAAAGGTTGTTCCTATTACATTGACATATGATGAAATGGCAGGTGCATCTGGAGAACAGGGATTTGGCGTTAATCATGATTCATAAAAACAAAAGCATTACACTCCTGCAGTTACTTTAAATGTTAAGTTTTAGTGTCTTCAATAAAATGGATACCTGAACTCCAAACCTGTACAGTGTCCACAGAGTGGCTAATGCATGTCATTTTCCCTGTCAATATTTTAGGGTACCTAGTCCAAAATGCTTTTCACATACTGCAGTCTTGAAATCTCTCACCCATCTAATCCAGATAAAGGTTATAAACTAGTTATCCAGTGCTTTGGATGTGATAGAGTAAGGCCAAGAGGCTTAGATTGCTTAATGAAGAGTTTACAGGAGTATTACATATATATAGAGAGACTAAGCTAGAGAGTTAAGAGGGGGGAGAATCCCAGGCAGCATGCCGGGAGAGTTCCTAGGCAGCACTGGGTGGAAACCCAAGAGGCAGCCGGTATACAATAAATGATAGAGGAAATAAATACTCTAACACCCCCCCGCAGTCGGAACGTCGTTAGAACGAACGTTCAGACTGGAGCGAAAATCCATAAAGACAGAAGAAGGAAGACCCTTGGTGAAGACATCGGCGAACTGCGACGTGGTGGGAACGTGAAGTACACGGACAGCCCCAAGAGCGACCCGTTCCCGGACGAAGTGAAGGTCGATTTCCACGTGCTTGGTACGCTGATGCTGAACGGGGTTGGTGGAGAGGTAGACGGCGCTGACGTTGTCGCAGTAGACGAGGCAGGCAGTTTCCAGAGGATGATGTAGTTCCTGCAGAAGTTGCCGCAGCCAGGAGGCTTCGGCGACGCCGTTGGCAACTGCTCAGTATTCGGCCTCGGCGCTTGACCGTGAAACAGTGGGTTGGCGTTTGGATGACTAGGAGATGAGGTTGCCACCGAGGAAAACAGCATAGCCGGAGGTGGATCGTCGGGTGTCAGGGCAGCCAGCCCAGTCAGCGTCGGTGTAGACGATGAGCTGAGTTGGGGCGGAGCGGGGAATGACAAGACCAAAACTGATAGTGCCCTGAAGGTAGCGAAGAATCCGCTTGGCAGCAACAAGATGAACTTCCCGAGGATCATGCATGTGCAGGCAGATTTGTTGAACAGCGTACGCGATGTCAGGCCGGGTGAAAGTGAGGTACTGGAGAGCACCCGCAAGGCTGCGATATGCTGTAGGATCAGCAACAGAAGGGCCGGCATCAGCAGAAACTTTGGCACAAGTGTCAACAGGAGTGGAACGGGGCTTGCAGTCGCTCATGCCATGGCGAGCAAGAATATCCAGAGTGTACTGACGCTGTGAGAGGAATAGAAGGTCTTGTTGTCGCTGAACTGCTACGCCAAGAAAATGGTGTAGGGAACCCAGATCCTTCATGGCAAATTCCTTCTTTAGTGTATAAGAGCGACTGAGAGGAAGCTGTAACAACAATGTCATCCACATATAGGAGCAAATAGACTGTCTCAGTGCCGCGGTGATAGATGAACAGGGAGGTGTCGGACTTAGCTTCAGTGAAACCCAGAGACAGCAAATAAGAAGCAAACCGGCTGTACCATGCTCGCGGTGTCTGCTTCAAACCGTAGAGGGACTTGTTGAGCCTGCAGACGTGGTCGGGAAGAGCATGATCGGCAAAACCAGTGGGCTGAGAGCAGTATATTGTTTCTGACAGAGTACCATGAAGGAAAGCGTTCTTGACATCAAGTTGATGGATCGGCCAGTCCCGGGAGTGAGCCAGAGTGAGGACGGTGCGAACGGTAGCGGGCTTGACGACGGGACTGAAAGTCTCATCGTAATCGATTCCGGGGCGTTGTGTGAACCCACGGAGGACCCATCGAGCCTTGTATCTGTCCAAGGAACCATCAGCATGAAACTTGTGTTTGAAGATCCATTTCCCGGTGACCACATTTGCCTTGGCAGGCCGAGCAACGAGATCCCAAGTGTGGTTGTCCAGGAGGGCAGTGAATTATTCTTCCATGGCCTGACGCCAGTGCGGATTAGCAAGAGCATCACGGCAGGAACGCGGAAGTGGGGACAGAGCCTCGGTGTGTAGAGCAAGACGAGGCTGCTTGTATCCGGACTTCCCGCGAGTCGCCATGCCATGAGAATTGGCAAGTGGCGGGATGGAGACCGCCCCTGCTGGCAGTGAAGAACCGCTCTTGACGTAGCGTGGTGGAGAGGGAATCATGCCAGAGCGTCGAGGAGGAGCCCCATCGGGGGACCTCGGTGGTGAGCTGGGTGCGGGGGCACGCCGTGTGTAGATGTGGACGACGGGCGGCTTGCTGAAGGAAGGAGCCGGGGGCGCCTGTACATGGGGCGCCGTGGGCACCGGTACAGGGGGCACCGTGGGCGCCTGGACAGCGGGCGCTGGTGTAGGGGATACCAGGGGCGCGGTGAAGCCGGGTGGAGGAGACCACGGCGCTGGTGTGCCTGATCCTGGCGCTGGGGTACCTGAAGATGCCGGCTGGGAGGGAGCCCGCAGAGATGCAGGTGCTGGCGGGATGGCAGCAACGCGAGGGGTTCCTGCAGGTGGAAAAGGGACTAACGGAGGATCGTCATCAGTTAGAAAGTCATGTTCGTGTGTGGGTGGTGAGGGCCGGCGAAGTGAGAAGGGAAACGTTGTTTCGTCGAAAACAACGTGGCGAGAGATGATGACACGGTTTGTGGCAAGGTCGAGGCACCTGTAACCTTTGTGGTCGGGAGAGTAGCCGATGAAAACACATAAGGAAGAGCGTGGGGCAAGTTTGTGAGTAGTAGTAGCGGTGAGATTAGGGTAGCAGGTGCATCCGAAAGCCCGGAGATCATGATAAGAAGGGTGAGTGCCATAAAGGGCGAAGAAGGGAGTGCTCGTGTTCAGCGTTTTGGTGGGGAGGCGATTTATGAGGTGAGTGGCAGTAGCAAGGGCATCGGCCCAGTAGAAGGGGGGCATGGATGCTTGGAAGAGCAAGGTGCGGGTGACATTGTTGGTGGTGCGAAGCATGCGTTCGGCTTTGCCATTTTGTTGCGAGGTGTAGGGACATGACATGCGAAGGGAAACACCTTTGGCAAGAAAGAAAGCGCGAGACGTGGAGTTGTCAAACTCACGACCGTTGTCACATTGCACGGATTTGATGGTACAACCAAATTGAGTGTGCACATAGGCGAAGAAATCGGAGAGGACAGTAAAAGTCTCGGACTTTAATCGAAGAGGAAAAGTCCAAAGAAAATGAGAGCAATCATCGAGAATAACGAGATAGTATTTAAAGCCGGATACACTGATAATAGGGGAGGTCCACAGATCACAATGTATCAGATCAAAAGGTTTGGGTGCTCTAGACAAGGAACTAGCAAAAGGCAAGCGAACATGGCGCCCAAGCTGACAAGCATGGCAGATGGAGTCTTCTGTGGACTTGCTGCAGAAAATGGAAGATGACTGAGCGAGACGCTGAAGGGCAGCCTTGCCGGGGTGGCCGAGATGACGATGCCAGGTAGCTGGAGAAGGAGTGGCCACAAGAGCACAAGTATCAGTAGGTGACGACGGGAGCTGCAAGGTGTAGAGCGGCCCTAAGCTGTTACATCGAAGGAGGATGTTCCTGGTACGGAGATCCTTCACAGAGACACCAAGAGGGTCAAATTCCACAGAAACAAAATTGTCAGTGGTGAATTGACGAACGGAAAGCAGATTTTTAATGATGTCAGGAGCTAGAAGGACATTGTTGAGACGGAAAGGGCCAGGAAGGGTGGAATATCCGGTGCCAACAACCGGGAGAGTAGCACCGTTTCCCACAACAATGGAGGAAGGAAAAGAGGAGGGTGGAGAAACGGTAACCATACCAGGGTTGGAGGCAATGTGAGACGAGGCACCCGAGTCGATCACCCAGTCCGAGGAGTTCGGAGGCGGGGTGAGGGTGATGGTGCGAAGGCGTTGGCGAGGGACTGTTGGTCCCATGGTGACCAAACTGGGGGCGTCGGAGGTGGTGCTGGCGTCCAGGCAGGAGGGGGTGCCTGGGTGGGCGCCTGGTGGTACGTCCCCTGAGTCGAAGGGTAGAAGGTTGGAGGCACGCCGGCCACCAAAGCATGCTGCTGCTACGGTGGCGATGCAGATGGTCCAGGACGGGGAGGTGGACCGCGAGAGCCGCCGGGAGTTGACCCGGGCCACATGTGGATGGACCCTGTCCACGGATTGAGGAGGGAGGGCCACTGGGAACCGCCTGGGAAGCCGCTGGTCGAGCCTCCTTGGCCACGGCCGCCACGGCGACGCCGGCCACGGCCACTGCCATTGCCAGACAAGCCCCCCTCGGCGTGCTGTTGAGGGCGCGGGTTTGCAGACCCAGAGGCCGACGGGGAGGCAGGTGGCTTGCTGAACAAAGAGGCGACGAGGGCCGATGGAGGCGCTGAATGAGGTGCCATGTTGAGCTCGGCCAGGCGCAGGTCGGCGCGGACGTCCGCAAAGGAAGGAAACGGCTTCTGGCGTGTGATGAACTGCGACATGAACTGGAAACGTTCATTGAGGCCGCGCAGGATGTTGAGCACCAGAGTACGGTCATGGACTAGCTCACCCAGATCAGCAAGGGCATCAGCCATGCCCTTCATCTTGCGACAATAGGCGTCGATGGAGAGAGCACCTTGGGAGAGGGTGCGGAACTCAGCATCAAGGAGCATGGCGCGTGACTCGCGATTGTTGAGGAACTGCTGTTCGATACCGAGCCACGCAGCCCGAGCGGAGACGCCGTCATGCTCGTGGATGACGTCCAGAAGGTCGGTGGAGATGGTGTTGAAGATCCAGGAGACGACCACGCAGTCCATGCGGGACCATGCTGGGTCGGTGACTCGGGAGTCGTCACTGAGGACGTGATCCTTCAGCGCGAAGCGACCGAGGATGAGGAGGACGTAGCCGCGCCACTTGGAGTAGTTGGAGGACTGGAGGTCCAGAACAATCGGAATCAAATTCTTGATGTTCTGGACAGCAGCAGCCTGGCTGTGCAGATGAACGATGGTTGCGGCGTCGGAGGAGAAAGAGTGATCGCCGCCGTCCTGAGAGTCGTCGTCGTGGAGGGAGTCCGGGCGTAGACGGTCCCGGAGTGCAGCGGCCTGCTGTTCCAGAGCGTCGGCCTACGCGCGCTCCTTCTCGAGGGCGTCAGCAGCGGCACGGACGCGATCCTGCGCGGCAGCAACAGACTTGAGGAGGTCAGCCTCTGTCTGAAGCTGCTGGCTGCGGTCGGTGTTGGTGGAGTGCAGTGAGGCGGCTTCCTCCTCCAGCTTCTGAGCGGCGGCGAGAGCTTCATCACGAAGCTTGATCGCGGTAGCCGCGGTGGAGGCACCGGAGGTCGAAGTAGCCATGGGCGCGCGGCTGGGGCACTAGGCGCGACAATGAGGGCAGCACCAGGCACGCGGGCGGCCGAGAAGGACCGCGGAAGACGGCGGCACTGGGCGCGCGGGTGGGAAGGTGAGGGGGCGGGCGCGGCTCGAGGTGGGCGCCGAGAGGAGCGGAAGCAGAGGGATCGGTTTTAGTCTGATACCATGATAGAGTAAGGCCAAGAGGCTTAGATTGCTTAATGAAGAGTTTACAGGAGTATTACATATATATAGAGAGACTAAGCTAGAGAGTTAGGGGGGAGAATCCCAGGCAGCATGCCGGGAGAGTTCCTAGACAGCACTGGGTGGAAACCCAAGAGGCAGCCGGTATACAATAAATGATGAAATAAATACTCTAACAGGATGATTCACCATATTGCAATAGCAGTTTTTCAGCATGGTACTCCATTATCTTCTCAAACATCAGACATCCAAGGTGCTTGCATAATCAAATGTGCTTGTTGTTTCCAGTGTTTTTGAGCTGCTACCTTTGAAAGTGGACAAAGACATGAGAACCCTTCCCCCCAACCCCCTCACCCCTCTTTTCTCCCTAAAAGGTGGATGCAGCACAATCTAAATCGGGGAGGTATCAGTTAATGTTGTTCAAGACCTTATGCAGTGTTGCAGCTGCAAGCAGGAATTACTAGCTATGTAGACAAAAAGAATACTCACAAGTATCGACAATTTAGATTATTCATCAATGTTTTCAAAATTTTCCTGGCAATACATAGGGTGCTACTTTTTTTTCCAACACAGGTCACTACACAGGATGTATGAGAACAAAGCTGCTACACAGTAAAGTACATTGTAAGCACTCTGGGCCAGATACTGAACTCTGAAATTATGAAGAACTCAAGGGCGTACCCAGTGTAGAGAGCTCCCGCTCTGTGCGGGGTCTGGGGAAGGGTGTTAGTAGCAAGCCTTACCCTCGCCTATGCAATGCGAGGAGACCGCGACTCGAACCCGGGACCTTCCGGTCACAGGCGGTAAGACTCTACCGCTTGCACCAGGCCCGCCCTTCAAAAGCAAACTAAACAGGGATGTGACAGACTTCAGCAGGACAACACATACCGTCTTCCCCTTGGTTGTGCGGACATGGGCATTTTGACCATCAATTCGGAATACCTCACCATCAACCCAGGACAAATCTTTATCTTCCACCCATACATGAGAACCTATGACAATGTTTAAGGTCGAAGCCTGCAAAATGTGACAAGCGACAAATTTAGCATGTGAAATTGCATTCCAGGTGGATCATCAGATTAGCATACAATGCATATCAAATCATTGCACCTCAATGGACTGCAAAAGATAAGTGGGTTTCACAGAGCACAACATGTATATAGACTACATTTCAGCTTTCTTATATAATAATCCAGGTCCGATCAGATGTAATGTATAGCTGATTACAACAATGTCCATTTCTATCCTGAAACTAAACCAGGAGCAAATTAGGGCCTTATACAGTTCATCTAATCCCCCAGAGTTAACTGAACTTTACTACATTCAACCCAGTACGTTGAGCTAGTGTCATAGCACGCTATTCCGCTCGGAACTCAGTTATTCTGACATGATCCGAACGCCTGCACAAATGAGCTACTTGTGGTGGCTACATTCTGCTTTTACACGAGAAAACTAGAATTCAGCTTATCCAGCAAATGTACCAGAGAAATCGAACCAGTTCGTGGCTTCAATAAATTGAATTGAAAGCTCCAAATTCCGGAAAAGGCCAACTCCAATCTCACTTCACTTTCCCAAAACACGAGTTTCAAAACCACAGAATACTCCAAACCCAACCAAAAACAGATGCCAACGGAAGAAGACAAACTCGCAGTCGGACACATCAGCATCACAACAAACAAACAGAAACAGCGACGCACCATGTTTCATCTGCGAGCGATCGAGCCGCCCCGCCCTGCCTCGAGGGATGGGCCCAGACACGAGCTGCGATGGGACCGGACGGGAGGAGTCGCGGCTCGGTCGGCGGCGGCAGCGACGGCGCCGACGGGCGATCTCCTCCCCTGGGTCGCTCGCCGATCGCCGATCGCCTCTGCGGCAGCGCGGTCCGCCCCCGGGAACGCGCACGCGCGGCGCGCGTGGTGGAGGCGCACGGCGGTGGCAGCAGCAGCAGCGACGCGGAGGCGGGTGGGCTGGTGGGGTGGTGATGGTGGAGGGCGACGCGACCGCGGGCACGACAGGAGGAGAGAGGGGGGGAGGGGAGCCAACAGCCAGGCGAAGCCAGCCGGGCGCGACTGTCTTGTAAGTTGTAACGCAATTAGAAAAATGGGGAATAATCTGCGCCGCCCGCTCGCGCCAACGTGCGATCGGGTCATCGGGTCGTCACCACGAGCGCACCAGCGCGGCTGCACGCGCGCGGCACTTCCAAAAGCAAGGGTCGCGGAGAAAGTTTTTTTATCAAACGTACCTGTATTAAGTTAAAGAATACGTACAAAGATCCGTAGAAATACAGATACGACACAGTAGGATACAGCTGTCCCCACCAAATCACAAACAGGGACCTAGATAAAAAATAGAAATTACAAACAAGCCCAAGAACCCTGTGGTCGCCTGCATCAGCCGCTGCCGAACGCCGTTGGGAACCGAAGCCTCCAGGCGCCATCTTTCCTAGAACTGAGAGGAGTCCATCGCGCAAAGGTTTGCAAAGAGCCGAAGTAGACACTCGTCCCTAAGAACGAGATATGTCGCCGTTGAAAGCTTGTCGGTCGGGGCCGCGCCCCAAGCCCCCTCGGCCTTGGATCGAAGCTCGCTGTTGACGACAGCCGCCGCCACAAGGAAGTCGAGGTTGATCCATCCTCCACGTCGCCGCAGACCCAACAGCCACCTCCCCATCCTCGAAGCAAAACGCCGGCACCCACCACGCCTCGGCTAACGCCGAGATTGAAGGCCGCCGACCACTGACTCCTACACACAGACTCCGCACAAGGAGTACCAACTCCACGGGTTCGCCGTCGTCGCCGGAGTGAAGCTTCAATAAGGCGAGGAAGAGTCCAAGAGGACTTATTCCGTCGCGCCGCCGCCGCCACTGCCAGGAAACCTAAACCTAGAAACCCTAGGACCTAAACTACCACCTACCCCATCCGTCGGCAAGAGACTGACGATCTCCACCACCTCGCGACGTCCCACAGGCCATCGGAGGCAGAAGAGACCGCCAACTCCGCCGGCGGCGACGAGATCCCCTTTTTCGCCTCTCTCAACTATAGCGGGGAGCCTTCGAGAGACAGCCCGAATTCTAAGGGTTGGGCGTGGAGAAAGTTAGAGAATGGGGAAGGTGGCGGTGCGGTGGGAATAGAACAGGAGGTGGAGGGGATCAAAGGCGAGCGCGACGGCGACGGGGAAGAAGAAAAGGCGGTGGTGGGCTTGGAACCGGGAGGGAGGGATTAGATTATGAGATTTTTTTAAAAAAATAGATTATGAGATATTCCATGTGTGCCATTATAAGGTTTGTAATTTCCTATAGTCCATTAAAAATCCTTGGGTGGACACATGTGCTATTGGTCTGAACTTTTTTTCTACTCTCCTGACTTGACTCTAACGGTGTTATAGATGTGAAAAAATAAAAATACTCTCAAGTTTGAATATGTTATGAATTTTTTTAGCATCTTAATGATTTCAAATGAAAAAACTCAAAACTAGAAAGTCGAGATCTACAATTTTTATATAAAATTATTTTCATTTAATTCCGTAAAAAAATGATTTGATATGATTAATATATCTTAGAAAATCTGATATGATTAATATGTCTTAAAAAAGATATGGCTTGATATGATATGATTTGATACGATTAAGGCCCCGTTCGGCTTACCCTATATCCGGCTTGTTCGTCTTCTTTTTTTCAGCTGGAATAGTGTTTTTCTCTCACAACATTTTCAGTCAAAACAATGTTTTTCAACCAAGATTCAGCAATATGAACGGGCCTAATAGGGTTTGGGGGCTCGACTCGACTCCTCGCGAGATCAGAGTCGGCGTCATGGCAGGCGAATAGGGTTTGGGGGCTCGACGAGATCAGGGCCTTGTTTAGTTTCCCAAACTTCCAATTTTGACACTATGCAAAAAGAAAATTTCCCGTCACATCAAACTTGCGGTACATGTATGGAGTACTAAATGTAGATGAAATCAAAAACTAATTGCACAGTTTGGTTGAACTTTGCGAGATGAATCTTTTGAGCCTAATTAGTCAATGTTTGGACAATAATGTACAAATACAAACGAAATCGCTACAGTGTTTGCTACAGTGTTTGACGTCGCATCGCACTGTGCAACCGCGGCCGCGAACTAAACGCGGCCCAGAGTCGGCGTCACGGCAGGCGATCTGACTGTGATTCTGACCGTGTTTACATGTGCCGTTAAGCCGTGGGGAAAGTGCTCTCTCTCCCCCCTCTCTCAGCGGGGTCGATGGAGACTGGCCGCTGGGGCCACCTGGCCGACAGTTAGGCAGCGTGTCGTCATTTTGGGTGGGCCGATGGAACAAATGGATGGCTTTCGGCGGAGGGAGCAGGCGTGGCGAACTGGAAAGCTGATGCCGCCACAGCCGTACCGGATCCCGCGATGAAAGCCACCTGCTGTGTGTGGA
Organism: Miscanthus floridulus; assembly: GCF_019320115.1. NCBI lineage: Eukaryota > Viridiplantae > Streptophyta > Magnoliopsida > Poales > Poaceae > Miscanthus > Miscanthus floridulus. Next base: position 101,235,588 of record NC_089584.1, read on the forward strand.
CTATGGTTTACCTGCGTCTGCATGATGTACGGTCTACTCAGCCTTTGTACAGTACCGCCCTCCGTCTGTAGAGTCTCTTCTGGCAAATATATGTTGGCGTACATGCACACTTGCAGCATGATTGCTTGGTCGTAAACTATCATAAATTTACAGTTAGAATAGTATTTTTTTTCACATCAAAATAGTCAGCAATAATAATTTATGATCGTATACGATCGTATACGCATCAGCTGTTGGCTCCTCCGTCCTACTCCGTACCTGCTAGCGTTTTATATGTGCATTTTGTGCAGCTGCTATGATTGTTTAATCATAGAATCCGAGATGGCAACGGCGCACGTTCGTTACATAGCAGCGATGCTGTTGTTGAAGAGTTGATCCGGTGATCCTACGCAGCACGGATACCTCTCAGGTCAGGATCGTATCCGGGATACGGATACACGAAGGATATATTGCCGATATGTATATCCTTGGAGTATCTGATTTTTATTTAATTTAATCAATTATAGATATGTTGCTTATTTGTCAATTATCATTATATGATCTTCCTGAACTGTGAACTCTAGTATGGAGTATGGACTTGTTATTTGTGAATTTGGTGTATCACTGCAATGTATGCACTATGGAGTTATGTACCGAAAATTTGATACTCTCTCTATCCCTAAATGTTTGTTATCATGATTTGCGTGCCGATAACTTTGACTCAATTTATAGAAAATGCTTGCAACATTTCTATCTCCAAATAAATTTATTAAAAAACTAGATTCAAATATATATCCAATGATAGTAATTATGTATCATAAATATTAATATTTTTAATACATATTTAGTCAAAGTTGTTTCTCGAAAAGCGAAAACGACAGATATTTAGGGACGGAGGGAGTATGTATTATTGTTTATTTATATAGAAAAATACTCAAACGTATTTGCGTATCGTTTTTTTTCAAGAAATTGTTGTATCCATGTATCCGTATCCTTGATACCGATACACATATCCATATCCGTGCTAGGTAGTTGTGAACTTGTGATCCATGTGCGATTGGTGCAGCTTATCTTCCTTCCACAAAAAGGAAATAAATATTGCAGCTTATCAGGACGACGAACTAGTTCTTACTCTCTCGTGGACCACATGTGCATGACATTCCGTTTTGAATATGTGTGATGAACTTATTGACAGTGGGCTGTACGCCCGTACTGTATTCTTCGTGTATTCTGGAATGCACAAACAAAAAAATGAACAAAACATAATCTAACTAATCAACGGGGTAAGTTTAAGCTAGTTTGCCGGAAACGGCGTAAGCAAACTCCTAATCAATTCCAGATATCTCGAGCATTTCGATGGGAAAGCGCATGATTATGACGGCTTGCTTGCTTGCAGCAATGCAGCAAATGGAAGAGCTAAGCTAGCACGCGTCGTAACACAACTCGTCTCCATGGCCCGATCAGCTCAGCTGTACCTGTGTGCGCGCGGTACTCGCCTGTCATGGACCCCGGTGGGGATGAAAATATTGGCCGCATCCTCATCCTTCCAGCTCAAACGCGGCACGTCTGTTTTGTTGGGTGGTGGAACAGTGAACAAGACTGCCAGCAGCTGCACGACCGGTGCTGCCGTCAGCAACTTCTTTGTGATGGTACCCCGGCCGGGCGCGGCCGGCGTGTACATACAGTTACGCCTTCACCGCTACCTGTCTACCGCCTTCGCCACAGTTTTCTTGCTCCAAGACGTGATGAGGTAGTAGCAGGCACTAGGCATCGGCCAGCAGGGGCAAGCATGGTTGCAGGCAGTGGCGAAGCTAGCCGAATGAATCGCCGGGGTCTTCAATATTATAAGCTGGGGTCATTAATGTTACTTGCAGTGCAGAACAGTAACATTCTATTGCATTTGCCAAAATTTATTGGGGTCTGCCGACCCCCATAAAAGGACCTAGCTCCGCCCCTGGTTGCAGGCTGCAGCAAATCGTCTGGTTCGTTTGGTTTATAAGTCGTACTTTTTAGTTAATAAATAGTATTTTTCTCTCACAATAAATCAGCCAATAGTACTTCTAGCCACGGCTTATAAGCCAAACGAACCGAGTAAATTGCCGTCCCAGCACTAGCTCCCAGGTTTTTAACAGCTGCTGGCCGTGCTTGCCACAACCTGCGCACCCGAACGAACGAAGGCAACGCACGATCACAGGAATCGAGTAGCACGTTCGGAGTATAAGCCATGGCTGTTGGCTGATACGACCCAGCGAACAGGCCGAATAAACGCTGTTGTGACGATGCGACGACGGGTACCCCCTCAGAGTTTGAAACGGCTAGAGGAGAACAGGCGCGCGGACGGACTGGTGGGTACGTGTCGGTGTCCGTTCAAGCCCGATCGCTAGCTCATGGGTTCCTACTGGTTTTCGGTGTACGCCTCGTTCTTTCACTGGTGCGCCGTGGGGGAAAAGTGGCTGGCGGAGAAGGTAAGAAATCAACCGCCACCGGGCACCGCTATGCGATGATGGCGGCGTCGCGCGAGTGCAACCACCGCCGTGTCCTTGTGGCTGGCGTGCCGTCCATTTCAATCCACATTAATTTGATTCTGGGAGATGGTCGCTGAAACTGTGAGAACAGAAAACAGATTGGAATTCTCCACGGATTGTATTAGGATCCCGGCAAGGTTATTATTATCCTGACACTTTCAGGATCTAGAAAAAGTCGAGGATTTGGCTGTCTCCGGCTGTTGAACGAGATTAAAATACCGCATTTCTAGGTTTTCAGATAATTGGAATTGGAAGTGGTAAAATACCATGCTGGCTGATGGCTACTCCTGCTTGCAGCTCTGCAAGCTGAAAATGTCACCCTCCTATCAGATGCCAGAAAATTACGCTCTCAACCAAGCATGATGTTAAAAAAAAGCAAGCAAGATGCTCACGACTACCACTTACCAACCAGGCAGCCCGTAATAAACGAGCAAGCCGCGGCCGCGTTGGCTTGGATCCAGCGCACCGCTGCCACCCGCGTCTCAAATGCGCAGCGCAGGCGCGCAGCTGAGAGCTGACCAACGAACGCAACGACCACCTACCAGCTTTTGTTCCAGACTTCCGGTGCACCGTAGTTTGGACGACTGGGCAGCTGGGCTTGCCATAAAACCAGACGAAATGGCATGGCATGAACTGCTTACGCTGCTCAAGTTGTGCACACAAAAATTCAACACAAGAAATCCAGGTAGAACAAGGCGGGAAGGCTGGCGTTTCCTGTCAAAAACGAGGGCTCCGTTACCTGCTTCTCTGGTTTCGTCGTTTCGATGGACAATAATCAAGCGCCCCCTGGATGAGATCACCACGAGAACAGATTCAAGCGACTTTCTTTTGCCCCTGTGCCGAATGATGATTTGATGAGCTGTCGATGGAGACCCGCAAATTCCTTAAACAAAGTTTGCGTCCAAGGTCCAACCAACGAAAGCTTTTATGGGATCATGGGGACCCTCGTAGATAGAATCATCACAGCCACGGGGCGTCAATGAACTCTTGCTAACCTACGAACCTGCCCAGAAAGCTCCATGATGCAACGCTGCCAATCTGTAAAAGGTGGTGATTCATGAAACGGTAAAAGAAGATGAGAAGTAATTCATGCGATGGTAAAAAAGAGGGTTAAAAGATCACAGGGGGTCCCTTATCAGTCTAGCATTCAAAGAAACTGACGCCCATTTTTCACCTGTAGTGTAAAATAAAAGGGCCTTTCGTGAGTCATAATACGCGTGCCCACCCCCAGAGCTTTCTGTGGCAGGCTTCTCACAATTTGTTGTGCTCATCTTATACACGGCAGAAACTGATATACGATGAGCACAACAAACAATGGGCGAATGATTAACAAGATAACAAGAGCTGTATGATGGCTATGGCAGCCTTCAAAGGAAGACAGTGTTGCACCTTCAGAGGCAGAAGCCACTATAACTGTGACGAGAAACACCTGTTTCTCTGTACGGTTCTCACGAGAGTTCGGAAGGAACACCGAAGACAAACTATGCAGGATATAAAAAGTACTGATCCTATGCAAGAGAATTCAATGTACATGATTTCACAACCCACTAGGAACATTCCCAGTGAGGTCCAATTGCAGATAAGTAAGACCCCTTCTAAGGAGATATACCAACCTTCCTGGCACTAGCTACTGAATCGCTAAGCCATCACCGAAATCTCTTGTCCTTTTGAAGCATGATATTTGGGTTCCGTGAATGACTCTTGTTTCCTGTTAGCTCGCCCCACCTGGTCCCTGCTCCATGAACACGTGAAGAAATGCTCCAGAGGGTGTCTCCTGCCTGACCAGCTGCCTCTTTTGTTGGCTTCACGATAGCTTTGGATTTCATCAGAGGATGCTTGTTTCCCTTGCCCATGCCAGCTGCAAGCAACCATCTAGAGCCAGAATGCTGCTGCGTTTGATTGCCCCATGGTTTCATCTTCTCAGGTTCGCTCTTGAAACCAGCAACATGCACTTCTGTAACCTTGAATTGGGGAATGGGATCCTCTAATTCCTCAGCCTTCTCTTCTGTGACCAATGCCTTATCTGGAACCTCTTCGGTCTTGGGTTCCTCATCATCCTGCTCGCTGTTGCCTTTGTCTGAGACAGTACTGTAGATTTTGGGCTTTGAGGGTACAAAAACCCTTTCAACTTGGATTAATGCGAGCATTGGTGTGCCCACTGGCTCGTAATTGCGTAGTGGGTCACGCAGTTGAACCATGAGAGCAACCGTAAAGTTATTCCCTAACAAGCCCCATCTTCTACCAGATCTCCTACTCTTTCTGTCTCCATTCCGGTTTTCAGCAACTAACTCCATGGATTTTGCATGGTGAGCAGCAAGTATCTTCGATGTCCGGTCACTATACTGTTCTTCTTCGTCCACAACCCCAGAATCAAGCCTCATCCACTCATCTAGAGTGATTGACAAGCCCATTAATCCATCAACTTCTTCTCCACTTTGCTTAACGTCCAGAAGCTGCAAACCTGCAGTTCCCTCTAAACCAAGGGACAAGGTATTCTCTGCACACTTTCCTTGCAGAGATGAAAATTCCCCAATAGGCTTCGCACTGATATTGGAGGGTGCATCTTCTTCTGACATGCCAGATTGTATCCTCAAACCCTCAATGGAAAGGGCTTCAATCTTTTCCATAGCTAATGGTGCAAGGTCCTCAAGTGAAACATACTCTGAAGCATTCTCCCCACCCAAGGATGATGAAAGATCAGCACATCTACCTTTCTTCTTCTTACCAGAGGGAGCATTGCCACCCCCTCCTACCAAAGCATCGATGCTATGATAGTCCAATGCATCATATCTGCATTGATAAAAGAGAAAAAAAACTTTAAGCAAGGCATATGATAAAGTAGGAAAAAGCACAAACAAGCATGAAAAGGAAGATAATAAACCTTTCAGTAGACTCCAGAGCTGGAGCAGCTTCCCAGGCAATCTGCTGCATCATTTTACCATTAACATCTTCCAAGGGCATAAGTTTGTTTGCCTGCATTGATAACTTCTCAATTCCAACTGATGCCAGACCACGCAATATATCCATAATCCCAGATCCCATCTCTGCTGGCAGTACAATCGGAGAAGAAGCCTGCATAACCAAGCTGCAGTTGTTCTTTGCATTTTTGAACAGGGCTGGGTTCATTGATCGCAGAAATCCTCCATCTTTGGTCTGAATAAATGGACCTAAACCTTGAGCCAATGGCGGTAGCTCCAGGGGCTGCTCAGGTGGGAGGTTAATGGGGCTACCAAACCCACTTCTACTTTCAGGAGAAGATTGGAAGGACTTCTCATTTAGCCCAAATTGACGCATTAAGGCCTCAGTTTCTTCGTCTTCCAGCGACTTAGCTCGAAATTTGGTATCAATGGGTTGGCTTCCATTCTGAAGCTCGAGCTCAGCCTCATGTATCATTGCAGAGAGATCGAAATCCTCCACAACATCCTCACAAGTAGGTCCTTCAATTCCATGGTCAAAGTCCAAACCAAGAATAGCGTTGCCAGATGCTAACGCTTCCTTTTCAAACTGCTTCCAAAGTCGTTCTCTCGGTGACTCGGAATCACTATCTGAGGGTTGCCCAAATGGGCTATGCTCTATGCTAAGCATATCCAAGAACTCATTAGCAACAGAATCTGTTGAAAGATCCATGCTGCGTGATCTGCCCTTCCTACTGGCAGACTTGTAACTATCAGTCACTCCTGTGCAGCTCAATCGCCTAGAATGCTTATCTTCTACAACTGGTGATTCAAATTCCTCCGGCTCAGCAACTGAGAGCTCGTTCAAAATACATTCCAGGTCCTCCAGTTCTGCATCTGCTCCAAACTGACCCTCTGCTTCCGGAGCAGCAGTAGGCAGTGAAGCGGCTTTGACTATTCCATCCTCTTTGTCTTCCACATTCTCCCTTTGAACAGCAACATCACTGACTGCCACCTCAGTCTTCACTCCAACAGTCTGATCTTCAGCGACATCACCGCTTATTACTACAGGCTTGAATGATCCCTCTTCGTCAATTTTAAACCCTGAATCCTCATTATGATCAGCAGCATTGCTGGTTTCCACATGTTTGAGTCTTTGTGGGTCATCTGAAGCAACCTCAACTCCATGCTCAACAACATTGAACTCCACCGTGCCCCAATCGCCATCTGGACGCACCAAGCTCCCCTTCTTAACCTCTACCGATGTGCAGTGCTTTGCCTCCGGAGACCCCTCCTCCGTGCAGTCCAGTGCTGCCACCTCCTCCTTCCTCGCAACAGGACCCCCGTCACCAACAAAAGGCAGCGACCTGGCAGACCTCAAGCCGGGCAGCACCTCGTGCAGCACCCTCACGTCCCTGCTCCGCGCCGGCACAGGCGTCGGCACCTGCACTGACACCGGGCGCGCCATGGACCCGCGCCGCAGCCCCGCCACTTCCCCGGCCTTGTGCTGCTCGCTGGCGCCGCCGCCCGTGAGGAGCGAGCAAGAGAAGGTTACGTTGAGCCGCGCGCCGCGGGCGGGGCCGGACAGCCGGAAGCTGGTGTTCCACTTGCCGAAGCCGGAGTCGCCGCCGTCCTCGAGATCGTCGAAGGAGAGCGGGAGCAGGCGGGTGAGGTCGACCTCGTGCTTACCGAGCTCGAGAGTGGAGGCGGCGACGGAGACAGCAAAGGCGCGGGGCTCGTACTTGACCACGGCCTTCGCGCCGCGGGAGAAGTAGACCGGGGACCGTAGCGTGAGCGCCTCCTCGAACGCGGTGGCGCCGAGGGCGGCCGGGACGGAGCGGGTGGAGGCGGACACGGACATCCGGCGGAACTGGACGGAGACCGCGGACCCATCGAGCGCAGCGGGGAGGCCGTCGACGGAGTGCACGTGCAGCACGAACGCGCAGTCGAGGCGGCGGCGGCCCAGGTGCGAGATGGCGGTCAGGGACTTCTTCCAGAAGGAAGAGGAGGACGAGGAAGTGGAAGCGGAGGAGGAGTTGGCGGTGGACGGCAGGAGCTTGCGCGACGAGGAGGAGGAGGAGAAAGAGGGCTTGAGCCGGGGCTTGTGGCGCGGTTGCTCGGTGGCGGCGGTGGATGGGGAGGGGAGCGGTAGGGAGCGGCGGCGGCGGGCGGAGGGGTCGAGGGAGAGCGCCTTGTGGAGCGTGACGATGTCGCGGGCGAGGGCGGCGTCGCCCGCGTCGCCCCCGCGGTGGTCGCCGCCGCCGCCGCTGCCGCCGTGGGGGAAGCGAGACGACATAGCTGGCGGCGCCTGGGCTTAAGATGGGTCGGGGGATTTTCAGGAGGCGATTTGAAGAGGGCGGCGCGGCCGGCGACGTGGGGAAGGCACACAGACATGGACAGGGGGAGCGGAGCGGGGGATGCGTTGCTTTGGTGGTGCGTTTTGTTTTGTCGTTGCTACGGAGATATTTAACTTTTTTACCGTGATAACCGTGACAACTCCTAAAACAGGAGTATTAGATGGACGATATAATTTTAGCAGTAGACAAATAAAATCGATATATATTTTATTATTTTTGTTTATGTGGCACGTCAGCACCTCGTACCCGTGTGGATCCGAGTTAGCAGCGCCATGTAAAATGACCGCCTCTGCCCCTGATGTCTTTCTACTCCCGTACACCCCCGTGCGGCCCACTCGTTTCACCCACCCCATTTTTTCTCCGCTCGTCGTGCTCGTGCTTGGCCCGTGGCTCAGGCCGGTCCGTAGCGCGCGGCGCACGGTCAGGAGGCTCGCCAGCGGCCACGCCTCTCCCTCGTCGTCTTGGCCCGCCCCACCCAGAGCATCGACCGGCGCGCGCTTGCCCCGTGGTGGCCCTGTTCGCTGTCGTCTGTCTCCTGGCATGTCGCGCCGTCGCGGTCGTTGCGGGGCCGCCGCCGAGCGCCGACGTACCGGCAGCACGCGCCCGTTCGCTGTGGGCAACGAGGGCATGGAGTGTCGCGGAGGCGAGCGCGCGACCGTTCGGGAGTAGGAGGCGTGGGTCATGGCACGACGCATGCCGCGTCCCAGCCCTGGCGCACGCGGTCTCGCTCGCGGCACGTGACACAGCGGAGGGCGCGGTCAGTGGCGAGGGCGCGGAGCGCCGCGGCTGACTCCATGGCATCTAGGCCTAGGATGCCGAGCGCATGACCGTTCTCGTGGGGCGTCCGTCATGGCGCGGTGCAAGCCGCGCCCCGGCGCTCGACACAGCGGACAACATGGCATCGCGTTCAGCGGTGAGGGCGGCGACTACAGACACTGGGGCTCGAGGTGGCATGCAAAGCAGCGGTGACCGCGGACGAGGTTCAGCATGGCGAGCGACCCTGCGCGACTGACGGCGAGAGCGCCCCGAGTCGATGGGTGCACGGCCAGCCCCTCGTCGGCCTCGTGGCACGGGAAAGCGCGAAGTTTGGCGAGTAGAGCGAGGTGGAGGTGGAGCGCGGCGTCGTCGGATGCGGCTAGGAGGTTCATGTTCAGCGACACGGGTGCCCGGGGAGTAGAAGTCAAGCGCGGAGACGACAGCCAAGGAGTCATCCGGCCGGGAGGCCGCAAGCCTCGGCCACGCAGCGCATCGGGCCCGTGCGGGACTCTTACGAGCGGGCAACAGTTAGGAAGCAGATGCTGGGAAGGTGTGCAACGTGCCGAACGCCACCCCTGAGCCACGCGCCGTGCTCTGCTCTTGAGTCATGATGTCCTATACGCTCTTTTTTCCTCTGAAAAATTAAAGAAGAAATGTTTTGAAAATACAAGTATACGTATATGAGACAACAACTATCCTGAGCCGTCCATCCTTTAATCTGTTGCAAGAGGAGAAGGGCATGATGGCCTTCTCAGCATCACCCTGGTGTGCGGGCGTGGTCTGCCACGTGAGCAAAAGTGACGAATATGTATCGATTTTCTCTGTCTGCTGGTAAAACTGTATCATCAATCCTAAAGCTGCTTTCTCAAGAGTTGCCATCCGTTATAATGGTAAAAAGTTAAATATCCCTTGGTATTCCACTGGCGCCCGCGTGGGCGTGGGCGATGCGCTTGCTTCGGTGTGTTAGTGTTTATCTCTCCAGCTCGGCCCAACGGACCAGTTGGGCCTTGACCTCGCGTCCTAATCGGGGGCGCCCAACCCTACATGGTTGGTGGGCCCCATCGCACTGCGCTATAAAGAGAGGTGGGATCGGCGGCTCTCAGTACGAGGTTCACCGTGAGCCGCCACACCCATCAACAAAACCAATCCGATCTAGTGAGGGACGCAGCCAGCGACAGGAAGCTCCACTACCGTCTTTACCGCCGCATCTGCACCACCACTGCACTACGACTGACCTCAACACCGTCACCACGACACCGTCGACCCGGACCGTATCACCTTCGCCATGGCTACGTCGAGCTCTTCCTCAAAGCCCGTGGATGGTCGGTGACATCTCACCTTCCTTACTCTCTCTCTAGATCATGTTCTAGGAAGTTTTTATCCCGTATGTAAAATTGTATCCGCTAGATCTATGTCTAGGTGATCCATTATCGCCCTGTTCGTTTGGCTTATAAGCCGTACTTTTTTATCCAACAAACAGTATTTTTCTCTCATAATAAATCAGTCAACAGTATTTTTAGTCCCGGCTTATCAGCGCAGCGAAGAGGGCAACATGTCTATCACGGTGGGCTCGGTGGTTTGTTTGTGAGCTGGATTTGGGATCTAGTAGTAGTAGTAGTAGTAGAAGCAAAGTAGAATTCCCGTCACGTGAATCGTGAAATGGAAGGATGGGATGGATGAGGGTTGGTTGGTTGTTGTTGGATGGTTGATGGGAGTGCGTTGATGATTTGAAAGTTGGAATTGGGAGTCAATTCGAAACTGAGCTGTTTTGTGGTCTACTGTATGCCTTTGGCATTTGTTTTGTTCAGTTAAACCGTGGTCGTGGTGCAGTGCAGTCCCAGACGAGCTTTTTAATTTTTTTTTGACCGAAGTCCCAGACGAGCTTTTGAGAATGGGAAAGAATAATGGACGTAGGATGAATAGATGGATTTGAATTTGAGCCATTTACTCCCGCTCGTTTCTGTGCACATTGTACTAGGAAACACTGATGCCAAAATTGCGGGACCAGGATGCATCCATCAATCAAAGAGCGTTACTGGAAACAAATCGTGCATCTCCCTGAAATTTGTAAACAATGGCCTTATTTGCCTAGAATACCAACTGTGTCTGTTGACATGAATCATCAGCCATCACGTACGCTTAACCGAATTTCTTTTTTTGCCAATTAAATATGTTGATGATGACATGCAACATCGCATGTTTTTACTAGAGATTCAGGAGTGTGACTTATATCAAGACAAACGCCAGTTCTTTCTCACCTCGCAACTTTGTTGTCCGTGTCATTTTCGACGGATGCTGCTAGGTGTGAGTCAACATCAGGGATTAGGGCGAGTAGGTGACCCTAAGGTTGCGACAGACGCCTTGTTTCTGTCAACGCATATGCTTTGAGGCGCATTCGTTTTTCATCATCCGCAGACAAAATTCCATGGCACCATTGGATATCGAGCCAGTGTAGCTCGTTTTGATTCGGCCCGTTAGGGCTTGTTATTAAAACGAGCTAGAAGACCAGCTTGGCTTGGCTCGTTAGTGAGCTTGAGTCAGCTCATTTGGTTTGAGAACAAGGCACAAAAACACATTTGTTAGGGTTTTACCGTATTGGCTAGGCCGAGGGATATATGGGCCGATTGTAGTTGTTGTCATATGAATTATCTTGGCTCGTTTTGACTGACTCGTTAATTAAAAATTCAAATGAGCCGGGCTCGAGCTGAGTCACTGACGAGCGAGTCATCGGACTGTACATGGTCTGGTTAAACCGATTTGTGGTTAAAACCCAGCCCAATCCGTGAAAGAGGGATGCTTCCGGTTTGGTACCCGTGGCAGAAAAAAAAATACCCACCTTCCCCTCGCGACTCCAACCCAATCGTCTGCTCCCGCACAGTCCGCCGCCGCCGCTGAGCTCAGCGTCAGCAATGGCGTGGTCCGCAGGCTCCGTGGCCAACTCCTAACTTGCCATGGGCCATCCGCACCCAGTCCGCGGCGTTCGCCTCTGGGCCGTCCGCAGGCAGTCCGCGGCTCCTCGCTGGCGGCAACGACGGCGCTTACACAGGACGACTTGGAGAGAGGCTTTGCAGCGGTGCGCTACGTCGAGCAGGTGCAGGCCTGGATGGCGCTTGGTCTTGAGACGAGGTCCACGGCTGCCCTCCCGTCGCCGAGATCGGCGTGCTCCCTGGCCACCTGGGTGCGGATCTCGGCGAGATCTCAGTGGCAGCGGCGCCATGTCCTCGGCCACAACGCAGGTCGCTCCCGGCGGCTGGGGCTCGGTGGTAAGTCGCCGAAGTGCGGAGAAGGAAGGGGCCGTGACCAAGATGCAGAAGAGAGCAACGCAGTTGCACGGCTGGCCACACCTCGCCCGCCCGACGGGTTGAGCGGTCTGGAACCCGATGCAGACCAGCCCGGATGTGCCCACCAAGTACGGGTTACCATGGGTCGGTTTACGGGTTGTGACCGGATCACGTATAGGGTTAGCGAGTCGAGTGAGTTACGAGTTTTTCCTCTAGACCGAGCACTATGGCAGGATGCGCGAGAGTACGACGAACTCAACACCACCCACGCGGCACGTCCCTCGTGTCATCCGGACTAGCCGCCACGCGATGGCTCGTGGCTCCCTGATGGCAGGTTTTAGCAAGCAGTCACTTTTCAAAAAAAAAAGTTCTCTAGCCTCTAGCGTTGTTAACTTGTGGATAGGCATAGGATCACTTTTGATCGGAGGATCCGAGTAGTACATAGGTCTTGTTTAGTTCGTTCTAAACTTCCAACTTTGGCACTACGCAAAAAAAAAAAAGATTTTCCGTCACATCAAATTTGCGGTAAATGCATGGAATACTAAAAGTAGACGAAATTAAAAACTAATTGCACAATTTAGTTGTACTTTGCGAGACGAACATTTTGAGCCTAATTAGTCAATGGTTGGACAATTATTACCAAATACAAACGAAATGCTACAGTGACACTATAGTATATTTTATTAACTTTGCACATCCAAAATTTAGCAACTAAACAAGGCCATACTATTTTGGAGACACAATCACACGACAGACCTTGAAATGTCAACATCAAGATCAAGGAGTCGCGACTCGGGAGCGGCCAGTTCGAATTTGAATGCTGTGATGAGGCGCATCATTGCTACTCCGTGCTCGGCTCGAGATGGTGTGCTATTGTGGGCCAACACAATCCATGCCTGTTTTGTTCCAGGGTTTCTGGGTTGTCGCCTTTTTGAAGATACACGGCCCACCTATGCTGATACTCCTGCTCCTGCATTTTAATAATAGCAAACATACCGTGCATTATATATTGCTCTTTAAGTCCAAAATCCATCTAATATGTCCAATAATAAAAAGCTATTATAACTACATTATAATTATATATCAAAAGCTGAAGCACTGAATTTTAAAGTCCACATTCACACCCTAAAATTTTAGCAAAATTAAGTAAACTTTGTTAGAGGCTAGTCAATATGACTGTCCACTACTTTTGTGCCGACTCGTGTGACTAGATATATACGTGGTCTAAAGTCGGATTCTAGAATTAAAATTTTCCATTAATACCTTAAAATTTTAACAAAATTAACTAAAATTTATATGAGATGATTCAATGACTAGTCGCTATTTGTGTAGATCGTTCTAGGAAGGCGCCGAGCTGGCGCTCTAACCTCCCGTAGTCGAAGTCGAGGAGCTGGTCGCTTCCAGGGGCGCGGGCCTCCGGTGCGTGCAGCTGTAGCTCCTCAAGCGCCTCGACGATCACGTCGAGGCCAGCAGAGTGGAGAGGTCGGACAGCGGCGGGAGCCATCGCCAACTCATCCTCCATCGTGACGATGAAGTCGAGGTCCCCGAAGCGCATGTGCACGTCCGGGACCCAGCTGACGTTGGGACTAGCCATCTGAGGCCTGGTGTGGATGTCAAGACGCGCAAAAGGCCCCTACCTGGCGTGCCAACTGTCGGTGTTTCGAGTTACCACCGATAAGTAAATTTCTAATATTACGCGTCTGGCTTGGATGATGTGCTTAGATGACACGAGGTTTATACTGATTCGGGTAGAATGTCTCTACATCCAATTCGTTGTTGCTGCTCGTGTTACTAACACTGAAAGTTCGTAGTAGGGGTTAGAAACAGGCGAGAGAGGGACATGTCATAAGTCTCTGGTGAAAGGAGTGAACGGGTGCTGAGAGAGCTCGGTTGCTACTCAGCCGTGTGTTCAGCGTTCGATAGGTTCGATCGGATCTAGCCTGAATCGATGTAATGTGTTGCGATCTGGTCAGTTCGAGGTTCGATTCAAGTCCCCCTCCATGGGACGCCCTGCTTTCTTTTTTATAGACCAAGGAAAAGCACGGGTTACAGCGAAGAAAAAGAGAAGAAACGAGAGGGAGAGGACGGCCTCCAGGACCGCCGGGTCCTTCTTATCCTTCATACGGGTCCCGCCGACACTGTAGATGTCAACAGGGACGGCGCCACGTTGTGGTCTTGTCCGTCACTAGCGCCATGCGCAGGCGTCGTCTGCCGGTCACGGCGCTCCACTCCATCCTGGCGGACGTCGTGGTGAACCGACGTGCCTGTCAGTGTTCGTACGAGGGTTAAGCGGAATAGCACCGGTACGCCCGACGCTGATCTTGATGTGAACCCTTCGGTATGGCCCCCGTGGCCACTGATTACATCGGGGCGTGCCGGTCTCTTCCCTGGTGTCAGAGCTTTGACCCAGGTCCATACACTTAGACCTGGAGTGGTTGGCGGCGGAATGGGTCTCCGTTAGGCGAGACGGAGTCCGCGGCCTTGGGGTCGGGAGAGGCGGAGCCCACGACCTCGGGCCGGGAGAGGTGGAGCACAAACCTAAGGGTCGGGCGAGGCGGAGCCCGCTATCTCGGGGTCGGGCGAGACGGAGCCCTCCCCTAGAGGTCGGGCGAGACGGAGTCCGCCACCAGAGGTCGGGTGAGGCGGAGCCTGCGACCTCTGTGTCAGGTGAGGCGGCGGGATTGGGCGAGGTGGAGCCCGCGGCCTTGGTGTCGGGCGAGGCGGAGCCCTCCCCCAGAGGTCGGACGAGGCGGAGCCTGTGGCCTCGGGGTCGGGCGAGGCGGAGCCCTCCCCCATAGGTCGGGTGAGGCAGAGCTTGCGCGCCTGGGGTCGGTTGGAGCTGTAGTCGCGCTCTCGACTGCTCGAATGAATCAATGTTGATGGTTATTAGCTCCTTCTCTTTCGGGTATCCTAGTATTGATCCCCAACAATAAGTGAGCCCCATGACAAAAGACACGGAGCCTATAATTAAAAATCTCACGTTCACATAGCAAAAGGTTTTTGGAATATGATTACCTGCTACTTTGTGAAGACGGTGTCAACATATATATACATGGACCCCACGTCGAAAGTCAGACCTAAATCAATAACCATGCGTTCACACCTTAAAATTCAAATTACTAAAATATATCAGAGATGACTCAGTACTATTGTTCGCTACTTTCTACAAATAAACTTAAAACTAGATATTAAAGGCTGATCTATCTCTCAACTAATCAAGTCCACATAAATCTGATAAATACTACTCCCTCAATCTCCAAATAAATCAATTTCTAAAATCCATGTCAATTATTTTTTTTGAAAGTTTAACTAACTTTATAGAAACGAGAAACAAAATATATGACATAAAATGAGTATCTTATAAAAAATATATTTTATCATAAATTTGATGATGCTAATTTGATACTATAAATTTTAATGTTTTTTTATCTAGAAATTCAGTCAAGGTTAGAAAATTTTGATTTAAGACAACTCTAGAAATCTATTTATTTTAGGGACAGAGGGAACACAGTTTTGGAGTTAACGTACATGGGTTTTTGGATTTCAATGAATCAAAAGATTAAGGTTTGGCAGGTGAATGGGCCGCTCCTCGGATAACGCGTAAGATTTTCACCTGTAGGGGCTGTTTGGAAGACTGGTATTACGTCTAATACCTTTGTAATTTAGGGTGTGTTTGGTTACATGAATATCCATGTTTGGTTGAATGGACAAGCTAAATCTGGATATCCACAATAAGGACCCTGTTTGCTTGGAGGAATTTGAAGAAATCTGGAGGAATTTGTGAGCGTGAACAATGAAATTCAGCTGTGAACAGTGAAATTCGGCTGATTTTTGTACCAGCCGCACGCAGCCAAGAAATATTCTAGGTAGATGCTGGATATCGTGGCCCTGAAAAATCTAGCGGATGAGGATATCCACATGTTGATTAACGTATGTTTTGTGTGTCAACTAGAGTAGTATAGTGCTAATTAACATATTTTATTTTTAATTAGTGATTATAATGACAAGATTAGTATCGGTGCATATTTATTAGTGTATAATTAGTTGTTATTATTTTTAAATAATAGATATAATTAGTTAAGTATTATCATCACATGCAATCTCATCCATCAACAAAATTGAAAAATAGCTCGCCCCATCCATCCAACTAAACAGATAACATAAATATTCATATCCCGAAATCCATAGATAGTCATATCCTATCCACTCTTGTGCTCGAACAAACACCACCCTTACATGCCCTAGTAATTTTCGGACGTGCCTGGAAAAACATTGCTTGGATGTATGGTATTTATAAAAAAGTTCCTGGCGGTTTGGCTCATTCCAACCGGGATTTTTTTTTCTCGATAACTATCGGGCGTGGCTTGATAGGCGGCAGCGGTCTACACTCTCCAGCGGTCCTACAGTGGCACGGTCGGCCCTGAGGGTGGGCAAGCGGGGCGGCCGCCCTGGCCCCAATCGCACGGCCCCCATCCAGATATACACTTAGTACGTAGCTATATTAATACATGGTTTGGTTGGCTCGTGAAGGGCCACGACAACCTAGCATATTGGCGCTCGCGATTTGTTTGTCGACTCTGCGACTGCGACTTCTCATCTCGGAACCAAATCACAAATCACGAACACAGCGCAGCAACTGCGATGCAATCACCCAACTCAACGGTGGCGCCGCGGCGGGCGGCCAACTCGAAGTGAGACTCCAACGAGGCATATGTAGGTTCGTATGAACTAGGTATGCACTGATATTCGAAGTCCCCTAAATCACCCCCAACGGGCTATGCAAGCGCCGGGACGTCCGAACAGGACGCCCGCGCAGCCTGCCCCCGTGCGCTGATGCTGATTTTTATTCCCGCCCACACGCACATATGCCTTGTCGTAGCGCCCACGCGTTCAGACGACTCGCCTCGCCACACAACACACCCTGTCCGCCTGGATTCGAAGCCGCCCGCCTCGTCCCGTACGCCCACCCTGCCCCCGTCACGGCCCATTCTTCGGCGCCTGTGCCATGCCACCATCACTCCCTACGCCTGTTGACTCTCCAAACAGTATGAAACACGTGCAACATGAAACATTTGAATGCAACATCCGTATAAAACGGATGAAACATTTAGAACATATACTTGCAACATATGTGTGAAACATATGCAACTTTAGATAAGATACTTGTAACTTGCGACCATGAAAACATGTACTGCAACATAAGACTGAAACAACTGAAAAATTTAAAATATATTCTTGCAACATATACGTGTGAAACATGTGCAACATCCAGATCAGAACGCTTACAACATACGTCTGGAACAAATGAAACACTTGCAACATGCCTCTGAAACACTTGCAATATATGCATATCACTGATCTACTTTTGCAACATCCATATAAAACAATTGTAACATACCTCAGAAACATTTGCAATATGTGCAACATCCCTGATCTACTTCTACACCATCCATATGAAACAATTATAATATACCTCTGAAACACTTAACATACGCTTGCAACATGCGCTTCCATCACAATACCTCGTTGCTGAAGTTGTGCTTCACCATGGCTAAGGTGTTGTTCATGTGTTTTTTTTCTTAAATGCCCAAAAGATTCCCGTGATTCATGTGTACAACACCCTAAAATTTTGTTTCGTTCTGGGCCCCTAAAAATTTAGGACCGGCCCAGCGGCGGCGAAACGAGATGCAGCAACGGGATGCGCACAGCCGAGAGCTACGGGCTCCTTGGGGGCCACCCCTTCCCTCCCGTCGGCAAGCTGGTGAACTCCCATGGCGATGCCTCGCTTAGCGACGGCGGCAGCTCGTGGTATTCCTCGCCTGGATGCAGCGAGGGCGATGGTGGCGGGGATGTCTCCAGACTTCAGAGGGCAGAGACGGAGGAGTAGGCACTGGCGGCAGCGGCGTCCGTGGCATGGATGCCTCGCTGGGCAAGCAGGCACGGACGGCGGCAGCAGCCTCTCTGGACGCCATGGTCCAGGGCCGATGCCTCGCGTGGTCGTTGGACGCCAAGGAAGGGACGCGGAGCGGGGAGGACAGGAGTTGCCGTTGCCGTGTTCCATTGGCTATGTTTAGCCAAACAATAATTTACTCCCTCCATTCAAAAATTAGGGGCGTATTTGGGTGTGCCGCGATGACCAAGGAAAGCTGGCGCATGCAGGATTGCTCCTTAAATAGCTGTTTCCATTTACTCCGCCCGCGTCTGTTGGATTGCCGAGCAAACAGTCCGCTAACCCCGCCCAAAACGCCGTTAGCGCGCGTGCTCAGCTTTCCTTTTCACCGCCCGAAATCTTCTTTCTTTCCTTTTCACCATGCCTGGCATCGCGCGCGCAATTCTCTTCCTTCCCTATTGACGGCGCGAAATTTTCATCCTTTCCTTTTCACCATGCACACAACGCACTCAAATCTCTCTTCTTTTCGTTTTTCTTCTTCGCGGCAACCAAATTTCAAAAGGAAATTTCATTTGCCGCCAGTGCTCCGCGACAGACATCTCATTTAGGTTTGCACGGTCTACATATAAGACCACTGAACCCTTCCATCTCTCTCCATCTCACACTCATGCTGTACTACAACCATGCCTGGGCTAGAGATCGATTTGAACCAAAATCCATCAGAATCAGACTTAGAAAATCCCATAGCTTGGGATGAGATAGAGGAGTGGGATGGCCCTGCCAATGAACTCGATTATGCCATGGTCTGGAATGATGAGAATCAAGGTGAGTACCTAATCATGATCCTCGATCTGCTGTGCCTTCCCTCTGTGCATGATCTGAACTTTTTTGATTCTGTGTTCCATATCTTAGGTCATGGCCAAGGATCAGATGGAGAACAAGATGATGCTCCAGCAGATGGAGAACAAGATGATGCTCCAGCAGATGGCGTCCAAGTAGTGGGTTTTTCAAATGGTGATTTTCAGTTTCCTGTACTAATAATCCCTTTAGATCAACTACCTTTGTTTCTTAGGTGATCTTATTTCTTTGACGATGAATAGTATGCATATGTTACAGGTTCCAATAACAATAGACGGAGGTACTATCCTGATGATTTGAAGATCGCCATATACCTAGAGCTACTGGCAAAAACTGATCCTCCTAGGCTAAAACATGGGGTTTCAAAGTACGTTGCAGATAAATTTGAGGTGCCTCTAAGACTTGTGCAGAAAATTTGGAAAAAAGGAAAAGATGGTGGAATAAATAATGTTGTGAACAAGTGGTCTAAGAATTGTGGTAGGAAAAGAATAGAAATAGACATGGAAACGATATTCCGGTTGTTTCCTCGTGCACAAGAAATTACATCCGAAAGCAAATTGCAGGTGAAATAATTTATAAAACTTCCAAACAGGGCCTAAGGCATAAGATTACAGAAAGATTATAGGTGGCCCACTATCAAATGAACATACCATTAGATCTAAAGAGAATAAATCATCCAACGGTTCTAATATATAGAAGGTGGGTATGAAATTTTGGATGACAACTATTTTTCAATTCTTTAGCTCTTTTATACTAGTAGACTAGACTAGACTAGAATAGATATAGATACAGTTGCATATGCAAAACAGCAAACCAACGCGGAAGTAACTTTCACGTACGTCAGGATCCAATTAACATAATTACTATATATAATTATAAATTTTATAGAAATATTAAATGCACTTTTGAAAATGGCCCCACAGGCCACAGCTGTACCTGGATCCGCCACTGTTTAACGTCAGCGACGACTCAAGGAGTCAAGGTGCTAAGTCTTCGCTTTGTGCACAGCTAGCAAATGGAAATTGCGTGGGACATGGACAAAGTTGTCCCATGGACAAAAGCGTGGCGAATACCGAGCCCAGTGGAAGAGAAATTTCATGTGACCTTCTTGATGGCTTGTGAACAAGCAGAAACTGTCGAGCACACTGGAAGCGAAATTTCGTGGTGACCTCCTTGATGGCTTGTCTGCAGGCAACAAACTCTCGCCCAACTCTGTATAAATGGATGTCCCAGCTGCTGGTAAGAACTCGCGCGAAGCAAGCAAGCCTTGGCGCTAGGATACTTCATGGACTATGGCAAACCGCTCGTGAAGGGTGAGCTCAAACTCTCCCTAAATCCTCCTTGCGCCGAAGACAACCCCACTCCCACCGGAGCCTCCTCTGATGGCTCGTCAGCCTGCGCCTCGGCCGTCGCCCTGTCCTTTCTCGGGCTCAACAGCGTGATAGCCATCTACCACTCGAGACACGATCCCCGGTCCATACTATTTGTAACCGTCTCCTTCTTCTGCGTCGTCTTTCTCTTCCACCTGCTTCGTGTGTTCGAGAGATTGTCCCCGGAATCGCCCAGGAGGTTGCAGGTGAAGGCGGCAGTATGGGCCCTCACCACCACCCTGACGGTCATGTTTTCCGGCAGAGTTGCCCCGTTGATGCCCGCGCCTGTCGCCGCCGTCGTGTGGTCGATGGCCGCGGTGACCATCCTTGCGGGCTTCTACTTGTTCTTCGTATGCCCAGACGCCGCCTCCACCGCCGCCGCCGAGAAGCCGGCCTGCAAGGTTGGCGAAGGCCCGTAGATAGTTTTTGTGTGGACTCCCTCGGAGATTTCACGATGGAAGTATCTATGTCCTATCAGACGTGGTGTAGAGTCTGGCTTTTGTATTTGTTACAAGTATATTGTAAGGAACGATCTCAACCCAACCGCATATTCGGAATTGTTCGGTATATTAGGCAATCCTCGAACGGTCAAAACAGGGGGGAAAAATGGGTAGGGACCGTCCCCACCCGGCATGGTGCGGACTTCCAATGAAAACACGACATGTGGACATGCGAGCCGAGCCATCCAGAGTCATAGCACGGTGCGGGACACGCGTCATGCGAGAATAGGATATCCGCACGGACTGCAGTGCGGTCCATCCGCATGTAATTTTTTCCCGTCAAAACACGCTCACACATGTTCACACGTCTCGGTGATTGGCGGACAGATGTGTATCTTTTTTTTTTGAACTAAAATTTTATTAAAACCTAAGTAACATCGTTACAAGAGAGTGAGACAACCCACTTTTGAAAACAAGAAAAAAAAGTCCGACACTTCCTGGACTTAATAGCAAAATGCACCAACTCATGAGCCAACTTATTCTAGAATGTGTATCTTCGAACTTTCTCTCCTCCTCCTGTATAAACACTACTACATAGTTGACAATCACCGCCGTCACTTTCGCTGCTGATTTGCTGCACACCGACGGTGATACTCAACGCCACCAGTCATCGGTTTGTATTACAAACCGTCGGTGAAATAATTTTTATCACCGGTTGTGTTACAAATAATTGGTAAAAATGGGAGCGATTATCACCGTTGGTTTGTGTTACCAACCGGTGGTGACGGGTCGAGCCATTTTCACTGCCGGAACTGACGGTGAAAATCACTTTCATCAACAGTTTGAGTTATGCTGCAATACAATAAAATTCATAACTTTTTTCAAACAAAGCTATATGAAAACAAACTTATATCAAAGAGATATACAATTTTGTAGTTGATGATTTTTCTATTTGAAATCATTTACGGTCCCAGAATTCTGTTTGAAGCTCTCGTATTTTAAAATTCAATTTTTTTGAATTGCACAAACTACCTCAGATGAAAAAATGATCAAAAGCAAAATTTTAGATCTCTATGTGATCTATAACTTTATAGATGACAGCTTTTTCATTAGAAATAATTTAGGGTCTCAAATTTGTATATGAAGTTCTAAAATTTAAAATTCAAAATTTTCATACGACTTCGGATGGAAAATCGACCAAAACTAAAGTTGTAGATCTCGATGATAACTACAACTTTGTAGTTGATGATCTTTTCATTTGAAATCATTTGAGGTCCCAAAAGTATGACTGAAGTTCCCACACTTTTAAATTCAAAATGTTCAAATGACCGCGGATAGCAAAACGACCAACATCAAAGATGTAGATCTTAATTAGAACAACAAAACTTTGTAGTTGATGACCTTTTTATCTGAAGTCTTTTAGGGTCCTAAATATTCATTTGAAAATCCTAAGAAGTGAAACCAAGAGAATGAATATGCATATAGATACATGGGACTTAGGGGTGGAGTGGTTAGACTAGCTAAGCGCGAGGACACATGTCTTAGGTTTGAATCCCACCACCGCGTGGCGCGGAGATTTTTGCATGAAAAATCACGTGACTTTTGATTTACGTGCAACTGGCTGGTGGGGCCTCCCGGGATTGAATCAAAATTTTTAGCTATTTTGACTCGATTTTGAAATTTCTGGAAATCCTAATCACCGCTGACTGGTAACACGAACCGATGGTGATAGACTATCATCACTGCTGGTAAGGCTGGGCAAAAAATACCGAGAACCGAACCAAAAATACCGAGATCGAATTTTTCGGTACTCAATTCGGTTCCTAATTCTCTGGTATATTCGGTTCTTTATCTCAGGAAACCGAATTTATAGAACTATATGAAATATGCTGAATTTGAGTGTTGTTATGCTATTGATTGTATTATTGTAGACTATTATATTGTGTATTTATAGTATTAGACTCTTATAGTCTTGTGGACTTTTATATGTATGTATTTGACAGTATTATTCTCTACGAAATCATGTTAAAATTATGTAAAAATGACCTTTTGAACCTCTGTGATCAGTTCAGTATTTTTTCAGTAATACCGAAACCGAACCGAAAATACCGAAACCGAATTTTCTCGGTACCAATTTTTGGAAGGAACTGATCAATACCTATTTTCTGAGGAACCAAATTTCTGTGAGAACCGAAGTATCGTACCGATCGGTTTGGTAATACCGAATGCCCAGGCCTAACTACCGGTGATGATCATTCTTATCATCAACGACTTTCGCCTCCGAGGGGCCAAAACCAACGGTGATGAGGGGTCTGGAACTGGTGGTGATGAAGATTCTGTAGTAGTGAAATATCAGGCTATGATCAATGATTCATTTTATTCTGCTGTTTTCTTTTACATTACTTGCATTACTCACGTTATCAGCACACAGCTCGTCTCTCGCTCGCTTCTCTCGAAAGAGAAAACAATAAGCATCATCAAACGACAAGGAGCAAGAAGGCTGCCCAAGGTACAATGCCGCCCCAATGTTTCGTGCCTCCGACAACCCTTATTCTCCAACTGGTCATGTTGGCATATCACCGTGCCGTTCGCATTGTCTTCCTTCTCACTAATCATCGGATCCAAGCGGAACTCCTTCACACACTTCGTGAGCTTCTCGGTGAAGGCCAAGGCCTTGGCCTGAGGATACGTGTTGGAGGACGTTATGACCACCACTATCGTCACGCTTTCAATGACACAGTGGTCGCTGCACCATCGCCCCAGCGACCTTCGGTGCCGTTTTGCTCCGTGCACGAATCGGTGCCGCCGTTGTGCCCTATGCACGGCTACGAGCCGTGCATGCCTCCTGCTCCGGACAATACTGGCCTATCCAACTAGGTACCACAGCCGCTGAACATCGAGTCGGCGCTTCCAACATCGACACCATCTCCGTTGAGAGTGGGATTGAGGAGGGTTCGCGGTCCCTCAGAATTTTTTATTTTTTAATCCTTTTTTTAAGTTTTTTACAAATAGATCACTGGAGAAAAGATTTTAGAATATGGACCATTAGCTAGGCGTCATCGATGCTAGCATCGAGCTAACACGTCTCGGCGCCAGCGTCCCTGGCGCCGAGCTCCTGGGCTCGAAGCGAACGTGGAAGGTGACATGGCAGGAAGCTCTGGCGCCGAGCTCGGCGCCGTAGATCTTGGAGTTGAGCCTTTATTTTAACCCCGCCACAACCTTCCTGTCTGAGCGTTCTTCTTCTTCTTTCTCCTCCCTCTCGGGTTTTTTCTCTCCCCACTTCACCATACCTCACGAATCGGCATATTGGACCTTGGAAACTTTGATTTGATCCGTAGATCTTCGAGAGCAAGGTATCCTCGCTCCCATCCTAGTTTTTTTCGCATCGATTCGGTATATATTAGTCGGATTTTTGAACTTAAGAATCATCATTACTTAGGGTTTCATTCTATCCCTCAATATATGTATTATACAACCGTAGAATGATGCCAAGGCGTGGAAAAGTTAGCAAACCTAGGCGCATGTAGTTATGTTATGGGTTCATTGTTGTGCATCAAATGGGAAACCCTAGGTTTAGGGTTTAATGTTAATTGCTTTCGGTTCTTACAACGAAATTGGTTGTATTGTAGTTATGGTTCGCATTGACATTTATTTGTGATGTTTTGATTTTTGTTTGTTAAATTACATCCATTTTGTTAGATACAAGAGATGTTTCAAGAGGAGTTTTGGCGAAAACGGGGTCGTCCTCGATAATTATACCCCGACACGTCTAGCAAATATGCTCCCGTCCCTCCTGACCTCCCTGTCTCTAACTGTGACTGTGGTTTCCTGGCCTATGTTTTTCAATCGAAACATCCGGACATAGCTTCGCGTTGCTTCTACACATGCAGTCGTTTTAATGTAAGAAATTGTTTCCACTATCCTTTTTCTTTATTT
The DNA here is from genome assembly GCF_019320115.1 of Miscanthus floridulus. Classification (NCBI taxonomy): domain Eukaryota; kingdom Viridiplantae; phylum Streptophyta; class Magnoliopsida; order Poales; family Poaceae; genus Miscanthus; species Miscanthus floridulus. The sequence continues at coordinate 101,259,874 of NC_089584.1, forward strand.
GCGTAAGTATGCTACTAATATTTTGTTGGAATCTCGTTGTGTAGGACTATGAGAGGTGCTTTTTCTTTCAGTGGATCGACGGTGCAGACAAGTTTGATCCTAGGTACCTCCTTTTCGACGATTGGTTTAGAGGGAGACATCCACATGAGCACTTCAAGCGATGGGTTCCACCCCCCTAACCCTCCGCCAATGACAGCTAAGGAGAAGCACCTAGCCGCAGTTAGATGAATCGAGGAACCTTCTTGTGCGATTGGGGAGATCGAGCTATGATAAACCCTAAGAATACGTTGGAGTTTGTGTGTCCAAACAAACATAAAGTAAGTGCAAAGTGTATGTGTTGAAATGTTGAGCTATTGAAAGGTCCTAATGGCTAGAGGGGGGGTGAATAGCCTAATAAAATTTCTACAACAACACTTAACAAAGTAGTTAGATAAGTATGAGGCGAAACAAGTGTTGCGCTAGCCTACTCAAAATGCAAGCCACCTACCACAATTCTAGTTTAGATAGTATCTATTCACACAATAGCTATGATACTACTCTATGTTAGTATGCTCTCAAAGGCTAACTAAAGAGCCACACAAACCAAGCAAGCAAGCTCTCACAACTAGCTACACTAAAGAGCTTGACAACTAGTTTGCGGTAATATAATGAGAGTGATTAAGAAGGTTATACCACCGTGTAGATGAAGGAACCAATCAATCACAAGGATGAATAACAATGAAGACCAATCACCTCGGAATCAATAATGAACACAATGATTTTTACCGAGGCTCACTTGCTTGCCAGCAAGCTAGTCCTTGTTGTGGCGATTCACTCACTTGGAGGTTCACGCGCTAATTGGCTTCACACGCCAAACCCTTAATAGGGTGCCGCACAACCAACACAAGATGAGGATCACACAAGCCACGAGCAATCCACTAGAGTACCTTTTGGCTCTCTGTCGGGGAAAGGGCAAGAACCCCACACAATCACCACGATCGGAGCCGGAGACAATCACCAACCTCCGCTCGATGATCCTTGCTACTCCAAGCCGTCTAGGTGGTGGCAACCACCAAGAGTAACAAGCAAAATCCATAGTGAAACACGAACACCAAGTGCCTCTAGATGCAAACACTCAAGCAATGCACTTGGATTCTCTCCCAATCTCACAAAGATGATGAATCAATGATGGAGATGAGTGGGAGGGCTTTGGCTAAGCTCACAAGGTTGCTATGTTAATGAAAATTGCCAAAGATGTAAGCTTCAACCGGCCATGAGGCTTAAATAGACGTCCCCGCGAAATAGAGCCGTTGTACCCCTTCACTAGGCACAACACTGGCTGATCGGACGCTCCGGTCATGTTGACCGGACGCTGGACCTCAGCGTCTGGTCGCCCAACGACAGCCACATGTCCTAGTTTCAACGGTAACTTGAGTTGACCGGACGCTGCACTATAACTGACCGGACGTTGAGCCACCAGCGTCCGGTCATTTCCAGTAAGGTTCCAGAAACGCTTTTCACCCACCGAACGCGTCCGGTCAAGCACGACCGGACCCTTCCATCGTCTGGTCAGAGACCCTAGCCTCTGAGCGCTGTCTGACAACAGGACCGGACACACCTCGCCAGTGTCCGGTCGCTGAGTGACCCAACATCCGGTCATTTGACCGACGCCAGCATCTTCGCTGTAATAACTGACCGGACGCGTCGGTTCCTCCGGGGCCAGCGTTCGGTCACCTTGTGACCAGCGAGACTAACCCCTTTTCACCTCTAACTTCTTCACCCTTGCTCAAATGTGCCAACCACCAAGTGTATCACCTTGTGCATATGTGTTAGTATATTTTCACAAATATTTTCAAGGGTGTTAGCATTCCACTAGATCCTAAATGCATATGCAATGAGTTAGAGCATCTAGTGGCACTTTGATAACCGTATTTCGATATGAGTTTCACCCCTCTTAATAGTATGGTTATCAAACCTAAATGTGATCACACTCTCTAAGTGTCTTGATCACCAAAACAAAATAGCTTCTATGGTTTATACCTTTGCCTTGAGCTTTTTGTTTTTCTCTTTCTTCTTTCCAAGTCCAAGCACTTGATCATCATCATGGTATCATCATCATCATGCTATGATCTTCATTTGCTTCACCACTTGGAATATGCTACCTATCTCATGATCACTTGATAGACTAGGTTAGCACTTAGGGTTTCATCAATTCACCAAAACCAAACTAGAGCTTTCAATCTTCCCCTTTTTGGTAATTGATGACAACCCTTATACAAAGATATGAAGTAAAATTCAATTGAATCCATGTTGCTTGCCCAAGCATATTTACCATGTGTAAAAGAATATGGACAAGTTTCATGAACCCTAAATGGTAGCAATTGCTCCCCCTACATATGTGCTAAGAGTTTGGATTGTAGCTTGCACATATGCTTAGATAGGAAATATAGGAGTCAATATCTACCAAATGATGCTAAGGTATAAAAGATAGACCTTTGAAGCGTGATACCAATCGGAGTGCACCATTTTACCATCCTTAGCACCATGGTTAGCTTTATACTACTTGAAATCATACTTCAAAAAGATACCAATTGTAAAAACTTACTTGGAATGAAAGTCATCTAATGATTTCATTTCATCATACAATCTTACAACTAGCATACATCACACAAGCATGGATAACTAAATTTAAAACTTGTGTCATGCAAGCAAACATATGAAATGCACATTCAAATGCACCATACAAGTTTATGAGCTTGCTCCCCCTACTTGTGTGCTCAAAATTTTAATTGATTTCTTTCCTTTGTCATATTTCTCCCCTTATGTCGAGTTCTTCCCCTATCACTTGTATCTTTATTTCTCTCCCCTTTCACTATCTTTTCACTTATCTTTGTGCACTATTTCTTCTCCTTTGTCATCAATGACCACAAAGGCTTAAAATAGAGATAGTATCACTTGTAGGGTCGAGATTGTCAATGTCAATCAATGGGGTGGGAATTATTTTCTCAAATTTGGTCTAATCTAGATCATTTAACAAAGATATTTAACTCGGTTTGATCCAAGGACAAGCTTCTTCACACCTCTAAATAAGGGTTATCTTGTACCATGTTGAGTTAAACACTTAGAGTTCATTTTCTAGATTAAACACTAGGTTTACAAGCCCACAAACATGTCATATGCTATCACTAGATCAAGTCAAGCATAGAAGCAATAGTGATACCATATAAACATCAAATTCATTTGATTTTCATGAATGAGCCTAATAAAATTGAACCACTTGAAGGTCCTAAAAAAGATTAAAAATATGACTAGATGCACTAAACATGTCCTTAGCACGGATGTATGTCATGCCAATCAACTTTTACCTTGAATAGCTCGAAGGAGAGGCATGTCATATAAGTGGGGGGGGGGTGCATCAACACATATTTGAGAAATCCAATATGTTCAACTCATTCCTTAGCTTGCAAAACCTTTTCTCATCCAATGGCTTGGTGAATATATCGGCAAGTTGATCTTCGGTGTCTACACTCTCAATGCAAATGTCCCCTTTTTGTTGGTGATCTCTTATGAAATGATGGCGGACATCAATGTGCTTTGTTCTTGCATGTTGAACCGGATTGTTGGTCAACTTGATTGCACTCTCATTGTCACATAGCAATGGCACTTTCTTGAATTTGATTCCAAAGTCACTCAAAGTGGCCTTCATCCAAAGTATTTGTGCACAACAACTACCGGCGGATATGTATTCGGCTTTGGCGGTTGATAATGCAACACTATTTTGCTTCTTTGATGTCCATGAAACAAGTGATCTTCCTAATAATTGACATATGCCCGAGGTGCTCTTCCTTTCAACCTTACATCCCGCATAATCCGAGTCGGAGTAACCAACTAGCTCAAATTTTGCTCCTTTGGGATACCACAAACTAATATTTGATGTTTGCTTTAAGTACCTCAATATTCTCTTTATAGCCTTTAAATGACTTTCTCTTGGCGAGGCTTGAAATCTTGCACACATGCATACACTAAACATGACATCCGGCCTTGATGCGGTCACATAGAGTAGGCTTCCAATCATAGACCGATACAACTTTTAATCCACCATGTTTCCACTTGCATCACTATCCAAGTTGCCATTGGTTCCCATTGGTGTGCTAATGACTTTGCTATCAATCATTCTAAACTTCTTGATCGTGTCCTTGATGTACTTGCCTTGACTCACAAATATACCATTCTTCAATTGCTTGATTTGAAGACCAAGGAAGTAACTCAACTCTCCAATCATGAACATCTCAAACTCATTAGCCATCATCTTTCCAAACTCATCACAAAAGTCTTGATTGGTTGATCCAAATATGATGTCATCAACAGATATTTGCAACACAAATAGATCTTTTCTAATCTTCTTTATGAAAAGAGTGGTGTCAACCTTTCCCATTGTGAACCCTTTAGAGAGTAGGAAGTCCCTCAATCTCTCATACCATGCTCTAGGTGCTTGCTTCAAGCCATATAAAGCTTTCTTCAACTTGTACACATGGTTGGGCTTCTTGTCATCTTCAAAACCGAGAGGTTGCTTAACATATACTTCTTCATTGATGTTGCCATTGAGAAATGCACTCTTAACATCCATTTGATAGAGCTTTATGTTGTGAGCACAAGCATAGGCTAGCAAGATTCTTATTGCTTCCAATCTAGCAACCGAGACATATGTTTCTCCAAAGTCAAGACCTTCAACTTGTGTATAGCCTTGTGCTACCAATCTTGCTTTGTTCCTTACTACTATCCCATCTTGATTTTCTAAAGACCTATTTGGTTCCAATTACATTGTGTCCCTTTGGTCTTTTGTAACACCCCGGTGTTATGCCAGCATTTAGGCACTGCAAATCATGCATATCATGCATCATAAAGCATCCTAATCATACATGCCTAATCATGTAAATAACAACTGAAACACTGCTTCGAAACATATGAAACATGTTCGTGAAACATCAATGTTGCATACACCTGTTTAAGAGTTATTTTGCCCTGATTATGTTTGCTAGGCTAGTAAAACATGTTTGGCTATCATGGTAAATCATCTAGAACTGTTTAGCACAATTTTTGGAGCAAGGTTTGTATTTGAATTATTACCAAATTTTGCTTTTAAAAATAATTCTCCAAAATTAGGGTTTTGAGTTAAAATTGACTTTAATTTTAGAATTCAAAATCTATTAAGAATTTGGCTTTGGTCATAAAAGCAAAGTTGTAGAGAATTACATTCTAATCAATTTTCATTTTTGGTACATTTTCAAAAGATGTCATTTTCTTGCTCAAAATGATATTTGAAAGCTGGCATTTAAAAATTTCTTGAAAATATAAATTGAAAAAAAGCTTTCCTCATTTCGCGGGCCGCCGCCTCGTTTCCGGCCCACGGCCGAAGCCGGCCCAGCCTGCAGCAGCGAGCCTCCAGCGCTAGCGCCGCGCGCCTCGCCAGCCCAGCCCAGCCTAGCGCCGCGCCTGGTCTGCCTCCGCGCTCGCCCGCCCGCTGACGCGCCGCGCCGCGTCCCGACCAGCGGCAGAACACGCCCGCCGCATGGCGGCCATGCGCCATCGATGCCACCGCGCGTCGCAGCCGGCCTGCGCCCGCTCCCACGCGCCCGCCTACTTCTGCTGAAGCCGCTACGCTCGCCTTCGCTCTCCCGCGCCGCCTCTCTTCTCCGCCCGCGCCGACCTCGCTCGCTCCCCCTCGCCGCGGCCACCGCACCCGCCGAGAAAAATTCGCCGCCCCTCCTCCACCTCGGCCAGCAATCGAGCGCCAGCAGCTCCGCCTCGCTCTCCGGCACTTTGTGCTCGCGCTTGTGCCGACTGTTGAGCCCAGGTAGCGCCTTCTCGTGCCTCGCCACCGTCGGCCATGGCGCCGCCGTGCTCGGCCGCCGTGGAAGGCACTCTTCCTCCCTTTCTCCTCCCTACCTAGCTACATGCCCGCATTCGCCAGCTTCTCGTGAACCGCATGCGCTCGCTCGCTTGCCCTGGCTTGGCCGGTAATGGCCGCCGGCCTCGTTGGCCGAGCCGCGCCGCCGCGACGTCACGGCGCCGGCGTGGCCTTCGCCTCGGCCGAGCTGGGCCGAGAGGCCATGGGCCAACGCCCGGCCAGGCCGCCTCCCTTTCCCGTCGCTCAGGCCGTGCAGGCCAAGTGTGGCAGTGGGCCGGCTGATTCCCGCGGGCCGGCCCAGTAGCAATAGGAGGATTCGTTTTCAATTTTTCTTTATTATTTGAAAATAGAAATGGTTTGGAAAATGTTTGGATACTCAAATTTGCTCCAAATCTGTTGAAATAAATTTTGCTAGGTTCCTTATCACCAGATCTACTTAGGAAAATTTTTGTATGTCATTTTTGAGATACTTTTCTGTAGAACTTTATTTAATCATGGATATTGCTGATAACTTGAAAAATATGTAGAAAAACCTATTGGCTTCAAAAAAATATGATTCCAAGTTTGTTGATCTTCTTATGTAATGTACTTCCTAGAAAAAATATGTGTCATGCATGTGCTGTAGAAAATTTTTGAGGTGTAGTTCAAGTACCTTTAATGGCTGATTTTTGTTATTTTAGCTAGAGAGCAAACTTTGTATAAAACATGCATGTGATAATTTTTGTACAGTAATTGTATGCTATGAAGAACATAGGAAAAATGCTAACTCTGTTGTTTGACACTTTTCGCAGTACAAAGTATTTTCATGTTCATAATCATGCCATAGCTTGTTATTTTTGTGTAGGCTAATCCACTCATTCAAATACCATGAAAATCTGATAGTAGACTATTTAGGGTAGTACTGGGCTGTAGTAATTTTCTAAGATTTTTCTAAGCAATAAAAATAGATGTTGCTATTCAAACCTATTATTAATTAAGGTTTAATCAAGTGTTGCTTTAAGTATGATTAAGAAATTAGTGAAGCTTTGGTGTATCTTTGAAGCATTTAATAAGATGTGTTGATTTAGCATATTAGTAGTAGAAGAGAATGCAGTAGATGACATGTGCTTGTAGTATATGTTCTTGGATGATGTTGACTACCTTGCATTCAAACATATCCATTGTATTCATCGCATTCGATGCACCGATTGCATAAGCGCTTACGCACATTGCATCATACAGGATCGCAAACCGAGAACCCAGTCATCATACCCGAGGAGCCCGAGGAGCAGCTCGAGGTGCAGCCACAGGAAGTGCCCGAAGCCGACGAGGAGGACGTTGAGGAACTTCCGGAGTGCCTCGATCATCGCCCGAGCTCCTTCGAGAGAGGCAAGCCCCAGAGCATTTTCTCCCGGTTTGCAATTTTTAATTAAATACTTTACTTTAATTGATGCATTACGTTCAGGAGTTGTTTGCAACCGTTGCTGCATTATACCTTATTTAACTTTGTTATACTATATCCTTGTTACCCTGGTATCCGCAGTCGAGTCAATGCTTAGCTGGCTTAGACCGGTAGAAGTCGGGTGATTTCCTGTCACCTGCGAGCTATAGGTGGTTACCTGGATCTGCTTGGATGACTATGAAGTCATGGTATAACTAAGTGTTAAATGAAGTTGAGACCGGACGAAGACTTGCAGAGTTTTGGACTGTAGTGCTTTCCATCTGTGTCGATTAAGGACCGACCGTTGTTGGGCCTCGAGTCATGTTGAACGCATGCCTTACATTTAGCTAGCCGGATAAAGTACCTTCCGACCGCGAAGCTGGGAGATTATTCGGGCCGAGTAGATTGCCCGCAGCGCACTGTGCCGGAGCAGGTGTGGTAGGACACGGGGGCGAGATGATAAGACCAAAGTGTAGTCGGTCGGCCCCCAGGTACATGTGGTTCCTGGCAAACTCGAGATTCCTGGATAGTTGACTCGGTGATCAATATCTCACTTTAGCGGGTGAGTGAGGTTTGTGTAAGGAATAAATCACCAGCTGGTTAGGAATCGATTCGAATCGCCATCGCTCCTGGACAGTGAGCACTTGACTTGAGTTACTTCATCATAGTAATGTTGATGGAACACTTGGACAGTTATAATGAATATGACATTATGGAAGTTGTTAATGATCATTGGTTATCATTATCTGCTTAATCACATGTTTGCTCTAGTATAGGTGCAAATCTAGTCGATAGGTTAATAACAATTAACTTGATAATAATGCTTTTGAAAAGGGTCTTGAAATGCTAAAAATGCTTCTTTTTGCAAATGAGTCAGCTACCCTACTATAAAGCCTTCATAATCCTTGGTGTCACTTATTTTCGGTTATGTCGGGTAAGTCTAGCTGAGTACCTTCTCGTACTCAGGGTTTTATTCCCACTTGTTGCAGATGGGCAGATGTATTACGGCTACTGTATCAACTACCTTTATCCTGCGATGGGTGATGCTTAGGACCATGGGCATGGTCATTCCTTATGTCTCGTCTGATGCTTTTGTTAGAGATGATCATTCGCTGGCACTGTATTTGAACTCCGTGTGAGTTTGTGTGTGGTTTGAACAAATGGCTTCCGCTACTTTTATTCGAACTTGTTTTGTAATAACTATGTTTAAACTCTGATGTATCTGAGATGCAACTTTTTATGTAATATGTGATGGTGACCGCTAAACTTATTACGATCTTGGCTGGAATGGAAATTGGTTTGAAATCCTTCGTGATTTCATGGACTACCGGGTTATACGGGCTTAAGTTTGCTAAATCGTCTACTCTGGCGGATGATTTTCTTACTTAATTTCGTATAATTGGTCGGTTCTATTACATCTTTCTACCAACTCCCATACTTGATTTCTTGTGAAGTTATTCAATTCTTCTTGCATAGCATTCACCCAATCAACATCCTTCAATGCTTTATCTATCTTCTTTGGTTCAATAGATGACACAAATGAGAAGTGTTCATAAAATGATGCCAATCTTGATCTTGTTTGTACACCTCTTGAAATATCACCAATGATAGTGTCCAATAGATGATCCCTTGCAACATTTGTTGGTTGGAGTATTGGAACTTGATTGCTTGCACTTGCTTGATCATTGGATTGAGATGATGTACTAGCCACTTGATTTTGTTCATTATCATTAGATCCACTTGCACTAGCTTGATTTGTATCATCTTATACATTTGTGTTGGAGAGCACTTGCACATGATCATCATTTACTTGTATAGGCCTCAATTCACCAATATCCATGTTCTTCATGGCATTTGAAAGTTGAATGCCTCTAACATCTTCTAAGTTCTCATTCTCTACTTGTGAACCCTTGGTTTCATCAAATTCAACATCATGAACTTCCTCAAGAGTACCACTATCCAAATTCTAAACTCTATATGCTTTGCTTATAGTGGAATAACCAAGTAGGAATCCTTCATCACGTTTCTTGTCAAACTTACCCAATCTTGTGCCTTTTTTAAGATATAGCATTTGCAACCAAAGACCAAAAAATATGCAATGTTGGGCTTTCTACCATTCAAGAGCTCATATGGTGTCTTCTCTTTCAATTGGTGACAATAGAGGCGGTTGCTACAATAGCAAGCCGTGTTGATAGCTTCGGCCCAAAAAGATTGACTCACATTGTACTCACTAAGCATAGACCTTGCTATATCAATAAGTGTTCTATTCTTCCTCTCAACAAGGCCATTTGATTGAGGTGTGTACTTGGCTGAGAATTGATGTCTAATTCCAAATTCATCACATAATTGAACAATTCTAGTATTCTTGAACTCACTACCATTGTCACTTCTAACTCTCTTGATGGTTGTTTCAAACTCATTGTGAATGCCTTTGACAAATGATTGGAATGTTGCAAATACATCACTTTTGTCCACTAGAAAGAATACCCATGTGTATCTAGTGTAGTCATCCACTATCACAAAGCCATATTTGTTACCACCAATGCTAGTGTATTGTGTTGGCCCAAACAAATCCATGTGCAAAACTCAAATGCTTTGCTAGTGCTCATCATGCTTTTGTTAAGATGGGTGTTTCCAACTTGTTTGCCGGCTTGACAAGAGCTACAAAGTTTATCCTTCTCAAACACAACATCTTTCAAGCCTCTAACCAAGTCATGCTTAACCAATCTATTCAATTGTTTCATTCCAACATGACCAAGCCTTCTATGCCATAACCAACCCATGCTAGACTTAGTGAACAAGCATGTAGATAATTTAGCTTCACTAGCATTGAAATCAACCAAGTATAGATTCTCATATCTAAAACCTTTGAAGATCTAGTTAGAGCCATCTACACTTATGATCTCTACATCATCTACCCCAAATATGCATTTGAATCCAAGATCACACAATTGAGCCATGGATAGCAAATTAAAGTTCAAGCTCTCTACTAGCAACACATTGGATATGCTCATGTCATTGGATATTTCAATCTTACCAAGCCCTTTGACCTTGCCTTTGCCATTGTCACCAAATGTGATACTATCATAACCATCATTGCCATTGGTGTTGATTGAGTTGAACATTCTTGCATCACTGATTCACCGGTCATGTGTTGAGTGCACCCACTATCAAGAACCCAATGCCTTCCTCTAGCTTTGTAATTGACCTACAAAAGAAGATCAATTCTTTTTAGGTACCCAAACTTGCTTGGGTCCTTGAAGGTTAGTCACTAAGCTCTTTGGTACCCAAATGGCTTTCTTCTTTGAGCCCATCTATGGTTTACCAATAAACTTAGCCTTCACACCATTTGTACCCTTAGTAAGCATATAGCATGAATTAAGCTTTATGAAGGATACATTAGCATTTTTGCTCTTGTTTTTGCATTCATGCTCCTTATGACCCACTTGCTTGCAACTAGTGCAAAATCGACCACTATTCCTCACAAAACTAGTCTTGTGAGGAGCAAAGGCCGCTTTGCCTTTCTTGGGGATATAGCCCAATCCCTCTTTGTAGAGAGAAGCTCTTTGGCTACCCAAGCACATAAGCAAGCGATTCTCACCACCATAAGCTTTAGCTAAGGTGTGAGTGAGCTTATTGACCTCCTTCTTGAGGTTCTCATTCTCAACTACTAGTGAGGCATCACAAGTGAGACCATCACTACTAAATCAGGTAGAAGTGGAAGTGCTACAAGAAGTGTTAGTAGGAGCAACAATGATAGGCATAGATAGTGATTCATCAATTATATCACAAGTTAAACCTACATTGCAAGTTTCAACATGCTTCTTTTTATTTTGCTCATCAAGCAAAGATGAATGAGCCTTTTCAAGCTTTTTGTGAGCTTTGTCAAGCTTCTCATTGGCTTCCTCTAGCCTCTCATGAGATGCATTGAGCTCATCAAAGGCTTGATTAAGGGCTACTAGTTCCTTATGCAAGCTTTTGCATTCTCTTCTCTTGATGTCAAAGTGTTCTTTAGCATCTTCTAGCATGTCAAACAGTTCATCCTTAGTAGGTTCATCATTATCACTATCACTATCATGGTCATTTTCATTTTCATCATCATGTTCTTCATCACTTTCATCATCACAAGATTGTACCTTAGTGGCCTTAGCCATGAAGCATGATGATGATTCAAAGAGAGAAGGCTTCTCATTGATAGCAATGCTTGCAAGAACCTTCTTCTTGGTGGCCTTATTATCATCACTATCATCATCATCATCATCACTTGAGGAAGCATCACTATCCCAAGTGACTACATATGAACCACCCTTCTTCTTCTTGAATGCCATCTTGTCCTTCTCTTTCTTTTCCTTCTTGTTCTTCTTGTTGTCATCATCATTGTCGCTATTGTATGGGAATTGAGCAACAAGATGATCTTTGCTTCCACACTTGAAGCACCTTCTTGACTCTTATTTGTTCTTGGATGAAGACTTCTTTCTTCTAGCCCAATAGCCCTTCTTCATCATGAACTTGCCAAACTTCTTGATAAAGAGAGCCATCTTCTCATCATCATCATCATCCCAAGATTCATCTTCTTCACTTGATGTTTCTTGTTTAGCTTTGCCCTTGGATGAAGTGGCTTTGAATGCCATGCTCTTCTTCTTGTCATCCTTCTTCTCATCTTTCTTTTCCTTCTTTTCTTTCTTCTCATCTTCATCTCTATATGTGTCATCGGTCATGATGTCTCCCAACACTTGGTTTGGTGTCATGGTGTCCAAACCACTCCTTACTAGAATAGTGACCAATGTTCCAAATCTTGAAGATAAGCATCTCAAGAACTTATGGGAGAAGTCCTTGTCCTTCACCTCTTCTCCAAGTGCTTTGAGATCATTGATAAGCACTTGAAGCCTATGAAACATCTCTGGCACACTCTCATCCTCCTTCATCTTGAAGCTTGCAAACTTCTCTTTGAGGATGTATGCCTTAGCACCCTTTATGGCTTGAGTGCCCTCAAATGATTCTTCCAACTTCTTCCAAGCTTCATGGTGGGATTCTTTCATCAATTGCATCATGAATATCACTTAGAGCAATGTCATTATTTTGGAGAAGCACTTCTTCGGTCACGGTGGGATTCTCTGGATCACCAATCTCAATTTTGGTTTCTACCACCTTCCACACCTTTCTATTGATTGACTTGATGTGTGTGGTCATCTTTGACTTCCAATAAGGATAATTTGTGCCATCAAATTAGGGTGGCTTCTTGGTGTTGTTGATTTGAGCCATTTTTACACCGAAGGTTGTTAAGCCTCAAATCACAGTGACCTCAGCTCTGATACCAATTGAAAGGTCCTAATGACTAGAGGGGGGGGGTGAATAGCCTAATAAAATTTCTACAACAACACTTAACAAAGTAGTTAGACAATTATGAGGCAAAGCAAGTATTACGCTAGCCTACTCAAAATGTAAGTCACCTACCACAATTCTAGTTTAGATAGTATCTATTCACACAATAGCTATGATACTACTCTATGTTAGTGTGCTCTCAAAGGCTAACTAAAGAGCCACACCAACCAAGCAAGCAAGCTCTCACAACTAGCTACACTAAAGAGCTTGACAACTAGTTTGTGGTAATGTAATGAGAGTGATCAAGAAGGTTATACCACCGTGTAGATGAAGGAACCAATCAATCACAAGGATGAATAACAATAAAGACCAATCACCTTGGAATCAATGATGAACACAATGATTTTTACCGAGGTTCACTTGTTTGCCAGCAAGCTAATCCTCGTTGTGGCGATTCACTCACTTAGAGGTTCATGCGCTAATTGGCTTCACACGCCAAACCCTCAATAGGGTGCCGCACAACCAACACAAGATGAGGATCACATAAGCCACGAGTAATCCACTAGAGTACCTTTTGGCTCTCCACCGGAGAAAGGTCAAGAACCCCTCACAATCACCACGATCAGAGCCAGAGACAATCTCCAACCTCCGCTCGATGATCCTCGCTGCTCCAAGCCATCTAGGTGGCGGCAACCACCAAGAGTAACAAGCGAAATCCACAGTGAAACACGAACACCAAGTGCCTCTAGATGCAAACACTCAAGCAATGCACTTAGATTCTCTCCCAATCCCACAAAGATGATGAATCAATGATGGAGATGAGTGGGAGGGCTTTAGCTAAGCTCACAAGGTTGCTATGTCAATGAAAATTGCCAAAGATGTAAGCTTCAACTGGCCATGGGCTTAAATAGACGTCCCCACGAAATAGAGCCGTTGTATCCGTTCACTGGGCACAACACGGGCTGACCAGATGCTCTGGTCATGTTGACCGAATGCTGGACCTCAGCGTTCGGTCACCCAACGATAGCCACATGTCCTAGTTTCAATGGTAACTTGAGTTGACCGAACGCTGCGCTATAACTGATCGGATGCTGAGCCACCAGCGTCCAGTCATTTCTAGTAAGGTTCTAGAAACGCTTTTCGCCCACCAGACGCGTTCGGTCAAGCACGACCGGACCCTTCCATCGTCCGGTCAGAGACCCTAGACTCTGAGCGCTGCCCAACAATAGGACTAGACACACCTCGCCAGCGTTCAGTTGCTGAGCGACCCAGCGTCCGATCATTTGACCGACGCCAGCATCTTCGCTGTAACAACTGACCGGACGCGCCAGTTCCTCTAGGACCAGCGTTCGGTCACCTTGTGACCAGTGAGACTAACCCCTTTTCACCTCTAACTTCTTCACCCTTGCTCAAATGTGCCAACCACCAAATGTATCACCTTGTGCACATGTGTTAGCATATTTTTCACAAACATTTTCAAGGGTGTTAGCATTCCACTAGATCCTAAATGCATATGCAATGAGTTAGAGCATCTAGTGGCACTTTGATAACCGTATTTTGATACGAGTTTCACCCCTCTTAATAGTACGGTTATCAAACCTAAATGTGATCACACTCTCTAAGTGTCTTGATCACCAAAACAAAATAGCTCCTATGGTTTATACCTTTGCCTTGAGCTTTTTGTTTTTCTCTTTCTTCTTTCCAAGTCCAAGCACTTGATCATCACCATGGTATCATCATCATCATGCTATGATCTTCATTTGCTTCACCACTTGGAATATGCTATCTATCTCATGATCACTTGATAGACTAGGTTAGCACTTAGGGTTTCATCAATTCACCAAAACCAAACAAGAGCTTTCAGCTATATGTGTTAATGTACTAATGTCTCCTTATTTAGGTGTTTTCAATGGCGAAGTGTTGTTTTAAGGAGTGGTTGTATGGTCCTAAGAACCAATGGCCGGAAGAACCGCAAAAGGTTATGGAAAAGAAGAAAGAAAGGGTAATTTACAAAGCACCTCCTGTCATGTGCGAATGTGGTGTTAAATCCAACTATGGCCTAATCCCTTCGGAGCTTGGAATAGGCCATTATTGTGGCCATATGGTTGAGTATGATGAGGTTGATTATTTTTGTGGTAAACATAAAATCGTATTTTGTTTCTTTTGCTAAGACATATATGATATAATTTTTGTTTGAACAGAGCACTAGGAAATGCAGGTGGGAATGTTATGATGGTCAAGCTAAGTTCTTTGATGAACTAAAGAAGAGGCAAGTAATTGCATGGAAGAGGGGATATGGACCTGACTATGTCAACCTATTCGTTAAACATCACAAAGAAAAGATGCGTGAGTTTGCTAGATAACGCGGTATTTGTAACCCGATCGATGTTGGGCTTAACAAATGGGGATTGGAGAGATGGATGACGTTAGAGGAGGAGAGGGCTAGGAATGAGGCAAGGGAGGAGACAAGAGTACAGATACAGGTCTTGAACAAGCATGTTGTTGTATTATGTGCCAGTGAGTGTTTGAAAAGCCTTTTTTTGTTGCCTAATTTTAAATGTAATATAATCACGTTGCTAACTGATTGCATTTTATACATGAAGGGATTGTTTGCAGCGAGGAACATGCCGCAGAGGTGGCTCATGCAAGGTATGAGGAGAAGAAGTTAGATGAGCATAGATTGTGAGTTGGTCGCACCGTTCAATCATCGATTGTGTTGTCTGATGAGGGAGACAAGGATGAGGACGACACTGGCAAACTGAGTGAGCTCATTGCTCTAGCAAAGGTGGGCTTGTAGGCGTAGGAGACTGAGGACGATACTGGTAGACTGAGCGAGCTCATTGCTCTAGTAGAGGCAGGGTTGTAGGCAGAGGGGGCTGAGGAAGGCACTAGCAGACTAAGCGAGCTCATCGGTCTAGCAGAGGCGGGCTTACAGGCAAACGAGGATGACAAATTGTTCTTCACTTAGGCCGCAGTGGCCGCAGATAAAGCAGAGGCCGCTTACTATAGGCGACAGACAGATCAGAACAACATAGGTGAGCCTAGCCATAACAACAGGGTTGTGGTAGAGGACTAGTACTCGGATGATGAGTTGCTTATTCAGCATATTTTAGACTGAGGATTTGAAAGTGCATTTGCCCCCTATGTCTACTGTCGGCACGTACTTCTAGTATTATTATGTTGTTTAATGTGGCATAGTATTGAACTTTTCATTATGTGGTTGTTTTCATTATTTATGGTCTTAATATTCCGCTTAATATTACGGACGTATTGAAATGTGAACACGTGCTGCAAATAAAACATAACGGCGTATGGCATTATATAATTCAACACACAAAACACATGAAATGACATGTGAGAACATGTACCGAACTAGGGTACAGAGTTTTCTTCGACTAAACCTAACATGCCTTAGGTAATTAAACCAAACAACAAACACATAGATGTGGCATGTGAATAAGATAAAGTCATCCTAGTAGTATGGCCACATAGCAAATTGTGTTGCACCTTCTCCATAGTAGCCTCTCGTTGTTGTTGTTGGTGGTGGCGGGGGTGACGGGGGAGGCCCCTTATTTTTGTGGTTAGGGCAGGTGCAATATGGATCATTGCAGAGTGCCTCCTGTGAATCGACACCATTGTTGTTGTCGTCCTGTCCGTCGTCCTTGTAACCGCTACTAACTTCCCTTTCTAGATCAAAGATATGGTCCTGCAGGTAGTAGATGTACTCCGCGTGCGAATAAATAGGTCAAGGATCGACCCACCTAGTGAACCCATAGTTTTCTTCGGCCAAGGAAGACTACAATAAGTATGTCGTGTAAGTTATATAGAAGAAGAACATATTGAAGAAACAAATAGTAATAGCAATTACCCATTCTCGCAGGCATTTGAAGAAACGACGACCTCCATCTATTCCCTCGATGAACATCTGTACTAGGCAGTCCTCACCATGCATGCATTTTGGCCACTCTTCTTTCCTTTCATCGTATCCTCTCAGTGGTGCCTCTTTGGTGAAATCACTTTTGCCCTCAACTAGGAACCTCTTATAAAGAGCTCTCTCAAAGAAATCAGGACCAAGAGGATCCTCCCACCTAATGGTAGTTCCCTTCCCCTTTTCTCTCCCTCTAGATGACCCTCCAGACATTGGTACTGCAACGAAAGAAAATGCTGAGGAGTGTTCTTCTTCCTTGTTGTGTGTGTGAATGAGAGGGAGTGAGGGGTTATTTATAGGTTGAGAGGAGGAATGGATGCCTCTCAATGTGCCATATCAGCGATCCGTGTGCCTCTTCACCTCAGCCCTTGGATCAAATAGTCATAAGATGGATGGTGGAGATATAGTGGAGTTGTGCTTCCTTGGATGCCAGTACTATATCAGTGAAGTGATAAATCACTATTGTCCTTGTATCTGAAAAGTCTATTTTTATTGTCTGAAAAGCCTAGATTCGTTCATTGTTGCTTGGTAACCCTAGATTCATCTACAAAGCGTATGTATGATACGATTGAACTATACACATTCTAATAATTTTATATTTAATATGTGTACTACATTTATGCCTTTTTAGTAGTGTAGTATGATTAATGATTCACAGAAAAAATTCGCAAGAGTTTCCCTTGTTTTAGGAGCATCCACATTTACAAACAGAGGCATCATTATATATTCCAAACATTTAATCATCCAAGGAGCAAAATGCAACCACAACGAACATCACAACCAACATAACATGTCCTGCACCGTCCAAATAGTCCACAATATCTATACAGTCCTAAATAGTTACAGAAAAGTAAAAACAAAATCCATAATAGTGCATACTAACATCTACCACAACCCTCACTGCCTCCTACTCTTGCCCTTACCCTTGTGACCGAGTGCACTCATACCTAGAGTGTAAGGGTCACACGGACAACGTCGCCTAGTGCCTAGAGGCAGTGTAGGATGAGTCGAGGGAGCGTCATGGAGCTGAGAGGGGCCAAGCTCCTTGTGCCTCTTGTCCACGTTGTCGTCGTCTTCCTCGTCCTCGTCCTGGTCCCCTGTAGCTGCTTGGCTAGAGGAACCCAAGCCTCCTCTGCCTGTGGAAGGAACGTACACATCTTGTGTCGTGTCTGTCCTATAACCACAACGACCAGCCGCACGACGTAGCCGACGTGACAGCCTCTATTGTACAAAATTATGTTAACTGAAAGAATCTAACGTATTAATGATATGTTAGTAATAATATTTTTAATCTTATGTCTAGGAAGCTAAGCATGTAGTCGTCCTTGACTCTCGACCGAATGTGCTCAATCTCTTCAATGGAGCTTTTGAGTGTATTGTCCTGCAACAAAGTTCTCAGTAATAATACTTCTGAACAGATAGCAATAGGTTTTGTTTTCTTTTGTACAAGAATCTAACATATTATAAGGGTGATACGGCACGAAGGTGGCACTAACTAAAATAGATAACTCCTAATGTTGGTCCAAGAACGCCTAATGTATTGTTATGCAACTTAACGTAGAAAAATAATGCAATTGGCTTACCACTCTGTCCAAGACCAGTCCTGCCTCCACCTGCCTTCCTGCACGAGGAGATTGGTCGTACGCCATGTCTTCGTCGTTGGAGGACTCGATGTCAGCGTAGTCATCTTCTGTCCACTGTACCCTTAGCCTGCAATGTGTCGCACGCTGGTACCAAGCTTGGTACCGCCTAAACTCACGATTCGTGTGTGGCTTGTTGTTGTTGTCCACATTGTCATGCGTCTCCTCCCATTACTCAATGTAGGACTGGTGGTGCTTCTCCTAGTAAAAAATCTTCCTGTTCTTCTGACGATCCAACCTGCACGTATGTCATCATTACTTGAATCCATGTACATATCACCATATTAATAGAAATGGACCATCACAAGACATTTGAAATATCAAAACACTTACTTGTGTAAGTCAACGTCAGTCGAGAACGGAGCCATAGGCCAAAGCTGTCTCACTCTAAATTGGCGTGCAACTCTATCTGGTAGGTAGAACTCGACAGCATAGAAGCAGATTAGAGGGCACCTCATCCTATAGAAGTCATCGTCGAACCCACAAACATTTCTCAACTATAAAGGATGTGCGTCCTCTCCACCGTATGGCTCTCACTCCACTTGCAACATGTCCAAACAAGATGTTAGATGGTATACTAATCCTTTTCAAACCAGCATGGGAAATAAAATTTGCTTACACTAGATGCCATCAGCGTGTCTAGCTCATTCATGAACTCAATGTACGCCCGGTCTAACCTCACGTACGGAACCCTAACCTGGTCCCAAAGGTACGCCCATGTTGGCCGCCGACTTGGAGGCTAACCTTAGAACCACTCACGATGAGCTAGAACCTCTAGACAGCCAACTAGAAGATGAGCCCACATCCACAGCTATAACAAGTACACACATCCACCAAGTGATGCGTTGGATAAAGACCGACGACACCCCACGCACAGCTGTCAGTATAGAAAACACAAGACTACAGAGCCCCAGCTGTAGTGACCCGCCTGGTCCCAATCACTGAGGCAGTGGACCCACATCTAGGATGCACTATCACCCATGGCGTCGGGGAAGAGAATGCAGGCAAACAGGTGGAGGATCCACGCCCTATAGTACTACCCAACTGTCTCCTCATCTGCCCCCTTGGGTCACTGTGTGAACTCTTCCCATAGCCAGGAGATGAGAACTCTAGAAGGGCGAGCCCCTTGCTCGCCAAGCTCACGCCCAAGGAAGGCCTCCACTCGTGCTCTCTAGCCCTCTAACCTACACTGCCCGGTGACTGGGTTACCATGAATCCTGAGGCCTAGCATCTTCTGACAGTCCTAGAGCATGACTATCATCTCCTCGAAAGGTAGGTGGAAGCTATGAGTCTTTGGTCGCCACATTTTAGATAAAGCAAGATTACATGTCAAAAAGTCAAGCACATGAACAAATGGCCATGAATGGAGGCAATGATTTAATTTAATACCTGTCAACCAACGCAGTTATGGCCACTGAGTTGAACTTGGGCAACCCACGATGAACCAAAAAAGGGATGACATCCAGGCCAGCTCTTTGCAGGAAAGGAGTGTACCTGTCGTCATACTGAATTTTTTATATTTTAGCCCTTTTTTGAAAGTTTCTCACAAATAGACCCCTAGAGGAAAGATTTTAGAATATGGACCCTTAGCTCGGCGCCATTGATGCTGGCGCCGAGCTAACACGTCTTGGCACTAGCATCCCTGGCACCGAGCTCTTAGGCTTGACGTGAACATGGAAGGTGACATGGCAGGGAGCTCGGCACCGTTGACCTTGGCGCCAAGCTCGGTGCCGTAGTGACTGGCGCTGAGCTCCCTGCCGTTTAAATTGGCCCAAGCTTCGTGCCCAAGCATTCTTCCTCTTCTTTCTCCTCTCGGGTTTTTTCTCTCCCCACATCACCCTACCTCACGAATTGGCATATTGGACCTTGGAAACTTTGATTTGATCCATAGATCTTTGAGAGCAAGGTATCCTCGCTCCCCTCCTAGTTTTTTTCGCATCGATTCGGTATATATTAGTCGGATTTTTGAACGTAATAATTGTCATCACTTAGGGTTTCGTTCTATCCCTCAATATATGTATTATACAAACGTAGGATGATGCTAAGGCATGGAAAAGCTAGCAAACCTAGGCGCATGTAGTTATGTTATGGGTTCATTGTTGTGCATCAAATGGGAAGCCCTAGGTTTAGGGTTTAATGTTAACTGCTTTTGGTTCTTAGAAAGAGATTGGTTGTATTGTAGTTATGGTTCTCATTGACATTTATTTGTGATGTTTTGATTTATGTTTGTTAAATTACATCCGTTTTGTTAGATGCAAGAAATGTTTTGGAAGGATTTTTGGTGAAAACGGGGCCATCCTCGAGAATTATACCCCAACGCGTCTAGCAAAGATGCCCCCATCCCTCCTGACCTCCCTGTCCCTAACTGTGACTGTGGTTTCCCGGCCCATGTTTTTCAATCGAAACATCTGGACACAGCGGCGTGTTGCTTCTACACATGTGGTCGTTTTAATGTAAGAAATTGTTTCCACTATCCTTTTTCTTTATTTGTGTAAGTATGGTACTAATATTTTGTTGGAATCTCGTTGTGTAGGACCATGAGAGGTGCTTTTTCTTTTAGCGGATCGACGGTGCAAACAAGTTTGATCCTAGGTACCACCTTTTCGACGATTGGTTTAGAGGGAGACATCCACATGAGCACTTCAAGCGGTGGGTTCCATCCCCCCTAACCCTCCGCCAATGACGGCTAAGGAGAAGCACCTAGCTGTAGTTAGATGACTCAAGAAACCTCCTCTGTGCGATTGTAGAGATAGAGCTATGATAAACCCTGAGAATACATTGGAGTTTGTGTGTCCAAACAAGCATGAAGTAAGTGCAAAGTGTATGTGTTGAAATGTTGAGCTATATGTGTGTCCAAACAAGCATAATTAAATAAATAAATATGACAAATATAAAATAATAAAATCAACCAATAGTCGCACCTCACTAATCTGCCAATGGCAACTTCATGAATTATGGCTAAGTCTACCGCACTTGCCGCACTCATACTGCTCGGGGTCAGTAACAAATGGAGTTCCTCTCCCAAGCCTCGTTCTTCCGGGTATCTGATCCATAACCATCCTATGCCTAGTCCGCTGCCTTGATCCACGCTTGTTCCAACGGTAAGCTGGATCCATAATGTACTTCGGCCTGTCATACGGAGGCCACTCTCCAGGGTCCCAGAAAGGCATGAAGCAGGGGTTCCATGTGTGCACAAGCATGTTGACACTGAACTCATGAGGTATCCTCCTCTGGATATTATAGTTGCGATGCCTAGCTGCTGCCACCAAATGAGAACATAAAAAGTGGTACTGCCCTGGTTTACCACAAGTACATTTGAAATCTTGGAGGATAACCACATGCATCCTCGACTCTCGGACCTCGCCGTCGGACATTGTACCACCTTGGGGCTTCTCAAGCCACCCTCCTCGCCACCAAGGAAGAGGTCAGCGCTGCTCGAGTGCGATTGGCCGAGTCTGACACCATGGCGGCGGGTAAGATGAACTCCAAGAAAACTCTTCTTCTAATTTCCACTATCTTTGCCTTGATATCTTCTTTATTTCCGTGATCGCTAGCCCTAACGATGCAGTTAGAGAACCTCCAGCTGGCGGCGAACGTGGCTACGATGGCCGTCAATGCTCGGGGCCCCTTCATCAATGGCTACCTCCATGACATCCTGGCCCATGTCTAGGAGATCACCCTCCATGGCATCTGTCGTGGCGCATCGGTGGCGCTCGGGGCCCCTTCATCAATGGCTACCTCCATGACCAAGTACGAGCTCCATACCATGAAGACTGGTTTCCCAATAGGTGACGGCCCCAAGTAGCATGAGGAGTTGATTGAGGACTTTGTCGATGCAGCGGAGGCCATCGTGGACATTACATCCACTCAGGACATGATAAACAATGTCTTTGACTAGTTTGTACTTAAGGCAAACTAATAAAGTCTTTTGTTTTTCTATGATCGTATCTCAGTGTACTTCCAACATTGTCTTGTATATGCCATAATAGATTTTGTGTTGGTTTTTTGCTCTATAGGCGATACATATCATATCGGCTTTTCCCCTTTTTGTGGTAATTTTTGAGCTAAAGGCGATACCCTTCTGGTACCGGCTATTAGAGTCGATGACTGAACAAACCGGCTATCGAGTATTAATCCAAATGCTAGGGTAATATTCCTTTAGACATTTTCCATTGATCGCTTCTTGATAGATTGCACCAGAACTCTTCAGACCAAAGATCATTACAACCCATTCAAATAAGACGATTGCGCCAGGGCACCTGAAAGCTGTCTTCCTTAGCCATTATATTCTACATTGTCGCTCATAAAACTAATAACCTTGTACCCGGCTACTGTATCTACTAACATATTGGCTATCGGCATCGGATAACCATCCATGGGTGTAGCCTTGTTTAGAACCCTAAAATCGATGCAAACTCTTAACTTCCCATTTTTCTTATACACAGGAACAACACTCGATATCCACTCTACATATCGGTACGGTGATAAATTTTGCTTCTAGTAATCTTTCAGTCTTCCTTTTGATATCATCAAGAATATTTGGGTTAAATCTCCTCGGAGCTTGTTTAAATGGCCGATATCCATGTTTAATTGGCAACCGATGTTCAACAATTGATCGATCTAGACCAGGCATCTCATAATATTCCCAAGCAAAACAATCTTTAAATTCCTTTAATAAATCTATCAATTCTTGCTTATACTCAGGATCCAACTTAGCACTTGCATATGCCGCCCTAGGCCTATTTCCAGGACCAATATCTATCTCCTCTAATTCATCGACCGACGTAAAGCCATGTCCTAGTTTACCATCTGTACCATCTATTGGATTATCCATTAAAACAAACTCTCAGAGCCGACTGCTTGGATCGACTATTGGCTTTCATCATTGATCTTAATGAACCCTCCTTCCCATAGCTTGCCAGAAAAACACTCGAAGTCTTCCAGTTCCCAATACATTGGATCAGCTGTTGCGATACTTATAGAATCATCAGCATGAACCAGCTCAACATCATCTCCATACCACTGAATCAAGCATTGATGCATAGTCAATGGTACACAACAATTTGCATGAATCCAATCATGACCAAGGAGTAAACTATATGAACCCTTTTCATCAATGACAAGGAATGTGGCACATAAAGTCTTACTTCCAATCGTCAATTCAACGTTTATTGCCCCTCTGGTCTTGGATGCATTACCTCTGAAATCCTTAAATATCATGTCAGTCTCAATCAAATCTCCTGGTCCATTGCTAAGCTTGCGAAAAGTAGTATATGGCATAAGATTAACAGAAGCACCTCCATCCACCAATGTTTTGCTCATCGGCTTCCCATCAACGAAACCTTTTACGTATAAAGCTTTTAAGTGCCGATGCTTGACTGGCTTATCGAATATAACTTGTTGTATAACTGTCAACTTGGCAACTATCTCCTCATACTCTGATTCATCAAAATCTGAATAGACTTCTTGGTCTACTAGAGCTCTAAATTCTGACGGCAACAGAAAAGCCATTTGTACATTAGCCGATGGTTGACCCCTATCGGCTGTTTGTTTAGCACGCCATACTTGAGGTCTGCCAGATGCCTGAGCCTGTTCTAGCTCTCTGTTCCTTAGGTGTTGTACCCTTCTTTTTTGGCTTCTTGTTAAATCTCCTGGACACCGTTGCCCTTCCTGCCAAACATACTCTTCCTCATTACCTTTTCTTCATAACCAGCCTAGTTTTGATCAATAACTCGCTTCCCGAGCCGATCATGAATACTTCTATTTTTCAAGCGCCGATCCATATTATTATGATGATACTCATCTCAGGCATGGATAGATCGGTGGTTGGCTTGAGATTGCCTAAGCTCCCATTATTGCTCACTGCACTCTGGGTAATTATTTCTAGTAGGCAATTTCAAACCTTCATTCTAACAATGTCTAAAGAAAGGACAATTCTAGTATGATTCAGCTTGTTTTCTTTCATACCTCTCTTTTTCTTGTTGACGTTGGTATTCTTTCTCTTCTAACCAACGCTGATAATCCTTTTTCTTCTGCCATTGCCATTTATTCAACAAAATTCGAGATGTGACACATGGCCTTATCGCCCCATTCCTTGATGTCTCTCCCTGCTCATATCGGCTCTTCTATCAGTCACGATGCCTCTTAATTTCTCTATATTCATCAGCCAATATTTGCATCTCTAGATTGACTATTCTAGTTTCTTTGGCCCTAGTTGATGTTAGGATTTTAGTCTGCCCTTTGAACAATTGAGCATCAACCATGTTCTGATCTCTTTGAAAAGGATTATCATTAACTTTCATCTTCTGAGGTGTATCAAATTTAAGCCTTCCTTGCCGAATAGCCCTCTATATATGTTGCCAGAAAATTCTGCACTCATTAGTAGAATGAGAAGTAGCGTTATGAAATTTGTAGAACTTCTTATTCTTCAACTGATCAGGAGGTAACATAACATGATTGGTAGGCAACTTGATATGTCCTCTCTCAAGCAAGAAATCAAAAAGCTTGTCTGATTTTGTGATGTCAAAATCATAGCTCTCTTCAACCCCTTTTCCCCAAGGATTTGGCACCATTACTGTCTTCTTACCCCAATTCCATTCGGCTGCAACAATCTCTTCTTCTTCATCATCCTCATCGTCATCATCAACTGAATATGGATTATAGGTTTTAGCAATTGCGACACTCTTCTAGAATCAGGTATCTCTACGCATATTCTGGAATTGGCTATTTAGTGCTGCCACTCGTTGAGCCAACTGACCTAAATTGTCAAACTCTTACCCAAGCAGCTTCTCCCTCCATGTTGGCAACATTCCTTGAACAGCTAAAGCAACTAGCTGATCATCAGTTAGATTCAATGAGAAGCACAAATTTATGGTCTCTCGGAAGCTCTGAAGAAACTCAGCACCCGATTCATTAGTTCTCTGCCTTATGGTCGTCAAATCTGTGATTTTCTTTTCTCCTATCCCAGTATAGAAATATTTGTGAAATTTCTTCTCTAAGTTAGTCCAATTGACAACGATGAAAACCAAGTGAAGGCTGGTCTTGACAGGGACAAGGAGAAGAAATGAACTCGATGGGCCTCTTCAATAGATGCTTCGCTTCTATTGTACTTGTGCTATCTTGACCAGTAAACTTAGCAAATTCTGGGAGCCTGTAATTTGTAGGAAGAGCGACCAAATCATACCACTCTAGATATGGACATTTGTACGAAAAGGTCTGCCCTTTTGGTTTCAAACTAAACTGATTCTTCATCATCTCGGTCACTCTATGGCAGAACCTCCTAAATTATAGGACCCACATGCACCTGTCACTGTCCAACGACCTTTGACAACTATGCATATGTTCCTGGTAACTTAAGAAGTCTGTCGGGTGTCCTCGGGGAACCCCGAATCATCCACCATTTCCGAGCAGGATCACATTACAGAGTCATTGCAGTATTGCAACATTTATTCAAATATATACATCAGAGTAAAATAGCGGAAGTCTTACGATAACATAGTTTACAAACCAGTTGTTTCAAACCTTACAAACTAAGTTCGATAATTATTACAAACCATAGTAGTAGTGGAGTGACATAAATAACATAAACATAACACACAAAATAAGCATCCTACCCAAGGATCACACATTCACTTATCGTCATCGACAGGAACAATAGTCATGCAGCAAGGTCCAAAACAGACCTGCTCATGAGGCTCACCTGCAACAAGGGTCAACGAACCCTGAGTACAAAAGTACTCAACAAGACTTAACCGAAATAAAAACTAAGAAGACTCAGGAATGCAGGCTCAGGGATTCAAAGTTGGCTTTAGCAATAATCAAAGTTCTTTTGCGTAAAAGCTCTTTACAAAATTTTAGTATTTCAATATTTAAACTTCATAAGAACAATATATGAATCTGCCATGATCCGTAATGAGATCATAAATTTCATATCAAACTCTTTCTCAAACCTTACTCAAGTTTCAGTTATTAACTACGATGATGAATAGTGAGTTGAGTCTCCATAACCGAGGAGCAACGATGATTCGAACCGATTATAAACCCAGCTGGGGATTCCAGACCACACGACATATGTAGGCCCCCGACTTACATATATCAACCTACCCTCGGATCTTCTAAAACAAGAACAGGTCCGTGCCACCCGAGAATACAGTACTCCACCAATCCGACTCATTGCCACATGGGTACATGCTATTCTCGCCATCTCTCCAGTCCTAGTGCGCGAGTAGCCATTCTCGTAATAGAATAGCCGAGTTAAGGCTTACCGGAGTATGTGGTTAGTACTCCAAAGTCTCATCTCATGCAATTCAACAACGGACGGACCTTAATCGACACAGGCGGAAAGAAGCCGCTCACAAGACCTCCATGTCTTGTGGCTCTCACACACCGAGTTCGCTCGGTCTAGATTTATTACTTCCATGCTCATATCTCATGATAACATAAGTAACCAAAGATCCATTTAAAATTCTCAGGTGACAGGTAATCACCCGACTAAGCATGACTAAGCATATCTAGACATTTACGAATAAAACAGGTAATCAAGGTAGATATGGAAAAACAAGGTTGGTAATGCACCAATTAGGTTTCCACTTGACTCCTAATCACTTAATGCAGTATAGAAAAGCAAAAGCAATAAAATTTGTAAAACACAAGGTAGGGTTAAATGCATCCAGGGCTTGCCTTCGTTGACGGAAAAGTTAGGTTCCTGCGACGTTCCACAAGTATCCGATCCAACCTCAACAGACGGATTAACCTCCTCCGCAACTTGATTAACTACCACGTGCTCACCTTCGTTCACTACACATAGTAACAATGCCATGTTTAACATGATGCGGAATACGAAACATGATGCTTGATGATGGATGTAAAATTAACAAATCGAATACAACTTTCCTTCGCGGTACAGTTGCAAGTCAAACGAACTAGATCTTTTTCATAACACATACATCAATTGCCAAGGATCATTACCAACTAATGATTCAAGGTCATCACTCAATCCAAAATTTCAAACAAAACCTAAATTATTAAAGGTTACTATTTGCTTTTATGAATTAATTATTTAATTCAAAATTATGAAATAAATCAACTTATTCCAATTGAGCTCAAAATTTTTGTAAATGTTCATCACATGATAACTAAGTAGCAAAACAATTTTCATAATTTTTGGATAATTAATTAAGCCTAGAAAAATCATGGAAACCCATTTATTAATTAATTGAGCAATTTTTATCACATTCAAAAAGTACTGTAAATCAATATTTCATATTTTTCCTAAATAATATTCATCACAGAGAGGTCACACAAAAAATTTTATAATTTTTGGAGCTCTAAATAAATCTACACAAAATAACAAAAATAGACACTATTCATTTAATTCTGAAAAAGGAAAAAATCATTTTCAAACTGCTGAGTCACTAACATCGGGTCCCACTTGTCATCTTCAACCTCCAGCTTTGACCACGACGGCGACAGCGCTGACCGACGCTTCCTCGCCGATGGTGAGACCAACAGCGACAGCCAAGGTACCAAAACGTTCATAAGGACTAGGCGCACCTACTGATGTCCCTACTTATACCGATTACGGCTCTATACAAGCTCAACGCCGACCATGGCGGACGCGGTGGCTCAGCGACACTATGCTGGCGAAACAAGGCCGGTAGAGATCAAACAAAAGGCATGGGAAGGTTCAGCAGCTCACCACGAACACGTCGGAGCAAAGAGCGAGACCGGAGAAGCAACGGTGACGCGGGTCGACATTGACAGCGGCCACGGCAGAGCAAGCGACGACGACGATGGCGCTCAGGCGACTGTGATGGACAAAATGAGCAAGCAACAAGGTAGTAAGCACCACAACATCGAGATGGAGCTGTAGGTATTCACAAAGCAAGGGCAACGGCTCACCGAAGAGCGCTGGCCACGACGGCGCAGCCACGACAGAGAAGTTACCGGTCGCGAGGAAGAAGAGTTGCTAGCGGTGGGTCCCAGCGGAATCAGGCGACCACAGTTGGTTGTCTAGGCGCGCAAGGAGTAGGTGAAGCTATTGTGCACTTTGCTGCAATGGCGCAGGCGCTGGTTCCACGGCGAGGGCTCGCCGGAGATGAGCAAGGGCGACGGGAAAAACAGAGCAGCAAAATGAAGCACGGCGACGTCGTCTGAGCTTTATAGAGCGGCTGAGAGAGCAAGGAGGCGACACGTAGTGGCCTTCTCCGTGCTAGCATGAAGCCAAGGGCAGCCACAGGCACATCTAGAACCGAGCAGAAGGTCATCGGCGGTGGGGCGGTGGTTGCGACACTGTTCACCATATTTACAGAATTGCCATCCGTTTCAATTTCCAAATTACTCCCAAATTTGCATAACAACTAAAAAATCTCCAAAGGTAAAAGTTGCTCAAAATCCAAAGTTCTACAACTTTGCTTTTATAACCAGCCCCTAATTCGGTCTACATTTTGAAATGAACTTTTGAATTCAAATAGAGGACATTTAACGAATTACGCCTTTTCAAATTACTTCAAATTTTTCATAACAACTTTGAAAACTCCAAAAATAAACTTTGTATAACTTGACAAGCTCTACACTTTTTCTTTTAGGCTCAACCCCAAAATATGCTTAGATTTTGAAATGAGTTTTCAGGGTAGGATTTAAATGCTGAAAATCAGGGTTTTCTTGAAAATTCAAATCCAAACCAAATTTTGAACTTGAGTCAAACAATACAATTCAACACATATCACATAAAGCTAAACTTGTTTTAGTGTATGCATATCAAAATTTTCACTAAATGCCAAATGCTTTGCAATGCATATGATGACATGTCAGGTTTTAGTATTTAAACACCCGAGGTGTTACAATCCTTCCCCCTAAAAGAAATCTCGTCCCGAGATTCAAAGCCATAGGGTAAGTAATGGAAAAGGAAATGTGTCAGTCCAAAAACATCCAACACTTGTCCATAAAACAGCTGAGGTTCCTTTACAAAACACAACTTGCAACAACCGAGCTCAACTAACATTACTCTATAATGATGCAAGAAACTCTGGAAATTTTTCTAACACGTAATCTTCGGATTCCCAAGTAGATTCTTCTTCGGAATGTTGATTCCATTGTATCTTGTAAAACTTGATTGTCCTCCTTCGAGTAACACGGTCTTTCTGATCCAGAACTTGAATAGGATATTCGGAATAGGTCAAATCAGGTTCAAGTTCCACTCCTTCAACCTCAACATTCTGCTCAGGCACTCGGAGACACTTCTTTAATTGAGAAACATGGAACACATCATGCACTGCTGAAAGATGTTCGGGTAGCTTCAAGCGATATGCCACTTTTCCATACCTCTCTAAAATTTGAAATGGCCCAATATATCGAGGTGCCAACTTGCCTTTAACACCAAAACGAGTAACTCCCTTCATTGGTGATACCTTCAGATATACAAAATCTTCCTTGTTAAACATCAATGGTCTACGTCGTTTATCTGCATAACTCTTTTGTCGGGACTGAGCTATCTTCAAATTACTTTGTATTTGCCTAACCTTGTCTTCTGTTTCTTTCACAAGGTCAATTCCAAAGAATCTTCTCTCTCCGGGCTCGGACCAACTCAGTGATGTTCTGCATCTACGACCATAGAGTGCTTCAAATGGAGCCATTCTAATGCTCTCTTGATAACTATTATTGTATGAGAACTCAACCAAAGGCAGACTTTTGTCCCACTTCTTGGAATAGTTAAGGAAACAACACCTTAACATATCTTCAAGTACTTGATTGACCCTTTCAGTCTGACCATCGATTTATGGATGATAAGCTGTACTATACAGTAGTTTGGTACCTAACGAAGTATGTAAGTGTTTCCAAAAGCTAGAGATAAACTGTGTACCCCGATCTGACACTATGGTCCTTGGTACTCCATGTAGACTCATGATTCTTGCTAGATACATCTTGGCATACTAGATAGTAGGATATACACTCTTGACTGGAAGAAAATGTGCTGACTTAGTCGATCTACAATGACCCATATTGAATCAAAACCTTTTGATGTCTTGGGTAGACCAACAATAAAGTCCATACTAATATCCTCCCACTTCCAAGCTGGAATAGGTAATGGCTGTAACTCTCTAGCAGATCTCAAATGTATAGCTTTCACCTTTTGACAAGTATCACACTTGGCTATATACCGGGCAATTTCTATCTTCATTTTGGTCCACCAAAACCTTTGTTTCAAGTCATGGTACATCTTATTACTTCCTAGATGAATTGATAACCTAGTAGCATGGGCTTCTTCAAGAATTGACTGTCGCAACTCCAGAACCTTTGGTACCACTAAGCGATCCTTGAACCATAACACACCTTCATCATCTACTTTGAAGCATTCTGCTTTCCCATCCTTGATTCTTTCTTTGATATAGGCTATACCCTTGTTTTCTTTCTGAGCAGCAATAATCTGATCTCGAATAGTGGCTTCAATAGTTATATTGGTCAAACTACCTTGTTGAATTACCCCTATACTCAACTTTTCCATCTCTTGGCATAAAGTAAAACCCATTGTTCTTACTGTCAGACAATTGCAATGGCTCTTTCAACTGAGGGCATCTGCAACTACATTTGCTTTACCAGGATGGTAATGTACTTCCAAGTCATAATCTTTAATCAATTCTAACCATCTTCTTTATCGCATGTTCAAATCCGATTGAGTAAAGATATACTTTAAACTCTTATGATCTGTGTAAATATGGCACGTATTACCAAGCAGGTAATGCCGCCAAATCTTCAGAGCATGGACAACTGCTGCTAACTCTAGATCATGAGTAGGATAGTGCTCTTCATGTTGCTTGAGTTGTCTGGAAGCATAGGTAATAACTCGGCCTTCTTGCATCAATACACATCCAATGCCAATACCCGAAGCATCACAATAAACGTCAAATGACTTCTCGATATCAGGTTGGGCTAATACTAGTGCAGTGGTTAACAACCTCTTCAAAGTCTGGAAAGCTTCTTCACATTCAGATGACCAGACAAACTTGGCTTGGTTCTTCAACAACCTAGTGATAGACTTGGATACTCTAGAGAAATCTAGAATAAAACGACGGTAATACCCCACCATTCCCAAAAAACTCCGAACCTGATGGACAGTGGTTGGTGGTTTCCAATCAAGCACATCCTTAACTTTACTTGGATCAACAGCAACTCCTTCAGCTGATAAGACATATCCTAGAAACTGTACTTCCTTAAGCCAGAAGTCACATTTACTGAATTTGACATATAATTGATGTTCTCTTAAGCGGGTCAGGACAATTCTAAGATGTTCCGCGTGTTCCTTCTTGTTCTTAGAATAAACTAGGATATCATCAATAAACACCACCATAAACTTGTCTAGCTCAGGCATGAATACTGAATTCATCAGATACATGAAATGAGCTGGGGCATTTATCAAACCAAAAGACATTACCAAGTATTCATATAATCCATATCTCATGGTAAATGCCGTTTTGGGAATATCTTCAGGCTTAATCTTGATTTGGTGATAGCCTAACCTTAAATCAATCTTGGAGAAAACTTTGGCTCCGACCAGTTGATCAAAAAGCAAGTCTATCCGAGGTAAGGGATACTTATTCTTAATGGTCACTTCATTCAACGGACGATAGTCAACACATAACCTCAGGGTCTCATCTTTCTTTTTCACAAAAATTGCAGGGCATCCCCAAGGTGATGAACTAGGTTGAATAAATCCTTTCTCAATCAACTCTTGCAACTGAGTCTTCAACTCGGCTAATTCCTTAGGAGGCATCCTATAAGCTCTCTGAGAGATCGGAGCTGTTCCAGGCTTTAACTCTATGTTAAACTGAACATCCCTATCTGGTGGTAGACCGAGTAAATCCTCAGGAAAAACATCAGGGAATTCACAAAATACCAGGATATCTCTAATCTCCTTGACAGAAGTTGCACAAACTCTTTCCACTGATCTCCTTAAGGTTGGAAGTTGGATAAGGAGCTGAGAATTACTATCAGGCAAACTCACCCTTAATGTCCTATGCAAAGCATCTATAACAACCTTATGCTGATACATCCAATTCATTCCCAAGATCACATCTATATCTTGATCCTTGAGAATAATCATGGTAGTGGGAAAAATATGCCCACCTAGGTTTATGGGTACCTGGTATACCATTTCCTTAGTACATAGACGTCCCCCGGGCGACTGTATAAAGAAACTTTCCTTTGTTTCCCCAATTGGAATTGCATGCTTTACGACAAAGGTTCTATTGATGAATGAATGAGATGCACCAGAATCAAAAAGCATAACAGCAGGGTGATCGGCGACAGGAAACATACCCATCATCACTGGCTCCCCTTCCAGAATTTCTCCAGCTTGAATATAGAACACCCGTCCTATCTTCCTTTCATCTTTGCCCTTCTGAGCATTCTGATTGTGGTTCTTGTTCTATGCTTGACCCTGTTGTTGATTGGCAGGGGCCTTCTAATAATTTTGATTAGCCTGCTTGGGATACGGACATTCCCTGGAAAAATGACCGTTCCTTCCACAATTGTAACATGGATAATTGTGACCCTGGGATGTTGGATCATTGCCACTAGGAGCATTGGTCTGTTAGGTTTATAGCAGGATGGACATTTGACTGTTGCCCAGCTTGGAACTACGGTGGATGATAAGGAGGACGATAATGGTTGACTGGATGATAGATTATCTTTTGCCTCTTTTGATTTCCACCAAAAGATCTAGACGACACACTTTTCTTTTTCTTGATCTACTTATGCTGCCGATACTTTTCCTCAGAAGCAATTGCAATATTCACTGCCTCATGATAAGTAACATTGGCACATGCAGTCATCATTGTCTATAATTTGGTATTTAGTCCCCTCATGAACCATTTCTTTTTCTTGGCATCTGTATTGACATGTTCAGATGCATACTGTGACAGGTGATTGAATCTACCCACATATTGCATAACCGTTTGATCCCCTTGCTTTAAAGCAAGGAACTCATCCAACTTCATGGCCATCACCCCTTCTAGAATATAATGAGCTCTGAAGGCACTACGGAACTTAGCCCAAGTTATTGGAATGCCAGCTGGTTGCATAGCCACTAAATTTGCCCATCAGGCACCTGCTGCACCTCTAAGTTGCTGGGCAGCAAACACAGGTTTCTACATCTCCGTGCATGGAATAAGATCAAATTTCTGCTCCATGGTCCGAAGCCAATCATCAGCCTCTAGTGGTTCATCTACCTTAGTGAACACTGGGGGTCTTGTATCTGTAAAATCAACATACGTAGCCTCCTGCCTGTTATGATTGCGGCCACGGTTTCCTTGCACCATATTCTAATTATGCACCATATTCTGATTACTCTGAGCTATCTCTCGAAGCAATCGAGCATTTTCTACGGTCACATGGACCAGTGCTACTATAGCATCAGCTAAAGTTGGCGGAACTGGTGGTGGATTAGGAACACCACCCTCTTCATGCGAAGAACCAGGAATATCCGAAGCACGTGTACGAGGCATCTATTCATAACAAACCAAACTTTACTCACAAGCTTTTATTGAGATATAAAAGAGCTCACTGCAAATACATTACATTGGGTTTACTTATTTAAGCACAAGCCCGCACCTAAACAAGACTACTTAACTTAACTAGATCTCCTATTTTACAACTCTACTCTTCTCCTCGACCACATCAAACCTTGTGATCGGTATCCATTCCAGAAACATTTCCGCCTTCATTATCACTTTCATCAACCATCACTATTTCTTCTGGATCTTCTTCTTCTTCTTCTTCTTCTTCTTCTTCAAGTTCATCATCATTAGCAATGATGACACCAGGGTCCATTGCATCAGCTTGAGGTTCATGATTTGGATCTAGGAGGTTGCTCAGCCTATGGACTTCTTCATGCAAAGTAGTATTATGTTCTTCTAAATCTTCTACATAAAATTCTAGCTCATGCGCTCTAGCTCTAGCTACATCTCCCCTATGCCAAGCCTCATTTCTCCCTTCCACCATATGAACTAACATACGCTCGTAGTTCTTATGAGCGGTGGTGCTACACTTCAATTGCTCCTTTAACTTGCCCAGCCGGATGGTGTCCAAGGCTCTATCCCTAGTAGCCTGTGCTAACTCTGTTGAAAGCCTCTGTATCTCTGCCTGGGGATCAGTCCTAGAGCTGCTACTGCTAGCACCGTCATTTCTAGGGGCAAGCTAGTGACGAGGAACTCCTTTAGGTCCAATGGACTTACGGGGCGTTACCTTGGTGCGAGCCATATTGTAGGAAGCAAGATTAATCCAATTAAGACAATCTGATCAAAATCTAAAGAGCAGCCAGGATGGATTGCATAACTCAACCCAAACTCACTACCCAACCCAGACTCAGGGTGAAGGAAGTAACAAGTGAATTAATTATGATGCATGAATCGTTCTTACGAACAAAAACATCAAAGCTTATAAAGTACATAACCACAGTTATTTTTATATAGGGCATAATAAGATTACTACTCCACCACACAAAGCCTTTTTAATCAATTAAGGAATGGTGAGAATGAAATAAGATAAGCCAGGAGCAATTTGGACCAAATTAACAAGTTATATCTATTTGTCCCAAATCATTTTAAAGTTTTTGTAAAACAATACAACAAAGACTTTGTAACGATCGCTCTGATACCATTCTATGGTAGAACCTCCTAAATTATAGGACCCACATGCACCTGTTACTGTCCAATGACCTTTGACAACTATGCATATGTTCCTGGTAACTTAAGAAGTCTACCGGGTGTCCTCGGGGAACCCCAAATCATCCACGATTTCCGAGCTGGATCACATTATAGAGTCATTGTAGTATTACAACAGTTATTCAAATATATACATCAGAGTAAAATAGCGGAAGTCTTATGATAACATAGTTTACAAACCAGTTGTTTCAAACTTTACAAACTAAGTTCGATAATTATTACAAACCATAGTAGTAGTGGAGTGGCATAATTAACATAAACATAACACACAAAATAAGCATCCTGCCTATGGATCACACATTCACTTATCGTCATCGATAGGAACAACAATCATGCAGCAAGGTCCAAAACAGACCTGCTCATGAGGCTCACCTGCAACAAGGGTCAACGAACCCTGAGTATAAAAGTACTCAACAAGACTTAACCGAAATAAAAACTGAGAAGACTCAGGAATGCAGGCTCAGGGATTCAAAGTTGGCTTTAGCAATAATCAAAGTTCTTTTGTGTAAAAGCTCTTTACAAAATTTTAGTATTTCAATATTTAAACTTCATAAGAACAATATATGAATCTGCCATGATATGTAATGAGATCATGAACTTCATATCAAACTCTTTCTCAAACCTTACTTAAGTTTCAGTTATTAACTACGATGATGAATAGTGAGTTGAGTCTCCATAACCGAGGAGCAACGACGATTTGAACCGATTATAAACCCAGCTGGGGATTCCAGACCACACGGCATATGTAGGCCCTCGACTTACATATATCAACCTACCCTCGGATCTTCTAAAACAAGAACGGGTTCGCGCCACCCGAGAATACAGTACTCCACCAATCCGACCCATTGCCACGTGGGTACATGCTATTCCCGCCATCTCTCCACTCCCAATTCTCGTAATAGAATAGCCGAGTTAAGGCTTACCGGAGTATGTGGTTAGTACTCCAAAGTCTCATCTCATGCAATTCAACAACGGACGGACCTTAATCGACACAGGCGGAAAGAAGCCGCTCATAAGACCTCCATGTCTTGTGGCTCTCACACACCGAGTCCGCCCGGTCTAGATTTATTACTTCCATGCTCATATCTCATGATAACATAAGTAACCAAAGATCCATTTAAAATTCTCAGGTGACAGGTAATCACCCGACTAAGCATGACTAAGCATATCTAGACATTTACGAATAAAACAAGTAATCAAGGTAGATATGGAAAAACAAGGTTGGTAATGCACCAATTAGGTTTCCACTTGACTCCTAATCACTTAATGCAGTATAGAAAAGCAAAAGCGATAAAATTTGTAAAACACAAGGTAGGGTTAAATGCATCCGGGGCTTGCCCTCGTTGACGGAAAAGTTAGGTTCCTGCGACATTCCACAAGTATCCGATCCGACCTCAACAGACGGATTAACCTCCTCCGCAACTTGATTAACTACCACGTGCTCACCTTCGTTCACTACACGTAGTAACAATGCCATGTTTAACATGATGCGGAATACGAAACATGATGCATGATGATGGATGTAAAATTAACAAATCGAATACAACTTTCCTTCGCGGTACAGTTGCAAGTCAAACGAACTAGATCTTTTTCATAACACATACATCAATTGGCAAGGATCATTACCAACTAATGATTCAAGGTCATCACTCAATCCAAAATTTCAAACAAAACCTAAATTATTAAAGGTTACTATTTGCTTTTATGAATTAATTATTTAATTCAAAATTATGAAATAAATCAACTTATTCCAATTGAGCTCAAAATTTTTGTAAATGTTCATCACATGATAACTAAGTGGAAAAACAATTTTCATAATTTTTGGATAATTAATTAAGCCTAGAAAAATCATGGAAACCCATTTATTAATTAATTGAGCAATTTTTATCACATTCAAAAAGTACTATAAATCAATATTTCATATTTTTCCTAAATAATATTCATCACAGAGAGGTCACAAAAAATTTTCAAAATTTTTGGAGCTCTAAATAAATCTACACAAAAATAACAAAAACAGACACTATTCATTCAATTCTAAAAAAGGAAAAAATCATTTTCAAACTGCTGAGTCACTGACATCGGGGCCCACTTGTCATCTTCAACCTCCAGCTTTGACCACGACGGCGATGGCGCTGACCGATGCTTCCTCGCCGACGGTGAGACCAACAGCAACAGCCAAGGTACCAAAACGTTCATTAGGACTAGGCGCACCTACTGATGTCCCTACTTGTTCCGATTACGGCTCTATACAAGCTCAACGCCGACCATGGCGGACACGGTGGCTCGGCGACACTATGCCGACGAAACAAGGCTGGTAGAGATCAAATAAAAGGTACGGGAAGGTTCAACAGCTCACCATGAACACGTCGGAGCAAAGAGCGAGACCGGAGAAGCAACGGTGACGCGGGTCGACGTTGACAGCGGCCACGACGGAGCAAGCGACGACGACGGTGGCGCTCAGGCGACTGTGATGGACAAAATGAGCAAGCAACAAGGTAATAAGCACCACGGCATCGAGACGGAGCTGTAGGTACACAAATCAAGGGCAACAGCTCACCGAAGAGCGCTGGCCACGACGGCGCAGCCACGACGGAGAAGTTACCGGCCGCGAGGAAGAAGAGTTGCTAGCGGCGGGTCTCGGTAGAATCAGGCGACCACAGTTGGTTTTCTAGGTGCGCAAGGAGTAGACGAAGCTATTGGGTGCTTTGCTGCGATGGCACAGGCGCTGGTTCGACGGCGAGGGCTCGCTGGAGATGAGCAAGGGCGACGGGAAAAGTAGAGCAGCGAAATGAAGCACGGCGACGTCGTCTGAGCTTTATAGAGCGGCTGAGAGAGCAAGGAGGCGACATGCAGTGGCCTTCTCCACGCCAGTACGAAGCCAAGGGCGGCCACAGACGCGTCTAGAACCGAGCAGAAGGTCGCCGGCGGTGGGGCGGTGGTCGTGACACTGTTCACCATATTTACAGAATTGCCATCTATTTAAATTTCCAAATTACTCCCAAATTTGCATAACAACTCAAAAATCTCCAAAAATAAAAGTTGCTCAAAATCCAAAGTTCTACAACTTTTCTTTTATAACTACCCCCTAATCCGGTCTACATTTTGAAATGAACTTTTGAATTCAAATAGAGGACATTTAACGAATTACGCCTTTTCAAATTACTTCAAATTTTTCATAACAACTTTGAAAACTCCAAAAACAAACTTTGTATAACTTGACAAGCTCTACACTTTTGCTTTTAGGCTCAACCCCAAAATATGCTTAGATTTTGAAATGAGTTTTCAGGGTAGGATTTAAATACTGAAAATCAGGGTTTTCTTGAAAATTCAAATCCAAACCTAATTTTTAACTTGAGTCAAACAATACAATTCAACACATATCACATAAAGCTAAACTTGTTTTAGTGTATGCATATCAAAATTTTCACTAAATGCCAAATGCTTTGCAATGCATATGATGACATGGCAGGTTTTAGTATTTAAACACCCGAGGTGTTACGCACTCTGAGCAACAACTCATCAGCATTTGAATCTAGATTTCTCTGCAATTGTTGACTCATCTGTGGGTTAAAATTTCGGATAACTTGATACCCTAGATTTGGAATCATATGAAGGGTATTGTAATATGTGCCATAATGATATCCTTGTGGAATCTCTATCTATTGGGTCCTTTGCTGATTTGCTGCTTGAAGTCTCTGGTTGTAGATGTTGGGATCTATATCTCTACAAATCCTTTGAATTGATGGTGCTATTTTTTGAGCCGACGACGGTATTTGGCCTGATGTGCCAAAATTAACCATTTGATTCTGAACTTGCCCCGTTAGCTATTGCACATACTACACTGACGATCCAAGATGATTCTGTATTTGATTAGTAGTGGTGCCTTGAACTTGCTTAGATGAGATCTAAACTGCCTGGACATCATCATTACTAGTTAGTGTTGCTTCTTGATGGCTAGTACTGGCTTGATTAGTCCCCTAAGTCAACGGATGTGGAATGTTGTAATAAGCAGGCCCAACCTAATCAATTGGACATCCATGAAACACCTCTTTCATGGTATTGTGGAAGGTGTTCAAAAAGCTGTATTATGGATCAACATGGCATCATGAACATATTTGTTTACAGCATCTACGAAGAAATGCCTATCATCAACTTCGTCTGTATCTGACTGTCCATACATCAAAACTCTTGGTAGTAGATATTTCTGAACAACTTTATTGTCACGTGTTTTGGTGTAGGACAACAAACACTTGATCTAGAATTCTTCTATAGCTTTGCAGATGACATCTTTATCTTCATCAGGTAGGTCTTCATAAGGCACCATAAGAATGTCCCTATTGTTGTGAGTTGCCATGACGATTGTGGGGTCCCACCGGGCATGCCAGAATGCGTGTCGATGCGAAAATATGGTAGCCGCGCTGGGTGGACATGCAGCAAGCCAGAACGATCTAGAGATCTGCCTGGCTTCAACGTAGGACTAATCGATCCTGTGAATTCCCAAGGGCGTGCCAGTCAATTTGACCTATAATTGATAAGGAGAGAAAGTTTATCGTTAATTTAGGGTGGAACATGCTGGTTTTGCCCAGACAGTTACAAGAGTACCGCTTTGGGAGCAGCCAAACGGGAAAAATCGACTAAATAGCCGATACAAGAAGAAATCGGTTGTTAAGAACTGTAAAGCTCATGGATCATGATTGATTTTATAGTAATGAATACAATACACCTAGTTTTAATGATCTTTTCCCTTAAGCTATTAACATGTATGCGTCGAAGATACATCACTGGCTAAATTAGATTTGATCAATACATGGTGTAGAGATAATGAATCTGGTAAAAAGGGATATGCCATGCAAACAATCGACTGTTTGATATAGACAGACCTACAAACCATCTAGATCTAATCTATTACCGTTAATAGTGAGGCTCGACCGGATCGATGTAGCTATGACGATGATGATGATAGTCTAGAACCAAAAAATCCATAGAACCAACCATACTTCAATAGGTTCATGAAAGCGTGCCATATCTTATGAAAGCATAGGCGAATCGGCTAAAATAGCCAATTCAAGTGGAAAAGAGATTACAACATGTGAACAATCAACTATTTAATACAAACAGATCTATAAACTCATCAAATCTAACCGGTTATCCTTAACAGTGGGGTTCGATCGGATCGATGGCAGCCATGATAAAGATAACAGATCAAACCTTTAAAGTAAACATATCTATTCATATTTAATAGAATCATGAAGACAAGCTATAAGCGTTAAAGTATGGGCAATCAGCTATTTATCTGATGTAGGCATAGCAAACAGCCAAGGTCACACCTAGTCGAAAGCAAATCTACCAACTAGCATACTCCGATCTAAAGTGCTAACAGTGGGGATTGATCGGATCGTTACAACTATAATAGCGAGCTATAGACCAGATTCAACTAGCTAGTAAACCTTCTTAAGATTAGACATGGCTTAACCACGTACTATGCATGATCAAGATCAAAGTAGAACAACCAATAAAACATAATCCACCGTTTAAAGTAAGAACCATCACAATGTGAAAAGATAAACGAAGGACTAAAAGGATGTGAGGCCAATCTAGATCGATCTTGATCGGGCAGGTTGATACTACTAAAACTAATGACAACAAGAACATCAGCAAGATCAGTAACTTAATGAATCTACCCGAAGGATGCCACCCTTAGGTAGAGCCAATAACTTGACCTTAATCTAATTTGAGCAGTTGAGGTCAAACTTAACCGATGCAGCCATACTTGGACTAGATAAGGATCGATAACTAACTTATACTAGAGCTCATAAGAGGTCGGCCGATCTGATGCAGCCTTACAAATAGAAGTATAAGCCATGATGGTACTTATAGACAAGCTGGAGGTCGACCAGATCGATGCAACCCTGCTTGTTGAAGAACTCGCCGAGAGCTACAGTACTTCTACTCCTAAGGGTTGGCGTGAGGCCAAAAAAAGTAATTGGTATTGATTGATTGTTGGATCCTTTTCACAATAGCTGGGGTCCAATATTTATACCCGGAACCTAAACATGAATCCTACTCAAGTATGACTCATTACAATCTTTGGTATAAGAGAAAACATTCCTAACTTAAGATAACTTGAACCCTAATCTTTCCCTTTTTGTAGAGTCCGACATGTTTTTCCCCGATGCCAACTGTAGCTCATTGATGTTATCTGCTGACATCATCCTAAGAGGGCCAATCCTAGTACCGTGTTTGAATCAGCTGATATTGATCCTTATACAATCGATTCCTTGATGACACAATCTTGGAAGCTTCGAGTTCCCGCGTTCTTCTTCCCAAATTTTGGTGTAAACACCACACCTTTCGGGGGGTCAAGCTCATCATCATCATCTTTGGAGGATTGCTGTGAGTTCTGCAAGCTCATAAGTGGGGCGGATGAGGCCCACCAACGCTACTCTGATGCCACCCACGAGGTGAGCCGACTGGAGCATTGTCTTGAGGCCGTTCGAGTGGCCTCCGAGGCGTTAGAGAGGGAGACTACTGCCGATGCCCAAGCCTACGTCGTGGGTAAGGATGCTTCTATGTTTTGTTGTCTCACTCATCATTTATCATTCTTGATTTCCTTCTGATCTTCGCGTCCCTTCGTTGCCAGTGTTGGAGGAGCAGTTGGTGGCCTCCCACCATGAGACGGAGGAAGCTCACCTTCGAGAGGTTCTTCTGATGGAGGACCATGAATGCATGGTTGTGGTCAGAATCCGTCGAGGAGCCGGTGTTGTGCTCGCCGCCCTACAGCTCCGCACTAGCTAGGATTTTTGTTAGGTAGCGCCCTGGTTCCCAGAGCATGCTAGCAAGGCAGAGCCAGCGGAGATGGTCGATGGCTTTGCCACCGTTGCGGTCGCCATCGTGGCCGCTGTGAACATGGAGGACATCCTCCGTGGCGGTGGCCAAGGGCCTTAGGTTGTACCTAGAGTCCTTGGATGAATAAGATTGTTCAGCTGGTGTTTCGTGCTTCTTTTTCTTTCACCCGTCCGTTGTTGATCCATTTGTTTGAATGTGATAGTCGTGACCTTGCTTGGGGATCAACCCACGTAGTTGTGCTTGGTGTGACTCCATTTTTTTATGACCGTGGTGTCATAGGATAGTCCCGGCGATAGCGCGCCTTGAGTCGTCTCCTTTTTCTTCGGATCGTGATTATCTTTCCGGTGGGCATCAATGCGCGGCATGCTATGGTGTAGCCCTTATGAGTGAACCATGTCATCAGGCATGCACCGATCGACATAGGTTTCTTGGGCACACGTGTGCGTCGTTAGAGCATCGCTTGATGCGCTCTTATTAAGGCATGTCACAATCATTGGGCTCAGAAGAGATTCATTGATGGTTACATACAAAATTTTCAGTGGGCTGAGAGAAGCCTTGACACGAATGTTTAGTGCTCACGCCACTGGTCGAGGCTTTCATCGCTCATAGTGCCCGACATGGTGGGGCTTCGAACACAAGGCTCGCTGTGTTAAGGAATGTGCCATGTCATGGACCCTCTGACGCTCTTTGATCGCATCGTTCTTGAGCCGTGTTGCCACCTGCCTTGCTGTGTGCTACGGCTAAGGTCGCAGAGCGCGTCCTTCATGTGCTCCTCTACTGTGTAGGGAAATCGTGTTCAGGATTAGCCCCCTAGGGCTAGCTCACAGCTGTCGTGATGTCGTAGTTCTCCCGTTCATAGAGGTGGGCCTACTGAAGGTCGCCACCTATAGTGATGACCCTGTGTGGGCCAGGCATCTTGCGCTTTAGTTTGGTGTAGTTGGGGATGGCCATGAACTTGGCGTAGCATGGCTAGCCCAATATGGCATGATAGGCGCTAGGGAAGTCCGCTATTTTGAAGGTGAGCGTCTCTATGCGGAAGTTGGCTCGACCCTCGAACGTCATGGGTAAGTTGACTTGCCCAAGGGGGATAGCTTGGAGCTTGGGTATGACTCCATGGAATGGAGCACCGGATGGTCATATGGCTACCCATGAAAGCCCCATGGCATCATAGGTCTCAGCGTAGATAAGGTTGAGGCCGCTTCCACCGTCCATGAGGACTCGAGATAGACAGGTCTTGCCGATGATCGGGTCCATGATGAGGGGAAGCATTCCATTTGCAGGATGTGGTCGGGGTGATCCTTTCGGTCAAAAGTGATCATGGTTTCTAACCATTTCAGGAAGGCCACGATGGCTTCTCCTAGGGTGGCTGCGTTGAACTCCCTAGCCATGAGCTTCTATCAGCGTTTGGACTCGTACGACATCGGTCCACAAAAGATCATGAGGCACCCTCTTAGGTCAGGATACACATCCCCCTTCTCTTCATTGTTAGTAGGCCCAGATGGTGTGTCCATATTGCTCATCTTATAGTTGCTGCTGAAGTAGCGCTTGATAAGGTCACACTTGAGGGCGTGCTTAACTGGATAGCCATGGTTGTGGCACGGCATCTTCACTACCTTGTCGAAACTGACATCGTTGAGCTTGCTTGTTTTCTGCTTGTGGACCCTATTGGCCGATGACTATGATGAACTCGCTGTCGCGGTGCCTCTAGCTATCCTTCTTGCCCTTTATTCGTCGATTGAGGTCCCTAGCCTCATCTGCAGGTTCGGCTTGAGCCTTTGTTGATGGTCACTAACACCATTATAAACAATCAATATAACCTGCATTTATACTTAATTCCATCACCAAACATAGGTATAGGGGTTTAAACTAACAAATTCCATGAGTTTTGGTGAATCTGTGTTTTTAGCAGGGTTTATCCAGAAAACCATCAAGGGGGACCTATTCGTCAAAGCAAATTATGGAATTCCGCCGCATAAACAACGTGGGAAGATTCTAGAAGGCTCTAGGAGGCTCTCCACTAAAGTAGACCTCGAGGGCTGCCATGTGGGGCTGGCTAGCTCCACCTGCAGGCCGGCCAGCCTATGGGTCCCACCAGCCAGCCTCCACTTCAAAAGTTGGTTTTCCATGACCATTAAGATCTAATCTTCACCATTTATTTAAGTTGGTTTGATCCGAGGGATCAGGATTGATGCTCTGACCTATATATATCAGCCCCTACCCCCCTTCCTTAGCAGATCCCTGAAACCCTAATTCATATCTTTAGGATTAGAGCCAGCAATCAAGAGAAGATTAGTCATCCATAGGATCTAGTCCTGTAAATAATAGTGAGATGGAGAGTGAGGGAAGAGTATGGAGGAGATGTTGGCCTATCGGTGTTCTCTCTATAGCCTGTACCTTGGTGGATCCAAGTTCTATCTGAGCTTGCCTCTAAGATTTCTCTGATAATCAACTTCTGATTCATGTAAGCTTCTGGTTTATATTATTCATCAGGTTCACAACTCATTTGAGTGTTTTATTCTTTATCCGGGAAGAGTAAAGTAGTAATTGTAGTGTAAGCATGGTGTTTAGACTCTGATTACT
This sequence comes from Miscanthus floridulus, assembly GCF_019320115.1. Taxonomy (NCBI): domain Eukaryota; kingdom Viridiplantae; phylum Streptophyta; class Magnoliopsida; order Poales; family Poaceae; genus Miscanthus; species Miscanthus floridulus. The sequence continues at coordinate 101,304,215 of NC_089584.1, forward strand.
TGTGGATGCATCCTACATTTTGGATCGGTGGTAGCTCACGAGGGTGACTCTTATAGCCTCATTGAATCCTCTGTAGTCCACCTGCCGTTTGTAGGGCAAGTACGATGCGGTTACTATGGGAAGCATACTATGGGAAGCATCCTCTACTGGTGTCTTTCCTTAAGTAATGACCCTAGTTGGATAGTAGAAGACATAGCTTACCCAAGTCAGAACTAGAGAACCTTAGTTTTCCTCTCTACGCTCCTATTTATCTTAACCTTGTTGCTACCCCTAGTTAAGTTAGATTGTAGTTAGTCTCACACGTTTCCATGTGGATACGATACTTGGAATACTTCTAGATGAAAGCTACAGTGGCATCCGTGCGCTTGTGGATTTATCTGTGTGTGTTAATTTATACCAATAGCCTTGCCCTTATGTTTGTAGAAGATTGCATAGATGACCTCCTCGTCGACGACATAGCTTGTTGCGAGGTCGAGCAACTCCCATGTCATTCACGGTTTGCAGTGTCTGAGCTCGTGAATGAGTGCTTCATTGCTCGTATCGGAGATGAACGCTCCGATCACATCCACATACATGTTATCGGGAAGCTCGTTGCATTGCTTGGGGCGGATGTACTCGTGTAGAGTCTCTCTTGCTTTTTGCTTGCATACTTTGAGGTCCTAGGAATTTCTAGGACGCACGTACGTGCCCTAAAAATTCCCTACGAAGATGCGCTTTAAGTCTGCCCATGAGTGGATGCTGTTCAAGGGGAGATGCTTGAGCCATGCTCGAGCACTTTTTGCAAGGTAGAGTGGCAAGTATTGGATGATAAAGAGGTCATCGTCCGTCCCACCTGCTCGACAAGTGAGGCGGAAGTCTTCCAACCACACAGCAGGGTTGGAGTCCCCAGAGTACTTGATGATGTTTGGTGGCATGTGGAAGCGTGCCGGGAATGGCGTCTATCGGATCTTTATTGTGAACGCCTATGGGCCACGGGCATCTGGGCTCGGGTTGCATCGAGCATCCCATACCCTAGGATGCTAGCCATGGTTATCCAGGTCACTGTCACCATAGTGTAATTGATCTTTGACCGCCCAGTCTAGCCCAGGGCGCCTGATGCCTTGAGTTGGACGGGCGTTGTGGTGTCTGACTTAGCGGCTGTGCGCTGGGGAGGGCTCCCACCTATGTGCCGCACTACCATTGTTTGGTCGGAGCATGCTTGGTGCATGGTGTCCTTCTAGGGTGCCACATGCCAAGGAGATGTGTACGAGGCTAGCCTTAGGATGTTGCCACCCTGCAGAACTTTGAGCCTACTGTATCGCTGCAATTCCTAGCAAATCTCGTAGTTCTTGATGGACGTGGTTTCCCTTATCGGTCGAGGGCTCAGGGTCCGTTCGCATGATCATGGCAGCTATTGCAATGTTCTAGCTAGCTTGAGGGAAGACATGTGTCTCCCTCTTGCCCTATTGGATTTGATCATACACATGGCGTGCCCGCGCCCATGCGCCATCGGTGTCGAGGTGTTATGCGCTAGGGCATTTGTCATCATAGCGTTCATTGGCTAGATCAGCTTCTTAGGCCCTAGCTCATTCCAGGCGTTCCTGGTTGTACTCAGCCTATTCCCCGAGGGTGCGTGGAATCAGATTGGTGTCGTCCTCTGCATCCTCCACCGGTGTTGCGCCATCCTCCGAGAGATGCAACATGTTGCACTTCCTCGGCGAATGGCAGCTCCCCTCAGAATTGGACTCAGAGTCCATGTTCTCAGGGGTGGCCAGTAGGAGGTCATAGAGGGACTCTAGATCCCTCTCCATCATCCCCACAAACCAGGGGGAATCTAGCATCATTGTTTGGCCATTGCGCTTGGCTAGCTCCTGCTCAAAGAGCACGATTGCATCCCTCATTTTGGAGGGCAGTGGAGTGCTAGGGTTCTAGAATTTGGCCTCTGCCGGTAGGGGCCCACCTCCGTAGAGCTAGGAAAAGTGTTTACCAACACATAAAACATGCATCGGCTCAACTCTAGCTCAAGGTTCGCCCTGAGATAGGTGTTGACTTAGCATGCTAGCGCATCAGACTCGATGATCATGGGACCAGCTCGGGCTAGTCCATGATCAGGCGTCAAGATGTGCGGTGGATTTGCATTCTCTTCGCTCAGTCATAGCTAACCTAGGTGGTCAACCATGAAGTCCAAGTCCCCATAGTGCAAGGCTTGGCCAGGGAGAAGACCATCTATGGGAGCTGGCCCATTGATGTTGGCGAACTCGAGGCTTCCAAAGTGGAAGCGGCCACCACAGGCCGCACCAAGAGCAAGTTCAATGTAAGTGCAGGGAGCCATCGCTTCCTTCTCTATGATTGAGAGTGCACGACTATCCCCTACCTAGCGCGCCAACTGTCAGTGTTTTTTAAACTGGACTAGTAAACTTATATGATTGCCGCGCTGCTCTAGGAAGACGATGGTAGCATCCATAGACATGAGGATTTATACTAGTTTAGGCCAGAGCCCTATGTCCAGTCTCAGAGATGATTGAGTGTGTGTTCCTCAATTGAATGCTTTAAAGTTCTTACAATGGGGGTGCAAGAATGGAGGAAGGTCCTATGCTAGGCGAAGGGCTACTCAAAGAGAAGCTCTAGGAGCCCTACTACAATGGTGAATGAATGGAATGGTAGAGGATTCAAAATGTCTAGAAAGGGTGCCCTGACTGCCCTTATATAGAGTTTGGGGCTAGGGCGCATACAAAGCAGGAGGTTCTCCCAACCAAAGGCTCATGAGCCTAAGGGAGGTCCTAGCTAACTTGGCTTGCAAGCTATGCCATCTTGTGGAGCATGTCCGAGCATGGCTGTCGTCACCACCTTGTGGTCATGTCATAGTAGAGTGTGGCGTGGTGCTTACTATGCCGACCATGGCGGCACTATAGGCATGGTGGTAGTTCGTCAGCCGTCCTGTGCAATGTGATCCCCATTGTGGTCTTTGTCCTAGTCTCCTGGTTTCCTAGTGCATAGTACATGAGTTGGTAGCCGCCCTTAGGTCATCAATCGCCTAGTCGTCTTTGAGGTGCTGAAGGCCACAATCCTGATCGATGGGGTCATGGCTTTTGTTGGTCCGGGTGTTCGTTAAGTCAAGGCCCCCATCGTGGATCCCATCCCATAGTGGGTGAGATCGTACATGCACCTTGCAGGGCTATATCTAGCCAGTGGTTGTCGTGCCTATCATCACCACCTTAGGGCAGTGTTGTCTTGTCCAACCTTTGTGGTGCAGGGCTAGCATCTGACCGGGCTAAGGTGGCTGTTGTTCCCTCAATCCTCGTGGGGTCAATGAGGCATGTCTGCCCTTGCTAGAGTAGGTGTACTTAGTGGGGCTCGACCTCTCCCCATCCCTTTTAGGGGTCGTGACGGGGGTGAGGTCGTGCACTTTTTTGTGCACCACGTGGCTAAGGCAGAGCGAAGAGGTTGGGGCTGACCCTGGCCCTAGCATCCATCCTGGCTTGCTCAACTCAGCTGGGCCTTAGTTGTTTGGGCCTTTGCCAGCTAGCGTATTGCGGGCCACGTGGTCTGCTAACTAATCAGTGCCTTGAGACACCCTAGGGTTATAACCCCAACAACCTTTGTAGTCCACATCACAAATAATGTAACCAAATTCAAAATTGTTCCGTCCAAATATCTCCAGCGTGGTCACTGTATGTTTCAATATCCAGTTATCGATACCATAGTCTTCTAGAACCCAGAATGAAAGTTGATACTTCCTAAACATACTAGTAGTACATACACTAGGTAACCCTGAGGTTCATGGATGGAGATTGCTTCACCATGTGGCCTATGAATTTTCCTCCATTCTTTCCCAGCATATCAACAACAACTATCTGGACAACTCCAGCCAGTGGATAAAACCATTAAGAAATGCACTTGTGGAATATGTGCGTACAACACCCTTGCCCCATTCAGATTCCTTAAATATCCATGCTACACTCTTTGATGAGTAGATGCTCACACCTATGGACTCACTGGCCCTCTTCTTCCCATATTCAATCACATGGAAGTGCAAGGAGACTATCGGATCGAATCCCAAGCGATCTGAACCAAAAGAACAGTTGCTATCCGGTAGTAACCACCATTTGTTAGTCACCAGATTGCATACAACATATCAAAACCCAATGCACCAGCATAGGATGAGCCCGTGGCAGCAATCTGAGATCACAACATCCTCAATGGGGAAGGGCAAGAAGGTCAAGGAGGGGTATTCACCATTGATGCTAATGAACTTGCTTTTGCCTTTCTAGTCGCGATAGAAGAATTCGGTGATAATCTAGGGCAGCTCCTTATGGTACTCGAATTCAGAGATGAGGCAGTTCCAGGAGCGACAGACACACTTGCACCTACATAAGGTGTGGGCGGTGAGGCGTTGGAGGATGAGGACGAAGACATAGTCTATGAGGACGGCCACTTTGTTCCTCTCGTTGGGGGCCTCCTCCTCCATCTTTAGTTCTTGACTAGGATCTGGTGGAGCGGGGCCAGGAATGGAAGCGGTTGCGCTGTCATCTGAATCAGAGAAGGAGCGCCTGTGGAGATTGGATCATGAGGTCCTTAGTAAACAAATGGAAGCTTGTTTCGTACTCAGATGAGTGAAGAGGGGAATAAAAATCCAAGAAAGCTGGAGAGAAGTGCAAAAGAATTACCATTACCTTTGGATCTTGTGGGATTGGTGGCCATGGTAGTGATGAGTAGCAGCCTAGTCACCGGTGGATCTGTGCGGGACCTACCGGTGAGGCATACTGCCATGGGGTACTAGCTTGTTGGCGGTGAGTGGCGGCTTGCACCTTGCTGAGTAGGGGCGGTCACACATTTCAGCACTAGGGAGCAAGGAGTGACGATGAGGAACAAAAGCTATGGGCGAGGAGAAACACACAGGGTGGGGAGCATGCTTTGTAAGCAACCCTATCAGACGTAGGAATGCAAATTGTGCACAACTTTGTAAAAAACATGTAGGCTTGGAAATTGACGAAAGTATTACCAACCAGACCGTATGCAGGTGGCGGTGAAGGCTACCGATGGTGGTGAATGGGTCCTATGAAGATGTTCCAGGAGCCACCACGCCACTATCGCCATGGACAACAACGACTGCTGCCTGGTTGAGGGCATCACTCGTTCTACCCGATTGTAAACTGTTACTCGTTCTACCCGATTGTAACTAGAAAAATATTAGATTAAGGGCTTGTTTGGCTTCCTCCTGCTAAAGTTTAGAATGAAACTCTCCATTGAGAAGGGGTGTTTCATCCATATTTCATTTTATTCTACATGACGTGGCTGTCTTGGAAACAACGTAATGAAACTCTGCATTGAGACTGACCTAAGTACGAAATAAACTAGAACTGAGTCCAACATTCAACAATAAATCTTCCATTAATATCTTATACCCTGCATACAATCTATGGGTCCAGGAATTGAAATACGGCATTCCAACGATCCTCATAACTTGCTTTGCTTTGGATAAGGGTCATTTGCATCTATCTCCTTAATACGTTCAATCAATGATGGAGCTAGATACAACAACATTCTTCCATTTGCAAAGACCATACAAGTATGGGGGTAACCCATACCTGACTAAATAGGAGAATGGAGATGGGAAATAGCCTCACGAAACTTCCTCTAACATCCCTCTAGGAGCAGTGGGAGGAAGAGAAGCAGAGCAATGAGGATATGTATTCCCACATCTGGATTACATTCGTGAGCCAGAACTGCTCTGGCTCACAGAACCAATCTAGATGATGCTCGACCTTTGCTCTAGGGAACGCTCCAGAAGATCCACCGGCACCAAGGCCCTTGCTCCAATGAAATCTCTCCATGGTTTTGATTTCGCATGCCATGGAGGCGACGGGCGGACGGCAGCGGCGGACCAATGAGTAGGTGGCTAAGCAACAACGGGTGTGTGCTGTGTCGCCTCTCGGCCACCAAGCTGATCTACCAATCGACATGGGGCATGTTGTCGTGGCCGCCACCGGCACAGGTGCGCGGCGATCTTCTATGCACAGGCAGCGTCTGCGGTAATTTTGTAGATGAATTGGAACTTAGGGATCTGTTTTGCAGCGAGGACTGTAGGCTTCGCTAAGAAATCCATTTTTTTGAATGTGAATTTTGAATAAGAGACTAGTAATATAATTCACTCTTTAGTGTATTCTGTCATTTGAAATTTGTTCTCATATATAGTGGATTCTATAGCTTTTGATTTCCTGTTGCTTTTCCTTAATTAATGCAAAGAATAAAATAGGAATGTGCATTGCATGACAATAACAACCGCTAAAAATGAAACAATACATGTGGGACTCACGTGCGGGCTTAGAAATTGACACAAAAGTGTTACCATCCACACCATCAACAGGCGGCGGTGAAGGCTACCGGCGGTGGTGAATGGGTCCTACAAAGATGTTACCACCTAATAACAATAGCCATGTCATAGGGTGTCATACGTATCAAAGGCGCACAAATGGAATGTTCCAGCCAACAATAAACTCAGATATGTTCAAAGTTCAAACTCATAGTAAATAGTAGTAGTATGAACAAATTTTGTAAAAGATGCAGAGATAGATTACAATCCAACTACCCACGGAGAGCGTTAAGAATGATGTCCGGTACATCCATCATGGCCGAGATAGCCGCGGACGTGGGTTAAAAGTAGACGATGAGGTCCTCTCGATCGTGAAAGGACGACCGTGGTGGGAACCCTGGCTCTAGCCCACGTAGGCCCCACGCCAAAGCTGGGCGGTGGCCAGGGCCCCCGTAGCACCTTGGCGAATGTCGTAGTTGGTCACCTCCATGACCCGTGCCAGCAAGGCGTGGAGATGCTCCTCCACTGTTGCCCCCATAGGCACCACCGCGCGGACGGCGGCAACTACTGCCTGGTTGAGGGCATCAAAGCGGCGGCGATTTTTCGCCGACAACTAGGCAGCGACACGGCATTGTCATCGGCATCCCGGCGAAGGAGGATCACCTCCATTGTCTGCCGGGCCAGGTCATCATTGGCCCAATGCAACTCCGCCGCCTTGGCTTGCGCGGCGTGGAGCAGCTCCTCGATGGCTGAAAAAGGTGACAACAAAACCCTACAACTGAACACACGACGTTGCATCGCACAAAGTGAAAGAACAAGATCGTGCCCAATATGACTTACCAGCGAGCCGCGCCTAGGCCTCGGCGGCTACAACCTTCACCATGGTCATTTCATTCTTCGACGTGACAAGCGTCATCTGCATGGTGTCGAGGCAAAGCTGCAGCCGCTGCGCCTCCCGACTCTCCTCCCCGAGGGCGGATGGGGGCGCCGATTGCAGTGATGTCGAGGTGCCTTCCCTATCAGCGGGGAAGCACGGCGTGGATGCGCCATAGAGATGCACTATACAAAGGGGAAGCATCAAGACCACTAGTATAAGATAAAGTCCAAGATCCATACTTAATTACCCGTACTCCCATCGCAAACTATCATGAAGGAGGGGAGGACCTCCGAACACCCTCTCCTCTGGCGAGTCTTCCCTTGGGCGCTTCTGCCACTCCACCATTGGATGATATTTGGAAGATGGGGTGTGTGGGTGGTAATTAAGTGTAACGAGTTTATAAAGCAATCGTACTTGGTACACCCCTTTTATCGAAGGATATATAGGTGAGCTTGCCGTCCGTTAGATTTCCCTATGATTGCACTGAGTGAGAGCAGGAGTTAAGGTGAGGCCATGTCTCCCACAATCTTACTGGAGCACGCTTCTCTCGGAACGGCTTTGGAAGTTGGACCGAGAAAATTGACTACACCACGTGACTCGTCTGAAGGGTCTTGTCCACCCGGTCGCCCATCGCCAGAGTAGAATAAGGAGTGAATAAAAATAGGAATGTGAGTACCACAATGACATGAGGCAACATTTCATTAAAAAAGTAAATCTTTATTCATAAGTCTAGTAGGTTACATTCAAAAGGTGTACAATAACAAAGATGTGTATCGAAGACTACTGGGTGTACAATAACAAAGACCTATTGAGTACATAAAACAACCTATACTCGACTGCGACATCACAAAACTTCCACTAACATCACCCAAGAAGGGGCATGGAGCGGAGTTTGAAATGACATAGTTGTAGTCGTAGGCTGCTCCGATGAAGAGAGCTGATGCGACACCCACCTCACAAAGCTTCCACTTGCATCCCCCCGTAGGAAGGGTTGCAGCAGAAAGCACGAGGAGACCTGCCTGCGTATGACTCCTCCATGAAAACAGAAGAGAGGATCACCCCCGAACATACCAAAGGCAGTTATCCTCCCTATATCTTTGCAAAACTTCCACTAGTACCGAGGCCAGACAAGTAGCCATTGTTGCACCCCAAATGCGGAAGAAAGTCAATCTTCAAGTCCTTATCCCATCGTTGGTGCTGCCACCAGAGAAGTTGAATAACGAGCACCATGGGGGTGAAGATGGATGATAGGCTCAAAAAGCTTCCTTTTACTAAAACTAAAGGCAGTTCTTGGAGGAAGAAGGTGTGTGGAATGAGCACAACTGATGGCAAGCTAGATTACCTTAGCTTAAATAGCCCCACCTCAAGATGCACATGGGGAAGGCAACAGTCAAGGTCCGTGATGTCCACGGCCACCCACGCGATTCATGGGCGACAGAGCGGTGAACACGATGCGGTTCAGATTCCCTGGCACATTTGATTCCCTACAACATTTCATTCTAATCTAAAACTGGACTTAATGACGACATGTACTTAAGCGTATGATATGACACGAGCAAGGAAGGCAACAGTCAAGGTCCATGACATCTATGGCCACCCATGTGAGTCACACGGGCGACGGAGCAGGGAAGATATTGCGGACCATTTGATTCCTTGCCACATTTGAGGCGCATCTATAACGCGGGTGCATTGTAGTGCTTTTGAGGTGACATTTTTGTGTAGTATTTTGGAGTGCCCTCATCAGCATTGCCCATGTAACCATAACATTAGAAATCAATATAAGTATTCTACTACTACAGTGCTTCTTCCTTTTCCATTGTCACATAGGCCTTCCTCCTCTTAGAGTAGGGCGATGTCACACTAACACTGAATCACCATATGAAACAACGACGGGAGCTGCAACACCACCACAGCGTACGGTTCACGCCAGAGAAATAAACCAATTTGGAAACACAACAAATTAAGATGGCACACTAGTTTAGCTGCAATAATGACAACATCCATCCTAGATGAAATTAACATGGCCATAGACAATCAAACAATATTGGTCCATTTGAACATGTCGTGACTCAGAGATACATCAAATGGAGCTTTATTCACTACTCCGCTAATGACTCCAAGAAAAAGAATAAGGGAACATAAGGAAGAAAGTAAGGTATGTTCATGAACCGTGCCAGGACTTTACGTCTACCATAGCTATGGTCGACAATAGCAGGGATGACATAAACTTTTCTTCAGTCCATGTCATACGCGATGATTGTTCTTTTCGTCCCAACAAAGAAAATCAAATTCCATTCTGGGTGAACTGTAATCGCTATGTAGGTTGAATCATAATCCACGTAACCAAATTGAATATTAGTCTTTCCAAACACCTTTAGTGTGCAGACAGTATGCTTCAATGTCCATTTATTAGTAGCATAGTCTTCAAGGATCCAGACTGAAAGCTAGGACATATTGTGACCACTAACACCACCAACAGTACATACACACAAGTGACCCTAAACTTGATGGATGGTATTATACAATAAATCACATCTTCATATAGTCTTACGGTGCATGTCTTGATCTTATGGGTTGTGCCACCTTTAGGGCGTGGTCCATGTCTTGTCTTGTGGGTACCGGGGGCCATACCCCCACAGGTAGAGTACCCGAGGCCTAGGAATTTTCCTCCATGTCTTTCCTCCATATCCACAACAAGTATCAGAGAGTACCCCATAATGTGCAGACAACCGTTAAGAAACACACTTGCTGATCTTGAACGTATCACATCATCAATGTTCTGGCCCCATTCATATTCCTGCTAGATCTATGCTGTAGTTTGAGATGAGTAGATCTTCACACCTAGGCACTCACGTCACGTCCTCCATAAATTCAATCACATGAAAGTGCGAGGAGGCTGTCGGATTGAACCCTAGTCGAGCCTAACCAACAGTATGGATGCTAGGCGGCAGTACCAGCAAATTCTTGGTTGCTAGATTGCAAACGACGTAGTAGGATCCAGTAGAGCCTCAACGCACAAGCATAGGACGAGGCCATTGCAGCAATCTAAGACAACTACTTTGTCAATGGGGAAGGGCAAGAAGGACAAGTCGGGGCGTTCACCTATGACACTGGTGAAGTTTCACTCGTCTTTCTCGCCGTTGTAGAAGAAGCTGACCATAGTCTGGGGTAGCACCTTACGGTTGTTGGAGATGAGGCGGCTCTAGGAGTGACAAACACATTTGCAGCACAACAAAGGAGCGGGCGGGGAGGCGGCAGAGGATCTCTAGAACAACATTCTCTGTGAGGCTGGCCAGTGCGTTCCTGTTGTTGGGGGCTGCCTCCATTTCGAAGAGCCTGCGATCATCATTGTGCAGTAGGATGAGAGCTTCCTTAGTAATGAGATCACTAAAGAGGAAAATAATCCAACAAAGATCCATCAGTGCAGTGCGAAAGCATTACCCTTGCCTTTGGATCTGGCGGCGACGTGGCGCGAGGCGTGCAATGGTTCACAAAAATTGCGAGAGGAACAATGCTCTGGCCATGCGGGAGGTGGCGTTGGCGCTGCATGAGGCGTGCAATGGTTCACATAAACTGGGAGAGAGGAACAATGCGCCAACCTTAAAGACGGAGAAGTGGAATGGTGATGCAACTATGTTGTGGGTAGTTGGGAAAAAACTCGCTCAATTTACTACCGCCGGTAGACCAAACGGTCATGTAGGCCGGCGGCCAGAATGCCTATCTAGTCGGTTCGACTTTTCATGCGACAAAGAAAATACCACTGCCGCATCTACTGTTAACCCATCGGTGATAGAAGTCTCAACTGCTGGTTTCCTTCATCAGGAGGCCTCGCTATTGGTCCAACCGGCGGTGGAAGTAAAACACAGTCGCTTCTATTGCCACGGCAGTGAAAGTGGCGATAGTGATAAGTCAATTTGTAGTAGTATTGTATCAAAAAATAGTGATTTTATACTAAAAATGCATTCTTTGATTATCATATTTGATAGATCATAGATATAGCGGTACAAAATCAATAGTATGGACATGTCATAGAGATTATGTAGTTGTATTGATTCACACCGAGATGTTGCTGGGATTGTTATGCTAACACTACTGGAATCTCGCATTTTTCTGTGGGTGATAAATTTTTCTGTGCGTTTTTTTCGGTACGCACAGAAAAATTATGATTTTTCTGTCGGTTCCAAAATATCCCAACAGAAAAATACTAAAACCCACAGAAAAATCGTATAATTTTTCTGTGCGTGACAATACACACACGGAAAAAATCAACACTCACAGAAAAATACAATTTATTCTGTCGGTTCTTTAAAAACACACGGAAAAAAAATATGTACACGCGCACAGAAAAATCCTAACCCTAACCCACCGGCCGCCGCGCCCCCAAACACCCTCTCACGCACTAGACCGCGCACCCTCCCTCACTCTCTCCTTTCAGCGCACCCCTCCCTCTGCGACTCAGCGCCGCGCCCCTCCCCGAGCAGCGCCGCCACTCCCTCTCCTCCCTCTCCCTCTTCATCGACGCGGCCGGCGCGGCCCCTCTCCTTCACCCCCAGATCCGGCCAAATCCATGGCCGGCGTGCCCCCAGGCGGCTGGATCCGGCGTCACCGGTGGCGCGAGGACGAGGTGGGGCCGCATCCGGATCCGTCGCCACCGCCGACGACCGAGCAGATCCGCGCCCTCCCCCTTCTTCTCCCCCGCTGGCGCCCCTCCCCTCCCCCTTCTTCTTCCCCAGCGGGTGCCCCTCCCCTCCCCCTTCTTCACCCGGCCGGATCCGGCCCTCCCTCTCCCGGATCCAGGCGCACCGTCCCTCTCCTAGGCGTGGCCCTCTCAGCGCGTGGCCCCTCCTAGGCGTGGCTCTCTGGGCGCCTCCCCCCAGCGCACCGCCCCTCCCGGACACGGCCCTCCTGGGCGTGTCCCTCACGGTGCGCCGCCCCTCCCGAGCACAGCCCTCACGACATGCGGGCCCTCCCGAGCATGGTGGATCTGGAGCCCCATCTCAGCCTGACGTCTAGATCTGCAGCTCCAAGCGCAACCACATCAGGGCAGTTGCGGCTCCGAGTGCAGCCTCCTTCTAGTGGCCGAGGTGAGCCCTTTGCCAATGACAAGCACCCACAACACAAGCCAGGTATGCATGTTCCTTCTCTTCCCTTTTGTGCAAATTTGAGAACGAACCCTAATTTAAGCTATTTGGTTATGTGTATTCAGAATAGATCTGATCTAATCCCATGTGTATGCTGTAGGATGTGGATTGAATTTTGTTAATATAACTAGTATTGATTTTTTTACCAGAGCAATACATGTTGAAAAATCTGTACTATCCTATTTTCAGTATTTGACTAATACATTTTTTACCAAATACCAACATTTTAAAGCATGTTTTTATCGGCCAGGAATTATAATCCAAGTTGATTTGGTTAACTGAATTGCAAAACTATGTTTTATGACAACTTTCAAAGCTAGGCCGCATTTCAGTCATGCTTCTATAATAGCCACCTAGCTTCTCTAGGATTTTTTTTCACCTGCAAAGCTAGGCCGTTGTTCAGTAGTCATGCTTCTGCACCCAATACACAGGATTGCCAACGGCCAAATGGAAGGTAATGTACTTAGGTCCTCTACTCCTGAAAGTGTAAAAGATAATGTATTGTGCCTATAATTTTGTACACTTCATTGCAATCCTTTTGTCGAAAGGAGTAGGTAAGCAACTTGCTTAAGCATGTCACTGCTGTTCTGTGGTTCTGTGTGAAATAATTTCTGTAACTTAGGAAATGATGAACTCATTGGTCAGAGGATAATCCTTGTTGTTTCTTAGTAGATGGCATTGTGTGTAAATCAAACTGGTTTGTGACTTGAGAGTTAATCTCTGTTCTTTGATTGAATGAACTTAGTCTTAGTTTGGTCATTGTCATATAGTTCTTTCCTTATTACAGTTTTGTCTAGTTCCTTATTACAGCTGTTAGGCTTCACTGATTGATGCAGTCCTTTAATCATCGAACATATAAGCGAGTGGGGAAAGTAACTTGGGATATTTTGACAGTCTCGTGCCGTGCTGCTCTCCCCTTCCCTAACTATGCCTTGTGACTTTTTTTGTTTTGTACTACTCTTGAGTGGCTGTGATGAATCAAGTTTCCATTAGAGAACTTCTGTACTTTAGCACCTTATGAGCTGGTACTTGGGATATTTTGTTCTGTTTGCTGCTAAACTAGGATGGCTTGTACCAGTACAAGCAACCAGTTCTGTGGCCAGTTCAATTCCCATTAGAGAGAGAGAATTAAATTAAGCTCCAGGTGAAATTAAGTTGCAGTTGTCATGCTGATAATGGGTAAATCTGAGCCATTTCTCGAGTTCTTTTGCTCTTGTTCTTTTGCTCTAGGTGAAACCGGTAATACTTTCAAATGTGAAATTTCTAGAGATGGTTAACTTCTAGAAGAATGTTCTTCTCCTCTATTGTTAGTTCAAACCGTTGTCTTGGTGGAGGTGGACCCCTCTCATCCGGTCTCCTTGGGGGTCTCCCAGGATTGTTTCTTTGGCTGCTCCTGTTACCAGATTTGGCACCCCATCCACCTGCTTTCCAGTCCTTGTTACTAGAATCTGCTGTCTCTTTCCATTGAGCAGTACCTTGTGAGTTCTCAGCAGGCACAGCATTCCATCTTATCTTTCTCACCCCAACTGGATCCTGCATTAGACTTGGCATTTGGTCTTCCAATTCCATCTCCAGCATTCCAAGCAAAGCCTCCCCAAGTCACGCTCGCCTCTCGTGCTCACTTTTGCCCTCGTCGTCCTGGTAATTCTAGCTCTCTGTCTGTTACCCGACTGCTACTGCTGTTAGTTGTAATTTTCTGGATGCTGATGGTGTTATGTGCTCATGTTTGCAGGGTGTCATCCTTCTCATGTCTGGTTGTTCCTAGTGCTTTGCTGCTGTCTTCAGGTATTCTCATTTGAACTAGTTTGCAATGATCAGTACAATTTGACTAACAATTTGCAGCTGCAGGATTTAATAGCATGATAATACCATTTCTTGTGTGTGAATTTAAAAGGCTAAAATGTCATTTTCAGAAAATGCACCTTGATTCTTTTGTAGTAGTAGTTTGCTATAGGCAACAGCAGCATTTAATAGCATGATAATAAAGTTCTGTTAGTGAATTTTTAGTGTGTAAATAGGAACTTAGGTAACCCTGCAAATCCAAGCTTTGACATTGATACTTGACCCACAGATTATGAAAACTGTATCCACATGGGAGACATGGCTAATTATTGATCCCAACTCACTGGAGTTTTTCTTCTATCAACTACCTTTTGTACTTTTTGCATAATCTGTTTTGTATCTTATTCTAGATATCTATGTGATCCGGGTATAAAAAATCCTGGTAATGATAGGATAAGTTGCATAGTGCCAAACACTGTGCACTCATAGGCCTAAATTTGTTTAATATATAAATGTGCAGAGTTTTGAAGCTTTGAACCTCAGGGCGGTTGCTGTTGTGATAGACCCCATCCAAAGTGTGAAGGGGAAGGTGGTTATTGATGCATTCCGCCTCATTAATCCTCAGACCATGATGCTTGGCCAGGAGCCACGGCAGACAACATCAAATGTTGGGCACCTAAATAAGCCATCTATTCAGGTAAATACTAAGTAATATTGTATCATATGAACTTGTTTTTCCTTTCTTATAAATAATTTGACCATATCTGTTCTTTATCAGGCTCTTATCCATGGGCTGAACAGACACTACTACTCAATTGCAATCAATTACCGGAAAATGAGCTTGAGGAGAAAATGTTGCTGAACTTGCACAAAAAGAAATGGACCGATGGGCTAATTTTGAAGAGGTTTGACACTCATTCAAAAACCAACGAGCAGACTGTCCAGGTGCCTATACTACCCATCTTCCTTTAGCTGTATACTGAGATGATTTTTTTCTCCTTGTTGATGCTTTATACTTGAGTATTTCTTTTGTTATTGACATTGTGTCTATTCTTGTCTAGGAAATGCTGAACCTAGCCATCAAGTACAACAATGCAGTGCAAGAGGAGGACGCGAGGTAAATCACATCACGCGAGCGTGAATGAACTCAGAATACATTGTGCGTGCTTCTTGTGACTGGGCTGCTGCTGGCAATGCAGAGCTCCGGTGGCCTTCTCTGTCCCCAAGGTCAGGCTCAGGCTCAGGCAGGCAGCGGGAAGGCGGACAAAGCCTGTCGTCGTCTATTTCTGACATAAGTGTTGACTCCATTCATGATGAACTACTGATTTGTGTATTATTTGAATGAAACCTTGTTGGTCATGCACAGAAAGTACCGTATTATTTGAATGCAAACCTTGTTGCTACTGTTTTAAAAATATTTTTTTGTGTGTTCAACTCTTTTTTCCTGTGAGGCTGGCTACACAGAAATATTTTTTTTAATCTGGGCGGAATAAATTTTTCTGTGAGTTCACCTAGACCGACAGAAAAAAAACGTGTTTTTCTGTGCGTTTATGCGTTTATTTCTGTGTGGATTAACACACAGAAAAATTAGTTTTAATCTGGGCGAACACAATTTTTCTGTGCGTGTGAGACCCACAGAAAAATTGTTTCTGACGGTGAACCCACAGAAAAATTTGATTTTTCTGTCATTATATTTCTATGTGTATTTTTCTGAGGGTACACCGTCAGAAAAATATTTTTCTGACGGTATTCGCATTTTTCTGTGTGTTTTCGCACACACAGAAAAAAGTGAGATTCCAGTAGTGTAATATTTGTCATCCATTGCTCTCATCAAATGCCATACCTGCTCGATCCTTAGACCTAAGATCGCCATTGTTTCTCATTGTGTGTAGGGTTGCATTTTTGGGCTGCCAAATGCAACTCTGTAACTGGGTAGTCACAAAAGCAGTATTTGGATGCACCATAAAATATAGAATGGGAAATGAGTGGATCAAATGGAATTTGCCCCTCCTACATAAAATGAGAGATATCTGCCCCTCTATATGGTTCCTTTTTTCCACCACGTCAAAGCCGAATTTCATTACTTGACAGCAACAAAATTACCTCTACATGGTTCCTATGCAAATACGATTTAAAGAGCTAATTATGATGTGAGTAAAGGATTAGTCATGAGTTGTCATCCACTACAAGATCTAGTGAATCATTGAGGTATCACTAGGCTGGCACAAATCTCAACTTGATTTTGATTGGTATTGTGTGGCAAAAGGATCAAGAAGTGTGTATATTAAGGTTTAGCGGATATGATCTTTCTGTGTAGGCAAGATTCAATATGCTTGCTAGGTGTCACAATTGACTGATGGCTCACAAATGGTTTTGGTCATGGCTATCTATACATAAACCTAATAGGCCACACACTTCAGGGGGGTGGAATATTTGCATGATGATTGACTTTATACAAGTGGGAGATTGTTTGTGATGTCTACAAGAGACAATCATACACACTATGGATTAGATCCATATGTGGGTCAAAATAGGATACTGATCCATGTCTTGATTGGCGATGAAATGAGGTGGTCGCATGAAACAGCCGCACGTGAGACTGCTGCAAGGAATCGAAGTTGAACGTACGTCTACTTCCACTTCATCGACAAACACGACGTTGGACCAAGTTGTTCCAACTCTTCTTCCACTATGTAGCTTGTCTTGTGGTAAGAATCTCTAGTCTCCTACTCGCATGATATCTTAGTTGAACACACTAGATTTATCTGTTGTAGCATAGCATACCCGTTCCCTTCAATAGGGTGTTAATTATGACGTGTGAAAAATTAAATGGAGCAAATGAACGAGGGAGACCAAGCTAATCTGATATTTTGGATGTAACACATAAACGTGAATGGAGGTATACTGCATAGACGTCACCCTTTTTGGAATACACGAAGATTACACAACCAAATCTTTTTTTTTAGAATCGGGAGGTGCAAGGAGCCCCAACTGATTATAGTATTACACAACCAAATCTTATACAATTTTTCAAACCTTTTGCGACAAACCTTTTGCATAGTACAATAAGCTTTTTGAATTTTACAATAGTACTAGTACACAAACCTTTTGTGACAAACAACCGTACAAGTACTCCTCTTCCCCCAAGTCAGACCCTATTGGCTGCTGTAAATTCCATCCTCCAGACATCGAAGTCACTATCGTTTCCATACAAATCAAATGAAACAAGCTCGTAGCAACAAGCAGCCTGCATGAACCGAAGGAATTGAGGATTATACCCTGTAATGTTTTGCTAGAAAACAATGTAATGAAAGGTTTTGTGTTTGTACGATTATATTCCTACAACAGTAATCATTGGATTTGCATAATCACAAATGATTTTTTCATGCATGTGCGGCCGTGAGGGTTCTAACCGTGACCTCGGGTCTCACGCATAGCTGCCCTAATCACTACACTACAAAAGTCACTTGTGATTAAATGGCACAAATATTCTCCTCATATTCACTTTACCTGATTTTGAAATGATTATTTGATCCCCTAAATGATTTTAAATGAATAAGGTATCCACTGCACGAAGCTGTAAATATCATTGAGTCCTACAAATTTGGTTTTGGTCATTTGTCCATTCAAGGCTAAACTTGCAAGCATTATCCCTTCTTCGAGGAATAGAGCAGAAATCAAGAAATGTAAGAAGATATAATAACCAGTAGCTCATGGAGGTTCGTTATTCTTATGCCTAGATTTTACAAATATGTAGGCCTTTCAATGTTAAAATATAATCCTGTAAGCAAGCAATGCATATAGATTCACGGAGGTGTGGCAATGACCAGTGAAGGTTTAGTTTTGCATGTGCAATGGCTTCTTCTGTGCAATCATAACGAAGAGAAAAACATGTCACATACCATTTGATATAGCGTCTTGTTGCACCAGCTTCATTGTCCAATGACTGAACGAGCAGAAGCAAGTTCAGCCGTGAGGATGAAAGTTGACGTGCCAACTTTCCTTACATAATGAATGCCACCATTCATAAGCTTCAAAAGGTATCTTGAAACTACAAGGCTCAAACCCTCCCCTGACATATCTTTGATGTCATCCTTGTAAGTTCCTGACAAGATTTCCCCAGGGACATCTAATCCCTTGTGTTTGATCCTACAAAACCGTAAACACAAAAAAAGTAATATGATTAAGCATTAATTTGGACTCTTACTCTCTTATACAGAAACAAATGTAACAAGAAGGCAAAATTTGTGGATAAGTTCACCTAAGTTCTAGGTCAAGGCTTTTGCCAATGTTGTTCTTGGTCAGGTTGCAGGAAATCTCAACAGAGCCCCCAACTGTAGAGAACTTCACTGAAACAAATAGAATGTCAGAGAGAATCTGTTGGAGTCGAATTCCATCACCATAAAGTTTTTCCTTCATAAATCCCTCTGACTGGTTTACAAGGACTCCAATGTCTTTGTCCTGGCAAGCTGTCAATACTTGACTTACAGCACCCTCTACCACATCTTGCAATACAAATTCAACCATCTCCAGCTCAAAGCAAAACGACCTATGGAAAATAAATATAAAAGTGAGTAGTACCATCAATTTACTAGGTCTAAGGGCTGAGAAACAACAAACGAGGCTACAAATTGATACTAGAACCTATATAATAGATAGAAATAGAAAAATAAGAAGAGTTGGAAATAAGTACGTATACATACTCGTCAGTTATGTTATCATGATCAATGTCAGCAAGTATCTTGTCGAGCTGGCGGTGACAACGATCTGCAACATTGGGGTGTCTCATCTGCTCTTCATTCAAACCTGTGCTCTTCAATGCTTCTGTGGTGTGAAGCAAACCTGAGAGAGGATTGTTGATGGCATATCTCATGTAGGAGAAAGCCTTCATCCGTCTTAAGGTCGTCTGCTCCGAGGCTTGCTTCACATGTAGTGCATGTTGCAGCTCCTGGCTAGGAACATGTATGAAGCAGAACACTCCATCAAAGATGCCATCTGTGTTTTCTTTTCCATAAGCTGACAAAATACATTCAATGTACTTCCCATTTCGGTTGTAGAAGCCAAATGTAGCCTTATCTGTTTGTTCACCAGCCAGTGCACTGTTGATAATGACGCAAAGGCGTACAACTGAATCATGGTTCTTCAAAAGACAGGAGCCATTGCTACTGTCAAAGACTTCACCAACAAGCATCTTATCGAGCACCTCATCTCTGTGGAACCCAGTAAGCTTAGTCATGGCGGCATTCCACTCGAAGCACCACCCAAACTGGTCAGCACCAAATATAGGAGGAATGAGTGGGTTCGGGTTGTGAATGATTGTCTTGTAGTCTCCGTCAACTCGAGTAAATTTGTCCATGGCCAGCTTATGAACAGTCATATCTTGGGCCACAAAGAACACCCCAATCACATGGCCAGAAATGTCACGGCTAGAACAAGCATTTGCAACCAAGATAACCGGCCCATCATCTACCCTTGAACTGTGGGTTTTGACTTCAAATCGAACATCCTTCTCTTCTTTGCCTATTATATATATCAGTGAAATGTTTATATAAAGCAAATGTGGAAAACCACTAATTATCAAGTATATATTTTTTCTATGGGATCAAATAATTAAGGCATGCATAATCACGAAGATCAAATGTAGCAGTTAAAATAGCTGAATTAAGCATAAAACTAAAAATAGTTGAATAGTAAATAGACTGAAATAACTAGAGAGAAAAAAATCTACACACCTTCCAGAGCCAAGTATAGCATTTTCTGTACAACTTGGAAAGATGATTGCTCTACCAGGGTAAGTATGTTCCTTCCTACAGTCTCCTGCACTGTCAATCCTGTCAGCTCCACTAACTTAAGGTTCCATCCATTGACCAACCCATTTGCATCAACTGCAAATATTGGAACAGATGCTGTTTCCATCAGACGAGACATTTCTTTTGTCACTGTCTGCAATTCAGCAAGCCCATCTAGCTTGTGATACTGATGACCACCATCCTGGCTATCCAAACAAGAATCCTTGGCTAGCTTGATAGCATTGTTCTGGTTCTGCTGATTGAGCAATTCGTTAACATCTACACCCAAAATTGGAGCACTTGTTGCTTCCGCTAGATGAACCATTTCACTTGTAACCATATGCAATTTATCAAGACAATCAAGCTTGATATCATGAATGTGCAGGTTATCGAAACCAGCTGCCCCAGTTGGTTTTGTTGCACCATTCATCCTATCTCCAAGTATGAGCTGCAATGAGCAGATAGCATCCATCTCATAGTCATTCCACGGCAGGCATTTCATCTTGACAACCTCGAGGAATGCCATGAAGGACAACCTAGGGTGCATTCTTCTGTTGTCATCCTGGTCAAATGGATCATGCTTTGCACCACCCCATTTGATATCAGCAGCTGTATGTGACCTAAACCAGAAAACAATATCATTTGGGGCAATCTTAGCCATTGCCATTCCACAAATCCTGTCACCAAGGGAAGCTGCTCCTGAATATCCAGCATCAACAAGGCTATCGGTACACAAACCGGTGGAATCCCTATGAACCTTTGATAGCCATGAGGCGATATCATGTATCTGAGGCTCCGTTGGAGCCATGCCTAGCCGCCACACTTTGTCACCATGCAAAAGAGCAGCACCATCACATTTAACAAGGTCCATGATATTTGGACTCCCAAATATGATGCTCAGGGGAGATGCTTCATGGAACAACATATCAGAGAGCATTGTCTGTACATCAAGTATGCTTTTCTCTCGTATCTGCTTCTCCAATAGAAATTCATTGTTCACATGGACAGCAAATACTTCTGCCAGGAACTCACAGGCGTACCGCACTGGAAAGGGGATATATCTAGGGCTCTCATGGTGGCAAACAAGGAGACCCCATAGTCTCCTACTCTTGAGTCCTTTTGGAGGTTCTTCAGGCTTGACATCATCATCCTCTCTATTCTCATTTATTACTACAGCCATGACAAGTGATGCAATTGAGTTCATGTTCTCCATATACTCAAGGTGACAACTGTGTGGAGCTCTAAGAGTTGAGCCAGACAGATTTATATCAAAGGGGAGTCCTTTAGCTTCTATTATCTTCACAGAATTTGCTCGACAATCACAAATTATCCGTACTTTGCTCTTCATGAAAAGAACCCTGGCAGCTTGAGGAACATCAGTGGCCGGATAGTGTAGACCAAGATAAGGCTCAAGACCAGGTTTTGTGATCTCCGCAATGACCTCACCATGGTCATCTTCATGGAACTTGTAAGCCATGGCCCTATCATAACCGGTAAGGTCAAACACTTCCTTAACCACAGTATTGCATAGGATCTGCATGCTTCCTCCTGGTAGTGACTGAATCTTAGAGATTGCCTTGGTAGCATGCTTGTAAGACTGTGTAGTCCCAGTGGCTATGGAAGGGAATTCAGTATGCTTCACAGGCTCCAAATCTACCACCAGAGAACCGGTAGACCTATGGACAATGGCATACATTTGCTTGCCTGAGGTCTTGCATTGAACTATAATAGGATTCAGCAATGAAACATCATCAAATTTGAGTGCCTTATGCAGGGCGGCGACACTACGGCTAGAGAAAATGGACTGAACATTGGTGCCAATCTTTATCTTTGGAGCATCGTCATCAACAGTTGGTACTGCATGACTGTTTGCCATCAGCATTTCAGGTGCATTCTCACTGAATGCAATAATATTGAAGCTCTTCTCATCAAGGGCCAACAAGCAACCAAACGGTTGGATTAACTTGGCTCTCTGAATCTGCTGCAAGTACGCTATGACCTTCTCTGGATGCCCTAGTTGTTCAGGTTCACTTTGGGTGGTCCGCTGTGCTTTAACCAACTTGAAGTAGTCATAGGAATTACCCGATTCTTCATATTCTGCATTAAGTTCAGAATCAAGGGTTGTTTGTGATAGCATCCTTGCATGCGACCTCTCCTGGGCCTTGCTAGGACTGGGAGAACAACAACCGGTCCTCTCACTAGGCTTTGAGTAATATATTATAGTCGTGTCTTTTGGATGTCGCTCCTTCTGTACAATTACATGATTAGTGGAAAAATTATCAGTGAAATGGTAAGTTGTAGCGAAATGCTTGCGGTTTGCATGTACATTAGATTTACTTAATGAGCAGAATGAATCTACCATTAAAATAATATCTTACTTCTTACTTTTACTAATTAGGGACCACAATAGAGGCACCACGTTAATTGTCACAAGACGTGCTAGAAAAAAGATAAGTCCTAAAAATTCTCACAATAATCAGAAACATCTACCCTTTAATTCGGTGAACTCTAATCGTCATTACCGATAACAACCGTTGGACTATTGCAATACTAGAAATTCTAACTAGAGGGCCCCAATAGAGCCTCCGTGCAGTGTTAATCCTCACCAATCCTGGTAGGAAAAAAAAAAAATAGATCCTATAAATTCACACAAAATTAGAAATATCTGACATAATCACAATTGATAGTAGTAGCTACGATGTATTCTATTTTCTAAATAAATACCCACCTCTCCTACTGCACAAAACAACATAAAGTAACCCATCACCCTATATTTAAACTACCCACTCATGCCTTTAAAAAACATGATCTAAAGTAGACTTATTTGTATCTAATTACCCATGTCGTCCTATTGCGATACATAATTTAAATAAACCAATTTTCATGTCATTATTAGAAAAATAAATAGCCTCTCGAAACTACATTATATCATCAACATCTTCGATTACAAAAAGTTGTTTAAATAACCATAGAGAATATATATGTTTCCATATTACTCAATTCTATAAGTATTAATATATTAAGATTTGATTAAAGTAAATATACGCATGGTGCCATCATGTATGAGTGATAAATATATATGTTATGTTTCATCACATAAAATATTTTCATAATAACTCATATATTAGCGGTGCTAATAAATTGTTTAAAACCATATCAGTAACCATGACATATAATTTACATAGATTGTTACTTCAGATATGTTTATATATTTTTACTAAAATGTTTTATCACAATTGATAGTAGTAGCTATGGATCCATTATATTTTCTAAATAAATACCCACCTCTCCTATTGCTCAAAACAATATAAAGTAACCTATGACTATATTTAAACCACCCATGCCATTAAGAAACATGATCAAAAGTAGACCTAAATTTACATCTAATTACTTACGTCCTCCTATTATGATAGATAATTTATGTAGCCCAATTTTCTTGTAATTATTACAAAAATAAATAAATATCTCATCGAAACTATATCTAAATCATCAACATCTTTTATTACAAAAAATATTTAAATAACCATAGAGCATATATATGTTTCTACATTACCCACATATTAATATTTGATTAATGCAAACATACACCTTGTGCCAATGTGCATGAGCGATTTATATACATGTTATGTTTCATCACATAAAAAATTTCCTTGACAATTCATATATTAATGATACTAATAAATTGTTTAAAACCATATTAGTAACCAACTAACAATGACATATAACTTATATAGGTTGTTACTTCAGATATATCTATATATTTTAACTAAAATGTTTGACATGTTTATATTGACAACATTACCGTAACTGCACATATATCTTTGATTGAAAAAAAATCAATCATCTTTAGAAGTGTGGGAGACCACTGGTGGCTATATTTTTCTTGTTTTTTAAGATTACTTTACCATAAAAAGTTGAGCACTAAAAGGCTTAACTATTAAAATTATCTTGAGTTAGACTGCTACCCCATTTGAGGTCTCACCTCTAAGTTCTATCACTTATCTTAAGTGATATGGTGTAGGTTTCAAATGATTTCTTATGCTATTGTAGTATTTAAGAATATACTCAACGGCCTAAAATTCTTATTTTAAATAAAGAGCAAAAAATAAGAATTAATAAAAGATACAATAAGCATAAGAGTTTCAACTTTAGCACAGAAAAGTATGTAGGAGTCAATAATAATGAAATTTAAAAATTCAAAATTTAGATTCATGACATTATAAGGCACATGACGCAACAAGGACCACCATAGTTAATGGCAAGGTGTCAAACTAATTGCATATTTAAAATATACATAGACTCCATGCAAAAAAATTGAATATATGGATAAAAAAACATATAGATATGTCCCTAGCTTGCAAAGAAGTAATTAATAAATTTATGATAACTAGATATTGGCTATAGAATATCTATTGTTTTACAAAATAAACAAAGAGAAAAAAACTTACAAATTAATATAAAAGATTCTTTATTAGTCAGATGTATAAAACAATAACTAATACTTATATCTCTTAAAATTCCAGCTTATGCGAGATGTTGATGGACTAGTAGTGACTAAGGCCCTATTTGGATACCCCTCTAATTATAATAGTCAGATTATATAATCAAATTTTGATCGAAACATGATTGATTATATAGATTATTATAATCAAAACTCTTGATTACCATAATCACATAATCCATATGAGACTAGGTTATAAGGGATTATGAATGCTGAAATTAAAGTCTAATTCACTCCCATGTGATTGTCCAACTTTATACCAAACTATAAAGGATAAGATAGGAAATTCTCATGTTAACCAACCATAATCAATCATCATAACTTATTCCCAAACACTCTAATTATTATAACCCACAACCCTAATTATAATAATTCTATACATAATTTAGATTATAATAATCGAGCTGTGATCCAAATAGGCTAAGTTAAGAACTTTGCTATGGTACTGCGGTTACTCCTTAGAAAATAATAGCTCGAATAAATCTCAGTCATTGATTTTTGTTTTTTAATAATTAAATAAATAAAATAACCAAGAAAAAGAAAAAAAATCCCATAAAATTCCTCGGATACGAGGCAGTGCATGCAAGACTGATTTCTTGGCAGCTGTGCAATGTGGCAAATCCGTCAACATCATCAGACAGACGCAGGGTTTCATGATGTGCATATACGTCACTACTAGAGAACAGACTTTAGAACGATGTCTCAATTTAGCATTAGCCTCGACATTTTTTGCCCCCGGGACTAAAGGACCTTTAATCCTGGTTAGTAATACCAACCGGGACTAAATGTTCTTTTATTCCCGGTTGAAGCCACCAACCGGGACTAAAAAGTCCTCCAACCTTTAGTCCCGGTTGGTAATACCAACCCGGACTAAAGGTAGACCCTTTAGTTCCGGTTGGTAACACCAACCCGGACTAAAGGACCCTTTAGTCCCGGTTGGTAACACCAACCGGGACTAAAGGTCCTCCGATGGGTTAGTTCAAAAGGAAAGCATCCCATTCATTGTTAGATGTGTTGTGTAGGTGAGGTGGTAAGCTCCGCGCGAGACAGTGCATGAGGTCTTGGGTTCGAATCTCAGAGGGCGCAGCGGTGGGAGGCATTATTTTTTTTAAGCTGGGATGATCTTTAGTCCCGGTTGTGGCAAACCGGGACTAAAGAACAACACTTTAGTCTCAGATCGCTAGTCCCGGTTGGGAAACCGGGACTAAAACCAGTTCCCAACCGGGACAAGATATCAAATCTAGAGTAGTGCGTGCTCTGGTTCCTGATGTGGTACACGTGTACGTCATATGTGTTTAACATATAACAGGTTCCACTCATGGCTGCAAGGTGCGATGGATTTTATCTACATGCATGGATGGTAGTAAACATTGTTGTAGATGTTGCGACACACTAGGAGAAGTGCTTCCCCGCCGTATGACAAGACAACGAGCACATGACATAATACATATAGATCAAAACAGAGTACTTTCTTTACCAAAAAACGTACATCATAATACAACGGAAGGGACAATCATATATGTGTCACGTTTGTTTATCCTCACGCACATGTAGTTATGATATGCCACGTTTCACAGGAAAGGTCCCGTCACGTTCCAAAGTTCCCAAATTAACAAACAGATTTTGTTAAATCCAACATATCTCATGCAATAATTAGATCAAAATGAAAGATTTTTTATCTAAAACAATTTTTTTCCCAAATTATCCTCTTTTATAAAATAAATAAATTAATATTTCATATATTACGAGGTAATATGGGATCAGAACCATCATATCTTATTAAATAGATGGCCCACAGTTATTTGAGAGTACCGTAGCAAGACCCTAAGCTAATGAGCATATAGATCGTCCTGGTTTCCACAATCAAAGAAAATTTGTTCCTGTTGTGTCTTTTACCCAGCTTGATCACATATCAAAATATACTCTCATATGCTTAATATAATGTCTAAAGAATGTTCTCTAAAGCTGGATAGCGTATATTAAACCACTTATGTTTTGGAAACTTGATTATGCTGTAAAAATAAGAAACGTTACAATAATTTTTGCTTTATGTGTGAAACATAAGTTGCAGACATATCATAATAATGCATTCAATAGTTAGGAAGTTGTTTGCTCATTGACACAACTATTGGGCATGCCAATTTTGTTTGTTTCCCCAAATATAGTTGCATGCTACCAAAGTTTAGTTGTGGCATGGATAAACATGAAGCATGCATGCCCGTAAACAAAATTAAGTCAAGGGTGCAGTTGTGGCGGGACCCTATTTTATAGAGCTAGCCATCTAGGACCTAGGAAATCAGTGTAAGAGAATAAGAGATGAATGGGACTAGTGCATGTTGCTATAGCCTCACGTACTTGAAGCTCCCACACATGAACTAGAGGTGCTTGTGCGTAGTGAATTCCCGAGTATCCCCCAAAAGGCCTTTCTATCTCCCCTGCTTAGGTTTTGTGTTTTTTCTTTTGAGTGGGGGGTTGTCTGGTGTCTCCATTACTTGTAAGTCACTAGATAGGGTAACACACTCCTAAGAAGCATGATCTTCAAATGAAGATCTTTTTCAATGTTTGTTTGGTGATATTACTAAAGATGAAGGTATCATTGGTTTGCTAACAGGGGGCAGGCTTCAAGTGCACCCACTAAATCTTATAGTGGGATCCATTGAGATGCCTTTCTGCACTCTCTCCATAAGGTAACACACGGGTTCTACCGGCATGAAACATTTTCTTATGATGTGAGTTCATAATATGGTCAGCAGCATTGCACTATTGTCCAGAATATAGAATTAAGAACAAACAGTGTTGATATATTCAAAGGTGTTTTGCACCAATGGTACAGTACCATCCACAGAACATTCAAAAACCTCATCGTTGGTACCCTATCATGGCACAACAGTCTTATAAAGAGTTTCATTGCAACCACAAATATGGTTATGATTGTAATACTTCATAACAAAAAAATGAATGAGGTCCTCAACTTTCCAACTTGTTCAATAAATTTAGATCAACAGGCAAGAAGATTAGCTTCCATCTTACAATCACTGTTGCTGTCCCCCAGTAACCAATAGATGGGCACTAGAACATTATGAAAGAGTAGGATCAACTGACTATCCTAAGGGAGACATCATAATCCATTTCAAGAAATGGGAAAAATGAAAAAATAACCAAGGCACGGCACCATAGATACATATATATTCATAGTTCATTGATAGAACAGGAAGAAAAGAAGAACAGCAAGCTTCAATAGGGAAAGCTACAGAAGGGAATCGGAGGTTACCTGCAAGCAGTGTGGCAGTGCAAGAGCAATAGCAAAGTAGACGGTAGATGAAGCCCTTCTCTGGCCTGCTGTTCATATATATAGACAAGCTAGGCGTCATGGGAGTCATTGTTAGGGGAAGTTAGTTGTTTCAGGGCATGCGAAGGTTTGTTGGCTGTATGTATTCCAGGGCATGCAAAAGCATTCCAAGGCCTGTTGCCAGGCTAAGGCTAAGGCTAAGGCAAGCAGTTTCCTTTCTACTAATATCTAGACTTTATTTATTAACCAACCGAATTTTTGTCTACCCTTGACTTCATTTCCATTAATTAATGAAATCCAACCTGCTGCTAAATTTGCACAAGGTTGATATAACCTAAGTAATGAATAAAATAACCACTTCTGTGTGTTTTTCAAGCAGTGAAAACTATTCTGCCATTATTTCTTAAGAAAATGGAAAAATATTCCGTGACTGTACACAGCCAAGTATCATAATATTGTCAGCTTGTTCCCTGATAGAAATAAAGAAAAAGAGTGCACTCAAATTGGAGAAATCACATGCAAAATCTATTATAGCAACTGCAACAGCTTGGTTATTCTTGTTGTGAAGGTTATTTTAGAATTTGTATAGCAAAAAGTAGGTTTCAATAGATATGCTATCTTTTTAGTGGCCATATATAGCCAATCATGGGCACTCGCTATCTGCTTTGTAAACCTCTTATTTCTTGAGGAGTTTTCTATTTTATAAAATGGCTAAACAATGGAATCTGGCTACTAATTTTAACCAAGTTGTTGAAGTTGCTCTTGTTACTTTGCCATTCTTTCTTGGCAAAAACATCCAAAGTGATAACTTCCAATGCTTTGCTTGCCAATTAAATCTTCTCCGCCTTGGAACCGCAACTAATATGATCCCTTGAAAACAGCTTGCATGAAAGAAATATTTTGTTTTTTTTTCTCAAAAGCAATGTCATTAGGAGTACACAAAATTATCCAAATAATAGTTTCCTATCCTCCCTCTCCTAGCATAAAGGTTTTCAGAGGAAGAAAAATACATTAACAAAGACGGGCACCATGCCTGCCTTTGTTTTAAAGTCACTGTACACTAGTACAGAAACAAGCTTTACTTTCGGTTGGGAAACTCCTTCAGTCCCGGTTTCCCAACCGGGAGCACGAATCCGGGACTAAACAGCCCCTCCTTTAGTCCTGGTTTTTTCGCCCGGGACTAAAGGTAAGGTTCACCTTTAGTCCCGGTTGGTAATACCAATCGGGGCTAAAGAGGCCTCCCGGCCTGGTCACGTGGGCCGGCCCTTTAGTCCCGGTTGGTATTACCAACCGGGACTAAAGGTTTTCTTTTTCTTTTCTTTTTTTCTGTAATCAAATATACCAACTTGGACAAAAGTTAATGATAGTGAAAATATTATTAACTAATAAACAAACAAAAGCTCCTGACTTGTTTCCCTGGTAATTACTTTGAGATTTGAATGGGTCTATCAAATGTATTTGAACATATTATTTCAAATTCTATCAGGTGCAACCATACAAATAGAACTCAAGAAAGATAAATAATTGTAATACATGTGAGTAAATATAAAAATAAATCTTTATGCATGTAAGTAAATATAGAAAGATAATATTTATACATGCAACATGACTTGGGGAAGAAATGGTAATTCAATGGAGATGGGTATCCACCCGAGGATCAAGAATGAAAGTTATGATCAAGACACAAATAGTATTTTTCTTAAAAATAGTTGTAGTGATCACAAGTTCATCATTCAATCAACTAGAGTTCAATTTGTTGCATTTAATTCTTAAAGGAGGTTGATATCACCTCTACCAATTGTCTCTTCATGGACAACTCTATCAATTTCATCTGTTGTAATTCCTGGTTTAATTACACGAGCAGCTGCATCTAAAACCTCTCTTGCAATCTATAAATGATAATACGAGATAAAGCAGAAAAGATTAGGAAAGTGAAATTATAATGTCACAACTAAGCACTCATTTACACATGCTGAGAACTTACTCGACATGTTTCTCTCATCCTTTCTATGAGTTCAGGGGTCTTAATCTACAGAGGCACAAAGAAAGCAGTAATCATCAGAAATTTGTTCATGGAACATATGTGATACTCAAAAATCTTTGAAGGATTTTACCTCTACTCTTTTATGCAAATCACTATCTGGTTCTATCTTGGGAATTCCCTAAAAAGTATTACAATGTCAGGGAGATTTGAAAGAGCATATTGCAAGAGATATAGTGGAATGGTGAGACGACACTGCATGCATACTGTGAAGGAAGAGACCCTTAAAACAACAGGAACTTACATCAAGCGCCCAATCAGGCTTCTCAATTTCATCTGGCACCACACGCATCTTTGATATTGGATATGGTATCAATGGACTGAAAGACATAATCATTCAGTAAATGTGAGAAAGGTTCTACCCAAATAGCTCATTCCTCCCACCCAAATAGCTCATTTGCTGCTCTAAACCTTTTGCATGGTTGTGGCAGGGTTATCCTTAGTGTTCCACATAGGTTGTGTCAGAAGGTACCCGCATTTATTTAAGGTAGGAAATCAACCAGCTAAAAATTAATATAAATTTGGAATATTCGAATTTGAGTTGTCACTACCATTTTTTGTAGTGGCTCATGTTGGATTTCAGACCTAGCCTACCTAAACTTGCTTGGGACTAGAAACTAGAAAGTTTTGTTGTTGTTCTTGTTCTTTTTATATTTGATTGAAATTGAACAACAGAGGCAAATGAAATGCTACATATATTGAACAACAGATCGAACAAAGGAATTGAGGATGTGGTAATAGTATTTTACCCTGTCCAATCAAAACGAGGAAGTTCCAATGCACGTCCCCGCCCTTTTCTCACACAATATTTCCAACCTTCTGGAGACTGCTGGTATGCCAGTGCACCAGGCTTTGGGTGAACAGATTTGTGAGAGCTCCATGCTGCCCTAAAACAATCCTGTGTGCTGCAAATGATTTGTGGACACAAAAGAATTTAACGCTTTCACTAGTTCAAAAAGGTGAAGGAGCACACATGAAACATAATTCTACCCTGCACTGGTGTGCCAGCACTTCAAATGGATACTTTGATATAAAAAGATGTGTTTCCTTTAAAAAATCAAAAGATCAAGGATATGAAAAAATACCATTTCCACTAATAGAGGTATCTACAGATACTACTAACTACATATTGTGATGAAGTTTCCACATAAGGCCATAACTAAATGATACATGCCTTTAAAATATGCAGAAGGTTTTAAAACATGCATAAGCAATGATACATGCCTTTAAAACATGCATCTGAAAATCAACACACCAGAGCATAAGCAATGACTTGAAGAAACCAACATGTCTACTATGTGCTACTTTCCAAAGTATAACTCTGTTTTTCCAGCCATATATCACAGCAATGAACAATCAGAGCCACCCAGGTTCCTCTTCAATGTTCTAACTACAAGCAAATGAGAGCTAAAGACCCAATTTCTATAACTTAAAATAAATATCGTCACAACAAAGCCGCGTCAAGCATCAATTCCTATTACTAGATGGACAGGTATAGGGCGTCGAAGCAAAACGCAGCGGGTAAAACTCGACAGCAGATCACTGGTAGAGACAGGAAGCGATATGTGCACTGGAGCTGAGCGGGCTTGCCGCAGCGAGCGCAGGGGGCGACGCCTCCGGGGCTCCTTTCTCCATCCCGGCTGCCTGCACCATGCCAATTGGATCAGGCGGATCAGTAGACTGCTGGACCCGAGCAGGAAGGGCGCGGAGAACAGCAGAGAAGAGTCCCGTCCGGCTCACCTGTGGCGGCGGAGGCTATGGTTCCGACGGCGGACACGAGGGGAAAAGAGGAAAAAGGAGGTGGACGAGTCAGCCAAGAGGGTTTGCTCGCTGCCTACGTGCTGAGAGTCGATCCGGGCCGTGCGCGTGGCTGTGTCCTGTCAGACATGGGCGATGAGGAAGAAGAGAGGCCGACGATGAAGCAAGAACACTGAGCTCGAAGTGGCTCGGGCTCAGGGAGGAAGAAGGGGTATATAGGAGGGGACCTTTAGTCCCGGTTGGAGACAGCAACCGGGACTAAAGGTCCCTTTCTAGTCCCGGACGGAGCCTCCAGCCGGGAGTAGACTTTTACTCCCGATTGGAGGGACCAACCGGGAGTAAAAGTTAACCTTTAGTCTCGGTTGGTAGCTCCAACCGGGACTAAAGGTCCCCTGCAGCAAAAGCCTGCCGCAATAGCCGTTGGGCAGGGACCTTTAGTCCCAGTTGAAGCTACCAACCGGGACTAAAGGTTTCTCTAGTCCCGGGCGCGAAAAATATCGGGACTAAAGCCAAATTTCAAAGTGGATCAAAAGTTGTTTCTCTACTAGTGGTAAATCGAGGATTTACATAGGCGCTTGTTACGTCTCTGTTAATTCAAATAAAAAACAAAAAAAAGCCTAGACCGGGCATCCAACCGAGTTCCGGTGAAACCCTAGCTCGCCACGGCCGGGCAGTGGCGGTGGCGGTGGCGGCGGCAGGGGTGAGAGCACCGGAGTCGGGGAGAAAGAGCTGCTGTGTGTGTTTTTTTTGGACTAAAAATCTGCTGGAGGAGGTGAGCGGGCAGAAATTTTGGATCCTGCGCGCCCACGCTCTAGCAATGCCCGGATAGTTTGGTAATTTCAGTATAGGAAGCACACGGACCGTTCTTTCTTCGTGCTCATCTAGACACTCGTCCTTACTTCTCACCATCTGGAGCACCCGCCACCCGGACCATCGCCGCCACCGCCGCGCGTCTGTCCCTCCGTCCGCAGCTGTGGGGGAACTGGGGATCCTGTAGAGCAAAGCCAGGTTTGGGTGGGCCATCCTTGGCGTTCGCCACCCGGCAAAACAGTCGTAGCTCGCTGGCTTCCTCCTCCTCATTTCTCCGGTGCCCACGTCCACCTCCCCCGCGGATGCGTCCCCACCACCGTTGCCAGCACGCGCACACGGAGAAGGCGGGAAACCCAAAGCTTTTGGGCGGGCCGACCATGGTGTCCGCCGTGATCCAGCGCTACGCGGCGGCACAGCAAGCGGTCGTCACTCTCCTCTCCAACTCCAGCGTTGACGCCCATCAACCCCGGATGCCTTCCCCACCCCTGCTGGTAGCACGCGTTGTTCGTAAAGGAGGAGCTTGTGAAACAAATATGATGCTTTGTCAGGAATTGCTACCACTCAAGCTTCCACGGTCTGCTAAATTCTAAGTGCCCATTTTCTCATTCAGACAACTTCGTGTTTGACAAGGATGGCACAGCAGCAGAGGAGTGGCTGCTGTCCTCGGTTAGTCGAGGGAGGAGCGTCTAGCGGTGGCGCCCTGGGCTCTTCAGTGCCGATCGAGAGAGGAGTGCCTAACGGCGGCGGATGACGAGCTATTGGGAGTTCGGGGCACGCTGCGTCCGGTAGAGCCGAGGCCGCCATGTGTTACCAAAATACCCTCTATAGTACAAATTATCTTTTATAAATAATCTTCCTCAATTAATTAGCTAAGAAAAAAAAAACTTGTGGTACTTTCTCAACCATTGTAAAAGAGCTCTCAGCAGAACCATGTTGCTCCGTTAGGCTCACGGAGTGGTGTCACCTTTGGGGCTTAGGACGCAACCCTGTTGGCCACGCATTTCGCGAGGCAGTTTGTTTTTGGTACTTGCGTGATGAGGAATTTCACTTGAAATTTTTCTTTAAGCAGGAACCAGCAACGCCATTTCCAGAACATGCAAGCTGCATTTCAATGATCGTTCACCTTTGTTTAACCTGGAACAAGCACAACACTGACAAGTCACGAGAATTGAAGCTTTAATTTTCCTATGTTTAGGTAACCAACTTGCCACAACGATAATATGATCAGTTTAGTGTCTATCATAGCAGAGCATGCATAATGTATGTTCTCAGTGGAAGGAGAAAGGGTATTGTAACACCCTGGCCCGCCACCGCCAGACACGCCACCGGAGGCTACCAATCAACACTTAAATTCTATTAAGTTTAGAACTTATTAAAAATTTTGGTGGAGTCTTTCCAGTAAATTAAGCATATATATGAACAGGCAAAATCACATAGCATGAACGATATAAGCATCACAGCCCAACCCAATAACATAAGAACCACCCTAATAGCAAAGATCATCTCAACCAAATCATCCTTTAAGCGACCTCTACTTACACTATTAGAGTTGCATACTTCGAATAAATAAGCAAGTGTGATCTAGGTGGTTGTGTCAACGAAGATGCTACTCCCAATTCCCATGCAGGTTACAATCTACTTATAAAAACCAAATAAACATAAGGGTGAGTAAAAACAATCAGCAAGTATATTCAGAACCGAAAGAACAAGAGTCACACGGAAATCCATGAATGAATAATTGGAACATTACTTAAACACTAGTTTCCGTCTCAAACCAACAACCCCTTAATACTCCATAGCATTTACCAGCAAACCCAAGCAAGTGGGGCCAGCACTTACAAAGGAAACTGAACATAAGAATCAAATTGCACTTCTGGATAAAACGACACTAGAATTGAATGTAAGTGAAAACTTAAAACTTAAATTTGAATATAAAAACCAAATTGCACCTGGATCCACGGGAACATGAACTGAATGTAAAGAAACACGTGAACTTGGATCACATGAAACACACGAATATAGGGCTTGTTTGGATGGAGGCTGTGGCAGACCTGTCCGAAATAGCCCACTTACGGAGGCGCTCATCTTTCACCAGACACTAAACACCCTGAAAGCAAGCTACAGCGGACGGTATCCGTCGGGCACACCCCAAGGGAGAGCCCGAAAGATCCACATTTTTCCCAAGGATCCAATAATAAGAACGAGTTACAATATTTATCCATTTCATACATCCGAAGTTGTTAAAAATTACATTATTACAATACCAAACGTCAGAGTGCGGAATAATAATAAACGGCAGAATGAAGATAAACATCGAGAAAGCAGCTATCGATAGTATGCAAGGATTACATCTGTGCCCACCAGAAGAATCCTTCACACAATGATACTCCTCATGCATTACCTGCAACAGGAGTAAATAAACCCTGAGTACACAATGTACATACAAGACTTATCTGACTAGTGGGGATAGTTTCCCGACTCTAAAGGATATGATGAGCTTTATGGTTTGATGGTTTCCCTTTTGCAGAAAGCAGTACTAATAGTGAGTCCTTATGTATGTTATTATTAATAGCCGTATTAATTCATTAGCTATCCAGTCTATGTAAGCACCTATTCTACTTTCAAGCAAGAGTTGAGCAATCAGTTCCATTTCGTCACCTTTCATCTTTCAGTTCTTACTACGATGCTAAACCGTAGACAAGCCGTACCGAAACGCCGGCGATTCGTGAATCAATGCCCCCAGCTGGGTACCCAAAAAACACATGCCCCGCTTGTACCCCAGGCACAAGCAGTTCTAGCCCATCACCCTCCTGTCCTGGGTGTCCAGGTCCCCGTCTAAACTTGGACTCCAAGCCCCCACTCCTGAGTCCCGGACTCAGTGCGGTGCAAGGACCTCCACCATCTCCACCTCCAATCAGTCAGTCCAGAAAGAGCCGGATCCACGACAAGAGAGCAACGGGTCTTTCCTGCGCCTATACCCAAGTATGTGCTCGGGATAATAAGTCTGTGACTTGCCTAGAGCCATATGCAACGACCGGTCCTTAACCGACATAGACAGGAAAAAAGTATAATCAAGCTATGCCCTGTTGGCCGCAGGACACAGCCTCTTACACCCACCAGTACCCAAACCATATCCCTGCCCGGTCACCACTTTTTCTTTCCACATTTTATCATGAGTGATCATATTTATCACCTATTTGTGAGTAACGGCAGGTTACTCACGCTACCGATATCCTAAGCATAGCAGCTACTCGACTTATACTAGTAGGACTCATAGGTAGATATATTTATGCATGTAGTTTTCATAAAATGCTTGTAACATAAATGCACATCATATATATATATATATATATATATATATATATATATATATATATATATATATATATATATATATATATATATTCAGTAATCATTTAAAATAAGGGTTATGCACCGGGGCTTGCCTTGGGCAGGCGACGGGTCAGCAAAGTCAGCACCAAAAGGCTCTGGGGCTCCCTCCTGCATGAGGATCTCCTCCTCGTACTCCTCGATGACCTCCTCGTAATCCTGTTCGTCCACCGGCACGAACTCCACCAACTCATGATCTATATGCATGAAATGATGATGCAACACTTAGTATTACGGCAACACCAACTCTTAAAATAAGAATACATCTATGAAACTACTAAGTGAGTTCTACCAACTAAAGTGCTAGCTACCTACTATTACCACTAACAAGTATGAAGCATGACATACCTTACCATAGCCACTAACGGTATTCTTACCCCTCGTACTGATTTACTCTATATATGATAAAATAAGGATAATAGCTACCCTATTTATCAACCTACTCTAGGGCTACAAAATTTACAGCAAGTACATAATAATCTAATGAACCTACTGTAAAAATTTCATAGCTATATCTATCACCAATTTGCCACAAAAATTAATACAAATATTAATCTAAATAATACTAAGCTCTAGCTTGAATTTATGAACCTACCATTGTCACAGCGAACTATAATCTAACTACACTAATAGATAGATGGTATTTTTCTGAACCTAACAAACTTGATTTCACTATTTTTGGACATCTACAAGATTTACTATAATTTATCAAAGTTCAGCTAGAAACTATATTGAATAAATATTTGTAATTCACTAGAAAAATTGGAAAACGAATTCACAGCGCGGCCCGCGAGCGACGGCTTGGCCCACCCCGACATCCCCTGCGCACGCATGCGCAGCACCCGACGTGGCCCACGCAGCGGTGCGCGACGCGGCCCACTACGGAGCCCGCGCGCGGCTGACTCTTTAGCGAAAAAGCCCCCGTTCTCTAGCCTATTCGCGAAACTCACTCGAGCACTATTTCACCGAGTCACAGAGTTTGCATCTACCACCCTCCCCTTTCCCTTCTTCGCCGCGGCCACATCCCTCGGCACCCGTGCGCGCACCGGCGCGGCGGCGCTGCACCGGGTGGCAACGCCGGCCACACCTGACCCTCATAGTCCTATATAAGGAGCCGATGCTCACCTCGATGTCAACGCAAAGCGGTGGGAGGCGATACGGCGAAAGGGGACGTTGTTCTGAGCTCTCTTTCCAGCGGCGGACTTCTCCCTGCGACGGCGGGCACGTTCTCATGAGCCAAGGTACCAACATCGTGAACAAGCTCAAGTATGGGCAACGGAGACTCACCCGAACCTACCAGTCGTGATGGCTTGACCGGAGACTGACCGAGCGGGCCTGGCCACGCGCGCCCACAAACCTTACAACGACGGTGATGGCACGGCTACGGCAGCAGTGATGAGCAGGCAGTAGCAGGGTGAATTGGAGTGCGCACGGGATAGAGTGGAGCAGGGTGAAGGTTCGGTGCCATCGAATTGGACGGAGGTGGACGGGGCTAGGGAAATTAGGCGGGCGCTGCCGTGGAGTCTTAAAGCGACCGATGACGAAGGAATTTTGAATTGGAGCTCGACACCGGCTGGCAGCAGCAGTGGATAGGTTTGGCGCGTAGCTAGGTCTCTACTCCATTCTTAGGCGCACACAATTGCATTGATTTGGCCGACGCTGTGTGCTTGCCTCGGCGTGGCCCGGCGATAGAGGAACAGGGAAAGTAGGCACATTGGCTCGGCGCTATCATGGTGCATTCACTAGTTGGGGAAGGACGACAGCGCGTTGGTGGCGACTCCTCGTGCGCGTATGAGCCCGGCACTCGATGTGCGACCGTAGCTCCGCGACACGTGAGGCGAGGGTGGCACGACACTATGCCGCAGAGACTGGCATGCCCGAGAACACAGCGGCATGGCATGGCACCAAACGTAGTGTGAAAGCGAAGGCAAGCGACCGGCCCACACGCGTGTAGTCGCGACAGGTCAACGGGAGCAGTGCCGTGCGACAGCGACGGACGGCGCGCAGCGCGACCGGGGTGCAGTGCGACACGACGGTGAGCCATGGGCACAGGCGAACGCGACGGATGAGGTAGAGCAGCCAGGCCCACCAGCGCGGTGCGCGTGCGTGCGTGTGCCAGGACACAGCAGCAGGGCCGTGGCCAGCAGCGTGGGGCCATGCGCGTGGACGTGCACGCGCAGGCACAACAGGCGGTCCAGCGCGGCGCGCTGAGAGCTAGCAGGGTGACCGTGCCTAGGCGCTTGCATTGCTTGACACGTGACTTGCACGCTTTTTAAAGCTATTCAAAAACTCAAACCCGATGATTCAAAAGTCAAACCAGTTATTCTACACTTAAGAGGGTACCTAGGGCTATCAAACTAAGCCAAAACATCTTGCCACTACTTAACCCAATCGTTCTATAAAAATTGTCGAACATGGCTTCATCGACCCATTTTCAGACTTACGAGAATTGACTAAGCTTCGAACGGTTTCGCGTCGAATTCCATTTCCAAGCTACTTGATACACTAGCTAGCGAACCCTGTCCTCGACCGCACGTATATCATCGTCGTGTACGAAGTTCGTGCTACAAACTTTACTAACGTTCCGCATATGCATTCCATAGCATTTCCGTCCAATAAAAAATCATTTAGAACCCTAAGTAATACAACACGACATGAAATGTAACATGCGTTTCGTGTTTCAAACGAATGTTTCAAGTTCCGTATATTGCTTTACACTCTATAACTCATATCTTTACACACAATTACACATAAGTATGATGCTCATGTTGTGTTTTAGCAAAAACAGAACAGTGTAACACCGAGGGTGTTACAAATCTACCCCCCTAAAACAAAATCTCAACCCGAGATTTTATGTGCCTAGTGTGAGAAGGAGATCGGGAATACATTTCGACGCAATAACTGACTAGCAGAACCAGCGAGGAGGTGGGGGTAATGCTTCAATAGGTAACTCTCCTGTTCCCATGTGGCTTCATCCTCTAAATGGTTTTACCACTGCACCTTGTAGAACTTTACCACGCTGTTCCTTGTCACTCTTTCTTTCTCATCCAGAATTTTGACAGGGTGCTCAACATAAGTCAAATCTAGCTGGAGGGTAAGCCCTTCAATGTCCACAGCTTCATCTGGAACCCGTAAACATCTCTTCAATTGCGATACATGAAACACATTGTGTACCGCAGATAAAATATCAGAAAGCTAGAGACGATAAGCATCTAGGCCACACTGCTCCAACTCCTGATAAGGACCCACATATCGAGGGGCTAGCTTGCCATGGACACCCAACAAATGCACCCCTCTCATAGGAGACACCTTGAGATACGTATAATCTCTAGCTGCAAACTCTAAGGGCCTTCTTCACGTGTCTGCATAAGCTTTATGTCGGCTTTGAGCTACCTTCAAGTGACTACGAATAATGCTTACTTGCTCTCGAGCCTCTTTGATGAACTCAGGCCCAAAGTACCCACGGTCGCCCACTTCAACCCAGTTGAGTGGTGTCCTACACTTTCTTCCATATAGAGCTTCAAATGGTGCCATGCAGATGCTTTCTTGGTAGCTATTATTGTAAGAAAATTCAGCTAACTTCAGGCATTCATCCCACTTCTCAGAAAAGAAATGGCACAAGCTCTCAACATGTCCTCGAGCACCTGGTTCACCCTTTCTGTTTGACCATCAGTTTGTGGATAATATGCAGAGCTTCTGAGGAGACGAGTACCAAGACATTGGTGCAGCTGGTCCCAAAAACAAGAGACAAAGACTGACCCTCTATCAGAGATTATAGTAAGGGGAACCCCGTGTAGAGTCACAATCTGATCAAAATATATTTGAGCGTACTTCCTGGCTGCATATCTAGTGTCCACCGGGATAAAATGAATAGACTCAGTTAGCCAGTCCACAATGACCCAAATAGAATCATTGACCTTGGATGTGCGGGGCAAACCCACCACAAAGTCCATGGAAATATCTTCACATTTCCAAACAGGAATGGGCAAGGGCTGCAAATATCCTGGGGTATGCATATGATCTGCCTTAACCCTACCACAAGAGTCGCACTCTACGATGTGTCGAGTGATGTCCTACTTCATGTTGGACCACCAGTACAAGCGGCGTAGATCATGATACATCTTGTTGCTGCCAGGATGAATAGATGGCTTTGAATGGTGAGCTTCATTCAAAATCTTTCTTCTCAGCTCCTCATTGGATGGAACCACCAATCTATCCTTGTACCTCACTACATCATGCTCATCAATACTAAAGTGAGGGCCACGCCCTTCAGCAATCAATTTTCTAATGTGGGGAATTTCTTCAGGGTCTTGCCTTTGCTCAAGAATAATCTGCTCAAGCAACTCTGAGGTCAAGGCAATGTGAGCCAGCACTTCTACATGGTTGAGAGACAAAGTTGTTTCCTCAACCTGATGTGACTTTCGGCTCAAAGCATCGGCCACTACATTGGCTTTTCCTGGGTGATAATGGACTTCCAAGTTATAATCCTTTATCAATTCTAACCATCTCCTTTGCCTTATATTCAACTCAAACTGAGTGAAAATATACTTGAGGCTCTTGTGATCTGTAAAGATATGCACTTTGTTGCCCAATAGATAGTGCCTCCAAATCTTTAGAGCGTGGACCACTGCAGCCAGCTCTAAGTCATGAGTGGGGCAATTCACTTTGTGCTTTTTCAGTTGGCGCGAAGCATAAGCTATCACACGCCCAGCTTGCATCATCATGCATCCCAATCCCATCTTCGAGGCATCACAGTATACATCAAAGGGCCTATCAATATCTGGTTGGGCCAACACAGGAGCAGTGGTCAAAAATATCTTCAAAGCTTGGAAAGCTTCTTTATAGGCTGGGCTCTAATCAAACTTAGCTTCTTTTTGGAGCAGCTTGGTCAATGGCTGAGCTATTTTGGAGAAATCTGGAATGAAACACCGATAGTACCCAGCTAGACCAAGGAACTGACGAATCTAGTGCATAGACTTGGGAGACTTCCAATCCAACACATCTTGCACCTTGCTGGGATCTACTGAAACGCCATCAGGTGTCAATACATGCCCCAAAAACTACACTCGATCTAACCAAAATTCACACTTACTGAATTTAGCATATAGCTTGTTCTCCCTTAGTCGAGCTAGTACTATTCAAAGGTGATGGGCATGCTCTTCATTATTCTTGGAATATATCAGTATATCATCAATGAACACTACCACAAACTTATCTAGCTCTGGCATGAAGATTGAAAAAGCTGTCTTTGGTATATCATGTGGTCTGATCTTGATCTGATGATAGCATGAACGGAGGTCAATCTTCGAGAACACCTTAGCACCAGCTAGCTGATCGAACAAAGTATCTATGCGGGGCAAAGGATACTTGTTCTTAACTGTTACCGCATTAAGAGGGTGGTAATCCACACACATCCGTAGAGTGCCATCCTTCTTCACAAAAATGGCTAGGCAACCCCATGGTGAAGAACTAGGATGGATGAAACCTTTTTCCTTCAACTCTTCCAGTTGCTTCTTCATCTCAGCCAATTCCCTTAGAGCCATGCGGTACGGGCGTCAGGAGATAGGAGCAGTACCAGGCTCTAGCTCAATGGAGAATTCTAGCTCTCTATCGGGTGGCAACCTAGGAAGATCTTTAGGAAAAACATCCGGGAACTTACATACCACAGGGATGGGGGTAAGATTAGGAGAGGCTTCAGCATGGGCAGCAACAAGTAAGACTAGATATGAGGGTACAAGAAGAGACATCCTATCCTCAGAAGAAGGAAGCCATAACTCGACACTTCTCCGCTTCAAATCCAAGACTACCCCATACATCTGCAACCAGTTCATTCCAAGAATAGCATCAATGCCTTGCCCAGGCATTACCATGAACTATAGGCGGTAAGTGTGGGTGGCTAATACCAAGCTTACTGTGTTCGTTCAGGTATTGATGAACATTTGTGAACCCACAGTACAGATTCAATAGGCATATGGTATAGCCATAAGTGGTATGTTGTGCCGGTCTACAAATCCCATGCTCATAAATGAATGTGATGCACCAGAATCGAACAACACATAAGCTAGATGGGAATCGATGGTAAACATACTAGCCATCACCAGTTCCTGCTGCAATATCTGCTCAGCATCTATGAAATTCACCTGTCCAGATCGGCTGGCTAGCACCTTCCTCTTGATCACGGTCCGCTTGACTAGCCTAGAGTTCGTCGATGGTTGAGCAGACTGAGCTGGCTGGTTCTAGGGACACGCTTAGGCACAATGGCCATTTTTGCCACATTTGAAGCGGAGGTGCTCGTCTTCCACCAGACACTAAGCACCCCGAAAGCAAGCTACAATGGACGGTATCCATCGAGCACACCCCAAGGGAGAACCCAAAAGATCCACATTTTCGCCCAAGGATCCAATAATGAGAAGGAGTTACAATACTTATCCATTTCATACATCTGAAGTTCTTAAAAATTACATTATTACAATACCAAATGTTAGAGTGTGGAATAATAATAAACAGTGGAATGAAGATAAACATCGAGAAAACAACTATCGATAGTACGCAAGGATTCCGTCTGTGCCCACCAGAAGAATCCTTCACATAATGTCACTCCTCATGCATTACCTGCAACAGGGGTAAATAAACCCTGAGTACACAATATACTCGCAAGACTTATCCGACTAGTGGGGATAGTTCCCCGACTCCAAAGGATATGATGAGCTTTATGGTTTGCTAGTTTCCCTTTTGCAGAAAGCAGTACTAATAGTGAGTCCTTATGTATGTTATTATTAATAGCCGTATTAATTCCTTAGCTATCCAGTCTATGTAAGCACCTGTTCTACTTTCAAGCAAGAGTTGAGCAATTAGTTCCATTTCATCACCTTCCATCTTTCAGTTCTTACTACAATGCTAAACCATAGACAAGCCGTACCGGAACGCCGGTGATTCATGAATCAATGCGTCCAGCTGGGTACCCTAAAAACACACGCCCCACTTGTACCCCAGGCACAAGCAGGACTAACCCATACCCCTCCTGTCCTGGGTGTCCAGGTCCTATCCAAACTTGGACTCCAAGCCCCCACTCCTGAGTCCTAGGCTCAGTGCAGTGCAAGGACCTCCACCATCTTTGCCTCCAATCAGTCAGTCTGGAAAGAGCCAGATCCACAACAAGAGAGCAACGAGTCTTCCCTGCGCCCATACCCAAGTATGTGCTCGGGATAATAAGTCTGTGACTTGCCTAGAGCCATATGCAAGGACCGATCCTTAACCGACATAGACAGGGAAAAAGCGTAACCAAGCTATGCCCTATTGGCTGTAGGACACAGCCTCTTACACCCACCAGTACCTAAACCATATCCCTGCCCGGTCACTACTTTTCCTTTCCATATTTTATCATGAGTGATCATATTTATCACCTATTTGTGAGTAATGGTAGGTTACTCACGCTACCGATATCCTAAGCATAGCAGCTACTTGACTTATACTAGTAGGACACATAGGTAGATATATTTATGCATGTAGTTTCCATAAAATGCCTGTAACGTAAATGCACATCATATATATATTCAGTGATCATTTAAAATAAGGGTTATGCACCGGGGCTTGCCTTGGGCAAGCGACGGGTTAGCAAAGTCAGCACCAAAAGGCTCTGGGGCTCCCTCCTACATGAGGATCTCCTCCTTGTACTCTCGATGACCTTCTCGTAATCTTGTTCGTCCACCGGCACGAACTCTACTAACTCGTGATCTATATGCATGAAATGATGATGCAACACTTAGTATTACGGCAACAACAACTCTTAAAATAAGAATACATCTATCAAACTACTAAGTGAGTTCTACCAACTAAAGTGCTAGCTACCTACTGTTACCACTAACAAATATGAAGCATGACTTACCTTACCATAGCCACTAACGGTATTCTTACCCCTAATACTGATTTACTCTATATATGATAAAACAAGGATAATAGCTACTCTATTTATCAACCTACTCTAGGGCTACAAAATTTATAGCAAGTACATAATAATCTAATGAACCTAATGTAAAAATCTCATAGGTATATCTATCACCAATTTGCCACAAAAATTTCTACAAATATTAATCTACATAATACTAAGCTCTCTAGCTTGAATTTAT
This sequence comes from Miscanthus floridulus, assembly GCF_019320115.1. NCBI lineage: Eukaryota > Viridiplantae > Streptophyta > Magnoliopsida > Poales > Poaceae > Miscanthus > Miscanthus floridulus. The sequence continues at coordinate 101,348,011 of NC_089584.1, forward strand.
GAACCTACCATTGTCACAACTAACTGTAATCGAACTATACTAACAGATAGATGGCATTTTTGTGAACCTAACAAACTTGGTTTCACTATTTTTGGACATCTACAAGATTTACTACAATTTATCAAGGTTCGGCTAGAAACTATATTGAATAAACATTTGTAATTCACTGAAAAAATTGGAAAATGAATTCACAGCGCGGCCCACGAGCGACGGCTCGGCCCACCCCGGCGTCCCACGCACGTGCATGCGCAGTACCCGACGTGGCCCATGCAGCGGCAGGCTCTTTAGTGAAAAAGCCCCCGTTCTCTAGCCTATTCATGAAACTCACTCGAGCACTATTTCACTGAGTCACAGAGTTTGCATCTACCACCCTCCCCTTTCCCTTCTTCACTGCGGCCACGTCCCTCAGCACCCGTGCGTGCACCAGCGCAGCGGCGCTGGCACCGGGCGGCAATGCCAGCCACACCCGACCCTCATAGTCCTATCTAAGGAGCCGATGCTCACCTCAACATCAACGCGAAGCGGTGGGAGGCAATACGGTGAACGGGGACGCTGTTCCGAACTCCCTTCACGGCGGTGGACTTCTCCCTATGACGGCGGGTGCGTTCCCGTGAGCCAAAGTACCGACATCATGAACAAGCTCAAGTATGGGCAACAGAGACTCACCCCAAACCTACCGGTCGTGATTGCTTGACTAGAGACTGACCGAGCGGGCCTGGCCATGCGCGCCCAGCAAACCTTACGACGTCGGCGATGGCATGACTATGACGGCAGCGATGAGCAGGCAGTGGCAGGGTGAATTGGGGTGTGCGCGGGATAGAGTGGAGCAGGGCGAAGGTTCAATGCCAACGAATTAGACGGAGGTGGACGGGGCTAGGGAAATTAGGCGGGCGCTGCCGTGGAGTCTTAAAGCGACCGACGGCGAAGGAATTTTGAATTGGAGCTCGACACTGGCTGGCAGCAGCAGTGGATGGGTTTGGCGCATAGCTAGGTCTCTACTCCATTCTTAGGCGCAGACAATTGCATTGATTTGCCCGACGCTACGTGCTTGCCACAGCGCGTCTCGGCGACAGAGGAACTGGGAAAGTAGGCACGTTGGCTCAGTGCTGTCGTGGCGCATTCACTAGCTTGGGAAGGACGACAGCGCATTAGTGGCGACTCCTCATGCGCGTACGAGCCCGGCACTCGATGTGCGCCCGTAGCTCCGCGACACGCGAGGCGAGGGTGGCACGGCACTGCGCCGCAGAGACTGGCATGCTCGGGAACACAGCGGCATGGCGTGGCACCAAACGCGGCGTGAAACTAAACGCAAGCGACTGGGGTGCAGTGCGACGCAACGGCAAGCCGCAAGCACAGGCAGACGTGACGGATGAGGCAGAGCAGCCAAAACCACCGACGCGGTGCGTGTGCATGCATGTGCCTGGACGCAGCAGCAGGGCCGTGGCCAGCAGTGCGGGGCCATGCGCGTGGACGTGCACGCATAGGCACGACGGGTAGTCCAGCGCGGCGTGCCGAGAGCCGGCAGGGTGACCGCGCCTAGGCGCTGGCATTGCTCAACACGTGACTTGCACGCTTTTTAAAGATGTTCAAAAACTCAAACCCGATGATTCAAAAGTTAAACCAGTTATTCTACACTCAAGAGGGTACCTAGGACTATCAAACTAAGCCAAAACATCTTGCCACTACTTAACCCGATCATTCTACAAGAATTGTCGAACATGGCTTCGAACGGTTTCGCGTCGAATTCCATTTCCAAGCTACTTGATACACTAGCTAGCGAACCCTGTCCTTGACCGCACGTATTTCATCGTCGCCTACGAAGTTCGTGCTACAAACTTTACTAACGTTCCACATATGCGTTCCATAGCATTTCCGTCCAATAAAAATTCATTTAGAACCCTAAGTAATACAACACGACGTGAAATGTAACATGCGTTTTGTGTTTCAAACGAATGTTTCAAGTTTCGTATATTGCTTTACACTCTATAACTCATATCTTTACACACAATTACACATAAGTATGATGCTCATGTCGTGTTTTAGCAAAAATAGAACAGTGTAACACCGAGGGTGTTACAGAGGCCTGCCAGGCTTGCCTTGGCCAGGCAAGCAATCCTGGCCCTAGGCCATCAAAACGCCTGAGATCTTTGCCTGTTGTCGCTGGTTCATAACCGTGACAAGCATTGTGATTGTTCGTCGAAAGTCGATGTGTGGGTCTCCGGTGGCTTGGGAACTCATAAACACAAGAGGGACACGATGATCTATCTTGGTTTGGGCTTCTGAGCCCTACGTCTAATAGTGAGGTGTTCTTCGTGTTAAGGAGCACCAAAATTGGGGGTTACAATGGAGGAGGGGGTTGCTCGGTGCTATCCTATGGCTCATCGTAGTTCTTTCGCATCGAGTAAGGAACCGACCTTCTCTAGCTGTGTTGATGGGGGGTTGTCTAATGTTCCCCTCGGTTCTTCTCCCTTCTCGGTTCGGTTCTCTCTATTCTTCCTTCTTCTCCCTTCTCTTTGGAAGCTGACCCTCCCCTTATATTCTGAGGAGGGGTCGGGTACAAGTCGGTTTGGGTTTCTAGTCTTTGGTCTATATACGATGGGTGTAGGAGTGTGCTACCATGGCATGGGATGGACATTGCCTTCGTCGCGTAGGGAGGAGTCGAAGGAGCTATAGCCGCTGCCTAACACCGTTGTCGTCACCTAGCACTTGGCTGTCAGGGGTTGTCTGCGACGGCGTGGCCTCCCCGGGTGAACCTTCTCGAGGCTTCCTTGGCTAGGAAGGAGCCTCCGCAAGGGGGCTGACGAGTGGGCCCTGGAGCCAACTCCAGGGGTAGCAGGCTCTAGGGCCCACTCATCAGCACCCAAGGCGGTCTCCAATCGTCCACACAACACTGATGACTCAAAAAGTTACAATTTTGTCTTCTTTTTAGTTCATCCAGTCAACCATTAAGTTTTTAAAGTTCAGGGTATTACAGGTATACACCAAACGCCATACTGGATCTTGGTATCTTTAGTCGGTTCCAACAGGAAATTTCGTCGAACCGATCCCACAATTGGTAGTATCGATTGAAGCAAATGAATTTACCTAGATCCCCAATTATGAATTTTGCTCTAAGAAATTGATAAATGGTTCACTTAAGATCGAAATCTTTTACAACCATTGTCAACAAAGCCAACACTATAGCTCATTAAGTTGTTGATCTAGGTTGGGAGCTAAATGAACAAAGCACTTGACAGTCAACCACATTAAACAAAACAAAAATTATGCTTGATGTTATGATATATATGCCTATTATTTTAGTCTAGAATATATTTATGCTATTTATTGCTTGATGTTTGTATACGTAAGGAAAATGGACCCTTGGCCTATTTACTTTGGATTTTGGTGTTTGATGACCAACACAACCAAATTGGACTAATGAATTTGCAAGTGTTTATTTTGTAGTTCAAAAGGGTGCAAGATGTGACTTGGACGAAGGCGACGTGGTGATTCGATGATCAACACTTTAAGAAAGACCTTAGAAGCACAAGAGAAGACCCAAGATATCAAGCAAAGTCCAAGCACGAAGATTGGAACCAAGCCGTACGCAAGATCGCGAAAGAAATGAGCTCACTGTGGTGACTGGATGCAGGACCGGACGCTGGATAAGCAACCGGATGCTGGGCAAGTGGCTCGGCAGATAGGCGACCGGATCCCTGACCGGACGCTGGTGGCAACCGACCGGATGCAGGACAGCAGCGTCCGATCGATTACAGTAAGGTTCCAGAGCGGCACTTCTGCGACCAGACGCGTCTGGTGGCAGGCGACCGGACGCTGGCCAGCGTCCGATCAGCATATTGCCAGCTCAATGGTTGGGACGACCGGACGCGTCCGGTCAGGACGATTCAGCGTCCGGTTAGTAGCAGTTTCGTGGGAATTCGACCCCAACGGCTACTTTCTCAATGAGGCTTATAAATACAACCCCCAACCGGCCATTTGAGGAGTGTGGAGCTGAGGAAACATACCAAGGGTGTTGATACACCATTTTAGTGATCTCCACATGCATAGTGCTTAGAGTTTTATTAGGTGATTAGCATAAGTGCTTAGATTGATTAGACCACCGCTTATGCGCTTGCTCTAGGTTTATGCCTAGTGTTTAGTGAGGTTTGCATACCTCTTGCCACCCCATGCTTGCGAGCACAAGTGTTGTACATCGGAGGGGCTTGAAGTCTTGCGAGATCACACCAACCGCGTTTGTGGTGTGGCCGCCACCGTGTACCGGAGGGAACAAGGCCCGTGGCGTTTTGGCTAGAAGCTTGATAGTGAAGACGGCGGGGAGCATCCGGGAGAGGCTTGCCGAGAGGCACATCGGAGACCCACTTGCGCGTGGGGAAAGCCCGAGGCTATCCACGGAGTTACCCGACCGGGAGCTTGGCCCTTGTGAGGGATTCCTTGCGAGGGGCTCCAACGAGGACTAGGGGAAGCTTGCGCGCTTCTCGATACCTCGGTAAAAATACCAGAGTCATCGATGGGAGTTTGCATATCTCTACCTTGTTCTTTAGCTTCCGCATTTACATTGTTTACTTTACTATGTTTGCGGTAGAGATAGCAACACACTAGCAAAACCATAGTTGCACATCTAGATAGTTTATCTATTGCATAGATTTTGCTAGGGTTAGAAAAAGAGGCCATAGTTTAGAGTAAGAATTTTAAGTTGCCTAATTCACCCCCCCCCCTCTTAGGCGTCACGGTCCGTTCAATTGGTATCAGAGCCGGTTGGCTCATATTTGGACCTTTGGCTTAACCGCCGTTGAGCCGACGCTATTGTAGAGTGGTTGGGATGGATACCGCTAGGCCTCCTCAATTTGATGGCACTAACTTCCTCTACTATAAGGCTGGAATGGCTTGCCACCTTGAGGCGGTTGATTTAGGTGTATGGAGAGTCACTCGTGACCGGATGAAACCCATTAAGAATCCCGAAAAGCCCACAAAGAGTGACGAAAAAGAAATGCATTTTAATGCTAGAGCTAAGAATTGCTTGTTTGAATCATTTAGCATGGATGTGTTTAACCAAGTGTTCACCTTAAATACGGCACATGAAATTTGGTTAAAACTCCAAGAGCTCCATGACGGCACAAGTAATGTCCGTGAGCAAAAACATTGTCTAGCTAAGCAAAATTATGATTCCTTTGCTATGAATGATGATGAGCTTGTTCGTGATATGTATTCTCGATTGAATCTAATTATCAATGAGCTCCATTCAATAGGATTATTAAAGCTAGATGATGCGGACATCGTGAGGAAGATCATCTCCGTTCTACCACAAAAAAAATATGCAAGCATCATCACCATTCTTCACAACATGGAGAACTTGAGCACCATGACCCAGGGCATTGTCATTGGCAAGCTAGTGGCATTTGAAATGTCACGTAAGATGGGTCAAGGAGAAGCATCTTCATCAAGCAAAGGCAAAACTCTCTCTTGTAGCGAGAAGAAAAAGATGAAGGGCAAGAAAGTTGAGTCAAGCTCAAGCTCAAGCTCCTCAAGTGAAGAAGAAGAAGATGAGGATGATGATGATGATGAACAAGAATCAAGTGATGATGATCAATCTTCCTCCTCCACCTCCGATCTTGATGAAGAATCAATCAAACTTATCAAAAAGGTGGAGAAGATGATCGTAAGGCTCAATGTCAAGGGTGTGCCCATCCAAATTCAAGACCTCGTTTTCACTAATCAAAGAAACGAGCAAAGAAAGAGAGGATGCTATGGATGCGGCGAGTTGAGGCACTTTGTGGAAGTTTGTCCAAACAAGCCCACACCTAAGGCAAAGAAGAAGGCGTGCAAGAACAAAGCCCTCACATCAATAAGGTCATGGGATGATTCTTCAAGTGAAGAAGATCATCACAAGAGGCGAGGGCGCAAGCACTCATCATCAAGCTCTTCTTGTGTGTGCCTCATGGCACGAGGTAATGAAAGCTCATCCTCTAGTGAGAGCGATAGTGATGATGATTTGCCTTCTTATAATACAATTGTGCAACAAAATCATAAATATGCTAAAGTTTGCACTAGTCAACAAAAGAAGCTCAAAAATTTAAAAGAAGAGCTAGGTAGTTCACAAGAAGCATACAAGAATTTGCTTGAACAATATGAAAACTTTGCAAATCTCAATGTTGAACTATCTACTAAAATTGAGCAACTTGAGGCTAGTGCAACAACAAATGAATGCACAATCAATGATAAGCAACTTGAAAAGAAAAATGAAAAATTAAAAAGAAAAGTTAGCTAGCTCACAAAATGATTATCAAAGTTTGCTTGCTAAATTGGAAATCATGAGCAAACATTGTGAAGAGCTAACTAATAAAGTTGCTAATCTTGAAGCCGTCAAAAATACCCCCACCAAGGCACCTAAGAAGAAAAGTTCTATCATTAAAAGGGATGCCTCTACTTCTTGCAATGATTTATGTTTAGACTCACCTTTGTGCAACCAAGTTTGTGTTGAGAAAGTTATTGTAGATACATGCACACAAGAGGTTGCAAAGGAAAATGAGGAACTTAAGCAAGAAATAGCTCGCCTCACGAAGGACTTGACTCAAGTAAAAGGCAAGGCGAAGCAAGCTCAACTTCATCAAGATAACACCGTCAAGGGAGTGAAGAAGCTTGATGAAGGACAAACTGTGGTTTGCTACGTGTGCCACAAGGAAGGCCACAAGTCCTATGAGTGCAAGGTGAAGAATGGGGGAGGAGCAAAGAAGAAGGAGAAAAAGCAAACAAGCAAGTTCTCCAACACCTACACCAACATGGTGGACAAGAAGGCCTCCACACCTTATCTCTTGAAGAAGAAGAAAAATGACAAGGTGGTGGCCATCAAGGTGAACAAGCAAGCCAACAATGGGGTCAAACGCTTTTGGGTGCCAAAGGAAATCATTTCAAACATGAAGAGCACCAAGAAGGTTTGGATCCCAAAAGGGAAGTGAGAAGTCCGTCGGACGTCGGGGAATTTGGAGACTTGGCAAAGTTTGAGTGCATTTCATGGGGTGCATCATGAAGGACAAAGTCATTGCCAAGTAGGTTAGTGAATACTATGGACCCAAATTCCCCTTCCCATGTTAGGTAACTAGATGTCATTACTTTCAAATTAGTATTCATTTCAATTGGTTTTGTTTTTCAATTGATATACTCTTAAAGCATCTAGTTATATTTCATGCCTATGATTGCATTTACATGCTTAATCTTTTGTCATGCATTCAATAGGTATATCATATGGTAGGCTTGCTCGGTTTCATTATTAACCCTTGGAGCAAACCTACATGGTTTAAAATTGTTTAGAAGCACGGCACATAGCTTGCTTTACAATTATTTATCAAATTTGTGCCAAAGTCTAAATTGTGGATAATCTCTCCCAATTATCATCTTTCAAGTGGTATTTTGATTCTTAAATCAATGTGCACAAATGGTACAAGTATACAACACTTGTGTGCACTTATTTAGGGGGAGTAATTCTACAACTTGGATGCTTTGAGACTATCACTTGTTCAAATGGTATCAATTTTTCAAACCTATCACATGTGTAGTAGTCTCATTGTAAGGAAATTGGAGTCCCCGGAGTTAAGCATCACTCTTCTATTGGCATCATCTTGTTGTTTTCATTTCATATTTACATGCTTTCTCCATGCATTATATAGATTAAACTCTCTTGTACAATAAATTGCTAATTATGCATATGCTTTGCTTTCTACCATATGTATGCATATATTTAGGGGGAGCTTAGTCTAAATAATGTGAGAGTCAAAATTTGTGATTCATTTCACTCTCTACACAAAGGATCACGAAGTTTGACCCTCCCTTGTGCTACTAATGTCTTCCTTTTCGGTGTTTGATGCCAAAGAGGGAGAATTTAAAGGACCAAAGACAAGCATTTAGTTACAAGTAGTAATGGTCCGAGAAAGGGAGGAAAGTGAATTATGGGAGTCTAAGTAATGGAAGAATTTTTAGAAAGATAGGCTTTAATCCATAATATCACATGGGGACATTTACAAGGGCAAGACAAGCTTTTAAGTAAAGTTTTTAATTGGTATCTGTCAATTAGTATCATATAACCTTGCCCTTTGCATTGCATCCTAGCAAGTAGGTAGTTTTTAACTTCCAAATTCTTATTATTTGCTTGCTTTGGTCGTGTTGGCATCAATCACCAAAAAGGGGGAGATTGTAAGGAAAATGGACCCTTGGCCCATTTACTTTGGATTTTGGTGTTTGATGACCAACACAACCAAATTGGACTAATGAATTTGCAAGTGTTTATTTTGTAGTTCAAAAGGGTGCAAGATGTGACTTGGACGAAGGCGACGTGGTGATCCGATGATCAACACTTTAAGAAAGACCTTAGAAGCACAAGAGAAGACCCAAGATATCAAGCAAAGTCCAAGCACGAAGATTGGAACCAAGTCATACGCAAGATCACGAAGAAATGAGCTCACTGTGGTGACTGGATGCAGGACCGGACGCTGGATAAGCAACCGGACGCTGCGACCGGACGCTGGGCAAGTGGCTCGGCAGACAGGCGACTGGATCCCTGACCGGACGCTGGTGGCAACTGACCGGACGCAGGATAGCAGCGTCCGATCGATTACAGTAAGGTTCCAGAGCGGCACATCTGCGACCGGACGACCGGACGCTGGCCAGCGTCTGATCAGCATATTGCCGGCTCAACTGTCGGGACGACCGGACGCATCCGGTCAGGACGATTCAGTGTCCGGTCAGTAGCAGTTTTGCGGGAATTCAACCCCAATGGCTACTTTCTCAATGGGGCTTATAAATACAACCCCCAACCGGCCATTTGAGGCGTGTGGAGCTGAGGAAACATACCAAGGGTGTTGATACATCATTTTAGTGATCTTCACATGCATAGTGCTTAGAGTTTTGTTAGGTGATTAGCATAAGTGCTTTGTGAAGTGCTTAGGTTGATTAGACCACCGCTTATGCGCTTGCTCTAGGTTTATGCATAGTGTTTAGTGAGGTTTGCATACCTCTTGCCACCCCGTGCTTGCGAGCACAAGTGTTGTACATCGGAGGGGCTTGAAGTCTTGCGAGATCACACCAACCGCGTTTGTGGTGTGGCCGCCACCGTGTACCGGAGGGAACAAGGCCCGCGGCGTTTTGGCCGGAAGCTTGATAGTGAAGACGGCGGGGAGCATCCGGGAGAGGCTTGCCAAGAGGCACATCGGAGACCCACTTGCGCGTGGGGAAGGTCCGAGGCTATCCACGGAGTTACCCGACCGGGAGCTTGGCCCTTGTGAGGGATTCCTTGCGAGGGGCTCCAACGAGGACTAGGGGAAGCTTGCGCGCTTCTCGATACCTCGGTAAAAATACCGGAGTCGTCGACGGGAGTTTGCATATCTCTACCTTGCTCTTTAGCTTCCGCATTTACATTGTTTACTTTACTATGTTTGCGGTAGAGATAGCAACACACTAGCAAAACCATAGTTGCACATCTAGATAGTTTATCTATTGCATAGGTTTTGCTAGGGTTAGAAAAAGAGGCCATAGTTTAGAGTAAGAATTTTAAGTTGCCTAATTCACCCCCCCCTCTTAGGCGTCACGGTCCGTTCAGTATAGAACAAGTCAGTAGTTTCAGATTTATGCATTCGGTTGTCATTGTTAACAATCCAACTGACAAACTAAAATAGCCAAAAGTGGAGCTAGAGTTTTAGCCTATTTTCATAACGAGGCGGGCCATAACGAGCCAAGCCAAAACCAGACGAGCTGCCTCATTATGCAGCCCACTGCTAATATTTTTTTCTCTTTTGTCACAGCGACATGTTACCATAGGTCATATTTGGTTGGAACTAGTAGATATTGTTACCACAGCCAATAATCTTGTGGCAATATATCAAGTATGTTGCCAGTATTTGTTTAACATTGTGCATTTCTGTTGCATAAGGTCACCAAAAATTTCTGTTCGGCTGATAAGTTCAAGCGAAGAGAACGTTGCAATAGATAGATCCACTTGTATTACAAAAAGAAAAAAATATACCATTGCATTATTAGGGTAAATTTCCTTGCGCTACATTGCCTCTCCTTAACTCCATAACTCCGCTACCCATTGCACTACCAGGCACCCTGGCAGCGACACACAATTAGTTTTTCCAGTTGAATTGAGGCATGATTTGGATCTGCCAATAACTAATGCAGAAAAATCGTGGTACCATCCTTCCCTCTAAACATATGTATCCGCAGACATAGTAACCATAAGATTGCCATGATAATAGGATCTAGGGCTTCATTGATGCAGTCCCCTGCAGGGTGTGGAGCACGTGGGGCCAATATGCTACTCCATTCGTTCTCTTTTACAAGGCGCATACATATATTAAGATTCAGACTTTAAATTCTTTGAATACAGTTAGATTAATATATAATTATCATAGGTTTACAAGAATAAACAATTAGTATAAAATAAATAAATGATTAAAGTGTAATTTATGAGACTTTCACTACTACAGAAAGGATGATCACCGCCGGTTATGTGAGAATCGATGGCTTGCTTTCCTTCGTAAAATAGAGGAAATAAAACATCCACTTCAAGCTCCTGGGAAATTTTGCTACATGTGAATGGAGGGATGAGCAAGTCCTTTCACTAGAATGAAGGAATATGTTATTATGGGTGTGTTTGGTTTGGGGAACGAGGTGGTCCATCTTCTTCTGACTCACTTTTTTTATTTGGTTTGTGGAATGGAATGAGTTGATCCATTATCACCTCATTCTTCACAACCTAATAATTAGTTATGCATGAGGAATGAGTTGATTCCACCAAAATTCATACGATGAACTCATGATGCATCACCTCATGAAGCATAGGGTGACTCTACAAACCAAACACACCATATATTCATGTGTTCCAAACACTCATTCCTATAAAAATTCTGTGTTTTTCAATCAACTATTTTCTTTTTTGAAACGGAACCGGCAGAACTGCCTGTTGTATTAAAAAGAAGGGATCCTACAAAGGCACTGTGCAAACATATACAACTGTGTACAAAAAGACCAAAGCCCTCTAGGCCTCAAATCAAGCACACAATAATAAGTTGGAGACGTGTTTTGCTCCCGCCATTGCCCATAGACCTGCCTCATCCTTGATCTTCTGAAGGAGCTGCGTTGGTGTGGATTCTTTGCGCTCAAAGATTCTTGCATTTATTTCATTCCACACCATCCAACAGACAAGAATGATGATGTAGCGTAGTCCTCGTCTTGTAGTCGAAGGTGTTCGATCTAAGTTGTCCCACCAAGTTTGTACCGAGTCTCCTAGCACCCAGGTAGAAGATCGCACGTGCTCATTACCTAGCCAGACAAGAATGCTCTCCTAGATACGCCTAGTGTAACGACAGTCTTGAAAGAGATGGACTCTTGACTGCGCCTGCAATGGGGATACACACCATTATTTGGCCATGCCCGCGCTTGTAGTTATCGGAGGTCTAGATTCTGTTTTGGATGACGAGCCACCCAAAGAATTTGTACTTTGGCAGCGCCCAGACTTTCCAAATTAGGCATTTGAAATTTGTCATTGTTGATTACTTTGGCAGCACCCAGACTTTCCAAATTAGGCATTTGAAATTTGTCATTGTTGATCCAATGAATTGCACGTGCTAGGCCGATCCTGTTGTGAATTTTCCATCCAACTTATCCTTCCAATTGATGTTGTCTTTCCTGTCCGATTGGAGCTGAATGTGGTTTAGAGCGCTCCAAAACTGGACATACTCCACGGAGTGTTAGGAAATCATCGTCTATTTTCTACCTACACTCATTTTCTATTCACGTGTTTTCTTCATTTCCTCTATTTTGCAATCCTCCGTTCCAACAGACCCTGTTGAACTGGAGCAGGAAAAGCTTGTTGCTCAGAGTATGGATTTGTTGAAGATCAGAGAAGGATAGGTATTTGCACCCAGATAAGCAAAGATGCAATGCACATGAACGTTACCATTCGCAGGGTATCGGTGCAGCACAACTACAATTCCGCATACCCACTCAACTGCATGGATAAGCCTAAAGTAGATGATATCAGGACATCAGGTATCGATATTGATCTAGCAACCGAGATGTGAACGGAGGAAGCGAGGCTTAGGTAAAAATCAGATGGCTGACGAGTACCTCCAGGTCTGTCACTTTGTCGCGCGCTTGCTCCACCGCCATGATCCGTACGTGGATGGTGTAGGGAGAGTGGCGAAACGGGGCCTTAACTTTCCCCACACACACCACGTATTGCTGCCTCAGATCCATATCCATCCGTTTGCCTTCGAGCCCGTGGATCCGGAGGAATACTCGAGCTGATAAGTATGAGGGCGGCTGGTGGCGCGATGGCCCGTGCTCCCCGCAACCGCAGCGAAAGCGGAAGCGGAAGCGAGGGACGTGCCCTGCTTGTTCGCGCACAGGCGCAGAAAGGGGAAAACGATCCTCTTGTCCAAGTGGATATGAGGTGACACACCAACTTTCCAGAACGTCCTGGAAGCTTCGTGAATGTTCTGCATGCGTGCACAAATTTGCACACTAGCGTCGCTCGCTGGGCCTGCATACCTGCAGCCTACAAGCAAAACTATATCCTGCTCCTGCATTCCTATTTCCTGCTCTTAGAACTATCGGTGCTGCCGTGCTGGCCATGCGTCCATCGTTACGGATACAAGTGGATATCTAATTGTATTTTCTAATAAGTCAGCCAATTAGTTACGTGCCACGTTTAAGTGGCGCGTCTGTGTACTTACATTTAAGTTCTCAGCTTGACATGAATACTTCTATCTTTTAGGAATAATTTTAGAAGAAAAACTATATATGTTATTAACTTTGCTAATATCAAAATCTACTGCTTAGTTTGTCAGACGTGTTCATTAGGGTGATTATGTTTCTAAAAGGACACATAATTTTAGCTTATTTTAGCAAGTTTTAAATCAATCCGATAAACCAAAACAAATGAAACTTGCACCACCCTCTATGCGTGCAAATTTCTATCTGAGCACCTTTTGCTTCTGTTTTCTATGTCGTAATATCTACTCTCTCTGTTCTAAATTATAAGTCGCTTTGACTTTTCTGATACATCCATTTTACTATGTATTTAAATATAATATATGTCTAGATATGTAGCAAAATGGGTATAAAAAAAGTCAAAACGACTTATAATTTGGAATGGAGGGATTATTAATTTGTTTTTTCCTTGGTCTACTGCTGCACTTACAAAATTGTGTTAAGCATGTTTATACCATATTGATTTCAGGTGGCTTTTGCTTTTACTAGCTAGCTGAGGGAAAACTTTTATACATAACTTGCAATTAGATAAAGCCATACAGGTTCTACTGTTAATATCCCAATGAAAGTGCTGTTTTTTTTTCTTCTTATGCCTAGATACCAATCTTATCGAGAACCAAGCTATTTATAACATGCCAAGGTCAGAAGAAGTGGTTGCAAACTAATTAAGCTATGTTTCTTATGGTGAATGCTTGCCACTCGAGTTCGAGTCACTCAGTATGTGTGCTTGCATTTTGGCCAACTATTCTTTTCAATTTTTGGACATGTGCCCGCCAGCATTAAGACGTTTATGGTGACTTCTTTAATTTCAAGACTAGCCGGTGTTTTGGTATTTATATTACATTTTGCTAAAAATGGAAAGTTACATTAGTGGAGATAGGTTAGTTATCTCAAAGCTTAGAAAATGTATTTTTTTTTAAAAAGCTAGATACACAACACCAACAAAGAGAGCTGCGGTCCATTATATATTTATATTGACTATAAACATATGCTTAAACCACTTAGCTGTAATTAGATTCCATGTCCCATGAGAATCTAGAGTCGGAGCTCTAGCAAACAAGACAAAATATAACTATGACATTGGATTTTTTTTTATTATTCCATTTTGTTTAGTGTTGAATCATTTTTTCCATCTTGTAAATTTGGCATTTATCTTATACTACTTCAGTCCCAAATAAGATGCAATTATGGGTTTAGATTGATCATCAATATTTTCTTAAGTCATTTGACTATGTTTTATAGAAAATATTATTAATATTTGGGACTCTAAATAAGTATATTATGAAAATACTCCCTCTGTCTCTGAAAGATTCTATTTCTAGCCCCAAAAAATTGTCTCCAAAAGAATCGATTTCTGGAGGTGAACGGTCTACGGATCCACATTAATCTAGTATGGGTCGCATTTAACACAACCTCTCTCTTCTGCGCTGCTATTGGATACTCTAAACAACACTACTTAGTTAAGCTTCTTGATATTTAGAGAGCTATTAAGGTTCAACAGTTTAATGAGGGACGGCATAGTCTTTTATCTTCGTTGCTAATCTGTCCTAAAGTTGCTTGAAATTCATTCTTCTAGGGACAGATGGAGTATATTCTATGATTGATCTACTTATACTTATTCACTTGTCAAAAAGATACTCATTCGGTGTCATAAATGTTAATATCTTTTTTGCATAGATTTGATCAAACTTAATTAAAACTGTATGACTCCTCGATAAGTGAAAATTGCATTTGTTTTGTAGCACATTTCAAATGAACACATATATCAGTTTCCTGGAAGCGAGACATAATTAGCTAGTATTTACTCCTAGTAGCAGCACAAACAAAATCATCTAGCCCCACGTTAAACCAGAAGAGACCATGCATCGAGAGATATATGACAAGCTATAAGCGACATGTCACGTCAGTTTCTATCTTGAGTAGGTTTGTCTCTACCCTAAAGATAGTCAGTGTGCAGTGTATCTACCTTACACCAATTAATTAACACGCTCTGATCTCTGGTTGATCAGTGGCCTGGCTGATGCATCCCGGCGACGAAGAAGCGGCCGGAGGCGGCATCTTGGGTGGCGTAATAGATGGTACCAGGGCTCACATGGTTGTGCATTCCCTCGTACATGGTCACAACATATCTCGGGTCGTCCTTGTCTCGCTCTACCCTTTTCTTGACGTTGCAGCCCTCCGTCGAGCACCGGTAGTAGTTCCTGCAAATCAATTCAATTCGTTGCAAGGTTCAGTCCAGCATGCATATATGTACACATCGTTGTTGATTAGTTCATGATCATTAATCTCTCACTTTTGGGTTCTCAAATAATGACTTGCAAATTAAACTATCAGTGTTAGTAGCACATTGCCCCCCATGCAAACTACGAAATATTGTATATATTTACCGCGGATTAGGGCTGTTCTTGACGGACTTCTTGCCGTACTTCCTCCATTTGTAGCCGTCGTCGAGTACCTCGTCGTCGTCCGACCTCACCCGGAACGCAATTCTGTCCGTCCTCCTCGGCGGCCCCTCACCCGCCGCAGCCGCACTCCTGGAAATACAAGTCGTCCAGGTTCACGAACCAGTTGATGAAACAAACGTGCACGTGGTGGCTCACGAGAAAGGCACCAGAAGTATTTTTTGCAAACAAAAGTGCACCACGTCTCTGCTGGAGTCTGGATCTGGACATATATGAAACTCACCTAGCATGACTGCTGTAGCCTGCAGCCGCGTCCGGGACGACGCGCTCGGCCGGCATAAGCGGCGGCGGCGTCGCGAACGCACCAGGTACAGCTGCCGGTGCCGGGACGGCGCCGCCTTCGTCCGACAGGCACTCGAAGACGTCCAGCTGCGCCGCCGTACCGAACGGGAAAGGGGCCGCGGGCCGAGAGCCGAAGTAGCTGGAGGTAGCAGAGCCGCCGCTGCACGGCTGGCGGTACGCCATGGCTGCTGGGAGGAGGACGTTGGCGTCGGCGAATGAACTGCGGGACGATCGCGCCATGAGCATGGGCCGCCGACCGGGGCCAGCTGCAAGTAACTGTAGTGAGATGCGCGTCGAAGCGCTCGTTTTTATAGCACGAGCGAAGGGCGATCAGCGACGGCGACATGGCGCGCGGGTGTGGGCTTCGCACCGGCCTTCCTGGGCGCGGGGGAGAAACTTCGGCGCGGGCGGGGTGGAGGCGTGGAGCCAACAGCCGCCCCGTTCCGAATTGTTGATTTGTTGCCGTCGCGCTCGCGCTCGCGGTCGCTGTCTGCCAATTTGGGGAGCCGTACGCAACGTGCGTGCGTAGCGGGTGAAAGGGAGGATGGGCCCATTTAATGCGGGATTTCTTTTTTAAAAATACATAAATAGAAAAGGTAAAAGTAGAATGCGCAAGCATCTTGAATCTTACTAGTAAACAAAGAAACTGCATGAATTATTTTTCATTTGATGGTATATAAGAGTCGTATAAATTTGTAAATTTTGTACCAACTTTATCTCTGGATAGAATTATAATTTTATTTTTAAAAATCATATGGAACATGTCGGAACATATTAATCCCGTGTTCTATAGAGGCAACGTAGAAAATTCTATTATAAAATTCCAATCCTCTAAAATTTTCATTTCCTTAATTTTTCTCTTATTTTAAAGGTGTCCCTGGCTCTAGGTGCCGGTATGGTGGCGGCTGCTGCAAAAAGGCGGGACTTGGGGAAGGAGTCTGTATGTAGTCTGTACTGTATAGGTGTAGAACGTTACGTCGCCATCAGAAAATTAAGAATAAAATGGGATGCATAATTTTATGTGCGTTCAGAGATCAATCACACACATAAGTCAATAAATTATAGAAAGTATCGTCACAAATGTTTATTACATCGAGAATAATATCACATAGTCTTCACATAAATATAGTGGAAATATAAAAATAACTCTCTCGCGGAAGCTCCACAGCACAGTGTAGAAGGTTAGACTGATTTTTTTGGACATTGAAGGAACTACATGTAATCATCTGTCACACCGGTTCACTAGAGACGATGGAAACATTATTTCCTGATTTTAGGTTGTGTTCGGTTATGAGGATGTTTGATCCTGAGACACGAAGGGGCGGACTTCTTTTCGGTGCTTGATTGAGGGACGTAGATGATTGAGTCATCCTACCGAAGGCATATTTGCTTGATATTTGGGCTACTCAATCCCTCAAATCGGAAAGCTTATAAGCCATCCCTTGCGAACATTGTCTCGCGTCATCTCTACTTGGCCAGGGGCATGAGCGCAAGCGGAACGATCAGTTGAGCATGATGGTTTAGGAAGAGGCACCGTGTTGCTTGGCGGCATGAGGAGGCCCCAGCAACAATAATGCGGGGCATGAGGAGGTTCAGGAAGCGACGACACAGAGGAGAGTGGTGACACAAGGAGGTTCAGGAATGCTCGAAGATGGATGGGGCTGAGCGAGATGTCCAGTGGGACGAGCTCCTCCAATACCATGGACCCTCCTTAGGGGGAAGCCCCTATAGGCCAACCTCCTCCGGTGCTAGCGCCTAATTTTTTCCCCCTCATCAATCTCTGGGCTATATGAGAAGGAAGAAGAACATAGAATGACTGAGAAGAAAGAAGAACATAGAATGACATAAAAACTAGGACCGACCATATGCCTCTAACCAAATATAAATTAGATCCCATCTCAAAATCATAGACATGATCATCTTATCCTCTACTTCGTTCTAAACTAAACACGTGCCAAGGTAGAGTGGATGCCGCTCTCCTACTCCACTCCTGAAGCATAGTGCTTTACTCTTCTAGTACTTCCATTGTTAAAACAAAAGGTTATAGAAAAAAATCCAAAGGAAACTAAATCCTACAAATTTCCTTCAGCAATCCTTCAATCCGGCCCCTAAAAAGTGACCTTCCACGGACGTCCCACTTGGCTAAATACGTAGCTGGTTGACGTGCCCGGCGTAGAGAGGAATGGAGAGTCCACGTGGATGCTATCCAGGGACCGGAGCTGGTGCCTGCCTGGCACCTGCCTGCCCAGCTGGAACACCAGGAGGATCTTCTAGGCAGGTTCCATTCCATCCGGCCGGCCGGCCCTGTCAGCTGTTGCAGCGGCCACCAACAAGGAAACACCTGCCGTTCTCGGCCACGGCGCGGTTCGAATCGACGACCAGAGGTCACGGCCTCACGGTCACGGGCATGGCTTCCGTCCTTGTCAAAAAAAAAATATATCGTTCCGTTGACTTGTGGCTTGTGGTTGTGGAGCGCTGCCTGCTACGACTTGCGGTATTTTTGCGACGGCCACGTGGTGCGTGCGTGCGGTCCCCTGTCTCTCTGGCCAGCATCGGCGGCCGGCCGGGACTGAATAACAGGACATCGCTGACTAGTTGCTCGTGCCGTTCGCTATTTGCAGGCTGTGCGGGGGGGGGGGGGGGGGGGGGGGGGGGGGGGGGGGGGGGGCATATGACCGATACACTGGCTACGTGGAAGTTTCTACAGCATCGTTCTGGTTCATTCATGGCCCATGCGAGTTCTGCAATTCTTCTACTGCTGTCACGGTCATCTAGCTACTAGTCCGGTTTGGCTGAAACCGTTTTGAACAGGGCGACGCCGACAGTAGCTGTGTACGATCATCGAGGTTCGACAGCATGCTTTTCCTTTCTGTAATCTGTACACTTCAGAAATGTGAAGTATTTTGTTCGATACTCCTCAGGAGCAAGTATACCCTTGACAACAAGACTGAATCTCAGACGCTGTTTTGGTGATTCTGTGTATGTAGCATGTAAAAAGGGCAACCTGAGAGGCAGGGGAAGGTTTGAAAGCATCTGATGATCTGCCGAGGCCCTGGCCTTAAAGGATATTGATTCATTTAGAACCAAGAAATCCTAAAGTTGTGTACAAGCAAGGCCAGAGCCTCTTCATCGTAGCCTTCCTCACCTGAGCTTCCGGTTTGATGTAGTCAAGGAGAGCCACAAATCATCGTCTGAACAAGTCGGAGGATAAACGTTTATCAGCATGTTCCGTTGGCTGGTTCATATCGTTGCTGATTCGTGAAGAAGTACTATTGGCTGGTTTGTGTGAGAAAAAAAATACTATTTCAACTGAAAATTTACGATCGTTTATCACAGGCCACGGCCAAACGAACAAGCTGTATATACGAACATGACAACAACAGAAAGATTAAACGTACAGTAATCATACTTCAGTTGCCCATGACAAAACTGAAACAGTTGCGTAAGAAAGACAGTAGCCAGTTAGCCACTAGCCACACACCTCTCTTAACAAGGCACGTGCCAAGCACGTTTTCGGGAAAAAAAAAGCCACTAGCCACACAGCACACAGAATGGCAGCCAGGCAGGCGTCCGCAGCAGCAGGTGCTCTGTTGCCGAACTGCTGGCCATCCAGCTTGTAGTCTCAGTCTCTCAGACTCTCAGTGCTACACATTTGAGTGGCGTGGATTACTGCCGATGCCCTGCACTGGTTTGGTACGTGAGCATCGTGATCCCTTTCTGAACGGTAAATGTATATACCTGATAAGCATAGGCACGAACGACGCGATTCGAAAGACAATTACCCTATTTATTTGCCTGATAAGTCATGGTTGAAAATACTATTAACTGATTTATTATAAAAAAAAATACTATCAGTTGACTGAAAAAATATGGCTTATAAGTTAAGCCAACAGTACGAAGGCCTTTGGTGTCCCTATTCGTCGCTGTTTCACGCAATCTACTGCAGCAATAGATCTGCACCTACCAAGCATCGATCACTGCACGCTCTTGTTCGGAACTTGCCCGGAAATAGATAGAGATTCTTCGAAATAAGAGCTGCCTTCGCCTACATAAATACGTGACGTGCTCGTGTGACTGTGTGATCTAGTGTCAATCAGCATATCCTTACGGTCGTATTTGGCTTATAAGTCATGACTTATTAGCCAACAAACAGTATTTTTCTTCCACACTAAACCAGACAACAGTACTTTCAGTCATGGCTTATAAGCCAAACCAGACTAAACGAACAAGACGACAGCCTTACTGTCAAAGTAAATAGCATCGCTCTCGCGAAACAAGCAACGTCAGCTCTCAAGACATTTTCTCGTGTGGGCAGGCTGTTTTTTAGAGGGCAACTACGGGGTGGGGGAGGGGGGGGGGGGGGCGTTAAGAGACCCCCATCTGATAGGCGTGAACCGGTGGGTGACGGGGCTCATGGCCCAAATAAAGTTCACAGAATTACAACAGGGGAGAGATACAGGACGTTTCGGCGTATCTGGCTTATAATCCATAGCTTGAAAAGTATTTTTCTCTCACACCAAACCAGTCAGCAGTACTAATTCATAAAAAAACCAGTCAGCAGTACTTTCAGTCATAGCTTATAAGCTAATCCAGACGAAATGAACAGGCTTAGATTCAAATAGGCAAATGGTTTTACACCAAAAAGAGGAAAGGCAAGCATTATTCTTCGGGAGGCGACATCTCCATTGGCGCGCCGACTCTCGGCAGGCAGCGATCAGGTTGTTTAAGTGTAGCCTTCTGCCTACATGGTTCTGTTTACACCAAAATTTGGAAGATGTTATAGGGACCCGAAAGCTCCCAAGATCATGTCACCAAGGAATCAATTATGTGCAGATCGGGACCAGCTGATTCAGATGCAGAAAATGGAATCAGCTTTCCACAGATAGCGCCGGCAGATAACAACAGAGGCTACGTTCGGCGCCAGGACGAAGCATGCCGGACTCTACAAAAAGAGAAAGATTAGAGTCCAAGTTATCTTAAATTAGGAATGTTTTCTCTAGGGTCAAAAATTATAATAAGTCGTGCTTAGACAGGAGTCATGCACAGGGCCCCGATATAAATACCAAACCCCGGCTATTGTAAAAAGGAATCAATCAATCCAAATACAAGTCAATTACTTTTTTCGGCTCTGGCCACCCCTTAGGAGTAGGAGTAGAGTAGATCTCGACGAGTTCTTCAGCGAGTACGGCTGTATCGATCCGGTCGACCTCCACTGCTTGTCTGTAAGTACCGTCATGGTTTATACCTTTGTTCGTATGGCTGCATCGATCCGGTCGACCCTCACCGCGGCTCTGGTATAAGCTAGTTATCGACTCTTGTTTAATTCAAGTATGGCCTGTGTGATTCTGCCTCACACCCTACTGCTTGAATTAGATCAAGGTTAAGTTATCGGCTCTGCCTTAGAATGGCAGTCTTTGGTAGATTCATTAAGTTACCGATATTGATTATTGCCTTCATTATTTATCTAATTACAGCAATATCATTCTGCCCGATTGAGATTGATTTAGATCGGCCTTATATCTTATTTGATCCATCGTTTGCTAACCTAAAACTGATCCAATCTACACCTTAAACGATGAGTTATGTCTTATCGGCTGTTTTACATCAATCTTGATCGTGCATAATGTGCGGTTAAGGCATGTTGCGTCTTGAGTAGATCTATTGGCTAGAGAGAACCGTTCCATGGCCCGTTATCACGGTCTGTGTGTTTCTGCCTCACACCCCACTGTTAGCACCGTGGAGTGGGGATCGATATTTAGTAGATCTATTCCTGGTAAGGCATGACTTTAACTGTGCGTTATACCTGAATCGGCTGTTTTAGCCGATATCGAGCGCTTTCACGAATAGTTCGCATCACGAGACCGTTGAAGTAAAGATAGATTAAAAGATATGTTAGCCCCATGATCTTATTATTGTATTACGGCCTGCATGATTTAGGCTCATGCCCCACTGATATTAGTAATAAGTTAGGGTCGTCGAGTCTATTGTTATTTCTACAGCCTGCATGATTCTGCCTCATGCCCCACTAGTCATGATGATAGATGAGATCTAACATGTTCATTAGATTTATCTTTATTAAATGGTTAAGTGGTGTTGAATTGTTTCTTTATATAAAAAGGGGTTCAGTTAATTATAATCATTGGCTCAGCACAAACCGATCATTGTTGATATCTTATTGCCATTGATTAATATCTATTCGATTAATGATATTTATCCTGAATGATAACCGATTCTTCTGACACAATCTCATGAGCTATAATTGATTTATTCTCATGAATATACTGAAATCGGCTATTTAGTCGATCTCTTTCATATTGGCTCTCATAGCCGCATATTCAGAACTGTCTGACAACACCGACAAGTTCTGCCCTTAATTACTGATGAACTTTCTCTCCTTGTCAATTATAGGGTCAAATTGACTGGCACGTCTCAGGAGGATCGCGTAGTGTTGACCACCCCTACGCTGAAGCTAGGTGGATCTGCTCCATCGAGCGGACCCTTCCGGCTTGCTGCGTGTGTCCTCGGCACGGGATGAAAATTCTGTGTCGACACACGTTTTTGGCACGCTCGGTGGGACACCACAATCGTCATGGCAGTTCACAACAACGACGACATCCTTATGCTACATTATGAAGATCTACCTGATGGGGATAAGGGTATCATCAGCAAAGCTGTGGAAGAGTTTTAGAACAAATGTTTGTTGTCCTACACCAAAACACGTGACAACACAATTGTTCAAAAATTTTTACTACCAAGAGTTCTATTACACGGGCAGACGGACACAAATGAAGTTGAAGACAGACATTTCTTTAAAGAGATTGTGGACAAATCTATTCGTGATGTCATGTCGAGCCATAACGAAGCTTTCGTGGACATATTCCATAACGCCTTGAAAGAGACGATTCATGTATTTCCAGTTGGTCAAGGCGGACTAGCTTATTACAACATTCCAGATCCGTCGACCTAGGGAACCAATCAAGTTGGTACCAGCCAACAAGAAGCAGCACCGGCTGGTAGTGGTGATGTCTAGATAGTTCATGGTTCATCTGAACAAACTTAAGGAACTACTGCAAATCAAACATAGTACCATCCTGAACCACCAGTACAGCATGTGCAATAGTCGACGGGACAAAGTTGTAACCAGGTGATCAATTTTGACACATCAGGCCACATACCGTCGTCGGCTCAAAAAATAGCACCGTCGGTTCAAAAGATCCATAGAGATATAGATCCTTATATCTATAATTAGAGACTTCAAGCAGCAAGCCAGCAAAGGACTCAGCAGATTGAGATTTCATAAGGGTATCACTATGGCATAGATTATAACACCCTCCACATGATGCCAAATCCAGGATATCAAGGCACGCAGGATTTTAATTCACAGATGGGTCAGCAGGTACAGAGGAATCCAAATCCACAAGCTGATGAGTTATTACTGAGGGTAACTGAGATGATGAAGAATCAGTTCGGTCTGAAGCCAAAAGGGCTGACCTTTTCGTACAAACGTCCATATCCAGAATGGTATGATTTGGTCGCTCTTCCAACAAATTATAGGCTCCCAGAATTCACTAAGTTCACTAGCCAAGACAGTACAAGCACGATAGAACATGTCAGTCGGTATCTTACACAATTAAGCGAAGCGTCAGTTGAAGATGCCCATCGAGTTCATTTCTTCTCTCTGTCCTTATCAGGGCCAGCCTTCATTTGGTTTTCATCATTGTCAGTCAATTTCATTGCCAATTAGGCTAATCTAGAGAAGAAGTTTCATACATATTTTTATACTGGGACTGAAGAAAAGAAGATTACCGATCTGACAACCATAAGATAGAAGACTAATGAATCAGGCACTGAATTTCTTTAGAGGTTTCGAGAGACCAGGAACTTGTGCTTCTGCTTAAACTTGGCCGATGATCAACTAGCTGCTTTGGCTATTCAAGAAATGCTGCCGATGTGGAAAGAAAAGCTGCTGGGACAAGAATTTGACAACTTGGAACAATTGGCTTAACGAGTAGCAACGCTTAATAGCCAATTTCAGAGTATGCACAGAGATACCCGGTTCCAAAAGAGTACCTCAGTAGCCGAAGCTTATGATCCATACTCAGTTGATGATAGCTATAAAGATGAAGAAGAAGAGGTTGCTGTAGCTGAATGGAATTGGGGTAAGAAGACAGTGATGGTGCCAAATCCTTGGGGAAGAGGAGTCGAGGAGAGCTATGACTTTGATGTCACCAAATCAGATAAACTCTTCGATTTCTTGCTGGAGAAAGGGAAGATCAAGTTGCTCGATGGTCATGTCATGTTGCCCCCTGATCAGTTGAAGAATAAGAAGTTCTGCAAGTTCCATAATGCTACTTCTCATTCCACTAATGAATGCAGAATCTTTAGGTAGCATATACAGAGAGTTATTCAGCAGGGGAGGCTCAAATTTGATACGCCTTAGAAAATGAAAGTTGATGATAATCCTTTCTCAGGAGATCAAAACATAGTTGATGCTGGGCTATTCAAAGGAAAAACGAAGGTCCTAACATCAACCAAATCAAAAGAAGCTGGAATAGTCGATCCTAAGATGCAAATATCAGCTGACGAGTACAGAAAAATTAGGAGACGTCGTGCCGAGCAAAAGAGCCGATACTAGCAGGGGAAGACGTTAAGAGCAGAGACGACAAAGTCGCGGGTCACATCTTGGATTTTGTTGAATAAATGGCAGCGGCAGAAGGAAAAGGATTATCAGAGTTGGTTAAAAGATCAAGCGTACTAGCATCAATTGAAGCAAGAAAGGTATGAAAGGGAACAAGCCGAATTATATTGGAATTGTCCTTTCTTCAGACATTGCTGGAATGAAGGTTTGAAGTTGTCTAGGATGCAGCAATCAATATCGGTAGTATAGGCATTATCAAACCAACCACCGGTCTATCCATGCTCAAGATGCATATCATCATAATAACATGGATCGACGCTTAAAAAAATAAAAGTGTTCATGATCGGCTTAGAAAAAGGGTCATTGATCAGGACTGGGCTGATCATGAAGAAGAAGGCACTAAAAGAAGATATGTGTGGCAGAAAAGCTAGTGGTGCCCAGGAGGTTTAACAAGAAATCAAAAGAGAAGGGTGCAACGCCTAAGGAATAAAGAGATGGAACAGGCTCAGGTATCTGATAAAACTTAAGTGTCGTATCAAGCAAATAGCCTATAGAAATCAACCATCGGCCAATATCCAGATGGTTTTTCTGTTGCCATCAGAGTTCAGAGTCAATGGTGAAAACCAACAGCCGATCCAAGCAGGCGGCTTTGAAAATTTGTATTAATGGATAATCCAATAGATGATACAGATAGGAAACTAGGACATGGCTTCACGTTGGCCGATGAATTAGAAGAACTAAATATTGGTCCTGGAGATAGACCTAGGCCGACGTACGCGAGTGCTAAGTTGGATCCAGAGTATAAGCGGGAATTAATTGACTTATTAAAGGAATTTAAAGATTGCTTTGCTTGAGAATACTATGAGATGCCTGGTTTAGATCAGTCAATTGTTGAATATCGGCTGCCAATCAAACCTAGATATCGGCCGCTTAAACAAGCTCTGAGGAGATTCAACCCGAACGTGCTTGATGATATCAAAAAGGAGACTGAAAGATTACTAGAAGCAAAATTTATCTGACCATGCTGATATGCAGAGTGGATATCGAATGGTGTCCCTATATACAAGAAGAATGGAAAATTGATAGTTTGCATTGATTTCAGGGATCCAAATAAAGCCACACCTATGGACGGTTATCCAATGTCGATAGCTGATATGTTAGTAGATGCAACAGCCAGGCATAAGGTTATTAGCTTCATGGATAGTAATGCAGGATACAACCAAATTTTCATGGCTGAAGAAGACATAGCAAAAACCGTTTTCAGGTGCCCCGGCGCAATCGGTCTATTCGAGTGGGTTGTAATGACCTTTGGACTAAAGAATACCAGTGCGACTTATCAAAGGGCGATAAATTACATTTTCCATAAGTTGATCGGCAAAATTGTTGAAATCTACATCGATGATGTGATGATAAAATCCAAAGGATATAAAGAACACCTGGCTAATTTGCGTGAGACTCTGGAATGCACGAGGAAGCATGGTTTGAAGATGAATCCTAATAAGTATGCTTTTGAAGTATCAGCCAGACAATTTTTAGGATTCATGGTCCACGAAAGGGGAATCAAAGTTGGTCAGAAAAGCGCGAAAGCCATTGATGAAGCAGTTCCCCCGACTACCAAAACAGAGTTGCAATCTCTGCTTGGTAAGATTAATTTCATTAGAAGATTCATTTCAAATTTGTCGGAGAGGATCCTGCCGTTTTCTCCCTTGTTGAAGTTGAAGAATGATCAAGAATTCAAGTGGGGTAATATACAACAAAAAGCGTTCGAAGAAATAAAAGAATATATGAAGTGTCCACCTATGCTGGTCCCTCCTCAGCAAGGTAAGCCATTTAAGTTGTACATATCGGCTGATGACAAGACAATTAGATCGGCCCTGATGCAAGAATTTGAAGGAAAAGAGAGAGTTGTTTTCTATCTAAGTAGAAGACTACTGGATCCGAAAATAAGATATTCTCCCACCGAAAAATTATGCTTGTGTCTACATTTCTCTTGCACTAAATTACGACACTACTTATTATCGGCCGAGTGTACAGTTGTTTCCAAGGCTGATGTGGTTAAGCACATGTTATCAATGCCAATACTGAATGGAAGAGTGGGAAAGTTGATTCTTGCGTTATCGGAATTCGACTTGAAGTACGAATCGGCTAAAGCAGTCAAAGGACAAGTAATGGCCGATTTTATCACCCAACATCACAAGCCAAGCATTAGTTATGTAGAGCCGATACCGTGGACGCTGTTCTTTGATGGGTCATCATGCAAGCAGGGTGGTGGCATTGGTATTGTTATTATTTCACCTTTGCACTCAAGGGATTTCTTCATATCGAGTGTTTCAAGAAGTCTTGAGTAGTGAAACCTAAGTGATGATTGGAGAGTTGAAATAGCCGCTTACCTTAGAGATCCGTCTCGGAAAGTTACCAGGAAGCTAAGGTATAAATCGGCTAAGTATGTTTTGTTAGATGATCAATTATATTATAAATCGGTCGATGGGGTATTGCTCAAGTGCTTGAACCAAGAAGAAGCTAAGGTGTTGATGGGTGAGGTGCATGAAGGGATATGTGGAGCTCATCAATCGGCTTATAAGATGAAATGGATTATTCGTAGAACTAGATATTTCTGGCCAACGATACTGGAAGATTATTTTGAATATTACAAGGGGTGTCAGGACTGTCAACGTTTTGGTAATGTTCAGAGATCGCCCGCATCGACCATGAATCCAATAATCAAACCATGGCCGTTTCGGGGTTGGGAAATTGATTTAATTGGCCAGATTTTTCCGCCTTCAAGCAAAGGACATAAGTTCATATTGGTAGCAACAGACTACTTCACTAAATGGGTTGAGGCAATTCCTTTAAAAACGGTAACCTCAAAGAACACGATTGCTTTTTTTTAGGGAACACATTGTGTATCATTTTGGGATTCCTCAAACGATAACTACCGATCAAGGGACAATGTTCACATCAGAAGAGTTCGGGGGTTTTGCTGCCAGTATCGGGATTAAGCTATTGAATTCCTCCCCTTACTATGCCCAGGCTAATGGTCAAGTAGAGGCGTCCAACCAGATTATGATTAAGCTGATCAAGAAAAAGATCGAGGAATAGCCAAGGAAGTGGCATTCGACGCTAAATGAAGCACTATGGGCATATAGGATGGCTTGCCATGGATCAATTAAAACGTCACCTTACGAACTTGTGTATGGCCATAATGTCGTTCTTCCTTAGGAAGTTTAGACTAGATCGAGGCAGACAATTTGGAAGACTTGAGTTGCCTTCGACTGTGTGCTCTTGAGAATATCGAAGCCAATAAACTGAGGGTTGCGAAATATTATAATAAAAAGGTCAAGATTAAGCAATTCTTCAAAGGAGACTTGGTCTGGAAAGTGAAATTGCCGATCGGATCAAAGGACAGTAAATTCGGCAAATGATCACCTAACTGGGAAGGACCATATCGGATCAAACGTTGTGCGCCTGGTAATGCTTATATTTTGGAAACATTAAAAGGAGAGGAAGAATTTGACCGAGCAATCAACAGGAAATATTTAAAGAAATATTATCCTAGCGTTTGGATCAATACTTGATAAAGATATGTTTGGTTAATAGCTTTAATAGCCGATATTAAAAAGATATCGCCTCTAGTGCAAAAGATGAACCCAAAGGAGTAAAAGCCGATACGACATGTATCGCCTATAGAAGTAAAGCAAACACAAACAAAATGATGGGTATGAAGCACGAAACAATGGGAAACCACTCAAGGTGAGGAAGTTATTTGCTAAACATCACCTATTACAAGCTACGGGCCAGAAAACACTTTGCCTACTATATCGTCGGCCAGAGTATTGAAAGCTACAGAGTCGGCGGCGTTCATAAAATCTTCAACCAAGCGCTCATGTTCCCCAGGATGCACTGCATCTGGAAAACCATGAGGAAGAAGCCGGAGATTATGGCCCGAACGGGCTTGTGCAGCAGCCAACGCCATGGCGGCGCCGTGACGAACGCCATGAAGGGCGACCTCCCTGACACGATTCGGGATGTCATACAAGCAAACCACCGGAACGGCGCCCCTAGCATTAACAAATCCCGCTGCATGATCCGCGGTTGATCGAAGACTCTCCAACTGAGCAGTTAGATCTAAAATATTCAAGGAAAGAGTGATCAGAAATCTTGAGGGTAAAATCAAGAAGAAACAGAGAAATAATGGCAGACATCTCACCCATGATTCTAGCTTCAGCCCTGGCCAACCTTTCCCTCACCAGGCCAACCTCGGGGGGAGATCGGTCTTCAATCGTGGCCAAAGCTGATTCCGCTAGGGAGAGGCAGTTGGCTAGATGCTGGTCGGTCCAATCGATGGAGGCCAGCAGATCATCATTACTAATCTGTTGCCTCAGGTGATGAGGAAGCTGGCGGCGGATTGGTGCCAAAGATGACCCCGAGGGCTGGGCGGAATTGACCCTTCGATCCGAGGCCGCGGCCATAGCCCGTATATATAGCCCGAGAAAGCAAGAAGCTAGGTTTCGATGGAGGTGTGAAATTGAAATCGGAAAACGGAAACGGATCAACACTCTGGAAATTCAGGGGGCGGATAACGAAGAGATAATGGACTCGAATTTATTACTTCCTCAGATTACAAAATATCGTGGGGTGGATACATTGACTAGAGATTAACCCACCAGAACTTTTTTGGATTGAAGGGAGTCCAGATTTCCACAAGACCGACACTCATTGTGAACCAAGTCGCATCGGCCCATCAATAAATTATACTAGAAAAGAAGAAAGTTCGCCCACCTAACATATGCTCAACAGATTTCTCGATAAATTGAGGAACTTTGGGAAAGAAGCCTAAGGCTGTCCCGATGGGCGTTTGAAGGAGCAACAAGGGAAAGATGATCACACCTTCTAGCTCTTGCAAACACTAGAACAGCCTTGTGAGCATAGAGAGAAGACTCAAGTGATATCACAAGAATTCTTCTAACCACAATGGTTGGTCTTCTTGCCCAACGAGGTGTTAGAATAAGCGATACAATTGCCCTATGCACAAGAATTCTTCTAGCCGCTTGAAATCTTCATAAAATAGACCATGGAGGGTCCAGCGGAACTGGGAGCACTCGAGGGAGCAGATGGAAGAAAAGCATGGCTGAATTGTTGAGTTGCTCTCGCCAAGGTCGGATAGGCATTTATAGCCGGCCTGGAAAGATGAATCCAAGTGCCCATGAAGCAGTGACACTCTTGTAAAAAGTTTTGAGGCATAGGCTCATGGGTGGACGCAGGCAATGACAAACAGCGGACCCAGATCAAGGTTCTCTACCTATGACTGTGGACCAATCAGGAATACAGACATGATAATTTTGGAATAAAATTACTTTTATCGCAAAATTGGGGGGCATGTGTTTACACCAAAATTTAGAAGAAGATGTTATAGGGACCTGAAAGCTCCCAAGATCATGTCACCATGGAATCAATTACGTGCAGATCGGGACCAGCTGATTCAGATGCAGAAAATGAAATCGGCTTTCCATAGATAGCGCTAGTAGATAACAACAGAGGCTATGTTCGGCGCTAGGACGAAGCATGCCGGACTCTACAATAAGGGAAAGATTAGAGTCCAAGTTATCTTAAATTAGAAATGTTTTTTCTAGGGTCAAAAATTGTAATAAGTCGTGCTTAGACAGGAGTCATGCACACCAAACCCCGGCTATTGTAAAAAAGAATCAATCAATCCAAATACAAGTCAATTACTTTTTTTTTGGCTCTGGCCACCCCTTAGGAGTAGGAGTAGAGTAGATCGGCCTTATATCTTATTTGAAATAACAATAGACTCTGCCCGATTGAGATTGATCTAGATCGGCCTTATATCTTATTTGACCCATCGTTTGCTAACCTAAAACTGATCCAATCTACATTTTAAACGATGAGTTATGTCTTATCGGTTGTTTTACATCAATCTTGATCGTGCATAATGTGCGGTTAAGGCATGTTGCGTCTTGAGTAGATCTATTGGCTAGAGAGAACCGTTCCACGACCCGTTATCACGGCCTGTGTGATTCTACCTCACACCCTACTGTTAGCACCGTGAAGTGAGGATCGATATTTAGTAGATCTATTCCTGGTAAGGCATGACTTTAACTGTGCGTTATGTCTGAATCGGCTGTTTTAGCCAATATCGAGCGCTTTCACGAACAGTTCACATCACGAGACCATTGAAGTAAAGATAGGTTGAAAAATATGTTAGCCCCATGATCTTATTATTGTATTACGGCCTGCATGATTCTGCCTCATGCCCCACTGATATTAGTAATGAGTTAGGGTCGTCGAGTCTATTGTTATTTCTACGGCCTGCATAATTCTGCCCCATGCCCCACTGGTCATGATGATAGATGAGATCTAACATGTTCATTAGATTTATCTTTATTAAATGGTTAAGTGGTGTAGAATTGTTTCTTTATATAAAAAGGGGTTCGATTAATTATAATCATTGGCTCAGCACAAACCGATCATTGTTGACATTTTATTGCCATTGATTAATATATATTCGATTAATGATATTTATCCTGAATGATAACCGATTCTTCTTGCACAACCCCATGAGCTCTAATTGATTTATTCTCATGAATAAACTAAAATCGACTTAGATCTCCTTTCATATCGGCTCTCATAGCCGCACATTCGGGACTGTCTGACAACACCGGCAAGTTCCGCCCTTAATTACTGATGAACTTTCTCTGCTTGTCAATTGCATGATCAAATTGACTGGCACGTCTCGGGGGGGTCGCGCAGGATCGACCACCCCTGCGCTGAAGCTAGGCGGATCTGCTCCATCGAGCGGACCCTTCAGGCTTGCTGCGTGTGTCCTCGATACAGGACGAAAATTCTGCGTCGACAGGTTCATCGGAGTCATGCGATCTGACTCGGATGTTTTCTTCTGAAATAACAAAAGCCATTACAGATGAGCTATCCCAATCGACGAGCCAATATCTGCGAGAGTGAGTCAGTGAGACCATGACACCCTTTGCTTAGCTGCCTTTTCACTTATCCAATCACGTTTCCTCTAGTTGCTTTGTCTCTGGCCCTTTGCAAGTCTAGGATTGGTCTCCATGGCCATCCAAGCACGTGCGCATATGAGACTCTCAGGCTCAGCGTTACCATTCTTAGCTCAATACACTGCATTTGCGCGCTACAGATGGCTTTCGTCAACGATGCTTCGTCGACTGAATTGTGGGCTGTGTTGCTCGTGCCTATAATTTAGGGTACATCTCTCCCTGTCATAGCATGTCATGTAGAGTTTACACATGGGCCATGGGCATGGCGACGCAGAGGCGTGCCGCCATGCTAAGCATAATAAAGTACGAGGACGACAATAAGGATGACGAGGAGAATAATCCGTCAAGGCGAAAATTCCAGTTTCTGAACCTTCTCGCCACCGGCACAGCAGGATCCGGGAAGGTCAAGCCAACAGTCCAACTGCGATTCTAGAGCCGCTGGTTGGAACAAGGTTAGGAATGCAACTTGCCATTTTGCATATGCAGAGACAGACTGACAGTTAGAAACGTGGATGACCATGCAGGGCGAGGAACATCAATAAGCCTATCGCATTGCATTTGCACGCCAACAAGTGACAGCCGCACGAATACAGCAACAAACCAAGAAAAAGGGGCTGGCCTCCACATCAGTATACCGTGTACAAAAAAACCATGGTCACTAACTATCGTACAATTGGATAGAAAAACAGAGTTGGACAGTTGGAACATTAGTGTACATTGCGAAAAATGAAAAGAATGCCTGCTCGGCATCACTGGAAAAGTATGCCGCAATCAATAAGCAATAAGCAAAATCTGGAAGGGACAAGGATGATGACTAACTACTAGCATGCACATCCGCTTCTCTGCTCAGTCTCAGGGACAGGATCCGCAACACTCTGGAAGTAACTGAAGAGCAAAAAAGAAGAAGGGTGTAAATAACTAAACTGGGAAATTAGCAGTAAGTAGCAGCAGGGAGCTGTTTCATCTTTCTGAAATAATGGAATGGAATATAGTGAAAACATGTGTGAAAGCATTTACTAATAGACACAAATCATCACAGATTAAACCAAGTACAAAGCATTAGCCTACTACAAAGTTTACCTGTTATAAGCATCTATTGTTTTTCAGATATGTGAAGAGTAATGACATTAATTACTAGCCAAAAAAAGGGGCGTACCCAGTGCAAAGAGCTCCCGCTCTGTGCAGGGTCTTGGGAAGGGTGTAAGTGGCAAGCCTTGCCCTCGACTGTGCAATGCGAGGAGACCGCGACTCGAACCCGGGACCTTCCGGTCACAGGCGGTAAGACTCTATCGCTTGCACCAGGCCCGCCCTTCATTAATTACTAGCCAAAGTAGTTTTTTATTCCTTCATCGAAAGCAAATAGATATCTATGATAATATTATCATCAGAGAAGAAACCAGTAGGGTCATGGACTAGTAGTTACTCAAAATGGTTACATATTCATAGTGGTAGAGGTAGCTTCTTTTAGCGTACATGTGCATCATTATGACCTTTCCTTTTGAACAGAAGTTTTTCAACATCGATAACATAGCAAGATATTGCTAAGACATTATCAAAGGTTTGCCATGCAAATCAAGAACCTTATTTATTAACAAATAAAAGCCTGTAACAGTTATTAGAAACTGGGAAAAAAACATAAAACCACATTAAATAGTACATCCAAATCATGCATATAAAGATTACAGAATATCTAAAAATTAGCTAAAGAAAAGTCATTCTACAAATAATAGGTCAGAGATTAAAGAAAAGTAGCAATCACCATAACGGAGTTAAAAATGCTGCCCAACATACGAACATATAACATATTCAATCAAGAAAAAACTAACAAGTTCAGTTAAAAAGAATATGGTCAAACAAGTGCAACAAGAGTATGGGCAGGTTAGGTAACAAGGGCTGGGAAGGTTTACCCTAAGCAGTGAATGAGCTGCCTTCCATACAATACAACAAACAGAAGATGATGAAATTTAGTTTACTCACATGTCCTGATCACGTTCATGCTCTAGAGCAAGCTTGGCAACAGTCAGGAAAGCGTTGTCAACATTGTAGTCCTCTTTTGCAGAAGTTTCAAAATAAGGGATATTGCCTTTAGAAGCACACCACTCCATTGCTTTCTTATCAGAAACCTATGCGGAAACATTTAATCAGGTAGGGGCATATCAAGAGACGAGAGTTGCAATGAGCCAATCACCACATTATAACAATACTAACCACTCTGCTTTTTCCACCATCTACATCAATCTTGTTACCGAGTAAGATGAAGGGGAAAGTTTTAGGATCTGATGGACTAGCCTGAAAAGAAATAAGGATGACTATGTCAAGCAATGTTGTCAAGATACTACAAGCCGTTATAAGAGATACAGATGCTACAGTATTAACAGATTAGTATATTACAACAAAATCGATCACCAGACAAAAATGCTAAAGCATAAGGCTGTTTACCAAATAGTCCATTCAACAAACACGACAAAAATGGATTAAAGGCCATTTGCATTATTTGTGTACACATAACTTTCTGAAAATTTCATGACAGACAACAAAGGTAATAAGTGCAAACAGTAGCTTTGTTATTACAGAATTACATGAATTGCACGCAAACTATATCGATCTGAATAAGCATGCAGAGTGTTATCAGTTGCGAATTTATCTAAGTTTCCTGTACTAATTGAACAGAATCAGTTTGGATCGTGCATTACAATTCTGGGTGGAAAATATTATATTCTGACTCAGCTGTGTTATTTCATCTTGCATTAATAAATTGCTGACTGGACATACACAACTCTTACAGAAAATAGAACATATCTGTACTAATATGGCATTAGACATTACAATCATTCCACCATAGTAATAATAACAGTTAGAGATTCAGACCTCAATAGTAACTTATCAACACTTCTGTTTTACATCAACACAACCACTCCAGCATTTATGTGTTTGCTAGTTATGAGCTAGAGTGGAAACCACTACCCCTTCCCCCTCCCTCCCTCCCTCCTGACTCGGAACTTAAGAAATTCTAAGAACCATTCAAATTTCTTTCCACGACAATTTTATATTGTAAACCGTGATCATACTTCCAGTCAGAACTTCAGAAGTGTTTATTACAAGCCCTAAATCCTAAAATAAACAAAAGCACTATCATAGTAGGGAACCTGTATAATTTTCACATGCCAGTTACAATCTTGGTTACTAGAAATAGTGAAATCCCTGTCCTCGATAATGGTTTGCTATTATTAGCAGGTTCAAGAAGAAACTAAACTGCCAAAGTAACATTAAGCGAAAATTATGTTTCTGCCTGAAGCCCTGAACACATCCTCGAAATCAAGTAAACAAAAGACATGGACAGGAAGGGGAGGAGCAAAGACTGGTGCTGTCAGGGCTGCAGCATCGGCCTTGCCAGTAGAATCCCTAAGAGAAATATAAGCCTAAAAATCAAAACTCAATCCATTTTCACTCAATCCAGCACCCCTTGTCTAGTCAAGCAACTCCTGTCCAGCTTGTCTGGCTCCACCACTATGGATAGAGCGTAACTATGTGATCTAGGCAAATCCAATTTTAGCCAAACATATCATTAGCTATTTCCTGTTCACATATACTTATTCAACACGACCGATGATAAACCCCTGATATGGCTTCTTGGCTTCATGCAGCTTACATGTGTTGAAAACATGGTAGATTGAGAACGGGCATATTGACACAGAAAAGATGACAGGATCAAACGATTTGAACATATGCTCCAGATTCAAAGTTCATAAAGCGGACATATTTGGTCACGGAAGCTGGCAAGGCTAAACTCAATATATTTCCATTCCAGATATCTATTAAAAAAAAGTGCAGATATGTGAGCATGCTCAAGCTTTACGAAATTATTGGCAGCATCATATCAAGCTGTCAGCTAGTAAAATGGTATCAATATGATAAATGATGAAATGCACTACAGTCGATACCTGTCTATTTTTTCTTTAAAATCAGTACAGTTGATATCTACAACCATGACTAAAATCACGACAATTTGTAAGATAATCATTCTTACTTGGTTGAGGAACTCATCATGCCATGTGTTGAGTGTATCGAATGACCTGTTAGAGTTGACGTCATAGACAAGCACACAACAATCCGCCCCTCTGTAGAATGCAACCCCAAGACTCTGGAATCTCTCCTGCCCCGCGGTGTCCCAGATCTAGCATCAAAGTAACATGATGACAACAACATGAACAACAGTCACTTCCTTCTCTTTGGAAGCTCAGCAACTCAGGTGGACGCTCACCTGCAACGTGACTAGCCTGTCTTCAATGAGAACCTCCTTTGTGACGAAATCTGCACCAATTGTAGCTTTGTACTGCTGACTGAACTTTTTGTGGACATATCTAGCTGAAAGTCAAGAATATCAAAGCACCCAAAGTACTAAAAGCACTCCAGCATTTCAGATAGATTATACATGTCAAGATACTTGATTCTTATTGCTTTTACATCATCTTAACTTTAATCCGCATACTGCAATAAGCACGATGTTCAAATGTACCAGAGCTTTCAGAACGAGATTCACAAAATCACGAGTCCCGCTCACGCACAGCACAACTGCACAAGGAATGAGAATGCAGGTAAACAGTTATTGACTGCAACTCTGCCAGTGTGAGCTCACGGTAATCCGAAATTCCATACCCCAAAATTAAAGAGATGCGTTCTTACAGCTCAACGGATGAAACTCATGTGTCTTCCGAGCACTATGGCGTAAGTTGATCCATGGGGCAAAACGCAATTCACACGAAATGGGGGACCGACTGCACGGACATGAAACGGGGCCTAATTACCAAACGCGACATATTGAGGGAATCAAGTCAAGGATACTGGTTCATCAGCGACGTCTTCCCGACCCTGCAGAGATCACACCGGACCAAATCAGACCAACGAGGACAGAGTGAAACACAGAGGTCGCAGCAACCGCGTCCAAATCGAACCGCCAAGCTTCCTGGAAATCACAACAGCGACCCGGGAATCCACATGCGGGAGGATCCGAGGGAGGGACGGGGAGCCGGGTTGGGGGAGGGGGGGAGGGAGCAATGGGCTGACCCGCTGTCGCCGAGGACGATGACCTTGAGGAGTGTCCGCCTCCGCGACGTCGACATGGCTGCTCGATCGCGATCGGCCCCTCTCGCCGCTCGTCGTCGTCTGGTCGCGACCCCGCGAGGCGCACGAGGAGTCTGGGGGGCAGCGAAAAGAAATCCAGAGAAGAGAAGCAGAGATGCAGAGTAGGGGAGGACGGAGGGAGGTGCTGGATGGATTTCTGATTTTTTTTTTAATTTGATTTGATCGATGTGATCCGGTTTTGGCCTTTAAATTTGAAGAAGGCGTGCGTGACGGTGACGTGAGGCGACGCGAAGTGACCGTGCAGTTTTGGGGTTGGGGAGAGCGGAGTAGAGGAGGACGGACCTGTTCGCTTTATGGTTCACGTGGCTTATAATCCACTGATATTATTTTGTTGTGAGAGAAAAATATTATATCATGATTGATAAGTATGGTTAATACAATTAAGTAATTAGGGTGTAGGTAGTGGTGCTTTTTTTTTTTGGTGATGGTGGGTGGACCGCGTGCCACTGTGTGGTGGGAACATGGCTATTGGAATTTTAATCCGGTAAGGTCTCATTTGATGTTATTGGATTTAACTCAATCTACATATGTTGAGATTTCATTCTAATCTACCCCAATACAGATAGATTCATGCAAATCCGACTATATCATATCTAAATAAGGCTTAAATGATTTAGGGTTTGAACAAAGGAATAAAACATAGAGAAATAAAAAAACATAAAAAGTAGATAGAGTGATAGTAAAAAAAACTATATAATTTCAAATATAGAAATGAATATTTTGAGTTGTTTGTAATGAGGAAAAAAGTATAGGAACGTCAGCAAACATTTGTAGCAAGAAAGAGAGCAAATATTCTTTCCCTTGGGCTGGAGTGGATGTTTATTTCCTATATTTTGCACTACTATGGTTTCCTTTCTTTTGAAAAGAAACTACACTTTTCTTCGTTCCAAATACTATGATGTGATTCATTTCCTTTGCAATTTATTCTTTCAAAAATTCTTTGAGAATCCTTTAATCCAAAAAGGGTCTAGGGTAGAGTTAGTTATTAATTAGCTAAAAATTAATCTAAATTAGTTGAGGTTAGTTAACTAGTTGTAGACTTGGCTAATAAATTAGTTTATCTATTATCTCCATGTTTAGATGTCCGCAAGACATTTTCTATATCCTTCCTAGTGGTTAGAAACAGAGATTTTGGGGGGGAAATACGCTCGAACAGCTCTTTAATTTGTTTTCCAAATATAGCCATATTCTATTTTAGATTTTCTCGCTAACCCAAAGATAAAAAAACAAGAATGGCTCCATAGAGTGCAATCAAGATGTAGAAAAATTGGCGGGGAGTGAAAATATACTGAAAACGATTTTTTATACAAATGACTCTCTAAATGATGATTTAGAGAGTGAGCTTTAGAAAGACTTTTGGAAATGCTTTTAGGGCTAATTTTGATTATTTCTCTTGGTATCTAAATAGGCCCTTAAATCGTGTTTAGGGATGCAAGATGGGTTGTCTGCGAACTCGTAAATAGATTTAATTGTTGCGGATTTATAGATAATCCATGAGAAATAACCTATTTAGGGGTTCACGGATAACCCTACTTATTATAAAACTTGGTTCCTCGCTAGAGCCATTTGATACAATTGTTTCTACTTATTAGTTATTTTCATTCTCAGCAGGAGCAGGGCGACATTTTGTAAGGACCAGCAACCTGTGTTGGGGTTATGGAAACAGGATACCCCAAAGCACGACCATTAAGAGTCGCTCAGGATGGCCCATCTAGACACGGCCCGACCGAACATGGTTGGCCACGACCTCTCGCCTTCGAGCCATACGAGGTCTGCCTCGACCTCTCCTACCTCTCGCATCGCGCGGTGCCACGACCACCTCTTTCCTTAGCCGCTAAGGAAAGGATGAGAGGTGGGTGAGCACATTCAATGCTCCTGACCAGACAGGACGCGCACGCACACTCCACCAAGTACCAGAAGGACGACAACCCCTCGACCCTGAGGTAGAGTGTTGCCTTGGTCAACACCCCGCTGACGGACAAGACCACGCTAGGGCACAACTATGTCACATTGCGTGGCTCCGCACCGCCCAAATCCCATCTAGTCCGATGGACGGGCATACGATCGTACCCGCCATGACATGGGGACCATGATGAGGAGTCAGCTCTCTACTCTGACTAGACCCTATGCCCCCGATTCGACCCCACGAGGTCGGGGCAACAGGATCCCAACCCCGAGAGCAAGCAGCCACGATGGGACAAGTCACCCTCCCCGTACAGTGACATCATGACTTCTCCCTGAAGAAACAGAGCGCCAGGATGAAGGCCACGACGACAACAAGCAAGCCATACTAGGCCAGGGAGTTGGTGGGCAGCCACAACTCCCTGAAAAGTGCAATCAAGCCCTAATTGTGGGTTTTGGTGATAATGACCACGTAATTAGAGAACTAATGAGATTTATCGAGATGACAAGCAGGGAATTCATGTTTGAGGATGCTACACCAAACAAAGGAGCCCCCAATTACAAATATAAATGGATTCAAACTCAAAGAAGGTTAAAATTCTTTTATATTTTGAATTTAAGTATAGAAAAAGTCGTACTATAAAGGGGGACACAATGCTTAAGCTAATATGTGCTACCAAGTGCTCAAACATACACATGCATCTTTAGATTCACAGCATAGACAATCTACACTTCACTCTTACCCTTGTTGTCTTACATGGTGCGGCACTATCGTACTTGAAGAGAGCATTGCCGTAGTGCGGCACTGCCACACTTGAGCCACGGCACTGCCATGACTTAAGTGACCGTTGGGGGCTGGAGGAGTATTTATACCCTTCCCCTTCCTTTCCAGCAGTACTCTATCTCTTCTTCCTCACTTCAGCATGCCCAAAATAGAGCAAGAGCTCTCTCTCTCTCTCTCTCTCTTCCTCCATTGTTGACCTCAAGCCCCTAAGCAAATCCATTGATTTGTCCATCAATCCTTGAGGGAAAAGGGTCCAAAACTCGATTAGAGAGCAGCTCCATTGATTCCCCAACTCTAAAGAGCACTTGGTTCATGTTTTGGCTGACGGTTGTGTTTGTTATTCTTGGAGCTTGGCTCCTAGCCGGCTAGAGCATCGCCCGTGAAGCTTGCCAACTTATGTGGTAACCCCAAGAGGTTTGTAACCATCACTTGAAGCTAGTAAACTCACCCCTCATCTCAAGAGTTAAGTCTCTTGACTTGAGAACGAGGAAGGGTTGGAAAGCCCTAAGCCTTAGTGGCTAACCTCAACAACATGAAGGTAGGCAAGCCTTGGTGACGAGCCAAACCACGGGATAAATTATTGTGTCACTTGTGCTTGATTTACATTACTTGCATGAC
This sequence comes from Miscanthus floridulus, assembly GCF_019320115.1. Classification (NCBI taxonomy): domain Eukaryota; kingdom Viridiplantae; phylum Streptophyta; class Magnoliopsida; order Poales; family Poaceae; genus Miscanthus; species Miscanthus floridulus. Next base: position 101,387,632 of record NC_089584.1, read on the forward strand.
ATATTGTGGTTGAGGTGATTTCTAGGGTTTCTAGTCGATCTACTTATATGTGGTGTTCCTACTATTTCTAGCTCTTGATCTGTGATTGTCATACCTACAGTAAGCTAGAAAATTTCTCTGATCTAAGTTTTCGTTCATGGATTTTGAACTGTGACTCAAAGTTGTCTAAAGGTGCAGTAGTGCCGCTATTCTAGCCCAGTAGTGCCGCAGTCCGGTAGGGCCACCCTCCAGAGCAGCAGTGCCACAGGGTGAATTTAATAAAAGTTTTAGTGTTTGTTTTGACAGGCCCATTCACCCCCCCCTCTAGGCCAACCAGAGATTCTGCAAGTGGTATCGGAGCCGGTTACCTCATATACACTTCACCACGTGAAGTATGAAGCCCCGAGGAGGAACTAGTGGCGCAAAGCAGGTGGATGTCGACACGGACGGCAGCGAGCTGAGCGCGTCGATAGGAAGCAACACCACGCTACCACATCTTGAGGCTACCGATGCCAAAGGAGCTCTCAATGAGAATGAGAGAAGAAAAAGGAAGGAAGGAAGAAAGCTAAAAAGAGAAGCAAGAGAGAAGAAGGAGGAGGAGCGGTTAGAGGAGAAGAAGCAAAGGAAAGAAGAAAGAAGGCTAAAGAGAGAAGCAAGAAGAAAAAGAAGAGAAGCTAGAAAGAAGAAGGAAGAAGAAGAGAAGGCAACAAGTGCATCATCAAGCATATCAAGTAGTTTTAAAGATAGAGATGATGATGAGTCATACCAAGTGTTGAAGGGGAACAAGAAGGAGAAGAAATGAAAGGGCAAGGCCAACAACAACAAATATGCCGTCGTATCCTTTAACTATTCTTCTATTTCTATGACTAACCATGATCGGAGGTCTTTCATCAATGTGCCTGCGAGCAAGTTATCTCATTTTAATGGGACTAACTTTGTCAAGTGGAAGCACTTGATGAGAGCCTATCTTATAGGTCTTCACCCCAGTATTTAGAAGATTGTTTGCAATGGATTTGAGCCACCGGTTGATCCCAAGAACCCAATACTAGAAGAGATGAGAATCATTCACCTCAATGGTCAAGCCACAAGTGTGTTGCTTAGTGCCTTGGATGGTGATGAATACAATAGAGTGATTGGAGTTGATGTTGCCAAGCAAATATGGGACACTTTGTGTGGTAGAACCGCCCGAAATAGCGTACTTACGGAGGCACTTGTCTTCCACCAGACACTAAGCACCTCGAAAGCAAGCTACAACGAGCGGTGTCCGTCGGGCACACCCCGAGGGAGAACCCAAAAGATCCACATTTTTCCCAAGGATCCAATAATAAGAACGAGTTACAATACATGTCCATTTCATACATCTGAGTTTCTCAAAAAGGTACATTATTACAATACCAAATACCAGAGTGCGGAATGATAAATAGCGGAATTTAAAAAGATAACATCTAGCGGACGGTTGAGCACTTTCTTCTTAATGATGGTCCTCTTGATAAGCCTAGAATTTGCGGACGGTTGAGCTGACTGAGATGGCTGGTTCTAGGGACAGGCTCGGGCATAGTGGCCATCTTTGCCACATTTGAAACAAGCTCCTAGCCTATTCCCAAACCCCTGCGAGGTGGGACCTGCTATCCCTAAGACTGCTGAGGCTGCACCTACTGCGGAGGTGCACGGTATTGAGTAGAGGAAGCTTGCAAAGTCTGTTGGGTTTGCCAGAACAAAAGCCCACCAGATGGTTGATAGGGCCCCTGCCGGACAACCTAAATCTTCTGTGTGTGAGGGTGGCTAGAAGACCCTGCGTCCACCCGCTTCCTCTTCCAATCAGCCTGAGATGCCCGCTAAAAACCCTCAATGGCAATGGCGGCGTTCATTAGAGCCCCAAAGGTTGATAGTTCCCCAGATATAGTTTCTCCTGAAGGAGAGGAGCGAGACCCCGAAAGAAACATTCCCTCTTCTTGTCATCCATATCCACCTGACTGCCAGCATACTGAGCCAAGTGATTAAACTTGTTCACATATTCCATCACTGTCCTGTTCCCCTGGCGCAGCTCTAGGAACTCGGTCACCTTCTGGTTGATGACACCAGTAGGGATAAAGAACTCTCGGAAAGCGGTGGAGAACTCCTGCCATGTTACTGGATGATTCGGTAGCTCTGTGGCCTGGAAAGTTTCCCACCATGCACCTACGGACCCCAAAAGCTGCTGGGCCGCAAAGTACACCTTCTGCTCGTCTGTCACTCCGAGCAGCCAAAACTTCTGCTCCAGCGTGCGAAGCCAATGCTTCGCCTCTAGAGGCTCATCGGACGGGGTGAAGGTGGGTGGGTGAGTCTTGAGAAAGTCCTAGTAAGAGGACTGTCCCCCAGGGCAGCGGGCACCACCCTCATTCCCACCGTTGCCCCCGTGGCCCCCGTGGGCGAGGCCCGCGACAGCCTGTGCCCTAATCTCCATGGCACGAGCTGTTTCCTGGCGAGCAGCAGCTGACTCCCGATGAGTAGCCAATAGCTCCGCCATTATCTCTGCGGGAGTCATCGGCGGAGGTGGTGGCGGCAGTGGGAAAGGATGAGGAACCAGAGGTGGAACCTCCTAACATCCCCCGCTGCTGTGCTCAATGGCCCGGCCACTGTCGCCCTGGCCCTCGGGAGCCACCCCAGAACTGGTGCTTCCGTGTCCAGACCTTAGGTTCATCTGTAAGAGATAGGGACCATTCATTAGAACACCCTCCCGATCAGAATCAAGGGATTAGAGAGATGGCAGCATAATTATTAAAGCATTCATTTAGTTAATCCTACCAATTTACTACTCACTTAAACGTGAAGGGGGGTTTTAGTTCAAGTAAGATGGTATTATCATGATGCATGCTTCGACCTATACGTTCACTCAAGCCAGAATATAGCAGCATTCATAAAATTTTTGGCACATCGCACACTCACTTTCTGTATACTAAGCGATTTCTTACACAACGTAAGTCAGTGTACCTGCAGAAAACTGATTAGATAAAACCAGTGCCGCTATCCTAGATAGACCATATAGCTAGGGCTTATACTTATGTAACTTAACTTAATCGCATCCTACTTTTCGCAAAACTTTTGTTGGTCAAATTTTTAGTTTTGGAAAAGTGATGAAACTCGTGACCATTATTGACTCTGGTACCAACTGTGGCAGAACCGCCTGAAATAGCGTACTTATGGAGGTGCTTGTCTTCCACCAGACACTAAGCACCCCGAAAGCAAGCTACAGTGAGCGGTGTCCATCGGGCACACCCCGAGGGAGAACCCGAAAGATCCACATTTTTCCCAAGGATCCAATAATGAGAACGAGTTACAATACAAGTCTATTTCATACATCTGAGTTTCTCAAAAAGGTACATTATTACAATACCAAATACCAGAGTGCGGAATGATAAACAGCGGAATTTAAAAAGATAACATCTAGCGATAAGGGGCGAGGAATCCATCTAAGCCCACCAGAAGGATCCTCCACACAAGGTATTCTTCAAGCATCACCTATAACAGGGGTAAATAAACCCTGAGTACACAATGTACTCACAAGACTTATCCGACTAGTGGGAATACTTTCCCTACTCCAAGGAGTATGATAAGCTTTATGGTTTGCTGGTTTTCTTTTGTAGAAAGCAATACTAATAGTGAATCCTTATTTATGTCTTATTAATTGCCGTATTAAGTTATCATCTAGCCAGACTACATAAGCACCTGTTCTACTTTCAAGCAAGGGTTGAGCAATCAGTCATATTCTTCTCCTTTCTTTACTTTCAGTTCTTACTATGGTGCTAAATCGCAGACAAGCCGTACCGGATCGCCCGGCGATTCGTGAATCAATGTGCCCAGCTGGGTGCCCCAAAAACACACGCCCCGCTTGTACCCCAGGCACAAGCAGGACTAACCCACCACTCTCCTATCCTGGGTGTCTAGGTCCCCGTCCAAACTTGGACTCTAAGCCCCCACTCCTAAGTCCCGGACTCAGTGTGGTGCAAGGACCTCCACCACCTCCTCTTCCCATCAGTCGGTCCGAAAAGAGCCAGATCTGCAACAAGAGAGCAGCAAGCCTTCCCTGCGCCCATACCCAAGTATGCGCTCAGGACAATAATCTGTGACTTGCCTAGAGTCATATGCAACGACCGGTCCTTAATCGACACGAACAGGGAAAAAGTGTAACCAAGTCATGCCCTGTTGGCCACAGGACACAACCCCTTACACCCACCAGTACCCAATCCATATCCCTGTCCGGTCACCATTTTCCTTCCCATCATTATATCATGAGTGTTCATATTTTATTACCTATTTGCGAATAATGACAGGTTACTCATGCTACCGATATCCTGAGCATAGCAGCTACTCGACCTGTACTAGTAGGACTTATGGGTAGGTATGTTTATGCAAGTATTTTCCATAAAATGTCTATAACTTAAATGCACATCATATATATATATATTCAGTGATCATAAGGATATGGGTTATGCACCAGGGCTTGCCTTGGGCAGGCGCTGGGTCAGTAGGGTCAGCACCAATAGGCTCCTAGGCTTCCTCCTGTGCGAAGATCTCCTCCTCGTACTCCTCGATCACCTCGTCGTACTCCGGCTCGCCAACGGGCATGAAGTCTACTAGTTCATGATCTACATGAAGTGATGATGCAATGATTAACAATATGACAACAGCAACTCTTAACCCAAAAGTACATCTATTAAACTCCTAAGTGGGGCCTACCTACTAAAGGCTAAGCTACGTACCATCACCACTAATAAGCATGAAACATGACATCCATTCTCTTAGCCATTACAGACCTTCTTACTCCTAACGCTAATTTACGCAATATACCGTAAAGCAAAGGTAAAAGCTAATCTATCTAACAACTCATTCTATGGCTACAAAATTTATAGCAAGTACATAGTATCCTAGTGAACCTACGGTAAAATTTTCAAAGCTAAAACTATTACCGATTTACCACAATAATTCCTACAAGTATTGATCGATATAATGCTAAGCTTTCTAATCAGACTTTATGAGCCTATCATCATAACAGCTAACTGTGAACTAACTACACTAACAGATAGATGGCATTTTTGTGAACCTAACAAACTTGGTTTCACTATTTTTGGACAACTACACAATTTACTATAATTTATCAAAGTTTAGCTTGAAAACTAATTGGAATAAGCAATTCTATTTTACTGGAAATTAAGAAACTGAATCTTACTCCTTTGGCCCACTCGCGCTGGCCTGGCCCACGACTGCGCGAGGCGCACGCCAGAGCAGCGTAGCCCACGCGCGTGCACGCACGGCCTAGCCGGCCAACGGCCCGCGATGGGAGAAAGGTCCGCGCGCGATGGCATCATGTGAAAACGTCCCCGAACCATTCGGTATTTGCTACAAGCTCTACGATACTATTTTGCTAGTCTATAGTTTTACATCTGCACCTTGGAAACTCTTATCCTCTCACCAGTGACACCCCTATGGCTAGGCGTGCGCACCAGCGTGGCTGCGTTGGCACCAGCGACCTACGTCGGCCACATCAGGCCTTCCCCGCCCTAATAACCGAGCCGACACTCACCTAGGAACAAACGTGAAGTGATTGATGGAGGAAACACTAATTGGGACATAGCAGGGAGGTCGAACGATGATGACGGTTAACCTATAGTCATGGTGGTGCCGTTTCGATGAACGTCAGCAAGGCCGGGGCAAACCAAGTAGCAATTGAGCACCAACGACTCACCACGGAACCGAACGACGCGGTGACTCGACCGGAGATGGCTCGAGCTGAGCTAACCACGTGCGCTCGAGGTGGTGCGGTGGTGCACGGTGAGGGCATGGCTGTGCCAGTGACTGCTATACGGCGGTAGGGCTTAGGCTATGGTGAGCATTGTGATGACTAGCTGGAGGAGGGGCTAGGAGAGCAAGGAATTGGACCGGGATACTGTGGTCACGTGGTTAGCCGATGGCGCAGGACACCCTGGTCTTATGGTCCCGACGGTGTAGCATTACAAAATTGAAGCACGGTACGGAGCAACAGGCGGCGATGTGGGGTCGATAGGGCTGCAGAATACATAGCGGAGTCGAGGACGTGATCAATTTGTAACCCGGGACTGCTACCACGGCGAATTTGAAAGAAACGTCTCGGCAGCCATGGAGACAACGGAGGCAGGGGAGGTCCTGGCATGTCTTGGCTCAGTCCGTCTACAGCGTCAATGCTATGAGCCAACACACAACACGTCGAGGGAGAGCGGGACATGCGGGACGTGCCCTAGACGGCTATCCGCACGGCCGCTGCTGCAAGGCGACAAGACGGGCACGGCGTCGCAGCGGGCAGCGCTAGACAAAGGGGCACGGTGAAGTGTGACACTGAGGTGATGGGGAGCAGGCCGTCATCCTTTGCGTGAGCGGCCGAGAGAAGTTAGTGGAGCAGTGAAGGGCGTGGCCGCTGGTGGCATGTAACGTGGGACCCATGCGCCTCCGGCCAAAACAACGTAGGACGTGGTATGGTGCGGCAGAGCTCGGTCGGTCAGCGCAGCAGGCATGGTGAGGCGACCCGTGCGCCAGCGTGTGGCGGCCAGCAGCCAAGGCAGTAGCGCCATGCCCTGCGTGCGTCGCTTTGGCGTGCTAGCAAGCCAACAGCGGTGACAGGCGAGCAGCAGCGGTGGCAGGCGACCTTGGCACGCAGCGCCGGACCGTGCGCAAGCATAGGCACGGTGATGGGACACAGCCGGCGCGACGGTGGGCACGGCTTGTGCGGCCGTGGGCACTGGCAAGCCAGCAGCGGGTGGTGACCGCGCCTAGGGCTAAGCTATGTGTCGTGCACGCTTTCTAAAGCAATTAGAAAACATGTACGCCGTGCTCCAAATGCCAAACTAATCGCTTGATGCGCAAGGGGGTACATCAAGCCATCAACCACAGTCACGACATTGCGCTACTCCTTAAGCTGATTGTTCTACAAATATTGCCAAAGGTGGCTTCGTCGACCTCTTCTAAAACTTACACGAAAGACGTCGATTCGAATGATTTCACGTCGAATCCCAAATCCGGCCTATGGGAGGTACTAGCTAATTATCCGTGTCCTCGACCGCACACATCTATTGTCGTTCACAAAACGTTCTATAGCCTTTTGTTTTAATAGGGATTCAATTAGGATAATAACAACGTTATGTGACACGAAACATACACTCGCTTTCTCGTTTCATATAAATGTTTCAAGGACCGAACATTGCTTTACAATTCATGTTATACATATATGCACATAACCATGATGCTCATGCGATGTTTAGCAAAACCATGCAATGTAACACCGAGGGTGTTACACTTTGCACCTAGCACATGAAGGGATTGACAAAGTGAGAAAGGCAAGAATTGACTTGTTGATGTCAAAGCTCAACCGATTTGTAATCTTGGGTGGAGAGGGGCCACAAGAGATGTTTAATAGGTTGATGATGATGGTGGGCAAGATTGGAGGCTATGGTTGTGATGAGCTAGATGATCATAAAGTTGTCAAGATTATGTTGAAAGCTTATTCACCTAGAAATGAGATCGTAGTCACTCTAATTAGAGACAAGAAGAAGTTTGAGTACTTCACATCAAATGATGTACTTGGGAGGATCTTGACCTTTGACATGCAAAGAGAAGAAGCAAATGAGAGGGAGAAACTTGGAGAATTGCAAGCAAAGTTATAAGGAATCAAGATCAAAGATGTAGCTCTCAAGGCCAACAAATCAAGCAAGCAAGGCTCTACAAGTAAGTCCAAGATCAACCAACAAGCTTCAACTAGCAAGCCCAAAGCAAGCAAGCAAGTTCAAGAAAGAGTAGAGACCACATCATCTTCAAGTAAAAGTAAAAATGATGATGATCAATATGAGAAAGTTGATGATGTTGCTCTCTTTATGAAGAGGTATCACAAGGGGCTAAAGAAGCTAGGCTACAAGGTAGTGAAGAAAAGCTTTCCAAACAAGAAAAAGAGGACATGCTACAATTGTGGAAGCACCGATCACTTCATTGCCAAGTGTCCATATGAGATCAAGGACAACAAATACAAGAAGGACAAGAAAGAGGAGAAGGCCGACCGTAAAAAGAGCAAAAAGTACATGGGAGAGGCTCACATTGGGCATGAATGGGATTCAACTAAAGAGAGCACAAGTGAAGAGGATGAGAAGGTTGCAACTATTGCTATTCACAAGTCATCCCCTACACTAAGGCTCTTCGATGACATGTCCGATGATGACTACTACTCCCCTCACATTTGTCTCATGGCAAAGGGGGAGAAGGTAAAATCCAAATCGAAGGCAAAATCTCCTCCACCTCCTAGTGATATTTCTAGTAGTGATATTAGTGATAGCTCTAGTGATGAAGAAATAAACATGATAACTAAAAATTTGGATGGAAAGACCAAATTATTCATCACTAAGCTAATGGAGGATTTAAAGAGTGTCCAATCCAAGCTAGAATCTAGAGAAGAGACTCTTGTCCAACAAGAGAATCTCTACATTGCTAGTAAAGAAGCTCTTGCATTAGAGAGAAGTGAGGTGGAATCCTTCCGCAAGGCTTTGGCCAAAGAGTAAGAGGACCATGCTATTACAAAGAAAGCAAATAAATCTCTCAAGAAAAAGTATTGTGACTTGGATGAAAAGCACAAATAACTTGAGATGCAATATGACATTCTTTAGGATAGCAACTCACATCTCCCTAAGGCAAAGGAAACCTCTAGTCCCTCCACTAGTCAAGGTTGTGGAAAATGTTGTAATCTTGATTTGAATGCCTATTCCACTAACCTTACAAACATGGAGGCTATGAGAAAGGAAATTGCTAGTCTCAATGAAGTCATTGGAAAAGGGTGGATAGGTAAGACCCAATCCAATGACAAGAAGAATGATGAATCAAAAGGGCCATAATTCAAGCAAGAAAGGCATCCCTCAATCAAGCATGGGCTTGGACACACAAAAGGAGCCAAGACAAATGGAAGAAGGATAGTAAATGGCTATGAGTGTGTGCAGTTTGAAAGCAAGGGCAAAATTGGTATAGATTAGCCTACACAGACCATGGCAGTGCAGTGTCCCCAAGCGGCAGTGCCGCACAGCGGTAGTGCCATGCCCCACAAAAATAGGAAGGCTACCAATTCTGCTCCTGATCAAACTAAGCCCAAGAAGAAGGTGTACCAGGAGAAACAATTTTTCTAGAAGCCTAAGGAATCAATGTGGGCCACTAAGAATAAGTATGCCTATCAACCGAAGACTTATGCACCTCGACAAAACTTGACATCATGCTTTGTTTTGAGAAACAACAGCAGTGGGAAAGTGGTTGCAAAATATATTGGAAAGGAAACCAACATATATAGAAATACTTCTATTTGGGTTCCTAAGATTCTTGTGACTAACATGCAAGTCCCGAAGTTAAATTGAGGACCTAAATCTAGCAACTAAACTTGTTTTGTATGCATACTCCTCCGGTGGATCAAGTTGGGTGCTTGATAGTGGATGTACAAATCATATGATCGGAGAAAGGAGTATGTTCTCATCATATTCCCCGATGACGCACTCAAATGAAAACATTGTCTTTGGAGACAATTCAAAGGAGGATGTGATTGGTCTCGGTAAAGTTGCTATAACCCTTGAGCATTCAATTACAAATGTATTATATATTGATTCGTTGAGTTACAATTTGTTGTCCGTTTCTTAATTGTGTGAGATGGGCTACAATTGTCTCTTTTCGGATGAGGGTGTGGAAGTCTTTAGAAGGGAGGATTTCTTTATTGTCTTTACGGGTCAATTAAAGAACAAGCTTTACTTAGTTGATTTCAACAAAAGTAAAGCTAAGCTTGAAACTTGTTTAGTGGCAAAATCAAGCAGGGGTTGGCTTTGGCATCACCGACTAGCCCATGTTGGGATGAGGAACTTGGCCAAACTTCTAAAAGATGAATACATTCTTGGACTAACAAATGTTTACTTTGAGAAAGATAGGATTTGTAGTGCTTGTCAAGCCGAAAAGCAAGTTGGAGCCCTCACCCACCAAAGAGCATCATGACCACCAAGCAACCATTGGAGCTAATACATATGGATCTCTCTGGACCGGCCGCCTACCTAAGTATCGGGGGTAACAAATATGGTCTTGTTATTGTTGATAACTATTCCCATTTCACTTGGGTATTTTTCTTGCATGACAAGTGCCAAGTTCAAGAGAAGGTGAAGATATTTGTTAGAAGAGCTCAAAAGGAGTTCGGTCTTCCCATCAAGAAAGTGAGAAGCGACAATGGGACCGAATTCAAGAATACTCTAGTTGAGGAGTTTCTTGATGAAGAGGGCATCAAGCATGAGTTTTCAACTCCATACACCCCTCAACAAAATGGTGTAGTAGAGAGGAAGAACCATACACTCATTGAAATGGAAAGAATAATGCTAGATGAGTACAAGACGCCGGACATCTTTTGGTGTGACACCGTCAACGCCTCTTACCATGCCATAACCGCCTCTACCTACATAAGAAGTTGAAGAAAACTTCATATGAGCTTCTAACCGGTAACAAGCCTAAGGTGTCTTACTTTAGAGTGTTTTGGTGCAAGTGTTTCATACTTAACAAGAAACCCAAAATCTCTAAGTTTGCACCTAAAGTTGATGAAGGTTTTCTTCTTGGTTATAGATCAAATGAGCATGCCTATCGTGTCTTCAACAAAACCTCCGAGAGAGTTGAGATTGTGGTAGACATGACATTTGATGAATCTAATGGCTCTAGAGTGGAGCAAGTTGATTCAAGTGTTGTAGGAAAGGAGGATCCACCATGTGAAGCAATCATGCAATTGGCTATTGGTGATATTAGACCACAAGAAGAAGAAGTCACTGAAGTGGAGGTTCCTCAAGTTGCTGTTGCACCTATTTCCGCTAATGTAACTGATGCTACACTACAGCAAGCATCTGCTGCAACTCTAGAGTGCAGCAGTGCTGCACTTGAGGGCGGCAGTGCCGCACCTACATAGTCAGCAGCAGCTGATTCGACTTTAGCTCAAGGACAAAACCTACAACCCATATTTGAGCAAGATGATGATGAAGATCTAAAAGATGAACAAGAGGCCATTGAGCATCCAAGGCTAAGGCAAATAATTCAATGGGATCATCCCATTGACAACATCCTTAGGAGTCTTCGAAAGGGGGTAACAACTCCTTCATATTTAGCAAACTTTTGCCAATTCTACTCATTTGTTTCCTCTTTGGAGCCTCTTAAGGTAGAACAAGCACTTGGAGACCGGGATTGGGTGATGGCCATGCAAGAAGAGCTAAACAACTTCGAAAGAAACCAAGTGTGGACTTTGGTGGAACAACCCAATACCAATGTCATTGGCACCAAGTGGGTCTTCCGCAACAAGCAAGATGAGAATGGAGTTGTGGCAAGGAACAAGGCAAGGTTGGTTGCTCAAGATTTTACTCAAGTAGAGGGCTTGGACTTTGAAGAAACATATGCATCAGTGGCAAGACATGAAGCAATTCGAATGCTTCTAGCCTATGCCTCTCATCACAAGTTCAAGCTATATCAAATGGATGTGAAGAGTGCATTTCTCAATGGCCCTATTCAAGAACTTGTCTATGTTGAGCAACCACCAGGCTTTGAAGATCATAAGTTTCCCAACCATGTCTACAAACTCCAAAAGGCGCTCTATGGGCTTAAGCAAGCACCAAGAGCATGGTATGAATGTCTTAAGGAATTCTTGCTTCAATAAGGCTTTGAAATAGGCAAAGCTGATCCTATCCTTTTCACTCACAAAGTTGGCAAAGATATATTTGTGTGCCAAATATATATCGATGACATAATATTTGGTAGTACTAATCATTCTTTTTGTGAGGAATTTAGTAGGATCATGACCAAGAGATTTGAGATGTCCATGATGGGTGAATTGAAGTTCTTCCTTGGATTTCAAATCAAGCAAGTGAAGGATGGAACTTTTATTAGCCAAATGAAGTACACCCATGATATGCTCAAGAAGTTTGACATGGTGAATGCCAAGCCTATCAAAACTCCCATGCCAACCAATGGACATCTAGATCTCAATGATGAAGGGAAAGTCATAGATACTAAGGTATATCGCTCCATGATTGGCTCTATACTTTATTTATGCACATCTAGGCCCGATATTATGCTTAGTGTGTGCATATGTGCTAGATTTCAAGCCAACCCAAAAGAGTGTCACTTAGTGGCCGTTAAGAGAATCTTGAGATATTTAGTACACACTTCCAACCTTAGCTTGTGTTATCCTAAGGGCTCTAGGTTTGATCTACTTGGGTATTCAGATTCCGATTACGCTGGTTGCAAAGTAGATCAAAAAAGCACTTCGGGGATATGTCAATTCCTTGGACAGTCCCTAGTGTCTTGAAGTTCTAAAAAGCAAAATTATGTAGCCCTTTCCACCACTAAGGCCGAGTATGTTGCAGCCGGTGCTTGTTGTGCTCAACTACTTTGGATGAGGCAAACCCTTCAAGATTTCGGATGTCACTTCACAAAAATCCCACTCTTGTGTGACAACGAAAGTGCCATAAAGTTAGCCAACAATCCCATAAGCCACTCAAAAACTAAGCACATAGGCATCCAACATCATTTCTTGAGAGACCACGAAGCCAAAGGAGATATCGAAATTCACCATGTGAGCACCAAAAAGCAACTAGCTGATATCTTCACTAAGCCTCTTAATGAGTCAAGGTTTTGTGCTTTGCGTAGTGAGCTAAATATTCTTGATTCTCGTAACATGGTTTGAACTATAGCACACCTTGATTGATGAACTAGCATGGATAGGAGAAATGAATTGCAAAAGTATAAATATTATGCTTAAAATATTTTATCATAAGAAACAAGTGCATTATGATAACTGTTTATATTGATTATTGGTTGCTGATCATAGTGTGCTTGAGATATGTGTCCATATCCTACATATAGAGAGGTATTTAGTTAGTAGCTAAATTTGTTGTACTAGGAAGTACGGCTGTGTTGCGCCTGCCCAGCGGCAGTGCTGCACTTTGAATTTCAATCAAAATTCAGCCCATGACAACAGTTACCATGGGGACCCATTTACTCTTCTTATTTCACCTGGCCCCAGGGTAACTCTCACCTCATTCTCACCTACAGCGTCGCCTCTCTCTCTCTCCTTTCTCTCCCTCTCGTGCATAGCGTCGTCACGCCCCAGCAAGGCGCCGCTGTCACCTCTGGCAGTGCCATGCCATGCTGCTGGTCTTCCTCGTCATCGCCAGTAGCACTGTAGCTCATGGATGGAGCCGTTTCATCTCTTTCCTCCTCAATCCATGAAAACCAAGGTGAAACCCTAAATCCTTCCCGATCTATGCAATGTGTCGATTCTAGTTGTCTTGGATGGTTGATTGGAAGGTATATAGTAGTTTGGATGGTGTATTGAGGATTGATTAAAGTAGAAATCATGATTCATCTTTGGAACCAAACTAACTGCTATGGCAGTGCCACACCCTCAGTGCAGTAGTGCCGCACCTCTGTGGCAAAGATGGCAATGCTACACTCCTAGTTCGATGGTTGACTCACTTTATCTATTTCACTCAGCACCCAATGCTAAGATTCATGATTACTAGGCTTTCTCTCAATCATATCTAGATGAATCGATGACATAGACATGCATATGCTTTCTAAGATTATATAGTGGGCTGGGAGTTAAATTATGAAGTAAGTTCAGTAGACAAGAAGATACAAAGTGCAGTCTTGGTGAAACAGCTGGTGTGGCAGTGCCGCTTCTAGGCACGGCAGTGCTGCACATCTAGGGGCAGTACCTGATTAGCTGCTTCTCTAGCTTGCACGTTGACTCTTCTTGATTACTGAACTTGCTTTATAGGGTAACTCCTACTCTTCATTTGTATAGTTTCTCATTTTGGTCTATGTTTTTGCGTAGATGGCCTTCAGAGGTAATGATGACCGGAGGGGGAAAAGAAAGATGATAGAGCCTCAGGATAAGCAGATGCCTCATCATGGTCGTGGTAGGACCATAGGGGGCAGCAGCAGTGCAGCAGGCAAAGATGTTGCCAGAGATAGGGGAGGAGAGATCAGATGATCCAGGAGGAGAACTTAGAGAGGGCTGGCCACACTATTCCTCTAGGTGCTTGCCTAGATACTCCACCTTATCTTAAGGAGTTTGACAGGAGCTACATCAGAGAGTATTCTGAGGATGTAGTCATGAGGCGTCCTGTTGACACACGTACTCATCCCGTGCTCAACTATGCGGGAAAGCTAAAGATGGTGGAGGAAGAACGTGAGAACAATCCCTATGAGCAGCCAAAGGATTTAGAGATAGACTATAGGTTTTGGAATGAGTTTCATTCCAACTTCTATGCATCTATGAACTTCAACTCCAAGAAATCCAAAGTTGTCAAGATGCAGTATGTTGATTGGGAGAAGATGAAGGCAAAGAATGAGCTAGAATTCAATAAGGTGATCAAGGCTTGTGAGTTGTTTGGCCTCACTTATATTATGAGCTTTAGATATAATTGGAATGAGGAAGTGCTACTCTAGTTCCATGCCACTTTCTTCTATAGTATCTACACTGATGAGATTCACTAGATGACTAAGGGACGGCATTATAGAGTTGATTTTGTGACTTTCAGTCGGATCCTTGGTTTTGGAGAGGAGGAGCGGGGCTTCACTTACATTCATGATGAGGCTAGAGCTGAGATCCATGACATTGCATATATGTGGATTGATAGGAGAAGTGCATAAGGGAAGGTTAGTGGCCTGAAGAGCTATTATTATATTCTGAACAATTTGATCAGGCACACTATCAATCCCAAGGATAGAGCAGCTTCTGATCTTAATGGATATGTGAGGAATGTGCTTGCTAGATTTCCTCCTGGAGGTGATAGGTTTAATATCCCTCGCTTCATGTGGTATGAGCTGAGGAACGCCATGGAGGATGGGAGAAAGGGGATACCCTATGCCCCTATATTATGTTTATGATTGAGAGGGTCTCTGGCTACATATTTGAGAAAGATGGTCTTCACACCATCTACAAAATTGAGAAGACCCAAGGGGCAGGTGCTAGCAGGGCAGTGAGACGCTCTCCATCAATTATGGACGTGCCTGAGTCGTCCCGCTCTAGGCCTCGCAAGGAAAAGAAGATGGAGAAATTTGGAAAGTGGATGAAGGCCATCTTCACCACATGCACTTATGCAGCGAGGACCGCATATTAGGACTGGTTGGAGAACCGTGAAGCCAACCGAGAGGCTAGAGAGCGTGCGGGGCTACCACCTCTTTCTCCAGTTCAGTCACCGCCAAGGTTTGATGACCTCCCTAGTCTTTCTAAGACATATTCAGAGGAGGAGGAGGAGCAGCAGCCAGAGCTTGATCCTCACATGAGTTTTAGGTCCACCTTGCAGTCCATGAAGAGGAGCACCAGACGTGAGCGCCACACTTTGACCACTCATCGCTAAGGGAGGACGATGGTGTCTTCTTCTTCTTCCTCCTCCTCCTCCGACGACGACGATGATGATGGTGGAGAGGAGGATGTTGCAGGTGCTAGTGGAGCTGCTGGTGGGGATGATGTCGATTGGGACACCATCCAAGAAGATGAGGAGTGAGTGTTGGTATTTCTTCTTTTCTTCTCTTTTTGGTGCTTTATGCCAAAGGGGGAGAAAATTAGAGGGGTCAACAACTTTTTCAACGCCATGGAGAGGAGGTTGCTACAGCTAGAGTCATGTTTGTATCTATTTAGAGTAGTCTTCATTAGGTGAGAGTTTGAGAGTCCATTAGAAGCTCTATTTTTGAAATAATGCTACTTAAGTACTTTTTATATGTGTGGGATATGGATATATATTAATCTATGTTATCGCTTGTAATACAATTATGCTAGAATATATATATATCTTTATATGTATCACATGCTATGTGGTGTCTGATTTGATCTGTGCTGTTACAGCAATGCTACAGTGCCGCACTCTGGTGTGGCAGTGCCGCACCCAGCTGCAACAGCAAACCATATTGTGCATAAACTGTCATTTGCATCACGTTTTACATACCTGACACAGTATGCAGCACCCCACGGGAGCATGGATATAGGGGGAGCCCCATCACTTTTACTAAAATATGAATCTTGGCTTCTTATGCTAATTTGAGAATTCAATTCTCCATTCACCTACTTAGGGGGAGGCTCTACACCCATGGCTTGAAAATCTTAGTATTTATTTTATATCTTTTATAAGCTCTAATTAGGTTGTCATCAATCACAAAAAAAGGGGAGATTGAAAGTGCAATCAAGCCCTAATTGTGGGTTTTGGTGATAATGGCCACGCAATTAAAAAACTAATGAGATTTATTGAGATGACAAGCAGGGAATTCATGTTCGAGGATGCTACATGAAATGGAGGAGCCCCTAATTACAAATGTAGATGGCTTCAAACTCAAAGGAGGTTTAAATTCTTTTATATTTTGAATTTGAGTATAGGAAAAGCCGTACTATAAAGGGGGACACAATGCTTAAGCTAATATATGCTATCAAGTGCTCAAACATACACATGCATCCTCAGATTCACAGCCAAGACAGTCTACATTTTACTCTTACCCTTGCTGTCTTGCATGGTGCGGTACTGGCGCACTTGAAGAGAGGCACTACCGCACTTGAGCCGCGGCACCGCCGCGACTTAAGTGATCGTTGGGGGCTGGGGGTATTTATACCCTTCCCCTCCCTTCTCAACGGTACTCTTCCTCTTCTTTCTCACTTCAGCACGTCCAAAATAGAGCAGGAGCTCTCTCTCTCTCTCTCCCTCCATTGTTGACCTCAAGCCCCCAAGCAAATCCATTGATTTCCCCATCAATCCTTAAGGGAAAAGGGTCCAAAACTCAATTAGAGAGCAGCTCCATTGATTCCCCAACTCTAAAGAGCACTTGGTTCACGTTTTTGCTAGTGGTTGTGTTTGTTACTCTTAGAGCTTGGCTCCTAGCCAGCTAGAGCGTCGCCCGTGAAGCTTGCCAACTTGTGTGGCAGCCTCGGGAGGTTTGTAACCATCTCTTAAAGTTAGTAAACTCACCCCTCATCTCAAGAATTAAGTCTCTTGACTTGAGAACGAGGAAGGGTTGGAAAGCCCTAAGCCTTAGTGGCTAACCTCAACAACGTGGAGGTAGACAAACCTTGGTGGCGAGCCAAACCACGAGATAAATCATTGTGTCACTTGTGCTTGATTTACATTACTTGCATGACATATTGTGGTTGAGATTATTTCTAGGGTTTCTAGTCAATCTACTTGTGTGCGGTGTTCCTACTACTTCTAGCTCTTGATATGTGATTGTCATACCTGCAGTAAGCTAGGAAATTTCTCCAATCTAAGTTTTCGTTCATGGATTTTGAACTGTGACTCAAAGTTGTCTGCAGGTGCGACAATGTCGCTGTTCTGGCCCGACAGTGCCGCCCTCTAGAGCGGTAATGCCGTAGGGTGAATTTGATAAAAATTTGAGTGTTTGTTTTGACAGGGTTATTCACCCCTCCTCTACGCCAACCAGAGATCCTACACTCCCATTGCACAGCCATGAATGGAATAGTACCTCCACTATACGATGCCCATTGGCGTATGGAGCAAGCTCACAACGACCCTACCGACGACAATACTAGATAGTTTGCTTAGCAAGCACGCTAGCTTCTCCACCCCTTGGGTTCCTGGCCACTCGAGCTGGGAGAACCCTACTCCACATGTAACCTGGCCCTCACGATTATATAAGAGGAGCCAGGCCTTCCTTCATAGGGATATCGAGAACATCTTACAACAGAATAGAGAACTTCTCTCGATCAATCTCCTACGAACATTTCCCCTTCCTCGAACTCTTACTTAGCTTGCATACCCCTGTTGTGAGCCTTTTGGAGCACTTTGGCATTTAGGAACACGTACTCACAGGTCTTCGGCAACTGGACGTAGGGCTCAATCCCCAACCAGTATAAATCCTCTATGTTCTAAGTGCTAGC
Source organism: Miscanthus floridulus (assembly GCF_019320115.1). NCBI lineage: Eukaryota > Viridiplantae > Streptophyta > Magnoliopsida > Poales > Poaceae > Miscanthus > Miscanthus floridulus. The sequence continues at coordinate 101,405,537 of NC_089584.1, forward strand.
CATCGAATTCCTTGAGCAGTGCGGTGATAAATTTACTAGTCGGTTCTCAAAACACCGACAACCTGCAACCTAATGGAGGATTAGGGTGAGGGACAAGTCAATTGGAACAGGGGCAAAACGGTCATACCATCCCAATATTTGCCAAAATTGATTAATAAAAATTGTAAAAGTCTTCGAATAAGTATTCCAATGGGTGAACTAAGTTAGATAATGATAATATGACAAAACTTATTTGTATAACAGTATTCTAACTTAGTTTTCATTTTTAATAATAACAAATTTCTAAACTCTTCCTCGTCTGGCACGGAGAACCGTGCTAGGCTCGGTGGCTAGCTTAGCCAGGTGAGCTCGCTACAGGCGCGAGTTCAATTGCCAGAATTGAACTCGCGTTCTCACCTGGATTTATTCTCAATAATAATCTGTAGCCTCTCTTGCGTGGAGCTACAGAGAAATTGCAACACACCCGTCACCTATGGAGCCATGGATGGTCCTGGCGATTTCTAGAAGGACGTGGTCTTCTAATCTGTGAATAGTTGTAGGTCTTATTGTGCACGTGTGGTGTGTACGCGGGTGTGTGTAGTGTGAGCATGTGTTCGTACATGAACATATACTATAACTTTACCTAGATGAGGAGCTTATAAAAAAAAGTCAGTGGCACGCGCTGAGCCGCTCGTGGGTCGTGGCCGTGCGGATCACCAGGTGTTAGGATGATTATAGTCAACTTAACATGTGGGATTTAGTGAATTCACATTTGGCTCGTGCGGTGTATATCGGAACAATCTGCTGGACACGCGTGCATTGCGTTTGCACCACGCTCCTTGGAGCTGAGATCGCATAAAAAAATTGCACAATGCTGCACTGATAACACGTTGTGACTTGTGAGCCTCGGAGAGTTGTGAAGCTCATGCAGGTCGCTTGATGACACGTTGGAATCGTCGTCGGTTGGGTAGCCTCTCCAGATATGACGAGCATCGTCGTTTACCACAGAATCCCGGTTCCGAGCCTCACGATCGCGGTGCTGCATTAGGCTGCATCAAATTCACAGGTTCTAATTCCAAATGTAAAGTATGCAACACGAAGCCGGATTAAAGCGCAGCCAGGTAGAGAGTTAAGCAGATGTGTCCAATCCAACGGCCCCGTGCAAGCAAGGGTTTAGTTGCCGAGGCAAATGGTGGGCTGAAACTCGGGACAACAGAAAGGCAAGCAAACTGGAGGTGGCGAGCAGCACAAGAAAGCCTCGACCAGTCGATCCCCACATTTTTCTGATCTTCACCCACAGCGCAGATAATCACAACGACATCTAGACTTACATGGCAGCACAGTTTTTTCACCTCCAAACTTGACTCTCGCCAAGCCATGGCTCTGTCAGCACAGGTTATTCGCCTCCAAACTTGCCTCTCGCCGAGTCATGGCTCTGTCAGCACAGGTTATCACCTCCAAACTTGCCTCTCGCCGAGTCATGGCTCTTTCCTGTAATAAAGTACTATACAGCATGCATTTCTCGTCCAACCCCAAACAAAAAAAGGCAACGAATGAGGCGGTTTTTTCATTAAGGACCTGTTTGGCACGGCTCCTCCTGAGGGGCTCCTCCGGAGGAGCCGGAGCCGTTTTGGAGGAGCCATAAATTGTGGCTCCTCCAAAACGGCTCCGGCTCCTCTGTTTTTTACTGAAAAACGGCTCTTTCAAGAAAGTGTTTGGCAGGGCTCCTCTGGAGGAGCCGGAGCCAGAGCCGGAGAGGAGCCCTGCCAAACAGGTCCTAAGAAAAGAATAGACATCCAAATTTGAGTCGAAGAGGACTTGAACTTAAGTGGTTAGAGGTATAATTACACCTCCCACTCAAGCCTCACTTTTCTCCAACAACAGACACACAAACCGATATCTCCAGTGTGAAAATGGTTGGAACGTGATGCCCTCTCAGACTCACGGCTTCGTGTTAATATAGCCAGGAAGAGCCCCTGGCGTGGCGGTACAACTTATACAACAAGAACAAGCTAACTACTTTGGTAACTCTAGATTACATCAATCAAGAGATACCTATCATATCTAATAGAAGTCGTGATACTTGCCTTCACCCGCAATCCAAGCCTGAGCGCACAACCAATCTTCAGGAGATATCAATCAACCAGATATTGCGGTAATGTGATCATATTGGATATTCTTAACATCCCCCTCAATCACAACTTATCAGCGAGGTTGAGATTGTCTCTGAACATGACCATTTGCTTCTCTGGAAGAGGCTTAGTGAAGCCATCGGCGATCTGATCCGTAGTGCTGATGAATCTAATGTCCAGGCGCTTTGCTGTAACTTGTTCGCGTACAAAATGAAAATCAATCTCTATATGCTTGGTGCGTGCATGAAATACAGGGTTAGTCGATAGGTACTTTGCGCCAAGATTATCACACCATAAACATGCTGCCAAAGGATGTGGAATACCTAACTCATCAAGTAATTTTTGTACCCACATTACCTCTGCAGTAGCGTTGGCCAAAGACTTGTATTCAGCTTCTGTACTTGATCTTTAAATCGTAGGCTGTTTTCTTGCGCACCATGACACTAGGTTGCAACCTAGGAATACAGCAAAGCCGCCTGTAGATCGTCTGTCATCAGGCAACCGGCCCAATCAGCATCTGAAAAAGCACTTACAAGCATAGAGTTAGATTTTCTAATTTTAAACCCTAGGCCGATTGTTTCTTGTACATATCTCAATATTCTCTTCACAGCTTTCCAATGAACGGTCGTCGGCGAGTGAAGGAATTGACAAACTTTGTTGACCGAAAAGACAGATCTGATCGTGTGAGGGTGAGATACTAGAGAGCTCCAACAATGTTCCTGTATCTGGTTGAGTCCTCCACTCCTAACCGAGTGCCATTAGTGACTGAAAGCTTTTCGGTAGTATTAAGGGGTGTTTTGACGAGTTTACATAACTGCATATTAACTCTCTTGTCAGAAGCATACCATTCCTGTGTCAAAAGTAATTCACCTTTCTTTCTTTGAACCTGTATGCCAAGAAAATAGTGAAGGTTCTCGAGATATTTGATTGCAAAGTCCTTCTCTAAATCTCGGAGAAGAGCATCCACTGCTTCCTGTGATGAACCGGCCACAATTATATCATCAACATATACAAGCATAAAGATAACATGATTTCCTTTCCGATAAAAGAATAATGATGTGTCAACTTTGGAGGGAACAAAGCCTAGACTCTGAAGTTTACCACATAACCTAGAATACCAGGCCCGTGGTGCTTATTTTAAACCATACAGGGATTTGTCAAGTTTGCATAAGTGATGTGGTTTGGTCTTATCTTCACAACCTGGCGGTTGTTTCATGTATACCTCTTTTTCAAGGAAACCATGTAAGAAAGCATTCTGAACATCGAGTTGCCTCAAACACCAATCCTTAGACATAGCTAGAGAGAGCACAAGACGAATTGCGGCTGCTTTCACAACAGGACTAAAAGTATCCTCATAATCAATGCCGTATCGTTGTTTGAACCCCTTTGCTACTAGGCGTGCCTTATATTTGTCAATTTTTTCATCTGATCTTCTTTTGATTTTATAGACCCACTTGCAATCTATCACATTTTTACCTTTTTGAGGTGGAACTAGATGCCAAGTTTTATTCCTGATCAATGTAATTCAACATCCATAGCACGCTTCCAATTATTATCGACTAAGGCATGTTGCAAATCAATAGGACCTTCAGTGGTGGCTACTAACTGACCATATCGAATAGTTTCATCAGTGTAAATTTTTGGTTTGCGTATACCTTGTTGTAGACGTGTGGTGGGTCGCTGGAGAGCCGGTGCTGCAGGCGATGTAGAAGATCCGGTGGGTTGATCTGTGGCTGGCGCAGAAGATCCGGCGAGCGAAGATCCAGTGGGTTGATCTGTGGCTGGCGCAGAAGATCCAGCGAGCGGCGGACCCAAGGGAGATTCTCCACCACCTGTCAAAATATCCTGTGCCCCCATCCGCAGAGCCAGGCGAGGCGAGTTTAAGACAGGTGGCGCACGCGAAGAGGATGCCGGTGGAGCTGATGCGTTCGTCACAAGCGCAGGAGCTAACGCCGCCGGATCCAAGACCGATCCTGTCGGCTCCGCAGTGGAAGGTGCAGGTGAATCAGCCTGGGGATCGCCGCTTATTCCTGCCAAAATGGGAAATTGCTCGGGGAGCATGAAATGATGCCCGTTTCCAACCAGATTTAGTTCGTTTGGCGCTGAATTTTTTTCATGTGCTGCACGCTTAGACATAGGGTTAGTATGCAAGGAATCATTATCAAAATGATCTAAAGAATTGTCATCCCCAAAATCATGAGAAGGATTTGTCAAAGTTGGAGGAAGGAGGAGAATTTCATATCGCAATCGAGCACCGACGTTTGGGTGGAGTTCAGCGAAGGGGAAGACGTGTTCATCAAAGACCACGTCTCGAGAAATATAGACACACCCTTCATTGACATCTAGACACTTGAACCCCTTGTGTATGTTACTGTATCCTAGGAAGACACAGTGTTTGGAGAGGAATTGCAACTTGTGAGCGTTATAAGGCCGTAGATTCGGCCAGCATGCGCAGCCAAAAGTACGAAAAGTGGAGTAGTCTGGTGTTTGATGAAACAGGCGTTCAAGAGGAGTTTGGTTATTGATAATTTTACTAGGGAGGCGATTAATAAGATAGGTGGCAGTGATGAAAGCTTCGTCCCAAAATTTTAAGGGCATAGAAGCATGGGCTAAAAGTGAGAGACCTACTTCAACAATATGGCGATGTTTGTGTTCAGCGGAGCCATTTTGTTGATGTGCATAAGGGTATGAGACATGATGCGAGATGCCAATGCGCTGAAAGAAGGCATTCAGCTTTTGATATTCCCCTCCCCAGTCAGTTTGCATAGCGAGAATTTTTCTATCAAATTGGCGTTCAACCCTAGCTTGGAATTCATGAAATTTTTAAAAAACTTCAGATTTATGACGAAGCAAATAAATCCATGTAAACTTGCTGAAATCATCAATGAAGCTAACGTAATAACTGTTTTTGCCAACAGAAGTGGACGCAGGACCCCATACATCAAAAAACACAAGTTCTAAGTGACTCAATGAGATACTCGTGGATCTAGGATAGGATAGCTAATGACTTTTGCCCTTTTGGCAAGCATCGCAAACAATTTCTTTATTCAAATTGGCAACAAAGGGAATACTATTTTTGCTAAGGACTTGTTGAACGACTGCAAAAGAAGAGTGGCCGAGACGACTATCCCACCTGGACAAAGGAGACTTGACAGCACCAAACGCCCCCCCTTATTCGATGACGGCCTAGACTTCAACGGGTAGAGGCCGCCTTCACATTCCCTCTAAGGATGGCTTTCTTCGTCGCCTGGTCCTTAATCAAAAAATAGTTGGGATGATATTCAATAAAAGCATGGTAATCGGATGTAAGACGATGAACAGAAGCAAGGCTTTTGTTAGCTTCAGGAACATAAAGAACACTGTTTAGGACGAGATTTTGATTTGGGGTACGAACAAAACTTCGACCAATTTGATTGATTCTCATACATGCGCCATCAGCAGCATGAACCTTGTCGTTTCCATGGTACTTGTCCCTCACGGTGAGCTTCTCCAGCTCTCCCGTGATGTGGTCGGTAGCACCAGTGTCGGTGTACCAGTTGGTGTCGATCCCATATGACGCAGAGGAGGCAGATCGGGATTGCTCTGGTGGGCCGGTGAAGGAAGCGTCAAAACGCTTGAAGCAGCGGAGTCCGGTGTGGCCCTCCTTGCCGCAGAGCTGGCAGATGGGTTTATCGTCGTTGTAGTTCTACCAGGGGCGCCCGCTGTTGTTGTTGTTGCCACGGTTGCGGCCGCTCCCGCGTCCTTGGCCACCACCGTCGCAGTTGAAACAGCCACGGCCTCCACGTGTAGCCGTGTTAGCAGATGAACCGGATCCACCGTGCAGGAGATCCATCCGCTGTTCCCAGCTCACTAGCTGGGTGTAGAGCTCGCCCAAAGATAGCGGCTCCGTGCGGGCCGTGACAACCGAGACAATCGGATTAAAATCCATGTCAAGTCCGGCTAGTACATAGGAGATGATCTCTTCATCTTCAAGACGTTTATCGGTGGCCGCCATGCCGTCAGCAAGAGATTTCATCTTGTTGAAGTAGTCGGCGATTGTAGACGAGCCCTTCTGCGCCGTGGCAAACGCCATGCGCGTGTTGATGATATGGCCCCGAGACTGGGAAGTCGTCATCTCTGAGATCACTTTCCAGATCTCGGCCGATGTGGCGCAATTGGAGACTTGCACCTGGATCTCCTTGGAGATATTGGAGAGCAGATAGTTAACGATCTGCTAGTCCTTTGCAACCCAAGTTTCATACTCAGGGTTGGGGATGAGCTCAGTAGGCTTGTCAGCCGCCTTGGGGATCTGCTTCGCCGGCACCACAATGTCGGGCTTGAGATAGTGCGTTATCTGTGCACCGCGAAGAGCAGACAGCACCTGGGCGCTCCATAGGGGAAAATTCCCTTTGTCCAGCTTCTCAGTGATGGGACAACCAATCAGAGAGAACGATTGTTGAAGCGCGGAAGAGGAAGACATCGAGAATATTATGGACTAACCTAACTCTGATTACCATGTGAAAATGGTTGGAACGTGATGCCCTCTCAGGCTCACGGCTTCGTGTTAATATAGCCAGGAAGAGCCCCTGGCGTGGCGGTACAACTTGTATAACAAGAAGAAGCTAACTATTTTTGTAACTTTATATTACATCACAAGATTACATTAATCAGGAGATACCTATCCTATCTAACCGAAGTCGTGATACTTGCCTTCACCCGCAATCCAAGCCTGAGCGCACAACCAATCCTCAGGAGATATCAATCAACCAGATATTGCGGTCATATGATCCTATTGGATATTCTTAACATCTAGACTCCAAAATGCAACAATAAATATCTTTCAAAAAATGACTAAGATAAACTCGCAGTCAACGGCTGAATTACGACCTGATCAGTGACCAGTGCAGTAAATCATTAGTCTCCACAGTACTAGGAAACAAATTATGGCATATGGTTGATCAGCTATAAAAGTAATTAAGCATAGAGCTTTCAGATGTCAGTCCTCAAACTGAGGCTTTAGACCCATCAAGAAGTGGCTGCACTTACACTCGTGTTAATAGTTAAGAGTGGCATGAACATCAATCATAGGCTGCTGGCTGCCTACTAACAATAATATGATTTCACACAGAACACAATGGAAATATGGAAGCAAGTCCACGGCAGTCGCAAGCATTGCTACACTCCACGGCAGTCAGCAAGCATCGCCACTAAAAGGAGTTTCAGATTTTGTGGAGCTAGCAGGTAACAAAGTGAAACACAATTGTTTCTGTTGTTTTCATATGCTCTCCTCATGTTGAACCCCCTACAAAACAAAGTATTCACTGCAAGCCAAATCGGATGTAGAATTCTTTGTTGCTGCGAGGGATATCACAAAAAACAAGACTGGTCATTGTCTGTGTTAGTGGTGCATATAAGTTTTGTAGACCCATATAAATTATGGATGACAAGGTACAGTCGCATGTGTAGAAAATATTACTTACTCTTAAAGATCGGCTAATCTTGATGGCAACTTCCGGTGAAGGTGATGCATAAGTACGCTTTGATCTTTTGGGGTTGTTGATATTTATCTCTTTTAGACCAAAGGCATTTACCCAGCTTTATTAGAAAGCGTATCAAACACCCTGGTCCGGCGCTGGGGACACCAGCTTTACAAAGAACGCATAAGCGGGGAACCAGCTAACTCGATCAATCCAAGTTTTAACTCTAACTAACAACCCAACAGGACTCAAGAGAGTTCAACAAAAGATTCTAAGAAACAGAACACAGGCATTTAGACACGCCTAACAATCCAAGGAGAGAACACAAGTTTTGCTATATCGCAGCCGTAGCCTGAGCCGAAATCAGATTTATCATGTCTTCCGCCATAGGCTTCAGTTTTGGCTTCAAGATGGGACGCCAAGTCTTGGTCAGCATCAGGGTCTTGTAGACAAGCGCCACCGGTGAGGACAGGACCTTCTTGTTGAACACCATCTCATTCCTGGACTCCCAGATCGACCACAAAGCTCCTGCACAGATAAACAAGGTTACCGTCTGTTTCTTACCTCAACAGCTTTCTAATATCTCTAAAAAGAGGGATGAGCAGCTAGTTGGCGAACGCGGCCAGCCTAGACAGTCCCGGAGGAACGACCAGAGGAAAACTGCCATAGGGCAATGAAAAAGTATATGGTCGGTTGTTTCATGAATGTCACAAACCAAACATTTCTCAGCCCTGTCCATCTTTTCTTTTTTAACTGAACTCCACATTGAATTCTATCATGGACCGCCATCCAAACAAAAATTTTGACTTTCAGTGGGATGGGGCATTTCCAAACCATCATCATTCTAGCGTCAATCACTCCGCCCGTTGTCATTGCATTGTAAAGAGATTTTGTAGAGTATTTGTGAGATCTTTCTAGTGCCCATAAAACTTTATCCGGCCCTTCTGTCAGCTGTACATCTGTAACACCTCGGGTGTTTAAATATTAAAATCTGACATGTCATCATATGCATTGCAAAGCATTTGGCATTTGGTGAAAACTTTGAGATGCATACACTAATACAAGTTTATATTTATGTGGTATGTGTTGCATTGTATTGTTTGACTCAAATTCAAAGTTTGTTTGGATTTTGAATTTTTCGAGAAAACCACGCTTTTCAGCATTTAAATTCTACCCTGAAAATCCATTTCAAAATCTAAGCATATTTTGGGGTTGAGCCCAAAAGCAAAAGTGTAGAACATGTTGGTGCTATCGCCATCGCCGGTGATCTCACCGTCGGTGAGGAATCGCTGGTCAGAGCCGTCGCTGCCGTGGTCAACGTCGGAGGTTAGGGATGACAGGTGGGGTCGGGTTGTCAGTGACTCAACGTTCAAATGGATTTTTCTATTTTCAGATTTGAATGAATAGTGTATATTTTTGTTATTTTTGTGTAGGTTTATTTAGAGCTCCAAAAATTATGAAAATTTTTTGTGTGACTTCTCTGTGATGTATAGTATTTAAGAAAAATATGAAATAATGTTTTTCAGTACTTTTTGAATGTGATAAAAATTACTCAATTTATTAATAAATGGATTTCCATGATTTTTCTAGGCTTATTTAATTGTCCAAAAATTATGAAATTTGTTTTGCCACTTAGTTATCATGTAATGAACATGTACTAAAATTTTGAGTTCAATTAGAATAAGTTGATTTATTTCATAATTTTGAATTAAATAATTAATTCATAAAAGCAAATAGTAACCTTTAATGATTTAGGTTTTGTTTGAAATTTTGGATTGAGTGATGACCTTGGGTCATTAGTTGATAATGATCCTTGGTAAGTGATGTATGTGTTACGAAAAAGATTTAGTCTATTTGACTTGCAACTGTACCGCGAAGGAAAGTTGTATTCAAATTATTAATTTTGCATCCATCATCGAGCATCATGTTTCGTATTCCGCATCATGTTAAACATGGCATTGTTATTACGTGTAGTGAATGAAGGTGAAAACGTGGTAGTTAATCAAGTTGTCGAGGAGGTTAATCCGTCTGTTGAGGTTGGATCGAATACTTGTGAAACGTCGCAGGAGCCAGACTTTTCCGTCAACGAAGGCAAGTCCCGGATGCATACAACCCTACCTTGTGTTTTATAAATTAATTTCACTTTTGCTTTCCGCTACTGCATTAAGTGAATAGGAGTTAAGTAAGAGCCTAATTGGTGCATTACCACCCTTGTTATTCCATATTTACCATATTACCAGTTTTAAACTCGTATATGCCTAGTTTTGCTTAGCTATGCATAGAACGATGAAAGTCGGGAGACTACCTGTCACCTGCAAGTTTTAAATGGAACATTGGTTAATTATGTTAGCATGTGATATGGGAAGGTAGAGTAATAAATCTAGACCGAGCGGACTCGGTGTGTGTGAGCCACAAGACATGGAGGTCTTGTGAGCGGGTTCTTTCCGTCTGTGTCGATTAAGGCACGTCCGTTGTTGAATTGCATGAGGTGAGAATTTGTAGTACTAACCACATACTCCGGTAAACCTGAACTTGGCAATTCTATTACGAGAATGGCTACTCACGCACTGGGAGTGGAGAGATGGCGAGAATAGCGTGTACCCACATGGCAATAGGCTGGATTGGTGGAGTACTGTATTCTCGGGTGGCGCGGACCCGTTCTTGTTTTAGAGGATCCGACGGTAGGTTGGTATATGTAGGTCGAGAACCTGCATATGTCGTGTGATCTAAAATTCCCAGCTGTGTTTTTAATCAGTTCGAATCGTCATTGCTCCTCGATTATGGAGACTCAACTCACTGTTCATCATCGTAGTATTAATAACTGGAACTTGAGAAAGGTTTGCGAAAAAGATTAATATGAAGTTCATGTTCTCATTATGGATCATGGCAGATTCATATGTGGTACTTATAAAGTTTTACCTTGGAATTAAAGAATTTTGTTAAAGAGCTTTTACGCAAAAGAACTTTGATTATTGTTAAAGCCATACCTTGAATCCCATGAGCCGGCATTCCTGAGTTCTATCAGTTTTATTTCGGTTAAGTCTTGTTGAGTACTTTTGTACTCAGGGTTCGTTGACCCCTTGTTGCAGGTGAGCCTCATGGGCAGATCTATTTTGGATCGTGCTGCATGACTATTGTTCGTTCCGACGATGAGAATTAAATGTGTGATCCCTAGGCAGGATGTTTATTTTGTGTGTAATATATATGTTAATTATGCCACTCCACTACCACTATGGTTTGTAATAATTATCGAACTTAGTTTGTAAGGTTTGAAACAACTGGTTTGTAAACTATGTTATCGTAAGACTTCCGCTGTTTTTTTACTCTGGTGCTGATATTTGAATAAATATTGTAATACTGCAATGACTTTGTAATGTGGTCCTGCTCGAAAATCGTGGATGATTCGGGGTTCCCCGAGGACACCCGACAGTCTTTTTAAGTTATTGGAAACATATGCATAAATGTCAAAGGTCGTCGGACAGTGACATGTGTATGTGGGCCCTATAACTTAGGAGGTTCTGCCACAGAATGGTATCAGAGCGGTCGTTGCAAGGTTTTTGTTGTATTGTTTTACAAAAAACTTAAAATTGATTTGGGATGACTAAATTTAACTTGTTAATTTGGTCCAAATTGCTTCTGACTTATCTTATTTCTTTCTCCCTATTCCGTATGTGATTAAAAAGGTTTTGTGTGGTGTAGTAATATTACTATGCCCTATATAAAAATAACTGTTGTTTATGTGCATTATAAACTTTGACGTTTTTGATTCGTAAGAACGATTCATGCATCATTATTAATTCACTCGTTACTTCCTTCACCTCTTAGTCTGGAGTTGAGTAGTGAGACTGGTTGAGTAATGTAATCCATCATAGCTGCTCTTTAGACTTTGATCAAATGGTCTTACTTGGATTAAATTGGTTTCCTACAGTATGGCTCGTGCCAAGATGACGCCCCGTAAGTCCACTGGACCCAAAGGAGTTCCTCGTCACCAACTTGCCCCTAGAAATGATGGTGCTAGCAGTAGCAGTTCTAGGCCTGATCCCCAAGCAGAGATACAGAGGATTTCTGTAGAATTAGCACAAGCTACTAGAGATAGGGCTTTGGATGCTATACAGGTAGAAGAATTACAGGATCAATTGAGGCATCTCACCACCGCACACAGGAACTGTGAAAGTATGTTAGTTCGTACGGTGGAGGGACGAAATGAGGCTTGGCATAGGGAAAATGTAGCTAGAGCTAGAACTCATGAGCTAGAATTCTATGTAGAAGATTTAGAAGAACATAATACCTATCTACATGAGGAAGTTCATAGGCTTAGCAATCTACTAAACCCGAATCATGAGCCTCAAGCTGATGCCATGGACCCCGGTGTCATTCTTGCCGATGATAACGAATCGGAAGAGGAAGAAGAAGAAGAAGATCCTGAAGAATTAGTAATGATCAATGAAAGTGATGATGAAGGCGGCAATAATTCCGAAATGGATACCGAGCCTGAAGTTTGAAGTAATCACGGAAAAGAGTAGAGTTGTATAATAGTTAGTTATAGTTAAGCTATGTTCTTTGTTTTAGTACTTACAGGTTCTGGTGTTTATATTAGTAAACCCTATGTAATGTGTCTGGAGTAAGCTTTTGTGCAATTCAATAAAGGCTTGTGAATAAAGTTTGGTTTGTTATGAGCAGATGCGTCGTACGCGGGGTTCGTATGTTCCTAGAACTTCACAAGATGAGGACGGTATTCCAGATCCACCACCAGTTCCAACAAATCTAGCTGATGCTATAACCGCACTTGTTAATGTGATGGCTGAAAATTCCTGTTTGCTTCATGAGATCGCTCTAAGTAATCAGAATTAGATGCAAGGAAATCGTGGTCGCCACCATAACAGACAAGAGGCTACATATGTTGATTTTATAGACACAAGACCACCAGTGTTCACCAAGGCAGATGAACCATTGGAGGCTGATGACTGGCTTCGAACCATGGAGCAGAAATTTGACCTTATTCCATGCATGGAGTATCAGAAACCTGCGTTTGCCGCCCAGCAACTTAGAGGTGCAGCAAGTGCTTGGTGGGCGAACTTAGTGGCTATGCAACCAGCTGGCATTCCAATAACTTGGGCTGAGTTCCGTACTGCCTTCAGAGCCCATTATATCCGTGAAGGAGTGATGGCAATGAAGCTAGATGAATTCCTTGCTTTGAAACAAGGAGATCAAACAGTGATGCAGTATGTGGGAAGATTCAATCACCTGTCACAATATGCATCCAAACATGTTAATACTGATGCCAAGAAGAAGAGGTGGTTTATGAGAGGTTTGAATACCAAGCTGCAAACAATGATGACAACTTGCACCAATGTCACTTACCATGAGGCCGTAAATATTGCAATTGCTTTAGAATCAAAGTATCGGCAGCATAAGGAGCTCAAAAAGAAAAAGAGTGTGCCGTCTGGATCTTTTGGGGGAAATCAGAAGAGGCAGAGGGTGATTTATCATCCAGTACATCATAATCGTCCTCCTTACCGTCCGCCACAGTCTCAAGTCAGGCAACAGTCAAATGTCCGTCCTACTATAACCTATCCGAATTCACAGTCAACCAATGCTTCTGGTGGCAATGCTCCAACGTCCTAGGGCCACAACTATCCATGTTACAATTGTGGAAGGACTGGTCATTTCTCCAGGGAATGTCCATATCCTAGACAGGCTAATCAAAATTATCAGAAGGTCACTGCCAATCAACAACAAGGTCAGGCACCAAACAAGAACCCTAATCAGAATGTTCAGAAGGGCAAAGATGAGAGGAAGACAGGACGGGTGTTCTATATTCAAGCTAGAGAAATTCCAGAAGGGGAGCCAGTGATGATGGGTATGTTTCCTGTTGCCAATCACCCTGCAGTTATACTTTTTGATTCTGGCGCATCGCATTCATTCATCAATAGAACATTTGTCGTGAAGCATCAAATTTCAATTGAGGCAACAAAGGAAAGTTTCTTTATACAGTCGCCCGGGGGACGTCTGTGTACTAAGGAAATGGTATACCAGGAACCCGTAAACCTGGGTGGGCATATTTTTCCCACTACCATGATTATCCTTAAGGATCAGGATATAGATGTAATCTTGGGAATGAATTGGATGTATCAGCATAAGGCTGTTATAGATGCTTTGAATAGGACTTTAAGAGTAAGTTTGCCTGATAGTAATTCTCAACTTCTCATCCAACTTCCAACCCTAAGAAGATCAGTGGGCAAGATTTGTGCAACTGCTGTCAAAGAGATTAGAGATATTCCGGTAGTGTGTGAATTTCCGGATGTGTTTCCTAAAGATTTACCCGGTCTACCACCTGATAGGGATGTACAGTTTAACATAGAGTTACAACCTGGAACAGTTCCAATTTCTCGGAGAGCTTATAGGATGCCACCTAAGGAATTGACCGAGTTGAAGACTCAGTTACAAGAATTGATTGAGAAGGGGTTTATCCAACCTAGTTCATCACCTTGGGGATGTCCGGCAATTTTTGTGAAAAAGAAAGATGAGACTCTGAGGTTATGTGTCGACTATCGTCCGTTGAATGAAGTGACCATCAAGAATAAATATCCATTACCTCGGATAGATTTGCTTTTTGATCAATTGGCCGGAGCCAAAGTTTTCTCCAAGATAGATTTGAGATCAGGATATCACCAAATCAAGATAAAGCCTGAAGATATTCCCAAAACGGCATTTACCACAAGATATGGATTATATGAATACTTGGTAATGTCTTTTGGTTTGACAAATGCTCCCGCTCATTTCATGTATCTGATGAATTCAGTATTCATGCCTGAGCTAGACAAGTTTGTAGTAGTGTTTATTGATGACATTTTAGTATATTCCAAGAATAAGAAAGAACATGCGGAACATCTTAGGATTGTTCTGACTCGTTTGAGAGAACATCAATTATATGCCAAGTTCAGTAAGTGTGATTTTTGGCTTAAGGAAGTGTAATTTCTTAGACATGTCTTGTCAGCCGAAGGAGTTGCAGTTGATCCCAGCAAAGTAAAGGATGTGCTTGATTGGAAACCACCAACCACAGTTCATCAAGTTCGGAGTTTTCTGGGATTGGTGGGGTATTACCGTCGGTTTATTCCAGAATTCTCTAAAGTATCAAAGTCCATAACTGAATTGTTGAAGAACCAAGTTAAGTTTGTCTGGTCATCTGATTGTGAAAAGACTTTCCAGACCTTGAAGAGACTGTTGACTACTGCACCAGTATTAGCCCAACCTGATATCGAGAAGCCGTTTGACGTGTATTGTGATGCTTCAGGTATTGGTATTGGATGTGTGTTAATGCAAGAAGGCCGAGTCATTGCCTATGCGTCTAGACAACTTAAGCAGCATGAAGAACACTATCCGACTCATGATCTGGAGTTAGCAGCTGTGGTTCATGCTCTAAAGATTTGGTGGCATTACCTGCTTGGTAATACGTGCCATATGTATACAGACCACAAGAGCTTAAAGTATATCTTTACTCAGTCAGAATTGAACATGCAACAAAGAAGATGGTTAGAACTGATTAAGGATTATGATTTAGAAGTACATTATCACCCGGGTAAAGCAAATGTGGTTGCAGATGCCCTTAGTCGCAAAAGTTATTGCAATTGTCTGACAGTGAAAACAATGGGTTTGAATTTATGCCAAGAAATAGAGAAGTTGAATGTAGAAGTAATTCAACAAGGAAGTTTGACCAACATAATTGTTGAAGCTACTATTCGAGATCAAGTTATTGCTGCTCAGAAGGAAAACAAGGGTATAGCCCATATCAAGGAAAAAGTCAAGAATGGAAAAGCAGAATGCTTTAGCATAGATGATGAAAATGTGTTATGGTTCAAGGATCGCCTGGTAGTACCAAAAGTTCCTGAGTTGCGGCAGTCAATTCTAGATGAGGCACATGCTACTAGGTTATCTATCCATCCGGGAAGCAACAAGATGTATCATGATTTGAAGCAAAGATTCTGGTGGACTAAAATGAAAATAGAGATTGCTAGATATATAGCAAAGTGTGATACTTGTCAAAAGGTGAAAGCTATACATTTGAGGTCTGCTGGTGAATTACAACCATTGCCTATTCCATCTTGGAAGTGGGAGGACATAAGTATGGATTTTATTGTTGGTCTACCCAAGACATCAAAGGGATTTGACTCAGTGTGGGTTATTGAAGATTGACTCACTAAGTCAGCATATTTTCTTCCAGTCAAGACAATATATCCCACGATCCAATATGCCAAGATGTACTTAGCAAGAATCATGAGTTTGCATGGGGTACCAAAAACCATAGTGTCAGATAGGGGTACACAGTTTGTCTCCAACTTTTGGAAACAATTGCATTCTTCATTGGGTACCAAACTTCTGTATAGTACAGCTTATCATCCACAGACTGATGGACAGACTGAAAGAGTCAATCAAGTACTTAAAGATATGTTAAAGTGTTGTGTCCTTAACTATTCCAATAAGTGGGATGAGTGCTTACCTTTGGCCGAGTTCTCATACAACAATAGTTATCAGAAAAGCATTAGAATGGCTCCATTTGAAGCACTCTATGGTCGTAGATGCAGAACATCGTTGAGTTGGTCTGAGCCTGGAGAAAGAAGATTCTTTGGAGTTGACCTTGTGAAAGAAACAGAAGACAAGGTTAGGCAAATACAGAGTAATCTGAAGATAGCTCAGTCCCGCCAAAAGAGTTATATGGATAGACGGCGGAGACCATTGGTATTCAACAAAGGAGATTTTGTATATCTGAAAGTATCACCAATGAAGGGAGTTAACCATTTTGGTGTTAAAGGAAAGTTGGCACCCCGATACATTGGACCATATCAAATTTTGGAGAGGAATGGAAAAGTGGCATATCGCTTGAAATTACCTGAACATCTCGCAGCTGTGCATGATGTGTTTCATGTTTCTCAATTGAAGAAGTGTCTCCGAGTGCCTGAACAAAATGTTGAAGTTGAAGGAGTGGAACTAGAACCGGATTTAACTTACTCCGAATATCCTATCCGAGTGTTAGATCAGAAAGATCGTGTTACTCGAAGACGGACAATCAAGTTCTATAAAATACAATGGAATCAACATTCAAAAGAGGAAGCTACCTGGGAATCAGAAGATTACTTGTTAGAAAAGTTTCCAGAGTTTCTAGCGTCAATATAGAATAGAGTAATGTTAGTTGAGCTCGGTTGCTACAAATTGTGTTTTGTAAAGGAACCTCAGTTGTTTTTATGGACAAGTTCTGGATGTTTTTGGACTGACACATTTCCTTTTTCATTACTTACTCTATGGCTTTGAATCTCGGGGCGAGATTTCTTTTAGGAGGAAGGATTATAATACCTCGGGTGTTTAAATATTAAAATCTGACATGTCATCATATGCATTGCAAAGCATTTGGCATTTGGTGAAAACTTTGAGATGCATACACTAATACAAGTGTGGTATGTGTTGCATTGTATTGTTTGACTCAAATTCAAAGTTTGTTTGGATTTTGAATTTTTCGAGAAAACCCCGCTTTTCAGCATTTAAATTCTACCCTGAAAATCCATTTCAAAATCTAAGCATATTTTAGGGT
Source organism: Miscanthus floridulus (assembly GCF_019320115.1). Classification (NCBI taxonomy): domain Eukaryota; kingdom Viridiplantae; phylum Streptophyta; class Magnoliopsida; order Poales; family Poaceae; genus Miscanthus; species Miscanthus floridulus. The sequence continues at coordinate 101,422,687 of NC_089584.1, forward strand.
TGAGCCCAAAAGCAAAAGTGTAGAACATGTTGGTGCTATCGCCATCGCCGGTGATCTCACCGTCGGCGAGGAATCGCTGGTCAGAGCCGTCGCTGCCGTGGTCAACGTCGGAGGTTAGGAATGACAGGTGGGGTCGGGTTGTCAGTGACTCAACGTTCAAATGGATTTTTCTATTTTCAGATTTGAATGAATAGTGTCTATTTTTGTTATTTTTGTGTAGGTTTATTTAAAGCTCCAAAAATTATGAAAATTTTTGTGTGACTTCTCTGTGATGTATAGTATTTAAGAAAAATATGAAATAATGTTTTTCAGTACTTTTTGAATGTGATAAAAATTACTCAATTTATTAATAAATGAATTTCTATGATTTTTCTAGGCTTATTTAATTGTCCAAAAATTATGAAATTTGTTTTGCCACTTAGTTATCATGTAATGAACATGTACTAAAATTTTGAGTTCAATTAGAATAAGTTGATTTATTTCATAATTTTGAATTAAATAATTAATTCATAAAAGCAAATAGTAACCTTTAATGATTTAGGTTTTGTTTAAAATTTTGGATTGAGTGATGACCTTGGGTCATTAGTTGATAATGATCCTTGGCAAGTGATGTATGTGTTACGAAAAAGATTTAGTCTGTTTGACTTGCAACTGTACCGCGAAGGAAAGTTGTATTCAAATTATTAATTTTGCATCCATCATCGAGCATCATGTTTCGTATTCCGCATCATGTTAAACATGGCATTGTTATTACATGTAGTGAACGAAGGTGAAAACGTGGTAGTTAATCAAGTTGTCGAGGAGGTTAATCCGTCTGTTGAGGTCGGATCGAATACTTGTGAAACGTCGCAGGAGCCGGACTTTTCCGTCAACGAAGGCAAGCCCCGGATGCATACAACCCTACCTTGTGTTTTATAAATTAATTTCGCTTTTGCTTTCCGCTACTGCATTAAGTGAATAGGAGTTAAGTAAGAGCCTAATTGGTGCATTACCACCCTTGTTATTCCATATTTACCATATTACCAGTTTTAAACTCGTATATGGCTAGTTTTGCTTAGCTATGCATAGAACGATGAAAGTCGGGTGACTACCTGTCACCTGCAAGTTTTAAATGGAACATTGGTTAATTATGTTAGCATGTGATATGGGAAGGTGGAGTAATAAATCTAGACCGGGCGGACTCGGTGTGTGTGAGCCACAAGACATGGAGGTCTTGTGAGCGGGTTCTTTCCGTCTGTGTCGATTAAGGCACGTCCGTTGTTGAATTGCATGAGGTGAGGATTTGTAGTACTAACCACATACTCCGGTAAGCCTGAACTTGGCAATTCTATTACGAGAATGGCTACTCGCGCACTAGGAGTGGAGAGATGGCGGGAATAGCGTGTACCCACGTGGCAATAGGCTGGATTGGTGGAGTACTGTATTCTCGGGTGGCGCGGACCCGTTCTTGTTTTAGAGGATCCGAGGGTAGGTTGGTATATGTAGGTCGAGAACCTGCATATGTCGTGTGATCTGGAATTCCCAGCTGTGTTTTTAATCAGTTCGAATCGTCGTTGCTCCTCGATTATGGAGACTCAACTCACTGTTCATCATCGTAGTATTAATAACTGGAACTTGAGAAAGGTTTGCGAAAAAGATTAATATGAAGTTCATGTTCTCATTATGGATCATGGCAGATTCATATGTGGTACTTATAAAGTTTTACCTTAGAATTAAAGAATTTTGTTAAAGAGCTTTTACGCAAAAGAACTTTGATTATTGTTAAAGCCATACCTTGAATCCCATGAGCCGGCATTCCTGAGTTCTATCAGTTTTATTTCGGTTAAGTCTTGTTGAGTACTTTTGTACTCAGGGTTCGTTGACCCCTTGTTGCAGGTGAGCCTCATGGGCAGATCTGTTTTGGATCGTGCTGCATGACTATTGTTCGTTCCGACGATGAGAATTAAATGTGTGATCCCTGGGCAAGATGTTTATTTTGTGTGTAATATATATGTTAATTATGCCACTCCACTACCACTATGGTTTGTAATAATTATCGAACTTAGTTTGTAAGGTTTTAAACAACTGGTTTGTAAACTATGTTATCGTAAGACTTCCGCTGTTTTTTTTTACTCTGGTGCTGATATTTGAATAAATGTTGTAATACTGCAATGACTTTGTAATGTGATCCTGCTCGAAAATCGTGGATGATTCGGGGTTCCCCGAGGACACCCGACAGTCTTTTTAAGTTATTGGAAACATATGCATAAATGTCAAAGGTCGTCGGACAGTGACAGGTGTATGTGGGCCCTATAACTTAGGAGGTTCTGCCACAACATCTCTAAGTAATTCCTGTAAGGTGTTCCACTCATGTCTCTGACTTTCATTTAGCTGTCTTCTGAATTAAGACACCACTGCCCATTCACAAATGCATCTGCTACCTCTATAGCAGGATTACTCGAAATCATGAACAATTTGTGAAAGCTAACTTTCAGAGGACAGTCACCAAGCCAACAATCTAACCAAAATCTAGTTTGGTGACCAGCTTTAACCTCAATAACTCTACCTTTTTTATACCAGGGTCTCAAGTCTAGAAGAGATCTCCAAAATTGGGATCCTCTCCCCTCAAGAACTAAAACAATAGCTCTAATAGGAGTTTCTGATTCCTGCTTTTGGGTAGGCTTAGGTTCAGGAATGTTCAGGGAGTAGAAGAGTTGTCCAGGCATAACAAAAGCACACAGCCGCAGACCTTTGTTTGACCTCATCATAGGGCATTGGTTGGATTTATGACCAGTATCTCTACAACTATAGCAGAACGTCGGATTTCTACACACAGACCAGTGGTGCCCATCTTCATTGCAATTGAAACATTTCATGGGGGTACCCGAGAACTGACCTTGAGAGGAATCCCACGCTTGCTGTTGATTGTAGCCCCTGCGGCGATCCTCAATTTTGTGGCGAAGATCAGCTTCTGTCATTTGCCGCATATCCCTGTACTCATGCTGATCTCCAGCCCTCTTGCGACCCTGAAAATCTCTGTCACGGTCTCTATTCATCAAGCGAGACTGCCTCAGATCTCCATCGCCATAGGCTTGAGCATCTAGCTGCGATCTCTCATCACGCTGATTGGTATCACGGCTATCTCTGCGGGGACCCTGATATCCATCTCGCATTTCCCGACCATCTCTGAACCAATCAGCATCCCTATTGTCTCTTCCCTGATACGGACGCTTATCCATCGGTTGTTTGATTACCTCAACGAAAGATCTCTCGTCGGTGATGGCTGGCGGAACACGACGAATCCTCTTAGCTTGCGCCCCAAATCTCTTGCGCTTGCCGGAAAACGCTCCGCCGATGGGTCCAGAACCCTAGCGGCGGCGATCCAGAACCATCGAGCGGAGAGAACTGCAAATAGCAAATACAGAAAGGATATATGACAATGTATGCACAGGAATATTTTTCTCGAACACATGTATGCACAGGAATCCAAAAGGATATCTTTCGATTTGCTGTGTATAAGAACCATATCACGTAATGTTACTTCAGTCATCAGTAAAAGTTACTAAAAATACTTGAATGCCGTCTTCAAAAAAAAATACTTGAATGCCGATGGGTTCGACAATTCAAAGCCATAATGCAGTCTCAGTTAAACCTTGAAGATTTTCAGGGAAACAATATGCAGTCGATCTGCTGAGAGAAACAGCAAATCACAAGGGGCAAGGTGAACATAACAAATATAGTAGAAAAGGGTACCTGGACCGAACTTTCTCCCATGGCTGTTCATCAACAGATTCCTGCCATATCACGCACTCTCCACTACATTGTAGACACATTCGAATCCCCTGATACAATTTCATAGCATGAATTTGTAAGTTCACGAAATTTACATGTATAGGAATAGGATTATATTTTTCTCCTCCATGATGACTCACAAGATATCTGGAAGGTTCACCTTGCCATTGCACATAGGGCAGTCCAAACTTGATCTATCTATTCCACACTCCTTGCATGGAGTGTAACCTCTACCCCTACAGCTGGGGCAGGGCAGCTCACGGTAGTACTGCCCATTTGGACCGACCCAAGACCTCAGTCTTCCCTTCTCTGTAATTGGAGCTGTACTCCCGCAATGAAAAATCAAAGCTAATAAAGTGTCAAAATCTGCACTCGTTTTCTAGATGAATACAAACTTCAAATTCTCAATCATAAAGGCTTTGATGATATGCACTAAAAATATCCAAACCCTGTTGCCATTTCAGTCCCCCACTAGAGATACAACTCTATGCAAAAACTGTACCATGACACACCTAATAATAAATCTATTAAAAACAAGTACATAGATAGGTTGAACAATGAAGGCAGCATGTTTTAAGTACAGTCTATCTGTGCAAATAGACATCCTTATTCCGACAAATCGTATAATGACGAATTGAGGTGATTTTTCGACAGTTCAATCATACACAAATTGTGCGTGCCATCTTCAAGACCAGCGCACGGCCCATCCATAATCTCAATTCACAATTCTCCGATCACCTAACGTCCTAACCAGCACGAGCAGTCGAACACACATAGTGGCATAGTGTCAATCTAAAGGGAGAGAGAAAAAAACGTACTGTGAGCGTGAGCCGCTGGGTTCGACGTCCGGACCCAGGAGGTCGGCCAAAGGGTTGCAGTGGAGCTGCCGCTGGTAGCAAGAAGGCGAAACGGCTCCAACAGTCAGACCTTCCAGGAATTGCGGGAGAAAGAGGAACTTCGAAACCAAAGCGGAGTTTTGTGCTCACTGTACCGGAGAGCTTGGAGTGCCGGCGCCATCCGACGCAGAAGCAGCGACGCAGCGTCGGCGTAAACGCGGCGCTGGCCGCGCACGCCTAGGCAGCCTCAACCGGGCCGCCGCGGAAGGCGCGGGCTGGGCGCACGTTATCCGTAGTAGCATCCCACAAGAGAGGCGCGTACCTGTCGGTCCGTCTGCCACCACGAGTAACGGGAGGGAGGTGGGGGGCGGAGGGCCAGCGGTGGCGTTGTGGTGCTGGCGCTGGGGTGAGCTGGTAGGTGGTAGCGACTCTCCTCCCGGTCGGGCTCTGTGGCTGTCGTTGCTCGTCAAGGGGGCGCATGGGCATGGCGAACGCCCGTTCGGCTCGGCCGGGCTGGGGCGGGCGAGCTGCCACAGGCCACACCCACACCCACACCCACACGGAGCAACGACAGCGGGATCAGCGTTTGCGACCCGTCAGTACCAGTACAAGACACGTGGCTCCAGGAACTGACCCAACGAACGGGGATTTTTTTTTATTTTTAACACATTTTTAACTAATTAAAATTAACACTGTTTAATTTTTTTTTCAAATCTAACACTTTTGGCCACGCTTATTCGCACGGCGCGGTGAATTAATGTTGTCGCGCCATGCATGGAGACGCGGCGAGGCTGCCCACGTGGCAGCGACCAGGCCGCTGACCGGTGACGTGACCGGCTCTGCCGCGCCACCGATCAGGGCACGGTGGTGACACGCCACGCATCATGGCACGGCAGTGACGCGCCACCGCCCAGGGCGCGACAGAGCCTAATATAGGCCCGCGGCCCAGTCCCGCCCTCCCTCTCTGTTTCAGTCGCCAGGGCACAGCAGCCGCCTCCATGCCGCCCTGCCCCCGCCGACGCGCCTCCCAGCCAGCACCGCCGCGCCATTGCCTCCCGGCTCCCCCACGGCCAGCCGCCGAATTTTCCTCCCTTGGCGTTCCCCTCCCTACCTTCCCCGAAGCTCCTCCTCGGCCTTGTCAAGGTAATGAAGCTCCTCCTCGGTCTCCACGGTCAAATGATTTGAATGAGTAGGTATTGTACGAAGGAAAATATGAGTTCGTTAGGACGTTAGATTGAAGGATTAGGATTAGGATTGCCAATATTAAGGTTAATTGGTTAGTTAGAATTACGATTACCATGTATATTGCTTGTTTGAACGACGTTAGGCGCGGCCAGGCCTTAGCCATGACGGCCGCGGTGGCCGAGGCGTGGCTCATGATGGGTAGCAGCCACGGCGCGGAGAGCGCCTCGTAGGTGGTGGGCGCGAGCGCGAGCTCATGGCGCGCCAGCGCGGGTCCAGCAGGCGCTTCACGGCGCGGAGGCGACGACGGGGATAGGGATGGTGAGCCCGAGGTGGCGGTGTCGAGCGCGTCCGACACGAAGGACAGCGCCTGCGCGCGTGGCAGCTGGGTGCTGCTGCCCACCGCCGCCGTCCGCGGCCGTGTCCAGCGAGAGGAGGTGCCGCCGGAGGAGCAGGCTGGACGCTTCGGAGACCGGTGACGCGTGCTGCGGGAACGCGCATCCGACATCGCAACATCGTGAGGGACCACGGCTTCGGCACCATGGGTGGGCACATGTACCTAGCGTTCGAGCTGGGAGAGCGAGGCAGCCTTGGGAAGGTGCTGTACGGTACAGGGCTACGGGCCCGGCCGCGGCTACGAGTCTGTGACATATTCGACTAGCCTGTGCGGGCGCGTGTCATCGATGGGCCGGCGAATGCGCTAGCGTACGTGCACCATGACTGCTTGCGGCCGAAGATCCACCGCAACGTGACTTGCTGCTGTAACCAGACAACGAGCCGCGGCTCGCGGACTTCGGCACGGCGAGGTTCCTCGATCCCAGCCGCTCCGACTGCACCAGCGTCGCCGGCTCACTGCCCCCTTCTCACAGCCGCGGCACCCCTGGGCCCGCACCTTCGCTTGCCAAGCCGCTCAGACGCAGCGCCCCTGGGCCCGCTGCCTCGCTCGATGGAGCCCTCGCCGCCGCGGTCGCGCTGACAAGCTGCTCAGACGGAATTTTTTAAACACTATGTTTAAACTATTTTAAAATCTAACACTGTTTTTTTCTTCAAAACTAACATTTTTTTGCCACGCCTATTGCTATGGCGCGGCCAAACAACACTAGCGCGCCATGCATGACGGCACTGACAGAGGGAGTGACATGGCACTGGCCCGGGCCTAACCGGCTAATGTGGCAGGCTGCTTCCGCGCCACAGATCTTGGTGTGGCAGTGCCCGCATGGCGCGGCAAGCCCAGTTACAGACCCACGATGTGGTTTCATCTTTCCCCCTCTCTCTCTCCATTATTTCCCTTTCATCCGTGCCCACCAGACGCCCGTCGTCGCCCCCTCCCTTGGCTTCTTCACCGTCGACCGCTGCCTACCTCCCTACCTCCCTCCCCATTCCCCTATTGATAGGGTGGGGGTCAGGCCCTTGGTCGCCCGCTGCCGTCTCCCTTGGTGGCCATCCGTTCGGCCACCGCCGCCGGCCGGCGAGGACGTCAGCGGCCCTCTCCGTCGTCGGGGCTATCACACCCAGTTTCATAAAACAAAACCGAATGCACATCACATTTATGCCAGGATCTATTTATTCATACATGTGACAACAAAAGTGATACATTGCAGTGTTTAATACAAAAGCGATTACATATTACAAAAATGACCAGAGGGTCTAAACACAAAATTATATTAGAGTTCCAGCAGAGCAGGGTCTCCATCCCTTCAGGCAGCTGACCGGGGGTACACCAGCCTAGCATCAACACCGTCTTCACGAAATGCCATCTTCTAGAAACTCCATCTTCTAGTCCGAACCGCTGGGTGGGGTAGCAAAGGGGACAAAGAGAAGAGTGAGCACATCGAAATGTACTCCGCAAGTGTAGGAAAGTATGACATGCGGGCCAACACAAGGAAAGGCTAACAGGGTTTGACACAAGCACTTAAGCAACACACCTATTACCTTAAACCTTAAGCACCTATTTAACTAGGTGAGATCTTCCTTCACCTCGGAGAACCATTGTAACCAACACTCGAATCCCATCTGAGCACCACACCTGGATTCCATCCAAGCAAACCAACACTTGGATTCCATCCAAGCCTCCCAACTGAACCAGAGCCATCTAATCAAGAAGAAGTCCAGGCCGCTCTTGACCGTGAGCACGGCTGATATATCAGTTTTACACTCTGCAGAGGTTGCACACTTTCACCACGAGTCATGTTTCCCCATCACTGCTTCACACTACCTAGGTGCTCAGCGAGGTCACACTACTAAGGCCTTTACAAAGTCCCTCCAAGTCTATTTTACACCTTCACTAAGGTTTCTAACCACTAACAGTGGGTACCAACACCACTGCAGAAGCCCCCTCTTGTGCCACACAAACCGACCCTGATGTAGCATAACTTGGAGGAAACTAATTACTTGGCCTAGGGCCAAAGCCACATAAGCCCTCGAGGTTGCGCTGTTAAGCCGGATTACTTGTCCATGAACTGGTCCTTAGAATCCAAGCAGGGACGAGCACAATCCATTCCACCAATTCCAACAATCCACCAGAAAACATTTACCCAAAATCTGGCACACATCTCCACCAAAACTAACCATCCTGCCGGATTCCTATTCACCATGTTGCTATAAACATTACCAACCCAAGTTGCATAAATCATTAATCAATTATTAAATGATAACCTTTCCAACCCAAGACTGCAAGCTAAGCAAGACAGCTACCCAACCAACCCAGGTTACAAGGATGATAACATCAAGTTCTAGTAAACCCTAACATAGGATTCAAATTATGACTCTACATGCAACTAATGGTCTAACTACACTAACTCAAAGTAAAACAAATGTAGGAGCAAGATGGTCAAGGACACTTGCCTTAGGCTTAGAAACGCATAACAACTCAACTCTTGGTCTTTGGGGTCCACCGAGGACTTCTCTTCCATCGCGGCAAATCTTCGGGCGCATAGACATACAAGCAAACATACACAAATAAATAAAAGCAGTACACCAAACATGATAAACAACTTAATAAAATGTTACTTACGCGTAGGTCTTGTTTCTACGATCGCGCGAGCGCAAAAACCGTGGAAACGAAGATCGGACGGAAAAGATACGGACTCCGGACGATTTAAACAAGGGAGGGCTTTCCAGGTATTTCACTTGAAAAGCGCTGAAATAAATAAAATAATTAGTATTGGCGGGATTAAACAATGATAGAAATACATATTGGAGAGATGAAACTGAAACAACGGAATTCGGATTAGATTTGAAGGAATAACTGATGAAAAAGGATGGAAAATAAATGAATCAGGGACTTATCTGCGAAACGAGAAAACTTCATTTGCATGTAGGTCCTTCTTCCACCTCTGATTGAATCGTGCTACAGCAGTCACGGGTTACTGTTCACATGCGTACAGGGAAGACAGAGGAGAAGCTCGACCAGAAAAAAAAGGCAGGGGCTGAGGGGGCTACCGGCCGGCCATGGGAGGAAGCAGTTGGCTTGGGAGACCTGGTGGCCAGCCATGGGGAACAGGCTGCCGAACGTGGCGGCCAGTGACGGCCACGCAAGGCGCAGCGCTGGGCGGCATAGGGCATGAGGCCAAGGCCAGGACGGCCAAGGGGAAGGCTGTGGGGCGGCCGGGGGGGGGGGGGAGGGTAGCCGGCCAAGGATGGGCATGGCTGGCCGATAGCGGCCGTGGGCAGCCAAGGAACAGATAGCGGTGGCCAGAGAAGGAAAACAGGAGCCGACAATGGAGAACCTCGCCGGAGAAAAGAAAAAGAGATGGAAAAAGGTCAAACGGTGATGGATTCGTGAAAAGGAATATACCACGGCGTAGAGAACGAAGAGATCTACCTCTGGGTGGTGGTGGTTGTCGCTGGGCCACGACGGTTTGCCCGAAAAAGCTTGCCGGAAACCTAGCCTCTTCCGAAATTCGACGTCCGATCTAGGATGCTACGGGTGGCTGCTGCGGAAACGGGATGTACTTCTAGAACCCTTGCATCGAGAGGAACACTGGCAAGTATTTATAGGCAGGATTTGGGTCGGTGGAAAAATTAGGGTTTTGGGATTATTTTAATTTCATGAATTAAAATAATTCTAGAAAATCCAGAATTGCTTTTTAAGCCACGAAAAATAGCCCGGAGCTCAGAAAAATCCTCGGAAAAATCCTGGAGATAGATTAAAGGATGAGGAACTCAAATAAAGTTGTTTGAGCTCACGAAAAGATTGTTGCAAAGATCAAGGAAAACTATTAAGCCCAAGGAAAAAGGAATTTAATTCCAGAAAAGGTCAGAAAAATTCCCGGAGAGAAAGAAACGTCGCTCTATCATATTTCAAAACAATTTGCACTCATAAACACCAAATGCAACATGGCATGAATGCAATACCCTTCACATTATATTATAAAAGTTATTTAAAAATCAACATTTTTCACATTATAAATTGCAAAAACCCTAATTAAATCTTGAAAACTTTAGAAAATGATAAAAGCATTAATTTTATTCAGTGAAAACTAGTTCACAACCCATAATGGAATTTTTGGGGTGTGATAGGGGCTAACCCCTAGGAGCTCTCCCCCTTGTTGCTAAGGTATTCCCCCCTCCAAGATCCTCATTTTGGTGATTAATTTTTGAATCAATTGATTAGTGTTAGTAATTTGGTATAGTTAAGTAGTTAGGATTTAGGGTATGGTTAGGTAGTTAGCGTTTAGGTTTTCGTTAGTTAGGATTTTGGGTTTAGGGTTTGGTTAGTAATTTAGGGTTTAGGTTTTTCTTAGTTCGGATTAGAGGTCTAGGGTTTAGGATATTGTTAGTTAGGACTTTGGGTTTAAGGATTGCTTAGGTAGTTAGGGTTTAGTTAGTTTCTAGTAGTAATGGTAGTTAGTATAGATACTAGTTTTTAAGTGTTGGTACTTAGTAGTGTGTGATACGACTGATTTCGATGACTTGATGAAGTTTCCTCAAATGTTTTTGTAGATGGATTGTTGTGTCCAAGTTTTCTATGAAGGAAGTGTTAGGAAAGAAGATGGTATATTTGAGGATATGGAGGAAGAATTATAATGGTTCGATGAACCTCTTAGCTTCAACGACCTTTGTGTCCGTTTGAATGCAAAGTTTGGCAGGTAATTTCACATTGAAGGGGAGGTTTGATAGTGGGAAGACTAGGGCACACTATGTTCTGATGCACTTGCACGACTGTGCTCACTGGTCCCGCTACAATAGGGTGATCAAAGGTTCCAATGTGCCTATGGCTGAGGTGGTGGTGGAGAATAGGTACAAGGATGTAGGGTGTCTAGGATGGGCTGTCTATTGACGGTGTTGGAGGCAATGAACAAGAATTGGGGGTCGAAAGGGAAGCAACTCAGGGTACACATGGATTTAGATGGTCAGTTGACATAGGAGCAGTTTCATTCAACTTCAGTAGGCTGTATAAGCAATGACATTGATGTGAATGAGTTTGAACAGGAAGACGAGGAGCAGGAGAAGGAGGATAGGATTGGTGATGTAGTTAGCAGTGATTCAGACGATTCGGATGATGAGCAAGGAGGTAGAGATGCTATGCCAACACTAGTTGATGCCATGCCAGTACTGGTTAATGCTATGCCATTACCAGTACCAACTAAGGTACTTCATGCTATGCCAGCTTAGGATAGACTAGTCATAGATTTGCTAGAGGATGATACCCCATATGATTCATGGGGATAAATTAGCAAAGCACAGCAGTATGTTCCACCATCACCTTATATAGCGACAGAGCTTATGCAACTAAGGTCAATGAATGTACCTTTTAGTGGTGTTCCAAACTATAGGGATGTTCTGAACTATAGGGATGTGTAGGAAATCATCGTATGACCATGAGAATGAAATCCTTGGCAAGGGGATGATATTCAAATAAGGGGAAGTAAAATCATTAGTAGTTCATTGCATGTTACCTTGCCAGTCGTATATTGGGGCTCGTTGATGACAATAACAATATTTTGGTGTCTTCGTTACAATAGTCCATATCCGGATTCGTTAAGTATGATCTAAAGTACGAAAAGGTTTGGCATTCTAAGCAAATTGCCCTGGTGATTCGTCGGGGTAGTTGGGAGAAAGCATACAATAGGGTTCCCTGAATATTATGTGCAATGCATTACTACAACACTAGCTTAAAATAGTTTGTAGACATCGGAGGGATGTATTTCGAGTACCCGTTGAGGCATGTCCTGCATCATGTGTTCTGGTCATTCGCGCAGATGGAACATGCATTCTAATTTTGTTGGCCATTTGTACTTGTTAATGGCACTTTCCTGACCAAAAAGTATAGGGGCACATTGATGATGGCTGCTACAGTTGATCTAGAGGACCAAATAGTACTCATGGCTTTTGCTTTGGCAGAGGGAGAGAACAATGAATCATGGTCATGGTTCATGCGGCTTCTACGTGTATAAGTGCTTGGCCCATCTCGCACTATATGTTTGATCTCGGACCATCACGCAGGGCTTCTTAATGCTATAGATGAACATATCGATGGGTTGCCGCCTCTAGTGTATAGATGGTGCATGTGACATTTTGCCGCTAATTTATAGCAACATCAGAGGAAGAAGGAGGTTTGTGACAAGGTAAAGACTCTATGTTGTGTACGTATAGAGCACCAGTTTAAGGAGACAAAGAGAGAACTAGACAAGATGCTAAACGAAGCGGGCAAGGCCTGGTTAGAGGCAGAGATGGAACATGAAGGCTAAGTGGGCATTAGCATATGATGAGGCTAGTTTCAGGTATGGCATCATGACCACCAACTCGTCAGAGTCTTTCAACCATGTATTCAAAGGAGATCGATCGTTGCCTGTGTTTGGAATTGTTGAGTTCTCGTTTCAAAAGTGCAACGAATATTTTGTCAAGAGGCGAGAACTTGCGTAGAGGAATATAGCTGAGCATGGGTGATTTGGAAAGGCTAAAACAGAGCATTTGAAGGAGGCCGAGGAATTGGCCAAGCAGCACACCGTCGAGCCATATGGACCTCACCGACATGTCTTTAGCATATGGGAGAAGGGTGGCACAAGCTTGGGTGGCGAACGTTATGGTGGACGGAACTACTGAGTTGATCTTGATAAAGTAGAGTGCAGTTGCAACGTCCCTCAGATCATGCATGCCCCTTGCTCTTACATGATCATGGTCTATAGGGTCCGTGGATATGACTTCGAGGGTCTGCCATATATGTCACCCTTGTATCTCCATTCGAACACCCTTAGTATTTGGGAGAGGAGTTTCAAGCCGTCCTTGACCCAACACAGTGTCCCTCTTATCATGGTTATGACTACGTGCCAAATCCAGACCTAATGAAGGTAGGGAAGGGTAGTAGAAAGAAGAAGTGACTCAAGGGGGACATGGATGCTATGAGAGGATACGACGAAGACATGTACAGAGGGGGAGACTTCAACAAGACCCTTGGCAAGAATCTTTGCTCCATTTGCAAAGAACCTGGTCACAAGGCTAGCAGGCATAGAAGATGAGGGCAGCATGTCCATACATAGAACTTGCTTTTTTCCTAGTGAAGTTGCTTGATATGCTTGTTAATGTTACTTTCAAAATGTACATGATCTTTCATATTTTGTCCATGTTGCATAGCATGTAGTTTTAATTTTGCAATGCTACTTAATGTTAATTTCAATATTGTATTATTCATAATGTTTGTTCTAACCCTTTGTTTATTAATTTGAACTAGGATAGCTCGGGCAATTAGCATCCGTTGTACCCCCCTTCTTGAGGTGGCCTACGATGATGAACATCGATCTCACGTGTTGACCGACAGCGACGTAGAGGTGGTCTTGACTCCTTTGAGGCCACGGATGCACAATAGGGCGCACTAGTGGGATAAGCGTTACGCGTTGTACATATGGCGTGCCGGCATCTTCAAGCTTGTCCGGGTTGTGAACTATGGTCTTTCGGCCCTTGACCCCACACTTCTCACTGTAGCTATAGATAGGTGTGAGTCCCTCTATTCTTCGTAAACATTGTTAAAATGAATTTGATGTAACTAACACTCGTTCTGTTTTTGTAATGCAACCTCACAGATGGAGGCCTAAGACCCACACATTCCACCTACCTTGTGGCGAGATGACCATCACCATGTAGGACGTGAAGGCTATCTTTGGGCTTCGGCTACGGGGACTTCCAGTGATAGCTAGAGTTAACAACAATCACTAGAGAGACCTAGTGGCTCAGTTCTGTGGCTTTGCTCCACCAGACGACAAGGAAGCTAGAAAAAATAAGTAAGGAATTGAACCATATTTAATACTTACATTGGTTTTCTAAATCCATTGTGTCTCATTGTGTTTTGTGAATTTTAGGAAAACTTTCGTTGTTTCATCGTTGTGGAACATAGAGCGCTTCGAGAACTTGCACCCATAAGCTAATGATGCTGAGATCGAGAGGTTTGCTAGAGTATGGCACTGGCACTTCCTTGGCGCTTTCCTATTCCCCAACGCGTAGGGCAACACCATTAGCTGGATTTTTCTTAACATACTACGCCAGCTGTGGGAGAACATAGCAACGTACAGCTGGGGTGGCGTGAAACTGGCATGGACGTATCGATAGCTTTGTGTTGCCTGCCGTCGCACCTCGACGACCGTGAGCCTAGGTGGTTGCTCCTACCTACTCTAGGTTTGGTGTTGGGAAAGATGATCCGTTGGGAGGCCCCTTCTTTATGGTTTGTCTGTAAGTACTTTGGTTTAGTATGTACTTCGAAGCTGTTACATATGATGAAATTATGATTGGCTAATTCATTTTTACACTTGTCAATGTAGGAATGGAACAGTTAGGATACACTACATACTGCTTTGTACATCTAGCAAGAAGCAGAGTTAGTTCGAGGGAATCTGCGACGCAAGTACAGGGAGTACACAGACTGTCTTGACGTACTGACATAGCACTAGGTTATGCTCTCTTTGGTTACATATGTTTGTGCTCTTGTTGGATGTACACTATATCACAAGCTAATTCAATTATGAAATGTTTAGGTGACTTTGTGTCCTTGGGATGCTCCGAAGCTCTAAGACTATATGAGTTTAGTCACTAGGCAAGAGTCCGATGAGTATCGCTGCAACGTCCCTCTTATTTTTTCCACGTGGTCGAGATCCACTTGCCCATCAGGATTTGCATGTAGTTCGAAAGAATTACATGCTACCCACCATCACTTTACTCCACCAACCAAGAATTGCATGGGTGCATTATTGATTCATAACAAAGCTACAATTGTGAGGTGTGTGGTAGAACTATCATTTTGTTGTAGGTATGACCGTAGGAAGAGGTACAAGGACAAGGATTGGCGCGTGAAGCACTATGAGTTCATCCAGCTATGGGAGACAAGGCAGTGGCGACCGGTTGATGCAGATCCTCCACACAACTAGCACACCTTCGACGAGTACCTCCGGTGGCTTCACAGGTCTACAAGGACATATATCAAGCCCCCTACACTAAGGACGCAATTGACGACGACTCAGAGGAAGATGTAATTAAAGATGTGTCCGACATTGCCACTAGGGAGGAGACACAACCACAGAAAGCCCTGCTATAGAGATATGTTGTAAGATACTTGAATGCTACAAATTGTTATCCATTTGACATTTACTAAGTGTACTAAAACGGTCCAACTTTGTTTATGTACCCAGGATACACAATTGTCAAGGTTGTCCAACGAAGCAGTGTTTTGACTTCACGAGTCTAGAGGGCAGGGGCCAGGTGTTCTATAGGCTTTTGTGGAGGTACACATAAACTTGTTCACTATGAAAATGTTCGTTTAGTCTCAACGCGATTGGTGAATAATTTATCTTTAACGTCTGTTGATGCAGAAAGGTAAGAAGAGCTGCAAGAAGCTGGCTCAAAAGTTGAGCTGCATGGATACTCCATGGGAGGAACCTAACTACCAGGTGCGGTTGGGTGGCATGGCTTTGGCCTCTTTGAGGACACCAGCTGGCTCTTTGGAGCCAATGACAGTTGCAACTTCGGCTATGTGTACACCACCCCACGTTAGTGCAGGGAAGGTGTAACACCTCGGGTGTTATGAGCTCACTAAGCACTGGAATTATGGCCTGAGAAATAGATCTATAAGTATAGTGAGTTAGTTTAATCAAATGCGATAATGAAAAACCTAATCCCTAGTTATACGGATAAGTTAATAGTTTGACTTAAAAAGTAATTTATATAAAGCAATAATAATATAGAACATGTGTTTGTGATTTTTAAAAAAAATGAAGTACAAGTCAAGTAGGTGAAAACGCAACTTGGGTTTTAGAAAACAAATGTTGTTGACTAGGGTTTTTGCCAGCTCAAAAATCAAATAGGAAATTAAAATTAGTCCTGTCGGTGCAGAAAGTAACCAATAAGTAAATATTTATAGTTTTGCCGTACGTTGTGATCGGAGGTGGCCTAGCACTCAATGACACAGGGTTTATACTAGTTCAGGCAATGTGCCCTACGTCTAGTTTGAGTCGGTCGGTGACTTTATTCCTGAGCCCAGGTGCTCAAAGTTTGCAGTGGGGTTACAAACGAGAAGGAGGAAGATGAGGGATACAAGAGGTCCGGTCGGACTCCGATCGGAAGGGCCAAGAGTGACGGGAGCCCCGCTATGAGCTAAGTGTTCGAGCATGTGCTTGTGGTTCAAACCTGGCGGTTCTGTGGTTGTGTACTAGTGAACTTGATCGATCTGATGAATATGACAGAGCTTAATGAACCTGGATTAACTAACTTTTTTGGGAGAGAGCGCATCCCCTTTTATTGATGAAGGGGATGGCCTTACAAGTGAGAGGGAGAGAGTATGTATGCTTCTAAGCCTTGTTGCCCATGCTGGTGGGTACAGGATGATGGTAGGCACCCACAACACTGTTGGATGTCAGATGCATGTGGGGAGGTTATGTTGTCTTCTTCAGGTATGGAAGACATCGGCACCCACCACACTGTTGATACCTAGAGGTTTGTGAGGGGTTTTATCATGTTCGCCTAGTACGGTAAATGTCAGCGCCCACAACACTATCGATGCCCAGAGGCATGTGGGGGAGCTTTATCGTATGGGAGTTAATGGTGCCCACAATACTATAGGGGAAATATCGACGCCTACAACACTGCTTGGGTTCTAACATGCCAGAGAGGTCGTAGAGTACTATTTCCACAGGTGTATAGGGTACAGACCCCGGTATTGCGGTTTGACTTGTGCGTCCTGCCTTACTTTCTCCATCCGTTTCCTGATCCTTACCGAGTGGGCATCCCCGATCGGTTAGTCCTAGTTGGCTCTGACCATGCCAGTCCGAGAAGAGCAGTGAGCAGGGGTTTGGCGCATCCCCGATCGAAGACGTGGGTCGAAGTCGGAAGTAGTGCTTTGTCTAGGCCTTTCGGTCGGAGAGGCCGTCTGGAGGTGGGCTAAAGACCGAAGCGAGTGCTCCGGTCGGAGACGTAGGCTAGAGTCAAAGAAACGGACATCGTTCCTCCTCGGCCAGGCCTTCTAGTCGGTGATTGGATCGCCCTTCTGGCCTATTGTTTAGGTACTTGGGCTAGCCTATGAGTTGCATGTTATTTGCAATGTTGCCTGCTAGGCCGAGCCTCTATGGAGAAGTCGGTCCGCGAGGGAACCCGGGTTTATGAACCCGACAAGTCCTTTTCGTTGAATCGGCAAAAATTTAAAGTTGTGCTGAAAGTACACTTTTTAGTGATTTTTAAAATGTAAAAATAGTTAAATAATGCCATGATGTTTTGGTTCTATTGTTTGGTATAAAGTGTGTGCTATGCCGTGAAATGGTTGTTGATGAAGTTTGGTAAAGTTTTGACCGTTTAAAAATTCAACCAAATTCAACTCAAGGCCAATTTTCAAGTTTGAAAATAGTGTGACAATGCTAAATTGGAATTTAAATTCTGATTAAAATTCTTAAACACTAGTGCCATGTTTTTATTTAGTGATTTGCATAGAGGCGAGCACTCAAGAACGGTGTAGGTCGGGGTGGAAATGGGTGTCATGGTACTCTCATAGAAATTGCCTAACTTCGTTAGAACGCGCTGCGGA